>NC_142868.1:166767083-167402291 GCF_051225735.1 Oryctolagus cuniculus | reverse complement strand
TATGGCTAAGGGAGGACTAGCCACACATGTGAGTTTCTGCTGGCTTCCAAGGAACAAGCAAGGAAAATGACAAATCTCATCTACCCCACCCTAAAACGCACAGCATCAGAACCCTGTGGGCATCCGGGGCCCATTCCAAAAGGTGCTGACAATGCCAAGGAAGACTCACGTCTACAGAAATCTGAACCGTAAGTGACCCAGAACAAAAGGATTTTATTTGGCAGCAAATCTGTGCTGCCACTTTCTCTCCGTAGCCAAGCCGCCCTGTCTTGTATAGGCAAAGCTGTTAAATACCTGTTAGTCACCAGCCCCAACCCAAACCTTTCTTCCTTTCTTTTTCAAAATATTATCTGGCACATTCTGGGAAAAGACTTCAAGGGCTAGGCAGGGAATATTCGTGAATGATCCTTTAGATAAGTTTCATTAGGAAAACTCTGCACCTACCTCTGTCAAGCCTTGGCTGCTCAGTCCACATGGGCTGGAGGTGGAAAAAAGATCCGGTGTGATGGCTTCTCCAAATTACCAGAAAGAAAGAACCTGGGATGCTTGTCCTTTAAGTGTCTCTAAACATGGCTTGCATAGCTGGATCTCAGCTTATCTGTGCCTTTCGGCTTTCGCTTCCATACATGGATCTGTTCCCAACAGTAACTCCAAGCTGTCGAAAAGAAGCTATCTGGCAGCTCTCTGCTCATCCAGCACACGGATGATAAAAATACACATGTAGAGATCCTTCCAGCCAGGACCATGTCCCACCCCACGGTCCTGCCGCTCTGTATTTTTGCAAATATTCTTTTGTGATTAGCATTTCTACTATTAGGATGTTTACAACACTGCCAATTTCTACCTGTTTCTTACTTAGAGTCTAAAGGAGTGGGTTTAGGTAGCTTTATGAAAATAGAGGCACCATTGTGCTTCCTTACCAAGATCTTTATCCTTACATCTTCTAGTGATATGACGCCTGTGAGACCTGTGAAGTGTTCAGTGAATGAACGACTGAATGTGTACGTGGATGGCTGAGCAAACAGATGACATTTTCATGTGAATGAATGACTGTATACTCCGCATATTTATTTAATTGGGAATGGAGGTTAACACTCTGGATTCTTTGACTTAAAAGAAAAGGTAACAGAGGGTCCAAGTAATCAAAATCCTTAAGAGAGAAGAGGTCAGGTTCTTATTCAAATGTTTTCTCATTTAGGTAATTGTCAAAGTTCCCATGAAGTTACTGCATAGCACATGGTTTGAATTTACAAAGCTTTTCTTTAATGGTAGAAATATAAAATTCCATAGAATACTGCTTATTATATTTGCTCATTGTGAACTACAGTTCAAATGGCATATAAACATGGATAAACCTGGTTCTGCATAGTAGAAGTACTCCCACGGGTTCTTTTATTTTTAAGATGTATCTTTTTCTCCTTCTTTCAGTTTCTTTTTTGCTCCTGTGAGATAAGAAGCAAAAATAATGAGAGACAGAAAGAGGGAATTTCCAAATCATTTTCCATTGATAAATTATTTTTTCAAGATCATTTAAAATCTTCTTGCAGTTTCTTTTGTTTGAATGGTAAAAAATAAATTTGAGGCATACAGGTATAATTAATTTTGATGAGTGGAAAATGGGATATCTTTGCTTGGAATAATCCAGGGGAAAACAGATTAAACAAGAGTGGCAAAAATGTCACAGGTGGTTGTCACAGGTGGTGATGGGTATGCATCTTCTCTATATTATTTTCTCTTTGCACATGTTTAAAATTTCCAGTCAAATATAAAGGAAAAGAAAGTCAAAAGTTAAAAACAGAGTATTAAAAGAAAAGAGATTGAGAATATTCTCGCTGCTCTGACTTTGTAATAATTAGGACAGACTAAACATTCGCTATATTAAGACCATACATGTATCCCCAGGCCTAGTTCTTTCCCTGTGTTTGGTTTTATAAATGTTCCTGATAAAATAAAAATAAAAAAAGAAAAAAAAAGAGAAGAGAAAGTACAAAGCAAACGTATTCATGGCAAGTTTGAACAATTGTAGATTTGAATAAAGAATAAACTGTGAAAAACCACTAAGGTCAGAACAAGAAAGAACAAGGTTTTTTTTTTTTTTTAAGATTTAAAACACTCTGACATTCCAAACTCCTCATCCATGCCTCCAATCAGAGCTGTGCTACATGATAATAATGTATAACTAATGAAAATTAAGATATGATATTTGAAAAATTAAGTTAATGTAGCTCAGTGCTAGTCATGGCAGGTAGTAGCCTTACCCAGGATCCATTCAGTATCCTCTCTTCCTTTGCCAGTTTCAACTTTATAAGGCCTGAAGCAAAATTCTTTTTTCCTTTTGTCCCTTGTGACACAGTTCTGGCCAAACAGGTGTCAATAGGAGTCCCTAAAAGGGACTTTAGGAAGAGTTTTTATTTCTCTGTTAATAAGAGGCAGGTTCAGCTTTCGTCCTTTTCTCCCCTAGCTCCCTTCAACCTAATTCATTCCCAGAGACTAAACTTGAAGCCTGGAGAGGCAGCAGTCATTTGGTGACTAGACAGGGATAAGAGCAAAGATAAGCGCCTGTGTGGTAAGGTGGATGGGGCAGACAGAGTGACTGGACTTCTGTTCTTGCCAGGATCAACCCTGAGCTTTCCCTCTGGGCTTCCTGTCACCTGAGAATAAAATAAAAATGTAATTAATACAAAAAATGGAAGCTAGATTAAGAACTCAAGACACAAATTCAAAGGCTGTTCTCTGGTCCTGGTCCTGGCCCTATAACTTACTCATTGTGTGAGGTTGATTGTGTCACAGATTTCTATCTCCTCTCTGAAAGTCAAGAGAAGACATGATTTTCCTAGCCTACAATTATCCTATGAATTGTTTGTGATACAGCTTCATGAATTGTAAGAGATTACATCGATATAAAGTATTGCTTATTGAATATGATACAGGTGCTGCACTGTGAAGCCACAGTTAAATATAACAGGGCTTGGAAGTCTGTCTTCTGTTCAAAGAAGAATTTGTGGATGCTTACTTTGATGGGCTTAACTTCAAACCTCCTGGGGATTCTTCTCTACAGTTAGTAATATCCAGGTACAGGACTCTCTTATATACCAAGATGTGTTTGCCCACTTTGTGTCGGCCAATGGAGCTGATATGTTCTTGGTGAGGTTGTCAGTAGTAACAGGACAGTTCCTGCTTCACGTCAGTAGGCAGAAGGCTCCAAATACTCACTCTGTTCTGCTCTTTCTCAACTGTTGGGGGTGCTGTGGGGTTCATGTTAGGAAAAGATCTTCTGATAAAGAGATTGAAGTCTTCTCATGTTTCCCAAGAAAGAGGTTAAATTGTTTCCTCTGAGTCTTGTAAATGAGGAAATCAGGATTTAATGTACTGACGTATATTTATCTAACTCTGTGGGGAAGGATACAGTTCGGTTCACCTGAGCATATGAATTCACTATTGGGAACATTAAAAGATTAGTTTATTTTTATTAGTTATTAGTTTATATGGAAGGCAGACAGAGACAGACACACAGGTATACAGAGATCTTCCATTTGCTTGTTCATCCCCCAAATGCCTACAACAGACCAGGACTGAGCCAGGCCAAGACCAGGAGCCAAGAGCTCTACCTGGGTCTTTACATGGCTGTCCCTGCGTCTCCAAATGCACTCCCCAAATGCCTGTCCCAACAGGCTGTTTTTTTCAATGGGATGTCCTGAACCTTCCCTCAAAACTGTGTACACAAATACACATGCACTTCATCTTAGCTGGGAGAACGTAACCTGTGTTATAAGATTCGGCTCAGTGACTCTTCCCTGCCAAAGTCTTCACTTACACAGAGAGAGCAGGAGAGGCAGAGAGAGAGAGAGGTGTTTTCCATCCTCTGTTTACTCCCCAGATGGCCACAATGGCCGGAGCTGCGCCAATCCAAAGCCAGGAGCCAGGAGCTAGGAGCGTCGTCTAGGTCTCCCATGTGGGTTCAGAGGCCCAAGAACATGGGCCATCTTCTACTGCTTTCCCAGGTCATATCAGAGAGCTGGATCAGAAGTCGAGCAGCCAGGACTCGAACCAGCTTCCATATGGGATGCTGGCACTGACTGCAGAAGGCAGCTTCACCCGCTACGCCACAACATTGGCCCCCCACCAGGTCTTCTAAAGCACATAAAAAGGGACTTCAAAAAATTCAGATAAATGGAATTAAAATATAAAGCTTGGACTGGCACAGTGAGTTAAGCTACCAGACACCTGTCAGGGTCCTAGCTACTCTGCTTCTGACCCAGCTGCATATTAATGCTCTTGGGAAAGCAGTGGAAGATGGTTCCAGTGCCTGGGCTCTTGCCACCCATGTGGGAGACTGGGATTGAATTACTGGATCCTGGCTTCCTACTGACTGAGTCTCCATTTGGGGAGTAAACCAATGGATGGAAGATCTTTCTCTTAGTCATTCTACCTTTTAAATAAATGAATAAATAACTAAATCCTTTTAAAAGATATGCTTATTTTATGCAAAACATTTTTTGAAATCCATGCATAGTTTTTTTTTTTTTCATGGTATATATTGTATGGCGTACTGTACTTTTTCCCCTTTTCCCTCTGGCTTTGGCCATTAGACTATCATTATCATCCTCTAGAATTGTTCTCTTCTTTACATCTTAGACTTTACTAATGTGTTCTTTGAGGATAAGAATTCTGTATCAATCATCACTTTGCACACCAAAGTACAGTATTTAGAATGTCATGGATACTCAATAAATGCTTGGTGAATGAATAAGACTAGTTGCTATTTATGAGTAATTACTATGTGATGGGAACTGAATATAATACATGCTTTTTTCATTTGTTCTTAGAATGAAAATGAAATTGCACTTAAATATTCTTTTTTGATAACTGTTTAGCACAAGTGTGAAGACATGTTAGAGTAGTTGAATAATTTTATGAGACTAAGTAATAAATATATTACTTAGAGTTGAAATTATTCATTTATTCATTCAATTATCCAGCAAATATTTTTCTTCTTTTGCTTTTCATGGTTTGGGTGTCATAGCTAAGAATCTGTTGTGAAATTCATGGTTACAAATATTTAATCCCATGCTTTCTTCAAAGAACTGTATGGATTTAGCTTTTAGATTTAGGCATTTGATCCTTTTATAGTTAATTCTCACATATGAGATAGGATACAGTTTCAATTTCAGTCTTTTTCATGTAGGTATCTAATTGTCAAAGTAACTTTAGTTGAAAGATGAATTGACTGTCCATGTTGACAATAAATTGAACAGAGATGTATGGGTTTACTGTTGAATGCTCAGTTCTATTCATTGACCTATATTTGTTTGTTTATCCTTTATACCAGCTCCATGTTGTCTTGATTATTGTAGCCTTGTATCAAGTTTTCAAGTTTTGAAATCAGGAAATACGAGTTCTCCATCTTTGTACTTTTTCAAGACTATTTCAGGATCTTTGCAATTCAATATGAATTTTAAACCCAGATCATCAGTGTTTATATTAAAGTCATCTGGGGTTCCAACTGAGATTATTTGTAGTCTGTATAGATCATTTTAGGGAACATTGCCACCTTAGCAGTGTTAAGTGTTCTGATCTATAAACATGAATAATTTCCTATTTATTTGGATTTTTAAAAAATTATTTAGACAGTGTTTTTAAATATAAATATGAGTATAAACATTGCACTTCTTTTGTTAAATTTATTCCTTGATATTTTATTCTTTTGATGTATTCAGAAATGAAATTGCTGTGTTAATTTCGCTTTCAGATTGTTCACTGCAATTGTATAGAAATACAAGTAATTTCTATATGATGATTTTGTATTCTGTAATTTTAATTTATTTATTAGTAGTAATAATCTTTAAGAGATTCCTTAGGATTTTTAATATACAAGATCATGTCATCTGCAAATAGTGTTTTTTTCCCAAGGGTTGCAGTTTCATTTATTTATTTATTTCAAAGTCAGAGTTACACAGAGAGATGAGAGGCAGAGAGAGAGAGAGAGAGAGAGAGAGAGAGAAAGTCTTCCATTTGCTGGTTCACTCCCCAATTGGCTGCAACGGCCGGAGCTATGCCCATCCAAAGCCAGGAGCCAAGGCCCAAGGACTTGGGCCATCTTCTACTACTTTCCCAGGCCATAGCAGAGAGCTGGATCCGAAGTGTAGCAGCCAGGACTTGAACTGGCGCCCATATAGGATGCTGGCACTTCAGGCCAGGGCATTAATGTGCCAGTGCTCCAGCCCCCATAGTATTAGTTTTACTTCTTTCTTTCTTAAGTCTTTTTATTTTTTTAATATTTATTTATTTATTTATTTATTTTACTAACTGACTTGTCTAGAACCTCCAGTACAATACTGACATAAGTAGCTAAAGGAAACATCCTTGTCTTGTTCCTAATTGTATGAAAAAACATCCAGTTTTTCACTATTATTGTGGGAGTTTTCTAGTGTGCTCTTTATTCTGATAGGAAATTCTCATCTACTCCTAGTTCATTTTTTTCTTTTTTTAAAAAAATCATGAGGGGGCCGGCGCCATGGCTCAATAGGCTAATCCTCCACCTTGCGGCGCCGGCACACCGGGTTCTAGTCCCGGTCGGGGCGCCGGATTCTATCCCGGTTGCCCCTCTTCCAGGCCAGCTCTCTGCTATGGCCAGGGAGTGCAGTGGAGGATGGCCCAGGTGCTTGGGCCCTGCACCCCATGGGAGACCAGGAAAAGCACCTGGCTCCTGGCTCCTGCCATCGGATCAGTGCGGTGCGCCGGCTGCAGCGGCGGCCATTGGAGGGTGAACCAACGGCAAAGGAAGACCTTTCTCTCTCTGTCTCTCTCTCTCACTGTCCACTCTGCCTGTCAAAAAAAAAAAAAAAAAATCATGAGGGTATTGTATTTTGTTAAATGCTATTTTAGCATCTACTGAATGATCATAAAATGTTTTTACTCTTTTGATATGATGTTTATGTAAGTTAATTTTTAGAAGCTAAATCAAATTTACCTTTTCCCATTTGGTCATGGTGTACAGTTCATTTATTGCTGAACTCAGTTTGTTATTATCTTACTGATGGTTTTTATTTGTCAATATTCATAAGAGATATGGTCTATAATTTTCTTTTCTTGTGCTTTCATAATCTGTTTTTTTTTTTTTTTGTATCAGAGTAACAGTTGATCATGTAATTCACAGGGAAGAATCTTCATCAGTCTGGATTTTGGAAGAATTTGTGAAGAATTTTAATGAATTCTTCATTAAATGCTTGATTAAATTCATCAATGACATAATCTGGGTCTTGGATTTTTGCAGAGTTTTGAATACTGATTCATTCTCTTTCTTGTTATAGATCTATTTATTTATTTCGTCTCGAATCAGTTTAGGTACTTTATATCTTTCTGGTAATCTAAGTTATCTAATTTGTGGATGTATGATTATTATGCCTATTATCCTTTCTATCATTCCTATATTATTATTCCTTTTAGTTAAAATTTTCTTTTTCTATTATTATTCCATTTATTCCTTTTAGTGCTTTTTGCCATGTTAGGGAGGTAGTAGCACGGAGGAGCTGTGGCGACCAGGACCCTCCGGAAGCCTCACTACAGCAGTGCCTGTGTCATCCTAAATCCCCCTTCTTGCAGCTTCAGCACTTCACCTTTACAGCCGATACTAGCTAAAAATAACCACCATGGTTGCTGACTATGTCCCCTGAGATGAGCTTTAGCTTATTATAATGTCATTATAATAAAATTACCATGGCCAACATTGCCATTCCCATCATAAACCTGATGCCATGACACTGCTTAGATTTCCAAAAATGCGTAAGGAAATGAACAGCACTTAAGTCTGATCGCCAAACTCCACCCTCTTTGAATATTCAATTAAGTTTCATCCCAGACACCACTCCCTAGGCAATCAGATCATATTAAAGATGACCCCAAGCCTCGTGGAGTGCAACTCCTGTACTTTCATTTTGCATACAAATAAATCTTACTTCTCTGCTGATTTTTACCTACATCTTATCCTCAATTCTTTTCTTGCTTTAGAGGCAAGAATCTGGACCCAACCACCTCATAACACTTGATTTCTGAAAGGTCAGGAATAATGTTCCCTCTTATTTTCAAATCCATCTTACCAGTGTTCTCCTTTTCTCTTGGTTGAGCTAAGGCTCTGCATCTGGAGGTGAGCACAATGTCAAGATTCAGTAGGGATGACAGATTCTAACAACCGAGATCTTGGTGAAAAGAATGGGGCTGTAGCTTGAGGTCACTCAACTTGACTCTTCTGGTGTAGGATCATTGTTCCCTTGGGATATGGAGCAAGAGCCTCAGTGTTTTCAGCAGTTAGACCCTCCATCCGGTGAGCGAGGACTGGACAAAGAGGGAACCCCTACTTTTGACCACGTTTTCCCAGAACTTAGCCCTAGCAGCTGACAGTCGAGGGCAGGATGAAAAAACCCTTCAGTGTTGCCCCTCCTCTGAAGATGTCACTCTGTGCTTGGCCTCAGAAGTCAGGAGGGATGCCTCCTCCTCACTGATCGGGGGTGGAGGACAGAAGAAGACTTCCTGGTTCAGATACAATAGACTTTCGCCTTTTTACTATATTTTAAGAGATTTTCTTGACTGATATTTCTTCATTTATTACTTTCTCTTAGACATTATGTTTTCAGAAGTATCCAGAGGATTCACTTTAAAATATAATAATTTTTATAAGTTTCACTGGGGAGTGAGTCAGAGGAGCTACAAATAGTGTCATGTCAGAAGTTGATCTTGCCCAGATTTTTTTTTTAAGAGTTCAGATTATTTCTATATGGTGTGTGTTCTTCAAGGACAAAATGGCTATCTCCATCACCTTCACATTTTATACCTTGGATAGACTAGGCTTGTGCTAGATATTCAATTGGATTTTGTTGAAGTCAGTTTTAAAAAGCATAAGTATGTCTTTATACGTTGGTATCTTTAGAGTAGTCATATTTTCACTACTTAATTTCATCACCCAATTTTACTTACATTTACAAGTGAGATTATAGTCTGATAAGTACAGTGAATCGCCACTCACTCTACAGTATAGTCAGTGATTTCTCCAAAAACAAAATTGACTCACTTTTCCTTTTGTTATTGATTTCCCTTCTTTTCCCCATTTATAATTAACATAAATCATGAGTGAAATACTTGTACTTGCTTTAATTATCAAGGGGTGAGATCTCTTTCAGGCCCAAGGCATAAAGAAGAGATGATTTCTATGTCTCTCAGCAGAGCTACTGCTCATGTGGGAGTTGGAAAACCCCTAAAATTAGAAATAAGAAGCTTTTCCTTAAAGAGTTCATTAAACTAACAATATCATTTCTACAGTTTTTATTTGTCTACATTGCTCCAAAAATGGTTGGATAATCTAATCAAAGGGGGTTGTGGTCAGGATTTCCACTCAATAAAGGTAAAATGACAAAAGTCTTAGTTGACAAGAATATTTTAAGTAAGGGTATTAGGCCAAAACTTACCTCCGTCCACCTTATAAGTAAAGTGAAAAGACAGATGACTGTTAAAAATTGAGCTTAAAAAGCCCAGATGTTCAATCCCTACCACTAATTTTGGGACTGAGTGAAGAAATAATGCAACAGAGATCATTACCACAATAGCCCCAGTTTTCATGATGGCCAATTCACTTTTTTTTTGACAGGCAGAGTGAACAGTGAGAGAGACAGAGAAAGGTCTTCCTTTGCTATTGGTTCACCCTCCAATGGCCGCCATGACTGGCACGCTGCTGCCGGCGCACCGCGCTGATCCGATGGCAGGAGCCAGGTGCTTCTCCTGGTCTCCCATGGGGTGCAGGGCCCAAGGACTTGGGCCATCCTCCACTGCACTCCCTGACCACAGCAGAGAGCTGGCCTGGAAGAGGGGCAACCGGGACAGAATCTGGCGCCCCGACCAGGACTAGAACCCGGTGTGCCGGCGCCGCAAGGTGGAGGATTAGCCTAGTGAGCCGCGGCGCCGACCGCCAATTAACTTTTAAGTTATCTTAGTTGCAGGCTGTAATATGTACCTGTGCCAGCTCAAACTTCCAAAGGAGTGCTTTTATCCAATTCTTGCACCTGTTTAGAATAAAGCTATTTCTACTTCCTCTGAAATTTGCTTTAATTTTTGTTTTTTCAAATTATAAATCTTGTTCTGCTTTCTGGTATTGTTATTATTTTTGTATCTGTAGATCATAAACTCTATATGGAAAGAATTCATATTTATTTTACAACATAGCATTTTTATTCTGATGGTTTTCTTTTTTTTATTTTTAACTTTTATTTAATGAATATAAATTTCCAAAGTACAGTTTATGGATTACAATGGCTTCCCTCCCGTAACGTCCCTCCCACCTGCAACCCTCCCCTTTCCCACTCCCTCTCCCCTTCCATTCACATCAAGATTCATTTTTGATTCTCTTTATATACAGAAGATCAGTTTAGCATACATTAAGTATGTTCCCACACAGAAACATAAAGTGAAATACTGTTTGAGTACTAGTTATAGCATTAAATCTCAATGTACAGCACACTAAGGACAGAGATCCTACTTGAGTAAGTGCACAGTGACTGATGGTTTTCTAATAAGATTATAAGTACACAAGAATATGAGGGCAGTTCAAAATATTTATGGAAAAATGAAATTAAAAGCTTGATTTATTTGATAATAATTTTGAAATCCAGCACATATTTTTCATAATATGAATTTTATATGAACTTTTTGTAGAATCCTTATGCAGCATAGATTGATGAATATAATGATAAGACAATATAAATTATAATAAGTAGAATTTTAAACTGCTTTAACAAATAGACTCTAAGTTTAGAAAATAGAGACATCTACCTTGAGGCAAACTGTGCAAGTTTATAATGTATAAGTGTATACACTATAAATGTATAAATGTGTCTCTAGACCTCAGTAAGCATTCTCCTAACTTACTTTGCGATTTGAGCAGTCAATCATTGCATGAATAGGTTTCTGATCCACCCATTGATTTATGTAAAGTATAAAACATAGATGTTAATGTACTGGATTTTTTAGAAGGAAAAATGGATTTGGAGCATTATTTGCAAAATAAATTGATTCTGGGTCATCTCATTTTTATGATGTAAGTGAAAACCATTATACACTACGTAGAAACAACAACTTCTACAGGATTATATTACTGCAAATAAAGGCATGACAATCTGCACTGTAGTAATTAAGCCCCATTGATCAAAAAATCTGTCCAATGATATTGCACCTGTATTTTACCCAGAGTTGTTTATATCAACAAAGCTAATTTAAATGAGTGATTAATTTAGAGGTACCTTAAAATTTTACAAACACAAGTGGTTATAATACTTTTTATTAGTAGAAGAAATGTTGATAAGGGTCTAAATATCTTACAATGTTTGTGATAGACAAAATAAGGTAATTTTGGAAGTCTCCAGGAAGCCTTATGTTTGTTTCTCACTAACAAATATATAGCTGTAGCATCTTTGGACACATTGTGAAAAATAATATGACCCTGCTTGTACATATTTGGATCATCTCTGCATCATCCTTCCTTTTGGACAAATGATTCTGGTTTTGGATTCCATAGTGGGAATACTTTGAACTTCATTTTCTTGAAGATTAAAGTGAATTAATTTATTTTAATACAATAGCTAACAAAAATAAGACATTTTAGTTGAATTAGGTTCAATTGTTCTAATTTAACATCACAAATCATATGTACAAAAAGAATTTATGCTCATTTTGACGTTTAGTCCATGAAACTCGTAAATATTGGATATCTCCAGACTGGTATAGATTTTGTTCTTAAAGTATCTGTGAACAGTCTTTCCTTTAAAATTTATTTAATCAAGAGAGAATGAGAGAGAGAGAGAGAGAGAGAGAGAGAAAGAGAGAGAGAGAGAGAGAGAGAGAGAGACAGCGCCCAAGTAACTCAATAGCTTAGGATGAAGCCAGGAACTGAGAACACAATCCAGGTGTCCCTCATGAGTGGCAAGGACCCAACCATTTGAGCCATCATTGCTGCCTCTCAACATAAGCATTTGCAGAAAGCTTGAATCAAGACCCAGAGCCAGGAATTGAACTTAGGCACTGTGATGTGGGATCTAGGCACCTCAACCACTAGATTTACTCCACCCTCTTCCCTTCTTAAATTTGGAGTCATCATTTTCATTTTAACTCCTACCTGGGCAACTGTTGCAATTCTTTTACTCATCATATTATAAAGGTAGACAATAAATTTAACCTGGCAATGAATTTACAGGTGCTTAATACACAGTATTGCTGTGATGTGTGGAATGTTGACAGGTTTTATGGCCCTTTCTTACTAGTTTTTTTTTTTTTTTTTTTTTTTTTTTTTTTTTTTTTTTATCTCCTTCTTTTTGCTTCACTATTCAACCGCACTTCAAAATGTTCATGGAGAAATAGAATTAAAAGATATACCTACTTTGGTGCAAAAAATTGAAATCCATGCAGTTTGTTTTTCATAATATACATATTTCCTAAATGTTCTAAAGACTTTTCTTATGGAGGTCAGAATGAATGGCAAATGAACAATGTGAATGAAGTTGTGTCAAAGACTGAAGGTACTCAGATTTTGATCTACTTGCAAATAATGTTCTACAACAGCTTTGTGGGTTCTGGGAGAATAAACAGACTACTAGATCAGAAGTAAAGGATTTTAGTACTCACAGCATAATAACAAGCAAAATGAACATCAGAATACTTGCTTCAACTCATCTGGACCTCAAGTCCCTCAGGGGTGAGGGAACAGGCCCCAGAGAGATGCCTTCACATTCATGGAGTTGCATTACAGAAAGAAACCCAGGGCTGGTGTTGTGGCATAGCAGGTAAAGCTGCAGGCTGTGACACTGGCATCTCACACTGGTTCAAGTCCTGGCTGCTCCATTTTTGATCATGGTCCCTGCTAATGCGCCTGGCAAAGCAGTAGAAATGGCCCTTGCATTTATATAGGAGACCTGGATGAAGCTCCTGGCTGCTAGCTTTGGTCTGGCTCAACCCTGACCCTTATGGCCATATGGGGAGTGAACCCATGAAGGGGAGATTTCTCCCTGTCTCTGTAACTCTAACTTTCAACTAAAATAAATAATTTTTTTTTAAAGACAGAGAGGAACTCAAGCTTGGGGAACCTGACTCTTTTATAATGGATAACAATCATGACTATCCTTTGCTCTGGAAAGAGATCTTAACTTTAGTACACTGAAAGTAGGCATGCTAGCCTTATGCTCTGGAGGGAGAGAGGCACAGTCTCCATATTCTAAGGGTACAAAGTATACAAATATCCTTGAAGAGATGGCCTAAGTCAAGGAGTACTTATTGCTTCTGTTTGCCAGATATGTACAGTATGAGAAACATGTGGAGAATTGTTTCCCAATAATTTGCAGAGCCCACTATATGGTAATCACATGCTACAGTGTTCAGTGATTGATTTTTTTGTCTTTGTTTTAAATGGAAATTTTGAATGATAAAAGGAGAATGAGACAGCTTGGGTATATGAGGACTCAGGAGCTGAGTTGAAGGCAATTATAATTAACAAACATTTTTGCTGCTTGGTAAAAGAGACTGGGGGCAGGAGTGGAGAAAAATAAACGTACTGTTTGAGCATTGCCAGGCTAGGTAATATATGTTTTTGTTTTTTTTTTCCTCATTTACTCTCCATAAAAAGTATACACATTATAAGCAATATAGTAAGTATAGATGGACAAAATACTAGTGTATTTAAATAAAAAAATGAAGGAATGTTTGATTGTGTTGTCTCTAAGGACAATATCCAGTAAATAAAATATTTTCTAATCTTATCTTATTCCTTAAATATACCAAAAGTCAACACTTTTTAAAAAATGTGGCTTATACACTATGGAATACTACTCAGCTATTAAAAGAATGAAATCCTGACTGGCAACAAAATGGATGTAACTCGAAACCATTATGCTTAGTGAAATAAGCCTGACCCAAAAAGATACCACATGTTTTCCCGATTTGTGGTAACTAATAGAGTATAACAAATGTAATGTATACAGGCGATATTGACATTTTGAGATTTGATTATTGTTTGCAGCCTTCGTCTCTACTGTTGAGGAACAGTGTATTTTTTCTTCTTGCTATTTGTTGAATTCTTTACTTAGTAGCAGAGCGTTAAGTTTATGATTATAAACAAACTGAAAGTATGTCATTGTAAAAAAATAAGAAAAGAAAGAGGAGGAAAAGTAGGAGCATGGGCAGGATGGAGAGTAGGGTGGGAAGTATCACTATTCTCCTAAATCTGTATATATGAAACTTGTTCACCTTATAAAAGTAAAAATTCTTTTCAAAAGTCTGCTCTTTAATAACCTATTCATAATGATTTTTATTAAAGTGAACAGTCATTTAATGAAGAGAGTGGGCTTTATTTACTGGTAGCTAGAGATCCTGAAAGAACTGAAAATGGAAAGCCAAATGGAGAAAAATCCTAATATTTCATGTGTTGGTAACATGGAAAAAACATATCATTTGACATAGAAATTAACTTTTTTCTTTTGATAGAAGAGAGGTTTTAACCATCTTCTATTTTGTGGTAAACATTGTGTAGATTTGATGTTAATTTTTCTCTGAACATTTGGTATCATTCTCTACTGAAATCATTTGTTTCTGGAGATTTCCTTTTTGGAAATATTAAAATTATATATTCAATTTTATTGTATTTATTAGGCTATTCAAATTATATTTTTAAGATTAGGTGAGTTGTACTAATTTATAATTTTCAAGGAATTGATCCTGTTGGTTTGTAGTATTGTTAAGTCATTCAATCTTTTTGCTGATTTTATTTCTAGTTATTCTATAAACCACTGTTGTGTACTTATCAATTTTGCCTTTCAATTCTATGAGTCTTTCCTGTATAAACTTTGCTGGCCTGTTAGATGCATACACATTTGAAGTTGCAAAAATTTTAGGTTGGTTGTTCTTTTATCATTATATAATGTCATTCTCTGTCTCTGAACACTTTCTTTATTTTGAAGTCTACTCCATCTGAAATAATTATAGCCACACTTGCTTTCTTTTGATGAATGCTTATGATATGTGATTATGATGTATATGATATATGATATCCCATTGATTACTTTCTGCCTACTTACATTGCTACATTTAATTAGAGCTATAAACTGATATTTTGCAATCCCTTGATGTCTTTTAATCACCTCCGCCAATCTCTTGCTTTTAATTGCTTTGTTTAGAATATTACTTCATTATGCAAGTATTGATTATGTTGAAGGCTACATCTGCCATTTATTTGTTTGCTTACTGCTTGCTTGCTTTATTTTTTATTTATTTTGATTTCTTTTTCTACCTTTGCACTTATTGAAACTTTTTAGAATTCCATTTCTATTTATTTTATTGTTTTTGAATGTATCTCCTTGCACTACTGTCCTCCAGGGTATTTTACATTATAAAGGTCTATTAGTGTCATCATTTTATCAGTCTGAATGAAATGTGGAAGTCTGACCTTCTTTATGTCTTTTTTACACTTCCCCACTTATCCTACAATTAATCTTATTTTCTCCACCTGCATTTAAAACCACAACAGTGTTACTTTTTTAAGTTTTTTTTAACTTTTATTTAATGAATATAAATTTCCAAAGTACAGCTTATGGATTACAATGGCTTCCCCCCTATAATGTCCCTCCCACCCGCAACCCTCCCCTTTCCCGCTCCCTCTCCCCTTCCATTCACATCAAGATTCATTTTCGTTTCTCTTTATATACAGAAGATCAGTTTAGCATACATTAAGTAAAGATTCCAACAGTTTGCTCCCACACAGAAACATAAAGTGAAAAATACTGTTTGAGTACTAGTTATAGCATTAAATCACAATATACAGCACACCAAGGACAGAGATCCTACATGAGGAGTAAGTGCACAGTGACTCCTGTTGTTGACTGAACAAATTGACACTCTTGTTTATGGCATCAGTAATCACCCTAGGCTCTTGTCATGAGCTGCCAAGGCTATGGAAGCCCCCTGAGTTCACCGACTCTGATCATATTTAGACAAGGCCATGGTCAAAGTGGAAGTTCTCTCCTCCCTTCAGAGAAAGGTACCTCCTTAAGTTTTTTACTTTACCTATCAAATATAATTTAGAAAACAGAAGAGAGAATAAAATCATATTGAACTTATGCATATGTTTTCTTTCTCTGTTCTTATTTTTTTTCTAATAGTTACAGGTTCCTTTTTTGTTATTTCTTTTCTGTATAGAGAACATCACTTAGCTTTTCTTTTAGGAGGGATTTGCTACAACTTCCTTTTATCCCAGAATGTTTTCATTTACTTTCAATTTCTGAAATATATATTCACAGGATATAGAATTCTGCCTTGCAAATTCATTCCCTGTATTGCCTAAAAAATGCTCTGTCACTTCCTTTTTGTCGCTCCCCCTCTTCGTGGAGGAACGACACAGGACCCTGCGCTGTTCTTTTGTCTGCTCGGCCCTCCCCGGGTTTGCTGCTGGTTCTTCCCGGGTTGGCTACCGTCCCTCCACCTCCGTGGAAGGGCAGCTCCCCCCTGCCACTTTCCCCACTTCCACGGGGGAGCGGCACACCGCCGGCCGGCTCTCTCAGGGGCTGCTCAGGTGTCCCTTCAGATAGATGTTCCTGGTGCATGTTGTCTCTCTCCTCCTTTATAGTCCTCTTCCACCAATCCCAACTCTGCTACCCACACGCCGAGTACGCTGCTCTCCTCCAATCAGGAGCAGGATCAGCTCCTGCAGGTTATTGGTTGAACTGGAGGCAGCTGTGTAAAAGTTGTTTACTCCTCTCCCAGCGCCACATTGTGGGAGAGCAGATGCATAGAATAAGTCTTAATTCCAGTAACTTAGTCTAGTCCGAGTTGCTCCCCACACTTTTAACTTCTGTGGTCTCTGGTGAGAAATCAGCTGGCATTCAAACTGCCTTTTCTCTTACTAAAGGTCATTTTTCTATTACTACTTTCAATATTTTCTTTCTTTTAGTTTTCAGAAGTTTGGCTCCGACATCATAAACAAACAGTGGTTTTTCAAAAGTTTATCCTGTTTGGCATTCATTCGGCTTCTGGAATCTGACAATTTATGTTTTGCCACATTTGGACATTGCTAAGTGACTATTTCCTCGTGTAATTTCTCTGCCTTGCCCTCTTTTTCATCTCTTTGTGAGTCTTTGATAATGCAAAGTGTGTTTGCAGTCCACATGTCCTTGACAGTCTGTTTTTTTTCTTTCTTTTTTTTTTTTTTTTTTGACAGGCAGAGTGGATAGTGAGAGAGAGAGACAGAGAGAAAGGTCTTCCTTTTTGCCATTGGTTCACCCTCCAATGGCCGCCACGGCTGGCGTGCTGCAGCCGGCGTACCACGTTGATCTGAAGGCAGGAGCCAGGTGCTTCTCCTGGTCTCCCATGGGGTGCAGGGCCCAAGGACTTGGGCCATCCTCCACTACCTTCCCGGGCCACAGCAGAGAACTGGCCTGGAAGAGGGGCAACCAGGAAAGAATCTGGCACCCCGACCAGGACTAGAACCCGTTGTGCCGGCGCCGCTAGGTGGAGGATTAGCCTACTGAGCCATGGCGCTGGCCGGCAGTCTGTTTTATTTTTCCAATCTGTTTTCCTTTCTGCTGTCAGATTTGGTAACTTATATCTCCAGCTTCCGGTTCACTGATTTATTTCCTTTACCCCTCCAACTTGCTTAAGCAATTGGAGTGCATCCATTGAGCTATTTATTTTGTTTATTGTAGTTTTTAGCTCTAAACTCTCCATGTTTTTCCTCATATTTGCTGTATTCTACAGAAACTTTGTATATTTTTGTTTGTTTCAAGCATGTTTGTAATTGTTCATGGTAACATATTTATCTTATCACTGTTTTATTTTATTTTTTTTTATTTTTATTTTTTGACAGGCAGAGTGGACAGTGAGAGAGACAGAGAGAAAGGTCTTCCTTTTGCCGTTGGTTCACCCTCCAATGGCCGCCGCGGCCGGTGCGCTGCGGCCGGCGCACCACGCTGATCCGATGGCAGGAGCCAGGAGCCAGGTGCTTTTCCTGGTCTCCCATGGGGTGCAGGGCCCAAGCACCTGGGCCATCCTCCACTGCACTCCCTGGCCACAGCAGAGAGCTGGCCTGGAAGAGGGGCAACCGGGACAGAATCCGGCGCCCCGACCAGGACTAGAACCCGGTGTGCCAGTGCCGCTAGGCGGAGGATTAGCCTAGTGAGCCACGGCGCTGGCCCTTATCACTGTTTTTTTTTTTTAAAGATTTATTTTATTTATTTGAAAGACAGAGTTACAAAGGGAGGCAGAGACTGAGAGAGAGGTCTTCCATCCGCTAGTTCACTCCCCAATTGGCAACAACAGCTGGGGCTGCGCCAATCCAAAGCTAGAAGCCAGGAGCCTCCTCTGGATCTCCCATGTAGGTGCAGGGTCCAAGAACTTGGACCATCTTCTACTGCTTTCTCAGGCCATAGCAGAGAGCTGGATCAGAAGTGGAGCAGCTGCATCTCAAACTGGCACCCACACGGGATGCTGGCACTGCAGGCCAGGGTGTTAACCCACTGCACCACAGTGCCAGCCCTTTATCACTGTTTTTATCTATCAATTGCTGCTTTTCATTCTGTTCATGATTTTGGTGGTTCTTGGCATGACAGGTGATTTTGATTGAAGATTTGTGACAGTAGAATTTATATTATGACACTGAATATTATTTAAATCTCAATTTAAGCAGGTTTTCTCTAAAATGATGCTTGTCGGTATGTAGACTTGCTGGACTCATTATTGCCATTTGGGAGTAAATGTCCAGGTTTCCCACATGGTCTCTATTTTTTTTTTATTGATTTTCACTATGGAGGATTAATCATATATAACCTTAGTACTTTTACTTTCGCATTGTGATCCTCCTGTAGCCAATGTGTGCAATATTTCTGCCATGAAGGAAAGGCTTTTTTTATGCATCTACTGAAGTGTGTGCATGCTTTCTGTTCCTCATTCTGTTGATGCCATTTCTTGCATTCATTTATCTGAATATTGAGCCATCCTTGCATCTCTGAGATGAATATCACTTGATTATGATGTGTGATCTTTTTTACCACATGGTCTCTATTAACACTGGAGATTATTGATTGTACGGGGGATATTTGGCTCTTTTCTAGGATTTGACTGCTACTTTTCTGGTGGGAGAAGTTGTGATAACTCATTTCTGCTCTTTGTATGGCATCCATGACATGATGAAGGAGAAATAACATTGCTGCATTTCAGTGACAACTGAGAAAGTTCTGCCACCCCTAAGATTGCCCTCATGAGAAGTAATAGGATGTCTATGTATGTAGAAGTCCATGCTCTCCTCTCACCCGCTTGGTATTGGGTGATTGTCGCTCCCCCTCTTCATGGAGGAACGGCACAGGACCCTGCGCTGTTCTTTTGTCTGCTCGGCCCTCCCCGGGTTTGCTGCTGGTTCTTCCCAGGTTGGCCACCGTCCCTTCCACCTCCGTGGAAGGGTGGTTCCCCCTGCCACATTCCCCACTTCCGCGGGGGAGCGGCACACTGCCGGCCGGCTCTCTCGGGGGCTGCACAGGTGTTCCTTCAGATAGATGTTCCCCTTAGATGTTCCTGGTGCATGTTGTCTCTCTCCTCCTTTATAGTCCTCTTCCACCAATCCGTGCTCTGCTACCCACACGCCGAGCGCGCCGCTCTCCTCCAATCAGGAGCAGCTCTTGCAGCTTGTCAAGTTGGTGAGAGGCAGCTGGGTAGAAGCTGTACGCTCCTCTCCCAGCGCCACATTGTGGGAGAGCAGATGCATAGAATAAGTCTTAATTCCAGTAACTTAGTCTAGTCCGAGTTGCTCCCAGTTGCTCCCCACAGGTGATTACTACTGGTGAAGATGAAAGTCCAAATTCCTTACTTAGTCTTCTCAGGCAGTACTTTGTCAGGGTCATGGAGTACCTTGCACAGATTGGGGAGGATGAAAGTCTAAGCTTCCCACTAGACCTTTTTTTGGCATATATTGAGGTAGTATTTAGCTGGAGTAAGATATTTTTGTCCAAAATTTTTCTTTCTATTCAGTCGTTTTCTTAATCCTTTGATTTGGGTGAGCAGATTTTTTGAAAGTATATTTCTCGCCAACTAGTTTCAAATTGGGGATTTATGAGGAAAAAGAAGACACAAGAAATTCATCATTATGCCATTAATGCGATCTAAGCCCTCTCATTGACCTGCATTCTCTCTACCTATCAGTTTCATGTTTGTGCTGCATGTAGTTCTCTGGGTTTTTAGTTGTACCTAGTGTGTAGAATAGAGAAAACTACACCATCTTTCCAGAAGCAGAAGTTTGAACCATCTGTATATCTATATTAAATTTAAAAATTACCAGAGAAACACACACACCACACACCACACACACACACACACAGAGAGAGAGAGAGAGAGAGAGAGAGAGAGTTTCCTTCTTCTGGTTCACCCCCCAAATATCTGCAACAGCTGGGGATATGTGCTGGGGTTTAGGTTGGCAGTGAAAATTAAATCTAGGTCTTCCATGAACATGACAGGAATCCAGCCACTTGAACTGGCACTGCTCCCTCCCAGAACCTGCAGAAAAGGGAGCTGGAGTCAGGAGCTGGAATCAAAGCCAGGTACTCCAATGTGAGGTTTCTTATCTGTCATTTTAACTGTTAGGCTAAATGCATACCTTTGAACCATCTATATCTTAAGAAATAGCTAATGTTTTCCATTACCAGGTGCATTGATGGCTAAAAAATCAGTTGAATTTTCTCTATGGCTGTATAATCCCATGCCTCAACCCATTAGTTATCTTTAGATTTGATAAATATGGCCAGTAAGGAAAAATTAGAGAAATACAGACAAGAAGCAAAGGAATAGATAGATTTCAACTTCAGAATGGTGATTTATAAATTTGAAAAATAGATTATATTTAGAAGTTTATATTATAATCATTTATAATTTTCTTAGCTGTTTTGTTTTAAATTTTTATCCAGTGTTTAAAAATAAAGAAATGCAAGTATTTTATTGGATAGTAATCTGTAACACAAAGATTGCGCATTTTTTTGCCCCGAAGTATGTCAAAGCATGGATAGCAACTACATACATATGGATTAAAAGAACATAGTATTTAATTCAGTACATTTTTAATGTGAAAAACATATATAGAAAACTCCTATTTTTACATGTATAAGGTAAAAGTTCATCTATCTTTCTTAAAAAATATTATAAGAATTCCTGGGCTGAACTGTTGTGACATTAGCTGTATATGACATGTCACTTAGAAAAGTTGGTAGGTGTGGGGATTTAGCATAGCAGCTGAGCCAACACTTGGGATGTCTGCAACCTATATCCTACTGTCTGCTTTAGAGTCCTGACTCTGCTCCTGTTTCCAACTTCCTGCTAATACATACGCTAGGAGGTCAAATGATGGCTTCTGTAGTTGGATTCTTTCCATCTACTTGGGAGACCTAGATTGAGTTCCTGGCCTCCGGCTTCAGCCTGGCTCAATAGAAGCTGTTGTGGGCATTTTAAGATTAAATCGTCAGATGGGAGCTTTATCTCTCTAAGTTTCAAATGCATACAAATTTTATATAAAAGAAAGATGGTGTAAGCATCAATATTATTACCCTGTAATAAGAACTTAAAATTTAACAGAACTTTGGGCTTGATAATCATTTAACTTGGAATATATTTTATTAATTAGCTTAAATGAAATAAAATTTTAATGTATTTTTATCCTTCTCTTTTTGGATACTAACATTCAAAGTTGAATTCAACATTCAGCCCAAATTGCCTATTTATTTCAAATTAACTCTTTAGATAACATTTTTGTTGTGGTCAAATATATTCCAATATTTAAAAATATAGTTATTCCACAAAGTATAGATCTAACAAGGTTTCTTTTTTTTTCTTTTTTTCTTTTTGACAAGCAGAGTGGACAGTGAAAGAGAGAGACAGAGAGAAAGGTCTTCCTTTGCCGTTGGTTCACCCTCCAATGGCCGCCACGGCCAGTGCACTACAGCCTGCGCACCGCGCTGATCCGATGGCAGGAGCCAGGTGCTTCTCCTGGTCTCCCATGGGGTGCAGGGCCCAAGTACTTGGGCCATCCTCCACTGCACTCCCTGGCCACAGCAGAGAGCTGGCCTGGAAGAGGGGCAAACGGGACAGAATCCGGCGCCCCGACTGGGACTAGAACCCGGCGTGCCAGCACCACAAGGCAGAGGGTTAGCCTAGTGAGCCGCGGCGCCGACCACAAGGTTTCTCACCCTTTGAATTTTATTATCTTATTTGAAGGACAATTAGATCTCAGATACAAAACTTAGACATCTATTTTAGTTTCTCTTCTATTTCTTCTCTATCCTTTGCGATAATCAGTTTCTATTATCACAACTATAATGCACAAGCTGTTAATTTTAAATACCTCTCTTTCTTCATGGTCCCCTTCCCTCTGTACTCTCTCTCTACCATTTCTGGCTGTATTTGACCTTTCCTTTTGGAATAATGCTGTGACCTAAAACATAAGACACATTCCAAACTGAACTGAAGAGCTAGGATCTTTCTCCCACTCAAATACTCCCTTTGTGTTGATTCCTTTCTTCATAGATGGTGATACCACCCTGTCAGTGTTTCAGGCTAGAACATCTCATGAAATTAGTTCCATCACCAACTGTGCTTTGAACTTATCCTAGATTCATCTGAAATATCTTGTTGAATTTTGTATTTTTTCCAACATAATTTCCATGATTTCCCTTATTTTTCCCTGGAATTAGTTTCTGACCTGATCTTCCTAATACCAGTCTCTTCACGTACATGTCATGCTCCATTTGAGTTGTATTTCTAAAGCATAAATCTATAATGATAGCTTCATTAACTATAGCAAAATTCCACATTGATTCTTCTGATAAACCATCTCTGGTTTTCCAGTGATCACAAGATAAAATTTAAACTTCACTGATGTTTCATTTAGATACATCTCCTATCATTCTTTCTCATATATTCTTTTTCATTAAGCTTATTATTTTTCTAATATTTATCAATTGATTTGAAAGGCAGAGTTACAGATGGAGAGAGAGAGAAAGATCAATCTTCCATCCATCGGTTCACCCCCGCCCCCCAAATAGACACGACAGCCAGGCTGGGAAAGGCTTAATTATTCCTTAATTTTAATTTTAATGAACTCTTGCTTAAATCTCACACATAACATAATATCTATGATTAAGCCTTTGTACTTGTTTTTCTAGAATTCTTTCCCTTTTCAAATGTTGTTTGTCCTTCAATAAAAAAAACTATAAAACACTGTGAAGAATTTCTTGAACTATCCCTCAACTTTACAGTTGAATTTTGCTGATTCTTTTGTATAGAATTATGGGGCTGCATATTCTCTTCAGTTATGCTGTGACTTCCTTGAGTGCTGGTACTGTGTCAAGTTTAATATTGTATCTGCTGCAAGTGAACAATGTTGGATATCTGGTAAGTATCATCCAACAATGAAAAGGGCAACCTATGACACGTTAAAGGATTCTGAATTTTACAGAGCCAATGAGGGGCCAGAGGTCTTTTTAAAATGATAGGTGATGTATTTGGGAGCAAAGATGGCTTGCTTCTGTTATTTATAGCAATTTATAGCTTAGTAAGTATTTTGATTACCTTACTATTAGCCATAATTATCTTTCACCTAATGGAGAAATTGGCCACTAACCTTGTATGATTGTAGCTTCACATTGATTGATGTATTTAATTTAATGGGAAAGATAGCTCTATTGGCAAAGCCACAAGAGTTTAATATAGTTCCATGGCTAGCACTTTTCTGACTTGGCCCAGTCTCTTAAAAATTCAAGCATATTAAATAGGACCTGCAGGGTTCCTTTGACCTGATGTTCATGTTCATGTCAAAATTTATGGAAATAAACTCCCAGATTTCCTATTTGATTCTTCTTATTTTCAGTTTTCCTTCTTGGCACCCATTGCACTCTGCTGTCTGATACTCTAATTCTTTAAACTGACTATTGGACTTTCAGTTACATCTTTATCTATGATGTCTTCACAGATTTATAGCTATATAATCACCTTCTAATTTTGCAAGACTGCATAAACTCTGTCACCTCCATAATGCTTTTTTAGATCATATAAAGTCAAATAATCATTAAGATCGCAGGGTTGGAGCTACAAACAAGCCAAATTGGCAAATGAAATGTCAGATCATGAGATGTCTACTAACATGTGTGAGTCTGAAATCCAGTCTGTTTTATCATATGTGGGATTGTAATCTGGTTTTATAACTGTCTGTCTTGATTCTAATAAAATAAAACATCTTCCATGCCTGCATTAATTGTCAATAAAATATATTATATTCTATCTCAGAAGCAAGTGAACTAATAGAATTCTGAATTAAGTTTTTTTTTTTCTATATAGTAATTAAGCACTGAGGCATACAGAAAGAAAAATTAAATTTTGATGGAAGCATCTCCCATGGAAACTTCTATTTTCAAACACTGAGTTTCTCAGTCTTCCTGTTGGGTCAGCTTGTATCCCTGGTCCCCAACAAGATACAGTCCTACAAGCCAGCAATCAGGGTAGAGACTGCCTGGCTTACAGGCACTCTGCCAAGTCTTTCTTTTTTTTTCTTTTCTTTGTTTTTTTTTTTTTTTTTTTTTTTTTGACAGGCAGAGTGGACAGTGAAAGAGAGAGACAGAGAGAAAGGTCTTCCTTTGCCGTTGGTTCATCCTCCAATGGCCGCCGCGGCCAGTGCACTGCGGCCTGCGCACTGCGCTGATCCAATGGCAGGAGCCAGGTACCTCTCCTGGTCTCCCATGGGGTGCAGGGCCCAAGTACTCGGGCCATCCTCCACTGCACTCCCTGGCCACAGCAGAGAGCTGGCCTGGAAGAGGGGCAACTGGGACAGAATCTGGCACCCCGACCGGGACTAGAACCCGGTGTGCCGGCGCTGCAAGGCGGAGGATTAGCCTAGTGGGCTGTGGCGCCGGCCGCCAAGTCTTTCTGAAATCTATAGTCCTATTTTGGTCTTGATATATTTTTACTTAATACAAATCACAAACTTATAAGAAGATAGGTATGTAAAGTGGAATTTTTTTTTCTGTATACTATCCTTTTATTTATATTGCACATCCTATACATACTGATATACAGATAAGCTCAAACAGGAATATTTCTATATCTCTTGGGACTTGATATTGTTTCTTGCTATTCCATACTTCTCTGTTGTGAAGGGAGTGACACTTGTGCCTTTTATTGGGTTTTTATTTTAATTTTATGCATATACCCTGTGCTGTAAGTATCTTCTCACACTTTGACTTATGTTGCTGTTGATTTCTTCTGAGAGTTGGTTCTGAGAGGAGGAGTGTGGTGGGGGCAAGAGCTATGGAGTCACCACACAGACCCCAGGAGTCAGGTGAAAGCAGCCCTGAGGCAAACAGCCTGCAGACTCGTTTATTTCAGTTGCTACAGCTGCTTATATAGCCAAGGCAGCCAGTCTGGTCAAGGGGTGGTCTATGCCCTAACCAATCACAGCCTGTTGCTAGTCAGGCTCTTGTTGCCAGGCAGTTTCTGAAACCATCCAATCATGGCCTGCTATCAGTCAGGCTCTGTTGTCATGTGGTTTCCGAAGCCATCCAATCACGGCCTGTTTACAGGCAGTTTCTGTGTCAGCAGCCATCTTGGCATGATCTTTTCACCTCAGTGGACATCTTGACATGACCTTTTCACCTCATTCCACCACAGACTTACCTTTTCACTTTAAAAATAATATCACTTTATTTTTCCCTAGTTCTAATAGTTCACTTTTGTATGTGCTTTAATTCAAATGTGAAGTCTTTAGAGGGAAATTTTTTATTACTTTAAATATAAATATGTTTTTAAATTTATATAAAAGGAATACATTTCATGTATTCATATCTACAGTTTTAAGGACATGGTGATGCTTCCCACCCTACCTTCCCTTCTTCCCTCTCCCTCCCCCCTTTCTTTCCTCCTCATTCATTTTTTGTTTTTCTATTCCTTTTTGCGATGATGCACTTTCAATTTATTTCATGACCACAAACTTAACCCTCAACTCAGTAAAGAATTCAACAAATAGTAAGTAGAAAAAATACTGTTCCTCTAGAGTATAGACAAGGGTTATAAACAATAATCAAATCTCAAAATCTCCCTTGCACTTATATACATTCCATTTGTTTGTACTCTGCATACTAGTTACCACAAATCAGGGAATATGTTATTTATCTTTGGGGACTGGCTTATTTCACTAAGGATAATGGTCTTCTTTAGAATTACATCTATGCAACATTTGTGGGACAATACAACATGATCAGATCTACATTTTTAGAAAGTCATCTACGCTGTTGTGTAGATGACAGATACAGAGGAATAATTACCATGTGCTTGAAAACTGCTGAGGACATCTTGCTTCATCCTAGTTTAAGACTGTGGCTGCAGACATCAAAAGGTATGGATGTACTTCAGAAAATTCATGGAAAAATTGAATTAAAAGTTAAGTTTATTTTGGTGCAAAGTATCTTTCTGAAATACATGCATAATTTAATTTTTCACAATATGTTTTCACTAGTAGTTTTTGAATACCACTCATATACATGGCTTTTAATATTATCTGTCTCTTATATTTATTTTTTTAAAAATTAATGCTTGTGGGGTGGTGCTGTTGTGTAGTGGGTTAAGCTGCTGCTTACAACACCAGCATCCCATATGGCGCTTGTTCACATCCCAGCTGTTCCACTTCCAATCCAGCTCTCTGCTAGTGGCCTGGGAAAAGCAGTGGAAGATGGCTCCAGTGTTTGGGACCCTACCACCCACATGAGAGAACTGAAAGAAGCTCCTGACTCCTGGCTGCGGCATGGCTCAGCCTTGGCCAGTGCAACCATCTGGGGCGTGAATCAGCAGATAAAAGATCTCTCTTTGCTTTTATCTAAAAACTAAATAAAATATATATGTATTCTTTAAGATTTAAGAAATTTTAGCATTTTCCATGATCATTTCATGTATACTATCTCTTGTTTCCTCATACTTCTTTGGCTATATCCTCTATGAATATTCTTTCTGCCTGAAATATCCTTTATTCTCTTCTTTTATTTAGCTAATTGTCCTTGAATTTCAAGGCTCAGACCAATTGTTCTTCCTGAAGGCCCATCTAGTGCAGTTCAGATGTTCCAGGCAGAGTTTGCACACCTCTGCCATCCCACTCTATAAAAAGGTAGCAATTACTATTTTATTGAAACATTTCAAAAGGCTTCAAGTAACATAAGACAAGGATATAGGTTTTCATTTGTATGTGAATCACTAGCACTAAGCACAGAGTAGGTGTTCAACACAACGTTTAATGGAATATATGATGATGAATATATGAGGATGAATGAATTTTTTCTGATCCAAAGCTAATGAACAATGTCATAGAATAATTGCATCAGCATTAATGAGACTGAGCTCTCCAAGCAGAGGTAGGTTTTAGACAGGCACAGAAACTGTTGCGGTTCAGATAACAAACATACACATCTTGAGTGCCTGAGTCAAGGGTCAACAGGAATGTAGGGGATTCTAGGCTAAAAGTCCATGCAGAATCTGGGTAACAGTGAGGAGCTTACTTTGAAGCTTAGGGTGATGGAAGGGAATAGCAGAAACCTGACAGGGCTCGTTGTAGCAAGCTTAGAATTTGACTTCAGATGTGTTGAATGGAGGAGTTGTGGCTCTATCCACTGTTCTCTATCTGATTTAATTTTCCTTCTTTTTGAGATTTGATGATAGTATGTATTATAGCAATCATAAAATTACATTGACAGACCCAAATAATCTGTTAGGTTTTTACATGGCAGCTTCTGGAAGAAAATACTTAATGCCTTCTTTTTTTTTTAATTTATTTAATGAGCATAAATTTCCAAAGTACAGCTTATGGACCACAATAGCCTCCTCCCCCCCCCCCCCGTGTCTTCCCTCCCACCCACAACGCTCCCCTCTCCCACTCCCTCTTCCCTTCCCCTTCACATCACAATTAATTTTCAATTATCTTTATATACAGAGGATCAATTTAGCGTATGTTAAGTAAAGATTACCACATTTTGCTCCCACACAGAAACATAAAGTGTAAAATACTATTTGAGTACTAGTTATAGCATTAATTAAACACCTAAGAGTAATTGTGTATTAATTACAGAGCTCAACCAATAGTTTTAAGTAGAATATAAAATGCATCTTTTGTATTGTTGTGGCTTCCCCCCGACCTCCCTCCCTCCCGTGGCCCTCCCCTCACCCACTTCTTCTCCCCTCCCCCCCCTTCATCACGTTTCATTTTCGGTTACCTTCATATACCGAAGATCAATTTAGTATATACTAAGCAGGGATTTCAACAGGTTGCACTCACACAACCGAACCAGGTATAGGGTATTGTTCGACTAGTAGTGTTTTTTTTGAGTTTCATAGATAAACATAATAAGGACAGAGATCCTGCGAGGGGAGCATGAACCCAGTGACTCTCGTTGTTGATTTAACAATTGGCACTCTTATTTATGATGTCAGCAATCACCCGAGACTCTTGCTATGAGCTGTCTAGGCTATGGAAGCCCCTTGAGTTCACCAACTCTGAATTTGTTTAGTCAAGGCCATATCACAGTGGAGGTTCCTTCCTCCCTTCAGAGAAAGGCGCCTCTCTCCTTGATGGCCTGATCCTTCTGCTGGAGTGTTGTTCACCAGGATCCTTCATTTAGATTGTTTTTTGCCACCGTGTCATGGCTTTCCATGCCTGCGAGACTCTCATGGACCTTTTAGTCAGATCCGAATGTCCCAAGGGTTGATTCTGAGGCAGGATTGCTGTTTTGGGCATTTGCCATTCTGTGAGTCTGCTGTGTGACCTGCTTCCCCCGCAGGATCATTCTCAACCCTTTTGATTCTATCTTTCATTATTTGCTTACACTGGTCTTATTTGTGTAATCTCTTCAACACTTACCCTATCTTTTGGATCAGTTGTGTATTTATATTTGTCTCTTTACCAAGTGTGCTGGCATTGGTACCTGCCTCCTTGGTAAGACTGAGTTGAAATCCCCTGGCACATTTCTAGTTCCACCATTGGAGGTAGGTCTGAGTGAGTATGTGCCGTCCTATATATCTCCTCCCTCTCTTATTCCCACTCCCATGTTCCACAGAGATCAATTTCCTATTAATTTTTAAACGCTTAAGAACGGTTGTGCATTGATTGCAGAGTTCAACCAGTGGTCTTGTGTAGAGCATACCGAGCAACAACAACAACAAAAAAAAAATACTAAAGGAACAAAATAGTAAGTTGTTCCTCAACAGTCTAGACAAGGGCTGCTCATGTCATTGTCTCTCATAGTGTCCATTTCACTTCAATGGGTATCATTTTAGGTGCTCGTTTAGTTGCCATCGATCAGGGAGAACATGTAATATTTATCCCTTTTGGACTGGCTTATTTCACTCAGCATGATGTTTTCCAGCTTCCTCCATTTTGTTGTGAATGCCCGGATTTCATTGTTTTTTACTGCTGTATAGTGTTCCATAGAGTACATATCCCATAGTTTCTTTATCCAGTCATCCGTTGATGGACATTTAGGTTGATTCCATGTCTTAGCTATTGTGAATTGAGCTGCAACAAATATTGAGGTGAAAATGGCTTTTTTCACCCCTTTAATTCCATTTGGGTATATTCCAAGGAGTGGGATGGCTGGGTCCTGTGGTAGTGCTATGTTCAGGTTTCTGAGGACTCTCCAGACTGTCTTCCATAGTGGCTTTACCAGCTTGCATTCCCACCAACAGTGGATTAGTGTCCCCTTTTCTCCACATCCTCGCCAGCATCTGTTGTTGGTTGATTTCTGTATGTAAGCCAATCTAACCGGAGTGAGGTGGTATCTCATTGTGGTTTTGATCTGCATTTCCCTGATGGCTAGGGATCCTGAGCATTTTTTCATGTGCCTGTTGGCCATTTGGATTTCCTCTTTTGAAAAATGCCTGTTAAGGTCCTTGGCCCATTTTTTTATTGGGTTGTTTGTTTTGATTCTGTGGTGTTTTTTGATCATTGTGTAGATTCTAGTTGTTAATCCTTTATCTGTTGTGTAGTTTGCGAATAACGTCTCCCATTCTGTTGGTTGCCTCTTTGCTTTCCTGACTGTTTCCTTTGCTGTTAAGAAACTCTTCAATTTGAGGTAATCTCATTCATTTATTTTATCTTTGATTACCCAAAAGACAAAAAGAAAGATCTTTCATCTGATGGTTCACTCCTCAGTTGGCTGCAGTGGCCAGGACTGGGCCAGGTAGAAGCCAGGAGCTGGGAGCTTCTTCTGGGTCTCCCAATGTATGTGACAGGGTCCAAGTACTTGGGTCATTCTCTGGATCAGAACCAGAGATCTCAGAGATCAGAAGCCAGCACTTGAATGGGTGCCCACATTGGATGCTGGTATTGCAGGAAGTGGCTTTACCCCCTACATCACAACGCCAGCCCCAATTTGCCATATTTATAAGACTACTTGCATTTGAAATTATGCCTGAGCTTTATAAATCAAAATAACAGTAATTACCATAAAGGTAGGTTCTAGGAGGTCTCAAACAATCCTAACAGCCCTACATAACTGGAATATTTAATTCATATATCCTCAGAATTTGTAACATGCTTGATTGTGTGTGTCGTTTGTCTTCATATATCAGACTACATGATTGAGTCACACTGGAAATTGAAACCTAACAGACAGCTTTATGCAAGATGATCTTGGGTAAACTCAACCCTGCCTTTGTGACTCTTGATAGAGTCTGGGCTTTTCTGTGCCATTGTAAATGACAGGCTCTCTTGTTTCCCCTTTCCAAATTTAGGTTCCACAATCTGCAAGAAACATTTTCTCTTTATTTACAAAGAGATCGTTCAAGCTTCTATTTATGAGTCCCTGGACAATAGAAATGAAAGCCCAAACTGCTCTCACATTCCTGCTGGGATTCAAGGTCCCTACCTCACCATAGGAAGCCAGGGAGAGTCTTTTCCCCTCCAGTCACGGTCTTTGCAAACAGGGATCTTTCTCCATGAGAAACAAGGGTGGGGGTGGTATTTGTTGATTTTTTAAGAATTTACATCTGTATTTCATTTAAAGAAACAAAAGAATAAGCAAACCAAAACAAACAATATTCTATTATTTCTGCTCTCTATGAGGATTGGAAATCCTCCTTTGTAACAGGACTAGAATATTCCTGATCAGGAACTGTGCCTAATATACTTTATAATAATCTGTTTATAATACCGGATTTGGTATACTATTTGTAAATAAATAAATTCCTGAATAAATATTTGTGAGTGGCCATTTCCCTTAATCCACCAAAAGTTTGCAGTTATGAAGATTCACTGACTGTGAAATCAGTGCTGAAAGGCTTTACTCATTATTGGGAGTAGTGTAGTATTTAACGATTATTCTACCTTCCCAAGTAGATAATCTAGTTAGGGATGATTACTTCCTGAGTTTCTCTCCAAGTAAACAAGAGACAGGCAGAGAGAATAATGAAGTGCAATCAAGAAGAGAGGGATGATGTTTTGCTTGTTTGTGTTTGGTTTTGCATCTGTGTCATTGAATGATATAGTAGGAAGAGCTAAAGGGATGAGCTGAAATAAGGGCCATTTCAAGCTATTGTTATTCAAAATGTTGAACAATTGGGTAGAGAAAAAAGTTGGAATCCCTGTACCATTTTATCTCCATACTGTAACTGGACCCCAGGAAATGAATATTTGTGTGTGTGTGTGTGTATATATATATATATATATATATATTAGGTAGGAAGTCAGATATGAGCTTATGTGTGTGTGACATAAAGGCCTAAAGAAAAGACATCTATGTCCAGCATATGCACCTGCATCTCAAAGCCATCCAATAATGTTTTAAGGGCAGCCTGGTATTCACATCCTGCCCTGCCCCCTTCTTCCCAATAACTTGCCAGGTAGGGGTCCCTGCCCCTTCTGCCTGGCAATCTTCCACAGTCTCCCAGATGCAGCCCAGTATCTGCATTTCAAATACCCTGCTCAGATCCCCATTCTCCAGGGGGTCTTGCTCACTCTTCCTCTAAATTCAGGATGGCACCAGCTAGGCTTCCTCCTGTCTGATACCTTCAAGGGAAAACTCAGATAGGAGCTTCTTAATATTTACATCCATAAATCCTTTGTTTCAGGAGGAGATGTGTGAAGACAAAGACCCATCTCCTTAACCCCCCCCTCCTGGCCTCAACCAGGCATGCAGCCCTCTGCCTCTCTGCTGAGTCACCTGCCTGCCTGCCCAGGTGTAATCTCTTCACTCAACCATGTAACCTCACTCCTCCCCGTCTGAGCAACTGGGCACTCTCTCTCAGGTCCTGTCTGGAGAGGTGCCCATCCGTTCTTATGGATGTCCCTTCCCTAATAAACTTTGCTATTTTACTTTTCCACTACTCTCTGTCTCACGCCTGAATTCTTTCTTGCTCAAAGACAAGAACCCTGCCATTCACCGGTAACATTTATACACACACATACACACACACACACATACATAGATTCATATGGCAATTTAAAGACACTGATAATTAAGGAAGTATGCTGTCAAGCTAGTGTGAAACAGATAAAATACAGTATGTTAGGTTGGTGCTAACTTGGGGAAACTGAGTGGTGGCTGTTAGGTTTTAGGATTTTTAGGGTTTGAAAAACTGAGGAGGCAGCTGGTTAGAGAAGACCTATTTTTCAGAGAAGGGGTTCAGCCTGCCCAGACAGTGATGGGGGCTTGGAGCCAGGCTTCCTTCCATTTGGGCAGCAGGCAGAGTCCCTTCTTAAACTGCTTTTGGAGGAGGTGCAGAGTGCCACGTGGACCCTGATGAGGTGTGTGGGGGTCCTGGAGAAAGATTTCTTCCTGAAGTTTACAAAGCATTGTATTAGCAGTTTAGAATGGCCCCAGGGAGGGACTTCCCCAAGCAATAAACATTCCACTAGCCCTTAGACTATCTGTGCGTAGTTTCATTGGGTTTGGGGGTTTAGGCCTCAGTGGCCTAAACAGCAGTAGCAAGGCTGGTAAGCCCAGGAAATTCTTCAAACATACCTGGACATTGGTTGCAGTGGACAAATCAAAAGTATTTGAAAAGTGTCATGTTGCTGTACATTTTTTTAGGAGCTAGTCAAGTCTAGAGATTCATTATTGCTACCTACACCTGTAACTTATGAAGTATGTCATCTACACTATTCATTAACTCAAGGAAAAGGCATAGCAAGTGCTAAGAAAAATGCACACACATTATTCAGAGATATGTTTTTTCAGAAGCAGTGCTTCTCTTGAAACAGTTTAGAACGAGGAAATCAAGCTCAGTAAATCACTCTGCTTTTCAGTTTTTTTCATCCTGGATGTGAAATTTCAATTGCATTTGATGGAAGGAAGAATCTCTGAGCCAAAATATTCAACATATTTCTTATCCATGGATACAGATAAATGGAAACTAAAGCTCTTCTTTGACAATGTTAGTCATTGTGATGTTTTTAAATTGTTACAGAGTTAAGTAACACTGGTGAGTGTAATGAGATGTTTTCAAGTGTCTAAGTATTTCTGTGCTTCTCCATCAAGGTCATAAAGGTGCAAACTCAAAGCATAGTGTTGGGATCAAGAAATAGCAGTGAATGACGGTAACTTGGTGTGGGACATTTAAGACTTAAAGTTTCTTTTCTTTTCTTTTAAAGATTTAGTTTTATTTATTTGAAAGGCAGAGTTACAGAGAGAGGTAAAGACACACAAACAGAGAGAGACAGGTCTTCCATCCTCTGGTTCACTCCCCAAATGGCCGCAATGGGCAGAGCTGAGCCGTTCTGAAGCCAGGAGCTTATTATGGGTCTCCAAGGTGGGTATGTTACCAGAGAATCGCAGGGTTCTTGTCTTCGTGCAAGAAAGAATTCAGGTGTGAGACAGAGAGTAGTAGGAGGTAAAATAGCAAGGTTTATTAGGGAAGGGACATCCATAAGGATGGATGGGCACCTCTCCAGACAGAGCCTGAGAGAGAGTGCCCAGTGGCTTGGACTGGGGGCGGGGGAGGAGCGAGGTTACATGGTTGAGTGGAGAGATTACACCTGACCAGGTCAGGCGGGTGGCTCAGCAGAGAGGCAAAGGGCTGAGCACGCAGTCCAGTTGAGGCCGGGGGTTTTTAAAGAGATGGGTCTTTGTCTTCACACATCTCCTCCTGAAACAAAGGATTTATGGATGTAAATATTAAGAAGCTCCTATCTGAGTTTTCCCCTGAAGGTATCAGACAGGAGGAAGCCTAGCTGGTGCCATCCTGAATTTAGAGGAAGAGTGAGCAAGACCCCCTGGAGAATGGGGATCTGAGCAGGGTGTTTGAAATGCAGATACTGGGCTGCATCTGGGAGACTGTGGAAGATTTGTCAGGCAGAAGGGGCGGGGAGCTCCACCTGGCAGATTATCAGGTAGAAGGGGGCAGGGCAGGATATGAGTACTGGGCTGCTCCTGAAACATTATCGGATGGCTTTGAGATACAGATGCATATGCTGGGCTGGCACCGTGGCTCACTAGGCTAATCCTCTGCCCTGCAGCGCGGGCACACAGGGTTCTAGTCCTGGTTGGGGCGCTGGATTCTGTCCTGGTTGCCCCTCTTCCAGGCCAGCTCTCTGCTATGACCAGGGAGTGCAGTGGAAAATGGCCCAAGTCCTTGGGCCCTGCACCCCATGGGAGACCAGGAGAAGTACCTGACTCCTGCCATCAGATCAGCACAGTGTGCTGGCTGCAGCGCGCCGGCTGCGGCGGCAAAAGGAAGACCTTTCTCTTTGTCTCTCTCTCTCCCTGTCCACTCTGCCTGTAAAAAAAAAAAAAAAAAAAAACAAAAAACAAACAAACAAACAAAAAAAACAGATGCATATGCTGGACATATGGCCTGTTACACACACATAAGCTCATATCTGACTTCCTACCCAACAGGTACAGGGGCCCAAGCACTTGGGCCATTTTCTATTACGTTCCCAGCCATGGCAGAGAGCTGGATTGGAAGTGGAGCAGCTGGGACTTGAACTGGAACCCATAAGGGATGCCCGTGCTGCAGGCTGGGGCTTTAACCCACTGTGCTACAACACAGGCCCTGAGGTTAATTTTCAAAATGAGGTGTTGTTCCCTGTGAGACTTCATGTAGCATGTAGCTCAAGATAAATGCAAACTCACCGAATAGTGACTCCGGGTATACAGTTATTGAGAACTGTCTTGATTCATTTCTGCTCTTACAGCCACATTCACACTGCATCCATGGATTGTATTACTGTCTATGGAGGAGAGAAAAAGGTTTTCTGGTTATTATTTTTAATAGCTTCTGTGCTGTTACAATTTTATTTTACAATAATAAAATGACTTTGCGAAACATTTTGCATATTGGACACATAAAAATCCTTTCTCATTAAATGGATACATTCGCTTCTATAGTTAGTCATCAACTTTAGTGTTAGTGGGTTTCTCTTTACTGTGTTTGGAAGTAATATCATTCTTTCTGGCCCCTATGAATATAATTATTTTATTTATACAGACCACAGGAACTGCTCAATAGATATTTATTATTGAACAAACTATAAGTGCAATATTCTGTGTTTGGTACCAGTTACAGTTTACAAAGTACTTCAGCAGAGCTTACTTACTTAAACCTTACTATGTGTTCAATATGCATGCTGCTGTAAGCCTCGTAATTTTATAGTCACGCCTCATATCACACACACATATACACATACACACAGACCACACACACACACACACACACACACACAGACATCAGTTGCAAAAAACACAGGACTGTGTAAAAGATATATTCTCGAATATGTGCATTGTGCTTCACTTAGGATTTCTTTTCAGTAAGTTTCTTTCCGATAAACATTCTCTTGTTTGTATTTTTTAAGGATGACATAATAATTCAAAAGCCTCTTATATTTTTTCTCTTTCTTATTTGTTCCTCTGACTCTATAAGACACCGATGGGCTAGTCACCACAAGGAACACAAATACAAGAAGATGAAGTTCTTGACTTCAGAGGATTAAAATTCATTTGCTCTCTTCATTTAATCCTCCCCAATGAGCACTCTCATTAGACAATGCCAGTTCTAAGAAACCAGCAAATAAACAAACAAAAAAGCTCTGATTGTAGAACCTTGAGAGCCAGGCTCCAGCTTGGGCAGCCTTTATGCTTGTTGGCACCATTCTGCCTAAACTTGCAGGCACAATGCTGTTTTTCATTTGCTCCCCTTTATAATGTAAAGGACGGGGCAAATTATTCAGAGCACAATCAGTGGATCCAGAGTATTGAAATGCTCCTCTTAACAACAATGTCAAGTCAGTTTACTTGTTCATGAAACACTTGAAAAATGAGAGAGAACAGCAGGTCTTCAAGAGAGAACAGTGGAAGAGTTGGCTCTGAGTGCTTTTATTACCAGAAGAGAGTGTTAACATGCATAGAAATGTTAAATCTCCACTGAAAGAAAGCAGTGAGTGACACATCCAGTTGCAGTTCTCTCAACCCTGGATTAGTAATCACTTGAGTTCCTACAAGGAAATAGTTTTGAAGTATAACAAGTATTTCAGTTTCACCTGCTGAGTGTTAATGCATTTGAAACATAAGAGGAGGGGAAACCACCACAAAGGAAACGCAATACCTGCACCACCACTTACACGCTCTGAAACAAAAATTATAATGCGGTTATAGGAATGCATGTTCTGTGGAACACTAATTTCATTAAAATGTGCTTAATCCTACAGACTTGAAGAGCATCAGGTCTGACCATGAGATAAAATACTACTGCTACTACTACTACTTAATATTCAAACAATAGTTTTCTTTTGAGGACCCCAATATAATTTATGAGTAGAACTTTATCTTCTTATGCAGACATTTGGAATTTTAGCCAGTATACTTTAATAAATCTAGAAATCTGGAAACTAACAAGATCTCACCATAGGTGGGGGAATTTTAGGAATTTGACTAACTCTAATTTCTTACTGTGAACCTGCAAAACAGGGGAGTATTGATCCCTAAATCTTAGCAGCCCGTTTACTTGAGTAGTTGTTCATGGAGTGTTGCTCCAAGTATGTAGGGATACCATCTGAAGCCCGGCCCCAACATTGACACATTCTATTTAAAGTTCTGCCAAGTAACAAATTAAATAGGACAACTTTAACTCACTTCTTTGAAAGACCCAATGACCTTTACACAGAATGGTAAGAGGTTTGTTCAAGAATGAAAATCCAGTGAAGAGGCTATGTCAGACTTTACATCATTGTAGAAATTTTTCATTTAGAAATGGCCTTTAAAGAATTTATATTTCACATCAAGGTAGTTATTTTAGGGTTGTGATACCATGACAAAGAACAATGGAGTCCTTATAATTTTAGGATTTCTACAAGGTAAAGCACGTTGTTGCCATGGGGATCAGTAAATATTACTAGGGCACTAGTTGCCACTGCCAAGACTTGGGCAGGAGAAGGTGGTTCCCACAGGCTGTTTACAGTATGATTTCTATTAATGAGCAATTAGAAATTCTTAGTGACTTGGTATAAAGGAAGCACGGTGTCATGTGGGACAGCTAAGCAGCAAGCCCACTATCTGATACTTAGAGATTTATGCAACACTGATCGTGCTCCTGCTCTGTCATGTTGAAAGTAGTGTTGAAACTGAAGCTCTTTTGTGTGCCATTTCACCCAGTCTCAAAGGACAAATTGTTTATGGAGATCTATGCAATACAGAGTAAGTTACTTCTTTTTCAGGGTTATAATATAAACTTAGCATATTAAAGTTAACTCTTATAAAAAGTTGTTTTGGTTTGTAAAATAGTATTCCAAACCAGGATGAAACTAAATTTTATTAATACTGTTTTGCAGCTTCTAGGCAAGGAGCTGAAGTATTATTTTTTTCTGATTAAGTTATGTGTCAACATTAATGAGACTAACTCTTTCACTTGTCGAGTGCTATGTAGTTTGCAAAGCAAACCAATAGTTTTTCCTGACATACTTCACAACACTGGAAAATAGACCTGGATAGTAATTAGTTAGTACTATCCTGTATGAGGAGATTAAGGATTAAATGGCTAACTTTGCTGCCCAGTGCTACATAGATAATAAGTGTACAATGGAGTTCTAGGCTAATGAAAAAATAGTCTCTACTGTGTTATTAGGAAATTTCCATACTTTCTCTATTACTTTTTAAAAAATATTGTTTTAATTCATTTGAAAGGCAGAGTTAGAAAGGGAGAGACAGAGAAGGAGGAAGATGGAGAGAGGGAAAGAGAGAGAGAGAGAGAGAGAGAGAGAGATCAATCTTCCATCTGCTGGTTCATCTCCCAAATGGCCACAATGGCCAGGGCCATGCCAGGCTGAAGCCATGGGCCAGGAAATTTTCCAGGTCTCCCATGTAGGTGCAGAGGCCCAAGTACTTGCACCATCCTCTGCTGCCTTTCCCAGGGAACTGGATTGGAAGTGGAGCAGCTGGGTCTCAAACTGACACCCATATGGGATGCTGGTATGACAGGCATCAACTTTACTTGTTATGCTGCAATGCCAGGCCCCTGGAATTGCTCTTAAAACCTCACCAAGAGCTTCATATTTAATTCTGTGGTGATTAACATTAGCACACCATCCAAATTATTATTTTAAAATTCTATTGTACCAAGCAGTTAAATAAAACCATCCATTGGTGAGAACTGAGTATCATTATGATTATGTAAAACATATTTATTTCAATAAAATTTGGCACATATCAAATAGAACCAACTTTGACTTCATTATAAATTCAACTCAAACCACTTGTGCCTTGTCAGCCTTAGCCAATTTATCATTACACAACTTGTCCTTTTTTTTTTGCAATGTTTTGATGAATGTCAAGGTAGGAAAACCAAGTTGGAAAAAAAAAGTGTTATTGTTGTTTCTACTTTTCATGTTGCTTCCTTTAAGGTGTATTCTTTATATAGAATATTCATTGAGCTGTTTCCTTTTTTAAGTGAGTATAATTCATCAAGGCATCAACACTCAGTAAAGTACAAGCATATTGATTGACTCTGCTTCAGGGGTTGTAAAGTACATGTTTTTGCTTTCATCCACATCACTCTTCTTCATGCAGGCTCATTCCTCCCTGAACATAATTTATCAAAGCTGTCACTCGACTTGATACAGAGCTCATTTTTCTCACTGTCTCTTGAGGAGAGGTTTTAGTTTTTTCCCCCATCTGGATCCCCAGCGCTAAAGGTTTCATATCTCTATCGAGCTTCCTGGTCGTCTTAGCCTTAGTCCTTTAAGCCAGCCCATGACCTTCCACAATGTTTATTTTCTGCTTAATTTAGAGCTGGCTTCTCATGCTTGTAACCAAAGCAGCCTGCTTGTTACAGAAGAGTAAAGAAAGTGTTGTAATTGGTATGCTTTCACAGTTGAGCAGTACTTTAAAGTAGTCAAATATTTTTTGTCAGCAACATTGTTTCTAATAGCAATATTATATTTTCTACAAATTATTATCATTCGTTTACTGAGATATTGTGGGATTTTTGCTTTGACTTCACATGTTTTTCACGGGTTGTGTTTATTCCCACTTCCCCTTTATTTGCCAAGTGAAATATATTTCTATAAAAAAAAAAACTCGCTACAATCTATATTTGCACAGTGGCTCTCAAAACATATCACGCTCACCTAGGCTTGGGACTCCTTTGTTTAGGTAATACATCACTCATTGGCACACTTATTTAGGAGATGGAGAAAGTGAAATACCAGTTGCCTTGGCAATTTCTATGGATCAAAGATAAATGTCATTTAACCTTTTCTCTAGTCTAGAAATCTGTTTGTTCTGCTAATTGAACCACCCTAATCAAATCAATAATGTCCCTTATCTTCAGTGAAGTAGGTAAGAAATCCATTCTAAAGTGATGTATGAGCTATGTTTTCCTCCTGTGTACTGCCTACTAATCTGGATTGTGGTTTAACAGGCACTCATAGCCAAAAGGTAAGTGTGACAAGGTAAAACATATTTTTGGTGAGTTAATTTATTTTTTTTTTATTTTTTTTATTTTATTTTATTTTTTTTTATTTTTTGACAGGCAGAATGGACAGTGAGAGAGAGAGACAGAGAGAAAGGTCTTCCTTTTGCCGTTGGTTCACCCTCCAATGGCCGCCGCGGCCGGCGCGCTGCGGCCGGCGCACCGCGCTGATCCGATGGCAGGAGCCAGGAGCCAGGTGCTTTTCCTGGTCTCCCATGGGGTGCAGGGCCCAAGCACCTGGGCCATCCTCCGCTGCACTCCCGGGCCACAGCAGAGGGCTGGCCTGGAAGAGGGGCAACCGGGACAGAATCCGGCACCCCGACCGGGACTAGAACCCGGTGTGCCGGCGCCGCTAGGCGGAGGATTAGCCTAGTGAGCCGCGGCGCCGGCCTTGGTGAGTTAATTTATTACTGACAAAGATGTAGGTCTTTTTTATTTGTCTTTCACTCTGTTCATACCCATCTATCTGCGTTTGTCATCAAGGCCTACATGGCTAGTGTTTTCTCTAATTAAAACTTCACAAGTTAATTCTCATCCTTGAAAATCAAGGTCTTGAAAAGAAATTCTACTAACCTCCCTAACCTCCTAAGGATAAAAATACCTTTGTCTCCAAAACACCTTTAACAGCTATTTAGCACCGACCATACTGGATTTCTTTTGCTGGGTCATGGATCTGTGTCTGCCACAAGATAAAAATCTCCAGAGGTAGGCATTTTGCCTAGTGGTTAAGGCATCAGTTAAAATGTCCACGTCTCACGTCAGAGCACCTTGGTTAAATACCAGGCTGCAGCTCCTGGCTTCCAACACAGACTCCGGGAGGCAGTGGTGAGGTTCCGGTGATTGGGTTCCTGTCACCCATGTGGTGACAGCCCAGTCTAGTCTTGGCACTTCCAGGTATCTGGGGAGAAAACCAGTGGAAAGAAGTATATTCTCTCACTCCTTTCTCACATATAAATAAGTTAATAATAAAAAAAAATGAGAGGAAAGAGTATGCTATTTTGTTTTCTACCCTCTAGCACCGAGAAATAGGCATTGGATATAGAAACCAATTAGAGTGCTTTTTGAATTACAAAAGGAAATTTAGGAGTCTATAAAGCAGGTAGGTAGATGATGAAAAGAAACATGTGAGTCTTTCCAGGAAGGCAGACTTGCAAATACACCCCTCCTATGAATGGTTCATCATGACTGGATGTCTCTTGTAAATCTTGTCTTGAGTCTTTCCAGGCTGCCAAGAGTAGATTTTTCAAGTGCAGCCTGCTGATTAGAAACTCCAGGCAGGCCCTAGAGGAGGCTCATTTCTCTCTGTAATAAACACCAGTTGAGTATCATGAACTCTTGCTAAACCAAGCCATCTCATTTCCCCTAAACAGATTGGCTCAAAATTTTCATTTCTTGAAGTATATTTTCTCAATTAGTTAGAATTGACAGTAAATTCTCAGAGTTTCTCTTATATCCTAAACATGGAACTCACTTCTTTAGCCTCCAACTGTGGGCACATGCACTGCAACATTACACTATGGCATATGAAAGAGCCTGAGACCTGCAGAATTACGGACTTGAGTGAAAGTCACGAGCTTTCCCACTTTCTATCTGTGCCATGTAAGTTGTGTTAGCTCCTGCTGAAAGCCTTCGCTTCTTTTCCAGAAAGTTACAGCTTACAATATCTTCCTTCTGTGTTTTTTATAGTATAAGCTCTGTAGAGTCTCTAATAACCGTCCAACATATAGTAGATCAATGGTAATTCTGTTTTTCAATACAAATAATTTTTCAATTGATATTTAATGTACTGAATTTCATTTGGTTTCATACTTCTAGATCATGAGATTTCAATATTTTGAATCAGATTAAATAGAGTATGTTTGTCTTTGAGTTCCAATGAAAAACCAGCATTTTATTAGGCCTACAATAGCATTAAAGAAATTTATGTGAATATTCAGCTGAATTATTTTTATTTGTGAGAGAGAGATATCTTCTACTTGTTGTTTTACTCCCTGCATATCCACAACAGCAGGTCTATGCTTCACATGTGGATGACAGGACGAAGGACTTGAGCCTTTAGCTGCTGATTCCCTGTGTGCCCAATTGCAGGAAGCTGGAATAAGAAGCAGAGTTATGACTGGAGATGAGTCACTCTGATATGGAAGGCAGACAACCCAAGTTGTGTCTTAACCACTGTGCCTAAGGCCTTCCCTAATAACTTAATTAAAAAAACATTATTGCAGGGGCCGATGCTGTGCTACAGCAGGTTAAGCCACGACTGGCATTCCATATGGCCTAAGTGCTTGAGCCTCTGCACTGAAATGGGAGGGCCAGATGAAACTCCCTGCTCCTGGCTTTGGCTTGGCCCAGCCCTGGCTTTTGCAGCCATTTGGGGTGTGAGCCACTGGATGGAAGACATTTCTCTCTCTCTCTCTCATCTCTCTCTCTCTCTTTGTAACTATACCTTTCAAAAATAAATAATAATAAAAAATCATTTTAGAGGAAAGGAAAGAGGAAGGAAGAAAATTAGGAAGGGAGGGAGAGGGAGAAGGAGAGGGCAGAGGCTGCTGTTTCATTTCTTACTGACTTACTCTGCATCCACAATAGCCAGGATGAAGCTACCAGCTGGAAGCTCAGTCCAGGTCTCCATTTTAGTGGCAGGAACCCAGCTACTTGAAGCATTACTGCTGCCTTATATTAGCAGGGAGCTGGTCAGAGGCCGGATACGGGAAATAAACCCAGGTACATTCATGTGCAGCGAGGGCATCTTAACCATTAGGCTAAATGTCATCTCCCAAGCTCATATATATATATATATTTAAATTGGGTATGTGTTATAATTTTCATTCAAATATAGTTGTGCATATAAATATGAAAGATAGGAAAAGATTCAGGCCTGAGCATTTATCTAATTTATCCTTTCCTTTGTCCATTTACTTTATCCTTTCATTTTCTTAAGAGATAAAAGCACAGTGACAGGGAGACAGCTGGAGAGAGATCTCTCATCCTTTGGGTCATCACCCAAATGCCCACCACAGCCAGAACCAGGCCAGCCCAAGGCCAGGAGCCTGGGACTCAATCTAGACCTCCCACTTAGCTGGTGGAGCTCAAGTACTTGGGCCATCACACACTGCCTCCCAAGGTATGCATTAGCAAGAAGATGGATCAGAAGCAGAAGAGAGGCTCAAACCCAGACACTCTGAAAAAGGATGTGGGCATCCCGAGCATGGCTTAACCATCATTGTGCCACAACACCTGCTCACCATGGTTTTCTTAAAGTATGGCATATTTGTCTTCTCTTTTTCAAATTATTCTCCACTTGCCTCCCTAGATATTTTATTCCTCTTTCTGTATCAGAAAGAGTGGTCTGGGGGGATTGACCTCACTAATGGAATCACTGGAATTCTCTTGCTCTTTTGCTTTCAGATGGGCTCAAGCATTGAGAAAGACTTCACAGATAACAAAGGCTGGAGAAAGAGGTAGCTTGGTGGTGATCTTGTCTACAACCATCTTTCCCCACCTAGCCCTCATCAACAGTGCTACCCTTCATGTGGCCATGGCTTCTGGTGGAGAGCCCATGTCTACAACTTCATCTCTCTGAAGACTTCACTAGCACTGCTCCTTGCCCTTATCTCTACATGTAGAAGTGATAAATGGTTTTTGATAACAGAGTTCCTTGGTGCTTCATATGTTTTGTTGAACTCTGAACTCTTCCCAATCTATAAAATGTCCATTGCTTCAATCCTTTTTGGTTAAACTGTTACTGTTGTGACCTGTCTAATGTGAAGTCAGTATATCCTCAGTGCCAAAGAAAATAAATTTACTTGCCAGGATTTCACTCCATGGACTCAAAATGAGTAAAAGGATGATATTACTTCTTAAGTGATGAAATTAAGATCCAAAGAGATTAAACTAGTCCAAAATCACATGATTGGTAAATTCATGGTCAATAGATTCAAATATTTTTTGAAATTCAGTCAGGCAGAGGAGAGTAAAGCTAAATAAAACATAGTCCCTGCCCTTAATATTTTTATATTTTATATTCCAAGATAGGTGAGAGTTGGATGACCCAATAATTAAAATTTAAGAACAGTAAATTCTCTGTACTAAATTAATCCAGAGTAGGAAGACACAATTTAATCTAGATCTTGCAGAGGAAATCAAGTGAGAGGAAGCAAAAAAGATATTTATCTGAGTAAAGTGCAAAGTATGTATTGTTTGTCATTCCAGAACATTTTTCTTGCAACCATTATATTGAGTAGAGCCAAATGTGTTTTCTTTCAGATTGTTTGCAATAGCTTCTTCTAAAGTATGTTATCCAATTTTTTCATAATCTAATCTATTCTCTACATTGGAGTTAGAATAATAGTTAAAAATGCAAATCTCTGAAACTTTTCTGCTTAAAAGTGTTCAGTCTCTCCAAATTTTCCTTGGGTTAAAGAAAAACAATGGCCCCTCTGGCCAACTTATCTCTATACTCATCTCTTTATTCCCTCTGTGTTAATTTATATAATGTACTTATAAGTACTTGAAAATGTTATTCTCCTCTCACCAAAAAACTTTCAGATACTCTCTTCCTTGTTTTTAACGTTCTTCTGAACCTCCTGCATTCATCTAGGTGATTTCCATCCACTCTTCAAGCCTAAGCTTCAAAATCAATCCTGTAAGTAAGCCAACATGAAAACCCCCAAGCCAGGTAGAGTCCACGTCATGTGATCTCATGAAGTCTTACAGTTACTCTACAATTCTAATTGAACTAAATGTTCTTGTTTCTATGCCTTTCACTTTTGGGAATCGGTATGATTTTCATCTATTCACTACTTTATCTCCAGTTTTAGGTTCAGTGTTGTGATGGAAAAACTCAATAAGTAATTTTTGAATAACTATGGGCTCTAAGAAAGCATTGTGCATTGGGGAGGGAAATTCATTAATCACTTAGAATGTTGAAAAATGAGGCTGGAGATGACTGCAAAATCCTAATCTTGAAAGGGCTTTGAATGCAAAATAAGAAATTTGGACTTTTATCGAAAGGGATAGTTAAGGCCGGCGCCGCGGCTCACTAGGCTAATCCTCCGCCTAGCGGCGCCGGCACACCGGGTTCTAGTCCCGGTCGGGGCGCCGGATTCTGTCCCTGTTGCCCCTCTTCCAGGCCAGCTCTCTGCTGTGGCCAGGGAGTGCAGTGGAGGATGGCCCAGGTGCTTGGGCCCTGCACCCCATGGGAGACCAGGAAAAGCACCTGGCTCCTGGCTCCTGCCATCAGATCAGCGCGGTGCGCCGGCCGCAGCGCGCCAGCCGCGGCGGCCATTGGAGGGTGAACCAACGGCAAAGGAAGACCTTTCTCTCTGTCTCTCTCTCTCACTGTCCACTCTGCCTGTCAAAAAAAAAAAAAAAAAAAGGGGATAGTTAGTCATTATTGTTATTATTATCTTAATTCTTGGGCTTGCACATATATGTTGATGGGGTGAAGAATGGGTCTGTGCAGAAGGAAGGTATAATCTGGTAGACCAGTGGAGTAGACAATGAAGTTATCTAAAAGAGTAATAGTAAGAGCACACATAAAAGTAGTGTTTCTCAAATTTGGTGCATATCATAATCAGTTGTTCAGGTAATAAATTCAGAGAGGCACTGCTTCTTTGATATAGGACAGAATCTATATTTTTATCAAGTTTTCCAAGAATTGTGATACCTATACAAATCTTAGAACCACTGAAGTAGGCCAGTGCCACGGTTCACTAGGCTAATCCTCTGCCTGCAGCGCCGGAACACCGGGTTCTAGTCCTGGTTAAGGCGCCGGATTCTGTCCCGGTTGCTCCTCTTCCAGTCCAGCTCTCTGCTGTAGCCTGGGAAAGCAGTGGAGGATGGCCCAAGTGCTTGGGCCCTGTACGTGCATGGAAGACTGGGAGGAAGCACCTGGCTCCTGGCTTTGGATCGGCGCTGTGCGCCGGCTGAGCAGTTATTTGGGGGGCAAACCAACTGAAGGAGGACCTTTCTCTCTGTCTCTCTCACTGTCTAACTCTGCCTATAAAAAAAAAAAAAAGAACCATTAAAATAAAGTTAAGGCAGCAAGTACCATCTTAGTCTAGCTGAATGATCAGAAGCAGAAAATGTGCATAAAAAAGGCATCAGTATCAACTTTCAGGTTATTGTGTCTTTGGCTAACACGGGGAGGAATAATTAGCCTTCCAGCTGTATTATTGTAATGAAAGTCAGTTGTATTCTCCTCACTGATCTGGTGTCTGGGCTCTGCAAAAGTCAATCCTAGTTGAGGATTGAAAGGTTGGAGCCAGAATCCCTCTGGACATGATATATGACAGATTATACACAACTCAGATTTTCTAATTCCCAATCTGTCTATATCAGGTCTTAAAAATCACAAGTGACAAATTACATGACATTTTAAAATATATATTTTTCTTCTAAGTATGATATTGTTTCATTGTCAACATGATTTATACATGAAAGAAAAACTGCAATTCACTGCAGTCGTTTTGGTTTAACTAGGATAATATTTGCTCATTTCTTGCCAAATCTTTTGTGATTCATAGGAATTATAGTATTGAACCAAACTCTGAATAATATTAAATCATGTGAAAGATCAACTGAGAAAATATTTGCTCATTAACTTAATTTAAAAAGGCACCACCCACGCACTAGCATGGTGCTAATATTGGCTGATCTTTAATGATATTACTGAACTTTTTATAAAAGTGCTTTGCACATTTAATATTAGTTTGACATTCGTTTAATGCCTGGAAATGATATTTCCTAAAATTTGGATTTTGATTTAAAATATATAGTTGGGCAATATCTGGGTACAAGAATACAAGAATCAAAAAAGATCCAAATAATGTAGTGGTTTTCTGTTAATTCTCCTATATCTAATAATACTTCAGATAATAATTTTTTTTAATATAACTTTATGTAAGATATTAAAATATTCCTTCATTTGCTACAAATGAGAGACAACTTGGGGTAGTAGATATGACTTCAGTTCTGATTCAGACACTGCTAGACATCTCTGAGACCTTGAGTTAATCAGTTGATCTTTTTATTTTTAAAGATTTTTTTATTTTACTTGAAAGCCAGAGTTACGCATAGAGAGGAGAAGCAAAGAGAGAGAGAGAGGGAAAGAGAGAGAGAGAAAGTCTTCCATCCGCTGGTTCACTCCCCAATTGGCTGCAACGGCCAGAGCTTTGCCAATCCGAAGCCAGGAGCCAGGAGCTTCTTCCAGGTCTCCCTTGCAGGTGCAGGGGACCAAGCACTTGGGCCATCTTCTACTGCATTCCCAGGCCATAGCAGAGAGCTGGATTTGAAGTGGAGCATCTGCAATTCTAACCAGCACCCATATCGTATGCAGGCACTGTAGGCGGTGGCTTTACCCACTACACCACAATGCCGGCCCCAGTCAATCTTATCTGAGAGTCAGTTTCCTCAATCTTAAAATTGTAAGAAAGATTGTCTCTAAATATCTCACCTGATTCCACAATTCTGTGGTTCTAGGTTCTAACAACTAATCATCTCTATAGTTTTTAATAGAAATATGACTTAATCGGAGAATATCTGTTACAGTCTTAGTATATTTTACCAAGGTCTTGACCTTAATTTTGCCATATACATAAGAATCATGGGTTCTGCTGGGATGTAACTGTAGGAAAATGAATTATCTTCTGTGTTGAGTAGTGTCAATATGACTCAATAATATGCCAAATTTGTCAGCATTATCACCAAATGACATCTTCATTAAGGCTGTAAATACCACCAATGATACAGTTCAGTGCTATTTTAGCAATAGAAATTACATAAACATATTGTTTGCATTTTTATTTTTGTAGTTACTGCAAATAAAAGTGTCCTTGTTAAAAACATTTTCTCCAAATAAACATAAATTCCAAAATAATTCTGTAACACATTAACTTAATTCATTAAATGTAAGGATGTTTCATTTCTCCAAATAAATGCTTCCTTACTAAGAACTGAAACTACTTCTATCATTTTCCTAACATTTCTTTCTTCCTATTGAAAATTCTATTTTTACAATTTCTTGCCTACAGTACTAGGAGTTTAGGACAGTCATGTGGCACTGTGGGTTAAGCCACTACTTGGATGCCTGTGTTCCTCATTAGAGTACATGGGTTCTGTCCTTCCTGTACTTCCACTTCCAGCTTCCCGCCAATGTGCACCCTGGGAGGCAGCAGGTGAGTGCTCAAGACCTGGGTCCATGCCACCCACATGGGAGACCGAGGTGTAGCTCCTGGCTCCTGGCTTTGGCCTGATCCTGTCACAGTTGTTGTGAGCATGAGCGAAGTAAATCAGCAGATAGAAGTGCTCTCGCGCTCTCTCTCTCTCTCTCTTTATCTCTCTTTCTCTGTCGCTACTCCTTTCAAGTAAATAAACACTAAAAAAGAGTATGGACCATGAAAATCATAGAACTCCACCAGATTTAAGCTTACTAGAAACCAAGATGATTTCTCTACCTACCTAACTACTGAGAAATACATAAAATACAGATAATTGCAATCTATGTATTTGCTATTTGTGAATAATATAGCACTTCAAAAGAAAAAGTGCATTCTTTTGTGGTAGATACTAAGTAAAGGCAGATTTGACTCCAAAAGGAAGAAAGAATGATAAGCAACTGAACACATAATTCGTTAGGCTCAGCATACCCCAGTACCTTGCTGATGCAAGTTTCCCAGTCTGCATATGATCATCAGGAAAGGCAAGATTGGAATCACCCTGAGGGATGTAGTAGAATTTACCTGAGGTAATAGAATAGAGCTCTTGCTTCATAGTAGTTAGCTAGCAGGCAATAACCACTCTTTTGTGATTAGTTTAGCATGTGGAATAAAGCTACACGAAAGAAGTTTCCCTAGGTTCATGCTATTTTAAGATTGTATGCTATAAACACATTTATTTTGACCTTAAAATTGACTTCATTGAAGTAAAGAGTAGAATAATGGTCACCAGGGACTTGGAAAGGTAGACGGTTAGGGGATATAGAGGGAGGTTGGAACTGAAATACAGTTAGATGGGAGGAATAAGTTCTAATTTCTGTAGCACAGTAGGCTGACTGGAGTTTTTGAAAATTTATTGTATATTTTATAAAGAACTGGAATGGAAGTATTTGAAAATTCCAAACACAAAGAAATGTCGATTTTTTAAGGAGATGGAAATTTTTTGATCATTAAACATTGCATACATGTATTGAATTATCACATTGTGCGCCATAAATATGTCCAATTTTTGTGTGGTAACTAAAAATATAAAGAAACATTAATTTTGTGTTGCCTACTGTTCTTTGTGGCATATCAGATAAAAGTCAATAAGCATATTGGGATTCCTCACTTCTTTTCCTGGTACTGCATGGTTGGTCATAATTACTCATATGTTTTCAGCAACTGGGCTCAACCTGTTATTTTTGCCACCTGATATAATTTAGACTTCTCAAATTAGCTTTTTATGGTAGTCTTAAGAACCTTGCCCTATTTCTTCTTCTTTTTTTTTTTTTTTTTTGACAGGCAGAGTGGATAGTGAGAGAGAGAGACAGAGAGAAAGGTCTTCCTTTTCCGTTGGTTCACCCTCCAATGGAATCCATCGATTATTCCATCAAGAAAAATGGTCATCAAACATATATTCTTTCAAGAAGTACATAATTACAATATTTTGAAAAAGAAATTTGAGAAAGCATAGTGGGATTACACATTAACTAGCTCTGACTGTTTTTTACCCTCTTACACTACTGTCCCCTCTGTTCTCTCTCTGTCAGTCTACAAACTATGGCCTCAGCTGGCCATGCCAGATCACTTGGTCACTTGGGGTCTTCTGTTTCCCACAGAGCTTTGTCCGTGGTGTTGGTGCTTGAACAGTCCAGGTACCTCTCGGAGAGGAGTGGAGACACTTCAGAGGGAAAAGGAACAAAAATATTCACTTGCTTTGTGCTGAAGAAATTATAAAATGTCTTTCTGAGGATGGTCTTTTCTGTGCTCCTATTCCTGCTGTGTTCTGGCTTTGGCAGCAACTGCTCTCTTGTTTGTAAAGACACTGAGGTTTACAAGAGCTGAACGACCTGCTCAGGGTCATGGGATCAGAGTTTTGGGAGTGTTCCAAGTCAGTTTTAGTCTATATCTTCCAAATGCAGCACTGGGATTCTTTCCACTAGTTCTTTCCAACATCTCTATTCTGGGATTATTATCAGTTGTGCCTGAACCTGTCTCTTGGAGTTCCTGTCATGCACTCAAGGACTTCATGAGGTGCTTTGATTATGAAAAAGGGAGACATCTGAAAGCTCAGGTATGATGAAAACCAAGAATGTTAACAGGCACTTAAAATAAGATGTAAGGATTTATGAAGATATGTATACCCTCACTGTGTCATCTCACAAACGCGGTGATTAATGTTAGGAGCTATCCCCATAGCACTTGAGAAGAAAAGTAGCTGTTGGCATGATGGTAGCTCTGTTTCTGGATTAGGTAAATTCTCTTCCATGAATTCAACAGAAAGGGATGAGGTTATCATGGACTCAGTACTCGATGTTTTCATTCAGCATAGTACCAGTGGTGTGGGCAAGATATTAAAATTTCCTGAAAGATGTATGTACTTTGGGTTCAGGCTGACTTGGTGCTTCTGGAAAAGTTAAATATTAAAATGAAATTAAATAAGATGTAAAAGTTGTTCTGTAGCACCTTGCACATGCATTAAAATAATTAAATCAATTGTTTTCTATGTTGTTGGATGAATGGGATAAAAGCATTTTGAAAATATCCCTAGACTTCAATAGATAAAAGCTTAATAGTTCACAATAGTAAAGGTTAGTTGTTTTAATAATAAAAACAATAGCATATTTTGAATTTTTTCTTTTACAATGGCAATTCAAAACTCCAGGTCATATTACAATCATTCAAGAATGAACAAACATACAAAACCCAAGCCATGTGTCTGACCAGTTAAACCTGGATCTCTGGAGAAAGGACCCGGGTAGTGTTTTAAAGCTCCCCAGGTGAATCTGACATGTGGCTTAGCTGACAAACACTGACTGCTGACATCAATGGTCCTGGAGAGTCTAAGCATGAAATCTTCTTTTGATGGTCATGGTATATGTGTATCTGTTTCAGGGTCAGTGATAATGGCCTATGGGTTTGTGCCCTCACCTTTCATGATGTTCTATTCATTCCCTCAGGTGTCTGAAGAGGGCGTGTCAGCTTGCAGTGTCTCTCGCAATGGCAAATGATGCCCATGAAAGTAATGTGAGAGCTGATCCAGGCCTCATAGAGCTTGAGGGAGGACACCAATTTGCAGGCTTCTAATTGCTCAATTATAAGTTACCATGACTGTTTCTTGCTTTTCTATGTCTCCTTTGATCCTTTTCTTTCTCTTTTTTTTTTTCTCTTTGTTAAGCCCCCCTGCTTCTCAGCTTCTTGGTTTCTTTCCTTTTTTTCTTTAATTTCTCTTTCTCAGAGAAAATACACTTCCTGGAGGATAACAAAATAAAGCTAGTCTAAAATCGATGCTAATATATAGCATTATAACACCAGCTAGTTATAAGATTCTTGGCAGTTCCAGATTACCACAACACAACTTGACTTTTGAATTTAACATCACATGCAAGGAATACTTACAAAAAGTGAGTTCAATTTTAGTGATTATTTTTAAATAACCATTAATGGATTATTAATATTTCTGGTGAATAGTTTCTAATACTCTTAATGGGAACTATTTCCATTAATTAATTTAGCTTCCTAAAAACATATTTATCTGGAATTCCATGGAGGAAAATGTTTTAGAAGTGATATTTTATTATACTAAAAGCCTTTGCTTAGTTTCTGTTTTCCATAAGCAAAGTAGTATTGGAGAACAAACTTTAAAATATGACTTCTTTTTTTTAAGATTTATTTATTTATTTGAAAGTCAGAGTTACACATAAAGAGGAAAGGCAGAGAGAGAGGTCTTCCATCCAATGATTCACTCCCCAGATGGCCACAATGGCCGGAGCTGCGCTGATCTGAAGCCAGGAGCCAGGAGCTTCTTCCAGGTCTCCCATGTGGGTGCAGGGACCCAAGGACTTGGGCCATCTTCTACTGCTTTCCCAGGCCCTAGCAGAGAGCTGGATCTGAAGTGGAGCAGCTGGGAATAGAACCGGCGCCCATATGGGATGCCAGCACTTTAGGCAAGGATGTTAACCCACTGCGCCACAGCGCCGGCCCTTACAATATGACTTATGAGTGCTTCCTTGTGATCCAAAATGTTCACATTCAAAACTCACACACAAATATTATGCCTTAGAGATGTTCAAAAACAAAACTAAATCATATTCACTTCCTTTAATGTTTATATTTGTGTCAATACCAGTGACTGAGCAGCACTTTTCCTTTCCTTTCTTTTTACATTTTATTTGTTATACAAGTTTCATGTACTTCATATATGCAGATTTAGGAACACAGTGATGCTTCCCCCCCCCCCCACCCATGCTCCAACCCTTCTTTCTCCTCTCACTCCCATCCCCACTCTTAATTTTTACAAAGATCTACTTTCAATTTACTTAACTATTGTAAAGTTAACCTTACACAAAGTAAAAAGAGTTCAACAAATAGTATGAAGGAAAAAAACACTGTTCTTCAACAGAAGAGACAAGGGCTATAAACAATCATCAAATTTCAAAATGTCCATTTCACTTTAATACATTACATTTTTTAAAGAATTACAGAGATAGAGAGAGAGAGAGAGAGAGAGAGAGAGAGGGATCGATCTTCCATCCACTGGTTTACTCCCCAAATGGCTGGAGTTACACCAATCTGAAACCAGGAGCCTGGAGCTTCTTCCAGGTCTCCATGCAGGTATAGGGGCCCAAGCTCTTGGCCATCTTCTACTGCTTTCCCAGGCCATAGTAGAGAGCTGGATCAGAAGTGGAGCAGCTGGAACTTGAATCAGTGCCCATATGGGATGCTGGCGCTGGTGGTGCCTTTACCCACTACACCACAGTGATGGCCCCAAATACATTATATTTTAACATTAGTTCTGAATACTTCTTAGCTCTTCCAGCCCGTGTTGGAGCTTTAGGTAGGGAGGGGGAAAAGTTTCTATTTCAACAGGTATTTTCCCAATCCATGCTGAATAAAATATGTCTAATAGTTCATTTATTGATCCTTAGTCTGAGTCCCTGCCTCAACTAAAATGTCTAAAGATCCCCAGCACAGTCTAGCAAGTCTTATATCTAACGAAATAATTTTTAACTGAATTACTCACTTTACCCCCAACCCCCGCCATTAGGTAAAAGTTATGACCAGCACATTAGTTATGGACTGTTTTCTCCAGGGGCCCTCAGGGTACTGAGGGAGACAGATGTCCGTGATCAATTCTATGAAGCACAGTAAATGTTATGAAAGAGAGCCCAGAAGAGGAAAGGAGACATATGGCTTGCAGGACTGAGAAAAGGACACCAGAGCTGACACATGATTTCAGCTTAGGAAGTCAGTCTGCAGTAACTATGCAAAGAGCTTGGGCACAGTAAAACAAGTCAGAGGGACAGCACAATGTGAAAAGACACACAGGCATGTTCAGAGAGTGATGTGAAATAGTGTACAGGCTAGCACATTTATAGAGGGTGGGTAGAGGGAAGATTTTTGAAGGCTTGGTTAAAGCCAAGAATTTGAAGGTTTTTGTATGCAAAAATAAGGACTTTGTGCTTGATTCTGTAGATAATAGGGCAGTTAAAGATATTTTAATGCAGAGAGTGATTTCTGGGTATTTGTTCTTCAGAAAGTGCTGTTTTTTTGCCACAAAAAAAGGATTAATCAAGAGCTAATAGTAGGTTAAGCAGTTCAAGAAAGAGATGTCCCTGGCCTTGGAGAGAATATAGAGGATTAATGTTTGAGAAGATTCCATTGAGTGTAATGGGTAATGCTTGCAGTTGGTGAGGGAGTTTGCTTAAGAGAAGGTTAACTTTGAAGTGCCTGGGATCACTAGAGGTAACTAACTAATGGTCACTATAAATTCATGATTAGAGTTTGAGAGAGAGGTGAAGTAATTGGATGTATGAGAACAAGCAGAGACTAGAATGGAAAGAAAAATCAATCAAAAGCAAAACTCCCATGGCAAGGTTTTCATTGCCATACTTCAGTCAGTTTTTAGTAGACTCCATTTTTAGGGTTTAATAGGGTTTTTACAGGTTGATTGGATGAATTATACTTTGATTCATGTTATAGGCTTATTGGTCACATTTTACATATCTTTTGAGTCTCTGAGAAGAGAATAGCCTTAAGTGGTAATGTATTATTATTTTTTTTTTATTTTCAAAGACATTAAGATTTTACATCAGCAACGCTGTGTCTCTTTAACACCAACAATGATAGTCATTACTTGCCATTTTAAGCTAGAAGAGAAGCGCTAAGCGTTATATTCAAATTCTTATGAAGCAAGAACAAGTCATAGTCTCTGTTTATACAGATGAAGGAAATGAAGCTTGGAGAGTTTATAACTGGGGTTCAAAGTCAAGTTCCCTGTCCCCAACTTCTATACTCTATGCCAGTAGCTTTAATACATTTGCACATGCCTAGATACAATCCCAGAGACCTTGAATTAATTGCCTGGAGGGAAACTCATACACTGATTTAAAAGGTCTGGTAATTCTAATTGCAAACCACTACTCTCAACCTTGTCACCTCACTGCTTTTTATTTTGGAAGGTATCACCATGGAAGATATCACCACATCACACCAATTTCAATGGCTCCAGGAAAGTGGTGCACTATGGAGTCACGCACTGTGGCAACTGGGCCCAAACAGAAACACCTTCTGCAAAGCCCGTCAAATCCAAGAGATTTAATCAGTCTAACTAATTGGATTTTTTTAAATAGTGGAGCCTGGGATTCTTTCTATTTTAGGATTATGGGATAGTTTTTTTTTTTTTTTAATCACACTTTAGTATTTTCCAAGGATAAATATAATCAATCAATCACAGATCAAGAACACTTTAATTTTTGGAATGGAGAGCCATGTTGTGGTGTCATTTTCCAGAGCTATGTCCTATGAGGCTGGATAGAATGATCCAGCCACGAAAGGAGAGAAGCTAGAAACAATCAGTCTCAGAATTTGTGGTTTTCTTAATGCGTTGGGAAGTCTCTGGCGTCATTTACTCACATGGACACTTCTTGGGGCTCCTGATCAGCTAGAAGGGTCCAGGGATCTATTGGAAAAGAACAACAGAATCAAAGGCAGGGAAGGACAGAGCTAGGCTGAAAGTCCAGGCAGATCTGCCTGTGCTGTGATCCCAAGAGGCAGCAGACTTGCACCAAGTGCCACACAGGATGTTTCTGAATGGAAGCAGTGGGCATGGAACCAGAGCAATATGAGCATCTCCTATGAAGAGAGGACCAGCATTGGAGACAGTCTGATAGAGCCTACACTTCACGAGCTATGTGACCTTGGCTCAAATAATTAACCTTTCTGAATTTCAATTGGCTTTTCTAGGACAGGAGAGGCAGGCTAATACGTCCCTCAAAGGATTTAAATGAACTCCCAAATGTGAAGGTACCTGGTTCAGAACCTCTTTCGTGAATTTTCCTTTACACTGGCCTTGGCTGAACGATGCTGTTAGTAAAAACAGAAAGGGCCACGGAGTTCTAAGGAAAGTGAAATGAAGTGGGCTGGTCATGGAGCACAATTGCAGGGCTCGGAGCTTCTGTTCCACCGCACATCGTCAATTCCACTTGTTTGCAGAAAAAGGAGATACCGTTGCCTGCTGCAGCCCCCTAGCCATTTGGGAATCATTCAGTTTGCCCTGCCTTTGGCAGCATCGTCTGGATGCTCTGTAGATTCTCCTCGGAAACAGCACAGGCAACAGTTTCTTCATTTTCTAAGGCTGCTGCCGGAGTTTCATTTAATTAAGAAGGCTGACCTTTATAAAGGCAGATTTCCACCCCCTCTTCCTTTAGCTTAGCTTACTATGATCCTAATGGAAGCTGAAAATCTGATGGTAAAGAGGGTCAAGTTTTCACTGATAAGGCTGACACGTTGTTCCTATTCTTACACAGAAATTTAATAGGCAGAATTATAGATATATAAGCCAAAATCCCTTTCAGATAAATCTGACCTCAAGTACATGAGAAGGTGAGAACAGCAGGAAATAAAAGATAAGCCCTGGAGGAATGTGTATCAGAAAGAACATCTCAACACCAAAGAACCAAGCACCTCTGAACACATAGACTTGTAATTAGCCTTATTCAAAGCAAATTAAAGTTTGATTCTTAACTCTTGGAACCTGTGGAAATACAGAAGGAGCCTCTTAAAGGCTTGTTGAGCACAGTATTGTGGTGCTCTTTAGACAGAAAAACCAAATAAACCAGCAAAAAAGGAGATCATGACCACAGTGCAGCTTGCTCTGCGTTTGCCAGTCCTTGACATCGGCCTCTAAAACGTTAGCAAGGACGCAAGGGCCCTCAAACACAGGTGGAGTCTGGAGAACAATTGGACTTTGGCCCTGCAGAGAATCAAGCCTCAACTTTCCGGGAGCCAGTCTCTGCTTAGGAGATTGTCTTGACCCCAAGGGTAACAGCCACTACTGCGCTAGGGTTGTGTTCTTTCTCTTCTCTTTTGGGTGGGGAATACATTTTGCCTGGTCTATGAGGACACCATTCACCTGAGTGGAAGGCATGTCTGTTAGCAGAGCTGATTCTTACTGTATGTGATGAGCAGTGGGTGCTCTTTCACTCTGGCCCCTCATGGCGACAACTCATTAGGATGATGACACACTTAGGAGAAAGCCACTGGAGCTAGCAATGAGTTTTTTCCTACATTCATCTAATTGGTAAATGGGTCTTCTCTAATCAGTTATCAATAGTTTATTGACAGACTAAACAAAATATGTCTGTTGTCACCCTTGGGTGGGGAGAAATTCTGAAGTTTGTGGCACCTGAATGTGAGCACTTTTACTGCTGTATCCTGACAGTAACAAGCAAGTACTGGGGCAAAGAGGGAGAATTCCATTTCCTTCTTTCAGAGAGGTGTTAAATGTTATTACAAATTGAAGCCAACAACAACAAAAAACTTAGGATAAACATCCTTAGTTAAATCTGTACACATTATTATGCACCCTAGTTTTCATTGTCAGTAAAAACAGTAAATTAACATTAATTACCAAGGCATATTTCTGCTGAGTGAATGAAAAGAATTTTTCTCATATTGCTAATCTAACAGGCTTGTTCCAGGTGTTGGCATCACTTTAAATGAAGACAAGCCCAGTGATTGGGGGAGAGTCTATGTATTGGGGCGATTAAAGCAACTGTATTTTCCCAACAGTCCCCCTGGCCCTGGGATCTTGACAGTATGTTATAAATGCGTTCCTGGGAGATCACATATTTTGCCATATATTTGAGTGAACTATAGGAAAACAATGCTATCATCAAGAGGGTTTCTTTGTACCAGTTGGTACCCACCACACACACACATGCACAGCCACACGCAGATCTTTCGTTTTAGCATATCCAATATATAAAAGTTACTTTCGATCTTTACACCCCAGTATTACATCACTCCCTTCCCAACTCAGCTCATTATAAGCCTTTAGTGAAATCTGAGGCCACACAGCAATCCTTGTAGTATGCTGGTTCTTTTAACAGCCATGCTATGACAGAGTCCAGCTATTTTTACTTGAGCTGGCATGGCATCTAAATGTATTGTCACACATGATAATAACAGTCATTGCACCTATCACAGTAGGAATAAAATCTAGCCACAAAGAGAATGCTGAGTGGAGGAGCACATGTCCTTTATAAAGGCCCATGGGCAGAAGTCTATGAATTCTGTAACTTCTATTTTTACTAAGACAGGTATTATCTGATAGAAGCTTTTTCCCCTCTTTCTTTCTTACGCATCATTTTTTCCAGATATTAACAACACCTGCAATATTATCTCCAGTTGATGTGATAATTCATATGGCAGATTTAACACAATGCCTGTCAGTTTTCTAAATCCTCCCTGGGAGATGCAGTTGTGTAGTCACTTCCTCATGTATTATCCTAGCTGTTCTTTCTATTTCCAGAAAACAAACCAGTGAAGCTAAATGAAGCTGAAGCTATCACTGTTGTCCTGAACCAGTGACATTGGATTCCTCCCCAGGGGACCAGTTGCATCTATTTAAATACAGTTTTAGGTGAGTATGTGGAGAAATCTTTACTAAACACAGGGCTCTGAGTAGAATGCAGTATTCTGTTAACAGTAGTATTTAGGCCTTTAATTTGCAGAACAATCTATTAGGTTTATATAGCTGTTAAATGAGGTTTGGGTGATCTAATGTGGAGATACAGTACAATTCTATTCTTCATCATTTATTCAGTTGCCAGACTAACAATAGACAGGAAGATTGCTGAAGACGCTCTGTGTGCTTCCTTGGGAATGGCTGCATGTGAACTTGAGCACACGTGAATGGGCATGTTGCTATGAAGTCTGAGTCCAAATTACGGTTTCTTAGATTAATTGTTTATGAGCTAGAAATTTGTGTTATTCACTTATAGACATATAGTCCATTTTCTATCTTACTTCCCCTATCCTATTTCTTTTTGCTTTTTTAAAAAATATACTATAATAATTTCTTAATTTAATGTGTATCTGTTCCTCTGACATAAGAGAGAGAAGTACAAGCAAGTGGCATAAAGTAACATGTGATAAAATGATGATATCCAAACTGAGCGTAGTGACAAGAGAAAAAGGCTGTGGTCAAGGGGGAGATATAACTAAGAAAGACAATGGAATGGGAGAGAGAAAACATGTGACTTGGGTTCTTTCTTCTCAATACCAAACAGTTGTAGATGCTGATTTTTTCATTTTTAAAGATTTATGTATTTATTTAAAAGGTAGAGCAGGCAAGAGAGAAAGAGAGAGAGAGAGAGAGAGAGAGAGAGAGAATATTCTGTCTGCTGGTTTACTCCCCAAATGTCTGCAAGGAGCAGGACTGGACTAGGGCTGGGCCACACTAAAACCAGGACCTGCTACTCCATCTGGGTCCCATGTGGGTGCCAGAGACCCAAATACTTAAGCCATCTGCTGGCTGGTTTCCCAGAAGCATGTGCAGAGAGCTGGCTTGGAAACAGACAGTACAAGGAGCAGCTTAACCACTGTGCCATGATGGATCTTGTCCCAGGTACTGTTTTTAAAGTCATGTTAGAAAGGGTTGTAAAACCTACTCATGGGCCTTTCAAAAGCAAGAAACTTTTATTTCTAGTACTCTTGTTGGTATTGCCACAGTCCCCCTTACATAATGCTGTGTGTTATCTTTGGCTAAATATCTTCCCTGGTAGACCAGTGGGGCAAAATGGTCATTGACAAACTCATCTGTATTTTCTCAGAGCCAGTAGAGAATTTGGCACATAACAACCTATCAAAAGTTTGCTTGAAAATAGGTCAAAACAGATTGTTCTTTGAGATACTTAGAATCTGTGATTTAAGAACTCAAGATTGCAAGGCCTAGGGCGAACCCCCAAAACAATGCTTTCTGCATTGGGCAGGGGTATTGAGAGAAATTGTGCTTGATTTTTAATACAAGAAATAGATACCAAGCATTAAAATAGAAAGTACAGACTTTGTGCATTACATAAGGGAAGAAGACTACTAAGGGAATAGAAGTAGTTTACTTCTTGGGGGTGTAGTTTGGGAAAATGTAGTTTTTCAAGGAGATGATGACAGGAAGGGAGATCCTGGGAAATTTATTCAAGGCTCCTGAGTGACAGGAAAATCTTAGATTATCCTAATGTGTGGCTATCAATTGCAGAGAGGAAAAAATGTATATATTCAAAGCCACATAAAAGAAGAACCAGGACACTTTGAACATATTTATTCCCAACTTTCATTCTTGAAATCCTGATTTAGTAGGTCTCAGAAGGGCCCACAGATTTTACCAGGCATTATGACCAGCACTAGAATCGCTGATCTATAGTTATCTGTGATTTCTGTAATCATGGTCCCAAATGATCAGGGGCACTATGTATGTTAGAGATTCAAAGGGAAAAAAAGCTTATAAAGTACAACAGTTCATGACATGAGTTATATATCCAATCAGACTTACATAAGAATAAAGACAAAGATAATTGTCAAATTTTAAAAAATCATTATTCAAAACAAGTTTACAAGACAGATTTTAAGAACTCATTCTATTCCATCACAAATCAGGATTAGATTTTAAGCAACATATAACTGGTGAGAAATCAAAGTACCACTGGAAGTAAATGAGAGACTTAATATAGACCAAATGTTACTAGTAAGTGGAACTTTTTAATAATTTCCCAATATAAATCAATAAACATCTGAGTATAGGCAAATATTTTAATATTAGAATCCCACTGCATACTCTTTATTGACCATTGCATTAGAACATTTTTGCAATTTATAGGAAACTCTATTTCATTCCATATTTCAGGTTGAACTATCTTCTCACCATATTTCAGCCTCATCATGGAGTCCTGAGTCAAAGTTCCCTCCATATGCAGCTACATTCAGACAACTAGCTGGACACTGTGGAACCTACCTGAATATTGCAGTAAAGATTCTCATGTCCAGAGTAGGCAACAAGGAGACAAGAAAGCTCATCAAATCTATAACAAAATTGTTTTATCAAGGCCAACACTTGTGTTGCTGTCTTACTTGCAACATTATACACCATTTTGCTACTTAATCAAGTGAAAATATTAACAAATGATTGTTCATATTGATACAAATGTATATTTAATTAAAACATTCAGTAAGTAAAGCTTTCTGAGGCTTACATATTTAAGAGATTAGCTATATTTAAGAAAAAATACAAGACTTCAATGGATATAATTGATTTTTTCTACCTTTGCCCACTATTTAAATTCTAAATAAATTATGCAAAAGTAAATAATTTGCATATTTACTTGTAATCCATTTCCAAGAAGGTCATATGTTTAAAATGAAATTTATGTCAAAAGCTGAATTCATAACAGCAGTCATAAACCTCTGAGTCGAAACTTAGTGATCACTGCAAATTGAAGCTTGTTATTAAAAAGATTGCTAATGAAAGACAATTATTTATTAGCAATTATTTTCCCTTTTCAGCATCAATAATGTAAATATTTGATATAATTAATTAAGAAATGTTCTTTACAGAATTCAGCTCATGGAGGTGAAATAAATAATAGAATTAGAAATTGATCAATACTTCTATTTAAAAAATCTGATTCGGACAAAAATCCTTAGTTGATGAAAGTGTTAGATGAAAATTGATAGAGACATTACAAAGGCAAGATCAAAGTGTCATCAACTGAATAGGCTGGTCAATCTTAGCACCATTAGTGGAAAATAAGTCAGATTGTTACTTAATAAAGCATTCTCTCCCAAAATATGTGCATTTTAATTTATTGGAAACTCTAGGGCCAATTTTTTATTGTGAATATACAGGATACAGAAACATATTTTTGGACAGTATAAGGAAACAAAAAAAATCTAGATTGTGAGTTCCTTTATTTGACAACTAAATCAGTTTCTTCGATAAATTAAAGACCTAAAAAATTCCATGTTCCTACTCTCAATTACAATAGACTCAAGGGACACATTATACAATATTTAGTTGGAATGTCATTTTCAACAAATTAACTTAAAAAAGACATTTTAAAAAAAGAGGAAATCTTAACAGATTAGAAATGAAAGAATATCAAGAAATTACTTAAGATTTTTGTTGGTTGTGATAATAGCACTGCAATTATATGAGAAAATGTTTAAAAAGTCATGGAAAAATGGAAGTAAAATATAATATGCATTTTCTATCAATTATTTGGAAATTCTTCAAAGTTTAGGGAAACATACTGAGACACATAGGAATGAAATAACGTGGCATCTGATAGTTGCTTTAAAATATTTAGGCAAAGTAGAAAGAGAAGGAAAAACAGGTTTAAAAAAATAAAGTTGGGACAAAAATACCAAAATCTAAATAATTACATATCTAGGTGATGGATCTATGGACTTTTTATATTGTTTATTGTACTTTTCTGTATGTCTGAATGTTTTTTAGTAAAATAATTTTAATATATATTTTATTGTATCCCTTGAGAAACATTGTGACATTTTATACAATCTGTTTGCTCTTGGCTAAAGATTATTTACAGTGGACAAGCTTCTTTAATGTATTTATTTATGATATAAATACAATTTAATATGTACTATTTTCATAAATATTCAACCTCATGATCTAACCATAAAGTCAATTTGGTCAAATTGTTTTTAGTCAAATAAAAATATTACTTGACTGTAATTATAAAAATCCAATTATATATCACACAAATGACTAATATGGCAAAAGAAAAAATACATTTATTATTTCTGAGTTAATTAAGGGACTATTTTCCTGCTCTTGTTAGGTAGGAAGTCAGATAGGAGCTTGTGTGTGTGTGACAAAGGCCTAAGGAGACATTTAGGTCCAGCATATGCATCTCAAAGTCATCCCGATAGGGGCAGCCCAGTATCTGCATCCTGCCCTGCTCCTTCTACCCAATAACCTGCCAGGTAGGGGTCCCCGCCCCTTCTGCCTGATAATCTTCAAGATGCAGCCCAGCATCTGCATTTCAAATATCCTGCTCCCATCCCGATCCTCCAGGGGGTCTTGCTCACCTTTCCTCTAAACCCAGGGCAGCGCCAGCTAGGCTTCCATCTGTCTGATACTTTCAGGGGGAAAACTGAGATGGGAATTTCTAGTATTTACACCCATTTATTTACACCCATTTATTCAGGAGGAGATGTGAGAAGACAAAGACCCATATCCTTAACCACCCCCCACCCCCCACCTCAACTGGACGGGGCTCGCTCAGTCTTCTGCCTCTCTGCTGAGCTGCCCACCTGGCCTGCCCAGGTGTATTCTCTCCACTCAACCGTGTAACCCCGCTCTCCCCCAGTCCGAGCAACTGGGCATTCTCTCTCAGGTTCTGTCTGGAGAGGTGCCCATCCGTTCTTATGGATGTCCCTTCCCTAATAAACCTTGCTATTTTACTTTCCACTCCCTCTGTCTCATGCCTGAATTCTTTCTTGTGCAAAGACAAGAACCCTGCCATTCACTGGTAACAGTCTTTCTTTTTCTTTCTCTCCCTCCCTTTCTTTCCCTCCCTCCCTCCTTCCCTCCCTCCCTCCCTCCCTCTCTCCTTCCTTCCTTCCTTCCTTCCTTCCTTCCTTCCTTCCTTCCTTCCTTCCTTCTTATGTGAAAGGCAGAGAGAGAGAGAGAGAGAGAGAGAGAGGGAGAGAGAGAGAGAGAGAGAGAATCTCTTAGCCGTTGCCGTGGCTCACTAGGCTAATCTTCTGCCTTGCGGCGCTGGCACACCGTGTTCTAGTCCTGGTTGGGGCGCCGGATTCTGTCCTGGTTGCCCCTCTTCCAGGCCAGCTCTCTGCTGTGGCCAGGGAGTGCAGTGGAGGATGGCCCAAGTGCTTGGGCCCTGCACCCCATGGGAGACCAGGAGAAGCACCTGGCTCCTGCCATCGGATCAGCGCGGTGCGCCAGCCGCAATGCACTGGCCGCGGCGGCCATTGGAGGGTGAACCAACGGCAAAGGAAGACCTTTCTCTCTGTCTCTCTCACTGTCCACTCTGCCTGTAGAAAAAAAAAAAAAGAAAAGAGAAGAAAAAAGAAAAAAAAAAAGAATCTCTTATTCTCTGGTTCACTCTGCAAATGTCCACAATAGTGGGGATGGACCAGCTGAAGCCAGGAGCCCAGAATTCACTATGGGTCAGCCATGTGAGTGGCGCAGACCCAAGTACTTGAGCCATCACCTGCTGCTTCCTAGGGTGCACAATAGAAGGCATCTGGAATTGGAAGTGAAACACAGACTCAAACTCTGTAACTGTTATGGGAAGCAGGTGTCCCAAGGGACATATTTTTTTTCTTTTAAAAGACTTATGGGTTTAGTTGAAATATAGTTACAGAGAGAGAAGAGATGGAGAGAGGAGAGAGATCTTCCATTTGCTGGTTCATTACCCAAATGACCTCTATGACCACGGCTGGGCCAGATCGAAGCCAAGATTCTGGAACTCCCATCTGGGTTTCCCATGAGGATGGCAGAGACTCAAGCACTTTGGCCGTCTTCTGCTGCTTTCTAAGGTGCATTAGCAGTAGGCTGGATGGGAAGTGGAGCAGCTGAACTCCAACTGGTGCCCATATGGGATGATGGTGCTGCAGGAGGCTGATGAACTCCCTGGGCCACAAAGCAGGCTGAACCCCCAAGTGACATGTTAAGCACTGCACTTAGCACCTGCCTCTGGAGGGTCTTTCAGTGTAACAACAGGGTCATTTACCTTTGGTGTGGCCCCTTGGGTTAATTCCTGGGGGGGAACAGAAGAACCTTATGACAGAGTAAGATGATTTTAGGATGATTAACATGATAGATATTTGAAAATTCATTAAATTTATCTGAAATACATTCTTACAAATCACAGAGGGGAAGAGATATTGAGAAAGCTGTGGCAGGTTCTGCCCGTTTAATACTGAGTGTTGGAGCTATAGATAGGAAATAAGAGCTATTGAAAAATGTTGAACAAAATGTGTTACACAGAGTCTTCTGCTATGAACTTGGATGATGCTGTAGTATGACAATGAATATGGAGAGTAAATTGTTGCAGTGAAAATGGCAGAGAACTTGGTTGGCTAGGATATGAGTGTGGATAAAAGTTTTAAAAATGCAAATCGGGTTTTTCACTCCCACTTCACAACTTTTCTTTGAGAGCGTTTTAAACAAAACTATGTCTATCTTAGGCAGTATGACTTTAAAGTAACGGAAAAGAGGGATTACACTTCTTAGACATAGATCTGAATTCCCATAAATAGAAACTCAGTGGTTAAACAGAGCCCTGTCCTGAAAGGCACAGTGAGGCCCACTGAATTGTCAGGGTTCCTCCTTCTTCTTGCCCAGTTAGGGCTTTGGGGAAGAAATCAAAATGAAAATATGAAAAGAATAATTGAATGGATTCTATGTATCTAGGTACTCATTTAGACATCTAATCATATTTAGACTGTAAAATATAAAGAAAACCAAAACATTTTAATATGTTATGAAAATGTTAACAAGCAAGTTTTTTTAGTAGATGCTTACAGATTCTAAATCTATGTTTGTCTAAGAATGAGAGAATTGGACAAGTTGCACGTAAAAAGGATATAGGAAGAGGGAAGATTAAAGTTGGATCCATACATTTTAAAAGGCAGAGCCATACTTTAACCTTGTCAAATTAGTCTTCTAATTATGCTCTTTAGTATATTCAGTAGAATTCTTTAAGCCATATTGCTATATTACCTCTTTGCCAAATTATAAAAAGTACTTCCTCTCATTTCCTGAAACACAGGCTTGAACTAGCATGAAACTAAAATAAATTTTCATTTTGATTTTTCTAATAGAAAAATATTTTAGTTTGATAAATTTTGCAATTTTATTTCTTTGTCTTTAAGATATTCTATTTCCTTCTCCATATAGCACTGTCTTTTATGATATTTAATGATAAAGTTACACACTTTTCACTTTGTTTAAGGAAATCCTATCTCTACTGAAAGAAATCTGAATCATATTACCCCTTTATAATTAATCTACCAACACAGATCTTTTATGGCTTTATCCTCAGTTCCAAAATGATCATCATTACTGACATTGGTATTTTCAATTAATTTCATGTGGAATCTCCCATGGATTCCCTTTGAATCTGTGAGCGGAAATGAATGCTTCATTTGACTATTCAAGTCAGTGTTCAAAAAAAGTGTTGAGCACACCTCTCTGGGTGTTACATTCCTGATAATTGTTGATCCAGGCATGAGAGCAGAGAGTCACCATTGGCCAATTCTTTGGGAATAAGTGGGTAGATAAAAACTAATTTTCTTCTACATCTATAGTTATTTAGAAAAAAGTTCTGTGCCAGTGTCTCATGTCTTATTTGAGGAATATTAAGAGAATCAAAATTGATATTTAAATTTTTAAGCGCTAGATTTTAGTATTTAGAGGCTTCTACCTAATCTACTGACAGCATCAGAAACAACTCAAGCAATGAGTGCTAAACTTGACTATGGGCATTTAGCTTAGTGGTTAAGATGCCCATATCCCATATCAGAGTACCAGGGTAGATTCCAAGCTTTGGCTCTGATTCTGGATTCCTGCTAATACAACCATGGGGGCAGTGGTGATGGCTTAAGAAAACGGGTTCCTGCTACTATATTGGATCCTGCTACCTGGATTGGATTCCTAGTTCCTGGCTTGGACTTCATCTGGGGGCTATGCAGGCATTTTTGGGATGGACCTGCAGATGTGGCATCTCTCTCTCCACATCCTTTTTACTCCTCCTCCCTCAGTGGCTGATTTTAGAAACCTGAAGGGCAGGTAGACCCTGATCTTTGCTTTGAACTTTACAGATAGCACTGTATCTCTGAGGATTTAACAGATGCGGTTCAAGCCTACTGCTTGTCTGATGACCTAAGGTAAGTGCCTGCCCTTATCTGAATACTGCCTCAAGGGAAACAATTTTTAGAAATATTGTTGCCAATGTCTTTCAGATGACTTCAGAAAGGGAAGACAAAGAGAGTTCACTGACAAAAGTATTCCATGATACAGACCAGAAATAGCACTATGGAGTGGAGAATAGAAAAATTCTGAGCCCTGGTTTTAAAGTTTTGGTTCAAGACAAAGACGATAGTCACCTTGAAAGCTTTCTCTGCTGTTTTCAAGGTAATGTCCATGTTCCCTGTTTTATTGCTGCCAGTCTACCTATTAACATTCTGACACAATATTCTGATAGAAAATGTATTTTGAGATTTTTCTCTATGTCTTTCATTCTTTTTACGGAGAATTGACCCAGTGATGTTTGTGATACCTGCCTATAAACAGAGAATCCAGCTTGAATTATAAAAAGAAAATCCATTTACCTAGATGTGACACAATATTCCATTTTTATTGGTCATTAAGCCTACTGGGATACACATATTATAATTCATCCCCAAAAGTTTAAAAATTCAAGTGCTCTGGAGTCAGACTACCAGTGTTACATCTCTGACTTACTTCATTATAAGGGTGCTTTAGGTAGGTCATTTAACCTTTTTAGCTTTGGTGTCCTCACATCTAAAACTGTCATGGAAACAGTAGAAAGTGAAACCTGGATGAAGCATCCTATAGATAGTATTTTGTATGATGCCACATACATATTAAGTAAGTATGCAGAAAGTTTTGGCAATTATTAACTTTCAAAACAATTTTTTGTTTGTTTTCATGTAAAATTAGTTTATTTTTATGTAACTGCAACTATAGTTCATGATGCTTATATAATTATTGGCAATCATAGTCAGTTTCTATTTCTAATTTTTCTTAAGCTTTAATTGATACATAATAATTATACCCACTTATGGACTACAGGATGATAATTCAACATATTTATACAATGTGTAATGATCAAATTCAAGTAATTAGCATTGATATAACCTCAAACCTTTCTCATTTGTTTGTGTTGGAACATTCAAAACTCCTCTCCTCTAGCCTTTTGATATACACAGGGTGACTAACTAGTCATTCTACTGTGCTATGAACATTATAATTCATTCTATTATTACTGCTTTTTTGATACCTGTTCTAATTTTTTTAAAAGATTTATTTATTTATTTGAAAGTCATAGTTATACACAGAGAGAAGGAGAGGCAGAGAGAGATAGGTCTTCTATCACTGGTTCACTCACCAGTTGGCCGCAATGCCTGGAGCTACACCCATTCAAAGCCAGGAGCCTGGAGCTTCTTCCGGGTCTCCCACATGGAGACCTTGGTGCAGGGGTGCAAGGACTTGGGCCATCTTACACTGTTTTTCCAGGCCATAGCAGAGGGCTGGATTGGAAATGGAGCAGCCAGGACTTGAACTGGCGCTCATATGGGATGCTGGCACTGCAGGTGGTGGCTTTAATTGCTATGCCACAGTGCCAGCACCTCTAATTTTTTTTTTTTAAAAAAAAAACAAGTATTTTATCTACTTTAGTATAAGTAATTCTCATTATTATTTTATTTTGATGTAATATGGCAAAGTATATGTTGATAATAATTCAAATTAATAACAGGATATAGAAAGCTAAGCTTTGATTCCACTAATGAAACATACATTGAAAACTATATACCAGGTTAAGTATATATGCCATGGTTGCTGACTTCAGAGAATTTGTAGGTGAGTAAATGGACACATGTTTAAATAGTAATCACAGCATAATGTCACAAGTCCGCTAGTGAACGTAGGCATAACGCTTAGGATGAGCATAAATAAGTGACCTGGGAAACAGAAATGGCTTTGCAGAGAAATGATTTATCAACTATGCTTTTTAGCTGCTCATTTTTTGAATGTCAGAATTGTATTTGTTCCATAAGAGAGAACTGAAGAGGAAGAACTATGTAAAGCATGATTGTTCCAACAGTGTAATGGGCTCAGAATATTCTATTTGCAAAAGTCTGAAACATAAACCCATAGCCAAGGAATTAAAAAGAACAGGGCCTTAAGTTAAAAAGCAGTATCTAACCAGTACTGTTCAATAGAAATAAAATGCTAGCCATGTGGATATTTAAATTTTCTAGTAGATGGGTTTTTTTAAAAAGTAAAAGAAACAATTTTTGTATTTAATTTAAATCTGTATATCCAAAAATTACTATGACAACACATGATTCATATGAACACTATGATATATTTTATTCTTTTTTTTCTACTGTCACCACAATCTAGTATGTATGTATATTCACAAGATGTCTCAATTTGGTCTAGCCACATGCCAAGTACTCAGTAACTACATAAGGATAATAGCCACTGAATTGGACAGTGCAGAGATGATCAGATTATAGAGAGCTTGAATGCCCTGTTGAAGAATTTGGACTATCCTATATATGCCATTGATCTTTGATGATGTGTAAAATCTACTCATTTGATATTTTCTCTGTATTATTGAAAATATTGATGATTAACAAAAATATTTGGTCAAATTACAGGGGAAAATTTGTATTAAGCTGTTGAACTATCACCCATCCTCAGATTTTAAGGAAGAAAAAGGGAAGATAAAGTCTTCCTTAATGACAAGATGGTGTTTTAACTCAGTTCCTTCTGGAGCACTCCAGGAAGCTGGGCTGGGCCCTATGGAGAATGCCATTACCAACCAATAATCCTTGATAGTCCAGAAGCAAAGCCAGAGGCTGGTTTAGACTACTTTCTAAATCACAAACTTGGACCTCCCTCCTCCTCAGTGAGAAGAGGCATTAGAGTAGACAGTAACAAGGGAAACTGCAAGCAGGAGGGTTGGTCTTTGTGTAGAGGATTGAGCTATTTTCAGATTATGGTCGGGTTTGTAGCTTTTGAGAGAAAACTAACTGTATAAAAATTTATTTATTTTATTTGAAAGGCAGAATGACACAAAGAGAGGAACACACATACATATACAGGGAGGAAGAGAGACAGAGAGAGAGAGAGAGAGAGAGAGAGAGAGAGAGAAAGAGAGAATCTTCCATTCACTGGTTCACTCTCCAAATGGCTACTTCACTCTCCAAATCCCAAATGCTGGTGATCAGATGCTGAGCCAGATCAAAGCCAGATGTAGCCATGAGTTACATCTGGGCTCCCACATGGGTGGCAGGGACTTAACTGTTTCAGCCATCATCTGCTGAGTCCCTGGTGCATTAGCAAGAAGCTGGATGGAAAGTAGATGTGGGGCTTGATCTCAGACACTCCCATATGGGCTGTGGCTGTCCCAAGTGGCTGCTTAGTTTGCTGCACCACAATGCTGGCTCTGGGAGGAAACTTCTTAGGAAAGATTAACATCCTAAATCAGAAAGAGTCCCCCGACTTGTGAACTTAATTCATATGTCCCAGTCCACTGAGCTTTTCACTGCTCCTGTATGGAGGAAAAGAAAAAGAGTTTGAAGAGCCATACCTTAATCTTTCAATGTAGTACCTAGCACAATGGTTATAAGCATGGACATAATGGATATTAAACCACCGCAAATGCACAATAGTGCCTTTGCCCACAGAGATGGAATGATCTGACCTGTTCTAAAAAGTGACGAGACCAGCATAATGATGTTCTAAATCTACCCCACGGGCTAAAATAAGTTTCCAGACACATTTCTGAATGTTCAAAGAATGAGAGTATTTCTTGGCTTCAATGAGTGAGAGAAGAATTAATTATTTAAAAATAAATTGCTTCACAAATGGTGTGGCATCCTGGTTGTGAGTTAGAAAGATTACCCATCCTGTTTTGCATGTAATAGTTCTAGTCTGTGCCTTTCCCATTCAGCATCCTGTTTAATTTTGCATCTTTCACATTTTGAAAAATGAATAAGTTATTAGCAGTAGTTAATTTAAATAAGTCAGAATGGATTTATCCTTCCCTATTGCACTTCTAGCTTCTGTCATAGACTTGTCTAATAAAGTTTCTGAAATACGTATAAAGTGAATGGAATTTTCACTTCAACTGATAATGAAATCTTCAAGAAGATTGATAATGGCCCAATCTTCCTGCCCCATTCCTCCCAGAATTAATCTGACATCTCTCTTTTGAGTATTTATCATCAGGTCCTGCTTATAAAGCAGTGTGTGCTAACAGGGAAAGCTAGGGACCTGGCGCTGTGAAAGGTGTGCACTTCAGCTGCTCTTGGGCATTTGTGCTGGCGTCAGCTGTGCTGTGGCCTCCACTGCTAGCCTCAAGATGTATGAAGCAGCCCAGGCACCAAGTTACTAGGTCAGTAGAAATGTGGGCAATTAGAGAATACTTTGTGTGTGGTTCTGCCAAAGGGTTTATAGGGAACAGTCTGAAATACTGCAGTAGGTTTGTAGTGTAAATCTGTAATATTAATTTTTGTCTTTTTGAAAGATACTCTTTAAACCATGATGAGTTCACAAAATGAACATGAATCTATCATACAAAAATAAGTACTACTTTTGTATTTCTTGAGAGTTTGATGATTGATGTCATGGGACACAAGAAGCCTGAGACGCAAACCTGCTGGGCAAACCGTTGCATCTACTTCAAAAACTAGTAATCATTTGCAGAAAACTATACAAAATAAATAATTACTACATGAAATGGCAGAAAGTGCATTTCCATATTTACATATCACTTTTTATTTATATCAGCGAATGAAAGGCAGAATTACAGAGAGGCAGAGGCAGAGAGAGAGGTCTTCCATTTGCTGGTTCACTCCCCAGATGGCCACAACGGCCAGAACTGCGCTGATCCAAAGCCAGGAGCCAGGAGCTTCCTCCAGGTTTCCCACGTGGGTGCAGGGGCCCAAGGACTTGGGCCATCTTCCACTGCTTTCCCAGGCCATAGCAGAGAGCTGGATCGGAAGTGGAGCAGCCAGGATCTGAACCGGTGCCCATAGTGGTGGCTTTACCTGCTATGCCACAGTGCTGGCCCCGGAATTGTTCTTTCTTTAAAATTTTTTTGTTTTAATTAGTTTTTAACATTCAGTGTGCTTTGTTACAATTCTAAGAACATAATGCTATTCCTTTGCTACCTCCTTACCCCCTCCCTTCCACCCTCCTTTATTCTCCCTTTCTTTTAGCTTTTGAGACAACATATTTTAAATTTACATTACTGCAAAAAGGATTAATATTTTGCCAAATAAGAAGTGTAGCAAGTAAAAAGCAAAAAGACCCTAGTTTAGTGGGAATATAGACAATGGCTATAAATAATAATGGAATGGAAAAATGACTATTTCACCCATATACAATAAATTTAAAAGTAATCACAGATCATTCAAACAGTAGTAGTATAACATTTTTAACTGTTGATTTTGCAAAGGTATAAAACGCTTTACAAAATTATGTTTGCAGTGATGTTGATACACACAGACGTTTCTTACTTTTTTCTTTCAAAGGATTATTCTTATAAATGCAATTAATTTTTAATTTTAACTTTTCTTATGTACTTATGAAAACTGTTAGCATGTTGGCTTCCTGAGTAAAAGAATTTGGCAGAGTTAAAAGATGTCAGTATAATATTAGTGCTATCTAATTCCAAAAGAAAATGAATTAATTTCAATAATGATTCAGTTTTAATCCAATCCATAGAATAAGAATAATTCTTTGTAAATGTATTTAGTAAAAGGTGAAATAGTTGGAAATATTGTTGACTCTATTGCCAATTTTTGAAAATAAGACATATGAATTTTAGTTATATTTGTTTTGAAATTAAAATATTCTGGTCTATATAGAGAGAAGTCAACTGGAGATGCTATCATACTTCAAACTCATGAACCATAAAATGAAACATGGAAGAAAATTGTACTGGTTTTGTAAAAGATTAAAAACAGTAAGACCGCGTTAAAAATGTGTTTATAGAAAAAGTATCCAGGAGCCAGTGTTATGATATAGATAATAAAGCCACTGCCTGTGACACTGGCATCCATATGTGCTGGTACCAATCCTGGCTGCTCCACATACTAGCTCCCTGCTAATGGCCTGAGAAAAGCAGTGGAAAATGGCTCCAATACTTGGGCCCACTGCCACCCATGTGGGAGACCCGGAAGAAGCTCCTGGTTCCTGTTTTCGCCCTGACCTAGCTCCTGCTGTTGCGGTCATCTAGGGTATGATCCACTGGATGGAAAATTTCTCTCAGTAACTCTGACTTTCAAATAAATAAATAAATCTAAAAAAGGAGTATCCAGTGTTATAGTTTGGGATAGAGATACAATTAAGAAATAGATTAAGAAGCGCTATGATTAAGTGCTAAAATTAATTATTCTGTGATACTGTGTTTATTTTGAAAATATATTTTGATCAACATAAGTAGGGTGTTTGTTACATGGTGTTTTTTATCTAAAAGGAAGAAATTTTTTCTTTTGAAATGGCTGTCAAATGCATCATTTTATATCTATTATGTAGTGATATTAATTTTTTGTAAAAATTAAATAATTTTAATTTTAATGTGCTCTTTTACTCTCAAAATTGTCCTTATTCAAAAGATAAAATTAAGAGCAGACCCTGGAGTCTGGGTACCTGGGCCTAATATCCTGCTTTGCCACTTATAACCCATGAAAATTTAAACGATTATTTAAATTATCTGTGTTTAAGTTCCCTCTGTAAATCAAAGATAGCAACAACATGTACCTTCTAGGGTTGTGAAGATTAAGTAGAAAACCAAGTGAATGTTAGTTCTTATTTTATTTTAAAGATTTATTTTTATTTATTTGAAATAGTTACAGAGCAAAGTAGAGCCAGAGAGAGAACGAGAGAGAGAGGGGTCTTCCATCCTCTGGTTCACTCCCCAAATGACCGCAATGGCCAGAGCTGAGCTGATCCAAAGCCAGGAGCCAGGAGCTTCTTCCAGGTCTCCCACACAGGTGCAGGTGCCCATGGACTTGGGCCATCTCCTGCTGTTGCTTTCCCAGGCCATAGCAGAAATCTGGATCAGAAGTGAGCAGCTGGAACTTGAACCAGCACCCACATGGGATGCTGGCACTGCAGGCTGTGGCCTTAACCCACTGCACCACAGCACCGGCCCCCTGTAGTTCTTATTATTATCATTTTCATTATCATTCTCTTCCAAACTTTTTATCCAGAAACTTTTATAACTTAGAAGTACTAAAAATCAAAATTATTTGCAAAGTAAGCAACAGAGAAAAAAGCAAGTTAAAAAAGAACTATGAATAATACAGAAAAATCATTTGACATTTTTATAACATTAGCATTTTCAATTTATAAAATACTTTTATTTTATAAAATATAAATGGAGCTGTTTTATTTTCCATGTGTCAAATAAAATGTTTTTGTATCAACAAAATCTTAACCATAATAAAGGTAAATAAATCCAGTGTTAAAACAAAATCTAAATTCCTAAAAAGTACTTTAACAAAAATAAAAGTAGCACTCCCATGTAGTACCTGACAGTTTTTGTCTAAAGGAGGGTTGCTTCAATAATAAGAGAATTGGAGTAATAATTTCTATTCCTGAAAAAAGACTTAAGATTATGAAAGCTATTCTTTCTACAAGATAATGTGGATTACTTTTTTGTAAATTTTATTTACTATTCGTAAATAAAATTCTTAAAGAGTCAAATTAGGGGCCAGTACCGTGGTGCAGTGAGTTAAGCCACCGTCCGCTGAGCCAGCATCCAATATGGGCACAGGTTCAAGTCTGGGATGCTCTACCTTCAATCCAGCTCCCTGCCAATGTGCCTGAGAAAGCAGCCAATGATGACCCATGTGCTTGGGCCCCTGCACCCGTCTGGGAGACCCAGAATTTCTGGCTTCTGGCTGCAGCTGAGTCCCGATCTGGCTGTTGGGGCCATTTGAGGAGTGAACCAGTGGATGGAAGACCTCTCTCTGTCTCTGCCTCTCCATCTCCGTAACTCTGCCTTTCAAATCAATAAAATCTTTAAAAAAAAGAGTTTAATAAGCTAAGATTTAAATGGGGGTCTTAATTAAATCAATAAATAATGTTCAAAACAAAAAGTTTGTATAGAATTTTTGTTAATTAGATGTATGACTTATCTCTTCTTTTATGGGCACATTTGGGCAAAGTTTTTATGAGGATAAACACATATTAGACAAACACAATAGAAATTCTTCATAAATCTGTAGTAAAAAATAGGTTTTCTTCTGATGGGCTTGCCCTATTTAGTGTGTGTGTGTGTGTGTGTGTGTGTGTTTGCATATGTATTATACCCTGCTAAATTTCAATTTTAGATAATTGACTTATAATTTATATATATATGTTTCAAATATATCATATAGGATATATTAAAATTTTTAATTATTTGAAATTCAAGTTTAACCAAATGCCTTGTATTTTATCTGTCATTTCTATTTTCTTTAAAAAATATATAAAATGTGAACTTCATTTTTCCATATAAGCTTCATCAAGTTGACATTTTTGTAAGAGTTGATAACACTCGGGGCTGGCCCTGTGGCATGGGAGGTTAAGCCTCTGCCTACAGTGCTGGCATCTCATATATATTTATATAGGAAATAGTTGCAAAAGACATTTAAAAAGAAGAGCATTATGGAGGAATCTCGGTGTTATATTTTGCTAATCCCCTCATGATTAAGCTCTTTAATTCTCTCAAATGATGCAGACACAGTATGTTTATATAATAAAAAAATCTAATTGCTAACATATTTATGATGTTATCTATAAAACAAATTAAAACAGTTTTTAAGTGAACATCTGGTAGAGTGTTCATTTCAAATAAAGTTTAATTCAAGATTCACACATTTCACAACATGATAATATTTGTAGGCACTAAAATATAGCCTTCAAATATAGCACAAGTGATTATCTTGAAAGGGATCTTTTTAAAAATCTTTTGAAGTTGATATAATAATCTATCTATAGAAGAAAATCAATTTTAAATAGAATTCTTAAAAAAGAGTTAAATGTTGCTTTATTTTGATTTCCTTTATTTGTGATAGCCTTCCATCAATAATATAATTTTGCATAATTAAAATGCATTAAAAAGATATTTCTTGTAATTATAAAAATCAAATAAAATTACAAGTACTTGAGATATTTACTTGCTAAATATTAAAATTGCCAAAATATCTTCATAAACATCTTCAGAATTCTGAAAGGCAAATTTAATAAATATATCTTATAAAATAAAACAATTGAGACATTAGTATGTTATTATGAATTTTTACAATAAGTTGTAACAAATAATTATAGGTACCTGTATATTTCTTTTGTTCAATGGAAACCAAATTTTAAATTTAATATTTCATTAATAAAATACATTTTTGAAAATTTCTAATGAGGTAAAATTGACTTTGTAAGAGTATAGTAAAATAAAATGAATGTTTAATAAATAGAATATGATTTTACTAAGGTAATTGCCAATTTTTTTTTTTTGACAGGCAGAGTGGACAGTGAGAGAGAGAGACAGAGAGAAAGGTCTTCCTTTTGCCGTTGGTTCACCCTCCAATGGCCGCTGCGGCCTGCACGCTGCGGCCGGCGCACCGCGCTGATCCGATGGCAGGAGCCAGGTACTTATCCTGGTCTCCCATGGGGTGCAGGGCCCAAGTACTTGGGCCATCCTCCACTGCACTCCCTGGCCACAGCAGAGAGCTGGCCTAGAAGAGGGGCAACCGGGACAGAATCCGGCGCCCGACCGGGACTAGAACCCAGTGTGCCAGCGCCGCTAGGTGGAGGATTAGCCTAGTGAGCCACGGCGCCAGCCCAATTTTTTAAAAAAGATTTATTTATTAATTTGAAAGTCAGGGTTACACAGAGGAAGAGACAGAGAGAGAGAGAGACAAAGACGTAGAGGAGACAGAGAACTTCTATCAGTTGGCTCACTCCCCAAATGGTGGAAATAGCCAGGGTTGAGCTGGGCTGAAGCCAGCAGTCAGGAGCTTCATGGAGGGGCCAAAGCACTTGGAGCATCTTCTGCTTTTCCAGTCACATTAGCAGGGAGCTGGATCGGAAGTGGAGCAGCTGGGTCTCCAACTGGAGCCCATATGGGATGCTGCTCTACTGCAAAGCTGGACACCAACAGTTGTTTTATAAGAGACATTTTAGAAAATTTAAAAAAGATTTGGCTATATAGTTAACAATGTCATCTTTTTTAAAAAAATTATTTATTTGAAAGTCAGTTACACAGAGAGAGAAGGAGAGGCAAAGAGAGAGAGAGAGAGAGAGAGAGAGAGAGAGAAACAGAGAGAGAGAGAGAGAGAGTCTTCAATCCACTGGTTCACTCCCCAGATGGCAACTGCAAGAGCTGTGCCAATCTGAAACTAGGAGCCAGGAGCTTCTTCCGGGTCTTCCCATGCAGATGCAGGGGCCCAAAGACTTGGCCATCTTCCACTGCTTTCCCAGGGCATAGCAGAGAGCTGGATTGGAAGTGGAGCAGCTGCGTCTTTAATGGGGTGCCCAAGTGTGATAATGACACTGCAGGCAGTGGCTTTACCACTATGCTATAGCGCTGGCTGCAACAATGTCATCTTTAAAAATGTGAAAATAATTACTTAGAAAACAGGAATGGAATTAATTAACTATTTTGGAGAAAAAAACTTTGAAAAATATAGTGTCTTCATAATATGTAGTAAAATGAAATTTTGATATATTGGCACTCAAATTTTTAAAGAAAAATATCAACAAAGAAAAAAATAGATGAAATTATCTCAGGTTCTGGTAAGTTTTTTAAAGAAAACTCTGTGAATGAGGTATGGAAGGAAAGATAAGCAAATTTCATTTTTAAAAGTTCCAACACAGAATTCATAAAAATATAATATACAAAATAGAAAAAATGAGAAGTACAGACATAATGTTAATAAGATCAATAAATTAGCAAAATAAATATATAAATACACAAATATGAAGATAAGAATACATATAAATTATGGATAAAGTAGAAATTTTTGAATACAATATAGTGCAATAAATATATAGGCACAAAAACACAATATATGGTACACATAAAATGCATTTATAGAACTGAAACATCTGAACTTCAAAGATAATGTATCATAATGTATACATTGTGTATATTACAGCACCTTTGACAGTGTTTCAAAAACTTTAAAAATTTAGGAGCTCAAAAACTAGGTAAAGTCAAAGTGTCTTTCATAACACTTGGAAAAGGATACAAATAGACAATTAAAATAGAAAATATATACTGTAGTATGCTCTATAAAATAAATAATCAAAGAAAAATGAGCACAGCGTAAAGGTGGATGTTTGACACAGCAGTTAGGATGCTGCTTGGGATGCTGGCATCCCACGGCTGAGGACCCCTTTCCAGTGCCAGCTCCTTTAGTTCTGAGGCAGCTTCCTGCTAACCACCTCTGGGAGGCATCAGCTGCTGGTTGAAGTAGTTGGGTCCCTGCCTCCTCTATGTAAGACCAGTTTGGAATTCTGGATTCCTGGCTTTTGTCCTGGCCCAGCCCTGGTTTTTGCAGGCATTTGGGTAGAGAATTAGTGGATGGAAGATCTCTCTCCATCTCCCTGCCTTACAAATAAAATGAAAGCAAATGAATATAGGGCTAAAGGTATGCAGACATCAAAGGAAGCTCAATTGTGAAAAACACTCATGGTCAAACCACAGAATCCATTTATTCAGCATGCTGGTGCTAATCCTGTGAATAGAAACTAGAGGCCAGTGTTGCCCCCTGATGCCACTGGATAAGATTGTACCATCAACTGACAAAGCGAACTATAGTCTAGACTATTTCTACTTCATATCTCACACCAAGATATATACCTGGTTTGACCTGGCTGCTTATCTGCCCCCATTTGCCAGGATGTAGAGACTAAACACTAGCTTTTTTGATTCCATTAAGAATCACAAGGTGAGAGAATCCTTTTGTTTGATGGGAGTTCATATTCTGGGTAGTCAAATATTGCCAGCAAGTGACCATTTTAAAGGATTATGTACTGGAATGACCAAAATATGATGTAAAATGCCAAACTGTTAAAGGGAGAAAAAAACTATATTACAAAGAAAGTTGAATTCAATGGAAGTCAATAAAGGGAAAAAATAAAAGGAATTAGAAAAAGTAAAAGAAAACATTAGGGTACTGTGCATATGTATTGCTTTTGACTATCCAAATCAATTATTTTTTCAAATAAAATGGGTTTAACTTTGAGAAAAACTTCTCTCGACTCTACTCTCTGTGTTCGTGTTAGGGATAAGCCAACTCACTGACTAGCTGGCATAGTCAGCAAACTGTGCTAGCCAAAGGCAGAACATGTTACTTTTGGAAGTCAAAGATGGTGACAGAATTTTGGGAACTGTTAGAACAGACAGATACACTTATTTCAGAGGATTTGCCTGCTTGTACAGGAATCTGCAATTTCCAGGTAGACATCTTGACCTTGGGAGGGAAGATGCTGATTGAGAAGGAGGCCAACGAGAGGAAAAGAGGAACCAGAGATGGAGAAACATATCCTTGGCCATCATCATTGCAGTCCTGCCGGAGCGGGTTGAGTCCTAAGAAGAAAACTCTATTAACTTACTAAAGAATAGTGAATTGCCAAATTGTTCTTTTTCCTTTAAATGAAATATTACAAGCACATTCTAAAACTAAAGAGAATTTGGTCAAAAATAGCCAAGAAAATTTGAAAACCTTTTGATGATTAATAAATGTCAAAGCATACAAAAATGCTCAAAGAATTAAAACAGTGTGGGTTTAGTTCTGGAACAACATAATTAATGGAAAAGAAGAAAGTACAGGATAATTTATGCATCTCTGGTATTACCTTATATGATAATTTTGGCATTTCATATTAGTGGGGGAAGGAATAGGCCATGTAATAAATAATATTTGAAAAATTATACCAATATGGAAAAACAAGGAATTAGATCCATATTTTAGAAAACCATTTCTTTTTTGGATGTGAAAATAAAATTATAGATGAATTAAACACCTAAATTTCCACAAATATCAGAAGTTATACATAAGAATGCCTTGTTGTAATTGCTATAGACTGAAACGCTTATCCCCTTCCCCACCCAAACTTCATATGGTGAAGCCCAGTCCCCAGGGAGACTGTATTTGGAATTGGCTTTTAGGAGAAAATAAAGGTTAAATGAGGTCCAGTGGTAGGTCCTGTGAGGAGAGGGAGCAAGCAGTCCCTCTGTGTGCATGCGCCAAGGCAAGGCCATGCGAGCACACAGTGAGAAAGTGGTCCTCAGCAAGCTGGGAGGAGACCCTCACCGTACCCCAGCCATAGTGACACCTTGATTTCAGATGTCCGCCTACAGGGCTGTAGGAGTAAATTTCTGTTGTTTCAGTCTGTGACATTTGCTTATGGTAGCCCAATATGACTAATATAATAATTTTAAATGAAGTTTTTTTAAACATATCATAAAAGCTGGAAATAAAAAATTAGGAGCTTTTATACATCTTTATTGCATGGAAGAATGAAACCTTGTTTCATAAAAACTATTACATATTGGGGGAAAAAAGCAACAGATTTGGGAAAAACACTGTTTTCTAAATTAATAATTCAGCTTCTAAAATCAATACAAAAATGACAAGTAATCCAAAAGAAAAATTGACGATTAATTTTTCCAATGTTAAATGAATAATAAACACAAGAAAACTGCCTAATCTTAGTAATGATAAAAGTGTTACATAAAGAAAAATACCCAAATGATATTTTTATCCTTTTAAAATTTTTATTGAAAATGAGTGAATGGCAATATCTAATGTTGGTCTGAATGCAACAAAATAGCATTGCATTTGTTAAAAATAAGAATACCTGTAAACTAATACAGTGCTCTTACAAAGCAAGTTGGTGGTATCTGTTGCAATTAAAATAAACATGCATTTTTTAGAAATATATCTGTTCAGGTTATAACACATGCCTTCAGCATGAAAAATACACATTTACTGTAAAATGGTTTATAATAGAAAAACACAAAGCAATCTAAATATTTATCAAAGGAGGTGACCTTAGATAAATTAAAATATATGCATATATGAACTACTTTGTACAGCCAAAATCAAGATTAATTTATTTGTATTTATGATGGGAAGATTCCATAGAAATTGGTAAGCATGAAAGTAATTCACAAATATATGTAGAATATATCCTTTATACATGTTAAAAAGTGTATGTGTGCATGTGTGTGCATATAAATTTACACAAAACAAAAGGAACAGAGAGATAAACATTAAACTTCTAATGATGTTTATTCCTATAGATGGAAGTAGTATGGGAGGACTCATTTTCCTCTTTTATTCTATATTGCTCAATTTTATTACAGTGAGTATTGATATAATTTAAACAAGTAGAAATAGTATTTACTTTGTAAAAGTTATGGTGAAAATGCAAAAGAAATGTTGGTATCATTATAAAATATTTCTCTTTTGGAAATAATTCAAAGAGTAAGAACCATAAACTTACTCATTACTTGTTACCAGATTATGTTACCTGTTTTTATAAATTCTGTTGTGTTAGTTTAGTTCCATTGAACAATTGGTACAAGAACTCTGATAATTGAAAACAACTTATGCCCAAACTTTTAGTTTAGTGATTGGTCAGGTCACTGCACTGAGACACATTTTCATTTCTGCTAAATACCTGTCTAGCTTGTTCCTTCCATTTCAATGACTCCTGTTGTAGTTCAAATCCTTGTCACTCACCACGTATGTTTGACTGGACTCTTAGGTGACCTTTCTTCTTAGAGTCTCTCCTCCTTCTATCTTTTCTTCTCATTGATATTAGTGTTGCTTTTTAGAAATCTAATTTTACCTTTTTTTAAAAAATTAAAAACTTCAGAGACTACCATATATTCAGGAAATATTTACAATCCTTAGCATGTTATTGATGTCCCTGTGTGATCTGGTCCCTATCAGCCTATCTGTACTCTTTCACGAAAGCTTATAGTTGAAGCTGAAGGTATAGGAGAGATCAACCCAACTGTTTTTTTAATATTCTTTTAAAAAATTTATTTATTTATTTATTTGAAGGTCAGAATAACAGCCAGAGATGAAGGGAAGGAGGGAGGGAAAAGGGGGGGCAGAGAGAGAGAGAGAAGAGATCTTCCATCTACTGGTTTGCTCCCCAAGTGGCTGCAACGACCAGGGCTGGACCAGGCTTAAGCCAAGAGCCAGGAATTTCATCCAGGTCTCCCATGTGGGTGTCAGGGGCCTCATTGCTTGGGCCTCCTCAGCTGCTTTCCCAGGCACATCAGCAGGAAGCTGGACTGTTTTTCAGGAAATTCACAGATATAGCCAGTCTGTGTTCCAGTAGGGGAAGAGCTGGGGCCTGGGGAACAAGACCCTACTGCTCTCTGTTTTTTCATTCCTCATCATGTCACCCAATGGTAGAATACAACTGGGAATTGGAGGGAAAAGAGACCAGATGAGGCACTATCTAAGATATCTTGTCCAAAGATAACTCTGGGACACAGAGCAGAATGGAAAAGGAAGGCATATTAATACGTGGTAGTATAAAGAAGCCACCTAAGCCATCATTATACCCAAATGGTGCCAACCATCCATGATTTTTGGACATTATTTCTTCTGTGACTCACCTCTACATTTTAATTTCTTTCAAAATTAAATTTACCAAACCTTTTAAACTGTGAATGTCAGAACCAGGCTGCCAATAAAAATTATACTTCTAGGTCTCAGCATTTTTCTTATTGCTTCACACCTGAAACAGAAGATGTCATTACAGTTCTTGAAAGGCATGCAGATACCAAATAAAAATCTAGAATTAAAATATTAGTAATGATGAAACGAGAAGTGTGTGAAATGTGATCAATGACCTCAAAATTAAAATTTAAGAATTGACTTTTACATGGAGTCAAACTTTTAAATTTGCAACCAACTTTCTAGTTATTAAAGACATGCAGTATTACTAAGGATTATATTGAAAGACTTTAAGTGCTTTTTAAAATATTCTGTTTAAGAAAAGAGACTTTTCCTCAAACATATTTACTAGACATCTTGGGTGTTTGTGCAATTCCTGACCTAGACTGTGTTGTTCTCTGTTGGTCTCCATTAAATTGACAGTCTTCTCGATGATCCATGTACATCGGCACTTTCACAAGTTTCCCCTTATTTTAAGGGGAGAACCCAGAATCTAACAATAGATTTATTTTATACCTAAATATTGAAATAGAAGTTCTGGCTATAGGGTAGACACTTTAGAGTCTCCTGATTTACTTTATATTCCATTATTTCATTTGTGAGTAAAATATGAAAACTATATGGAAACTACCCCAATACTCTTTGGTAAGAAGCTAATTAGCAATGAATGAGTATAGTCAATAGAGAGGTTGTTATAGGAAATAGGGCAAATCTTGCTAGGTATAGTGCCAGGCTATAACCTTTATTATACAACATATGTCTCAATTAAATTTTCATGTGATATAGTGCGTGAAGATTTCTAGGATAACAGTAATGTTTCAGAAACTAAAATCCTGTACTAATAAACCTTGAGACAGTAAATCAATCAGATACTCAAGTCAAGCATGAGAGTTTCAGCCAAGGGCAAAGTTTTATTTTAAATGTAAATGCATTTGCATTTACAAATTTAGCTTAAATCAATTTGCATAAAACTTTATTAATTATTTCTCAATATTCAGAAATCATAAATCCATTAAAAACTCTTTAATTGATATTATAATTCAGAGTGATCTTTATTCTCAGTGATGTGAAATAAAATCATAATATAACTATTTATTCAAACTACAGGGGTACAATCTTTTTATAGGAGTGGACATTTGCCAAAACAGCACTCCGGCCTCAGAATCAACCCTTGGGGCATTCAGATCTGGCTAAAAGGCCCATGAGAGTCTCACAGGCATGGAAAGCCACAATACAGTGGCAAAAACAATCTAAATGAAAGATCCTGGTGAACAAGACCCCAGTGGAAGGAACAGGCTATCAAGAAGGGAGGCGCCTTTCTCCGAAGGGAGGAAGGAACCTCCACTGTGATATGGCCTTGACTAAACAAGTTCAGAGTTGGTGAACTCAAGGGGCTTCCATAGCCTAGACAGCTCATGGCAAGAACCTCGGGTGATTGCTGACGCCATAAATAAGAGTGCCAATTGTTAAATCTACAATGGGAGTCACTGGGTACATGCTCCCCACGTAGGATCTCTGTCCTTAATGTGTTTTACTATGAAACTTGAAAACAACACTACTAGTCGAACAATACCCTATACCTGTGCGGTTGTGTGAGGGCAGCCTCTTGAAATCCTTGCTTAGTGTGTACTAAGCTTATCTTCTGTATATGAAGGTGATTGAAAATGAAACTTGATGAAGGGCGGGATGGGAGAGGGAGTGAGAGGGGAGAGGGCTGCGGGAGGGAGGGAGGTTGGGGGGAACCACAACAATATAAAAGTTGCACTTTGTAAATTCACATTTATTAAATAATAAAAATTAAAAAATTAAAAAATAAAAATACTTAGATAAAAAAGGAGTGGGCATTTGGCACAGTGCTTAAAAAGCAGATTGGGACACTCACATCCAATATTGGAGTGCTGTGGTTTAAGGTTAAACTACACAGCTTCCAATTCAGCTTCCTGGTAATGCACATCATGGATAGCAGCAGAATGTGGCTCAATTCATCGGTTTTTGTCACTCACATAGAAGACCTGGCCTAGCCCCAGCTGTAGTGGGCGTTATGGAGTAGTAAACTAGAGCATGAAAGATCCTTGCTCCCTCTGTCTCTGTGTCTCTCTTTCTTTGCCTCTCAAAAAAAAAAAAAAAAAAAAGATAAAATAACATTTTAGTTAAAAAGGACCGTGTTTACAAAATTTAGAGCTCCTTGGATGTTCATTTTTTATGTTTGCTTTTCATAAGACATACCTCCAATTCTTATGTTTTCTTAATTAAGAGAGAATTTGTAAACCATGACATTCACCTTCTTTGTAACTTTTGTGTATGCACAATGTTGTATAACAATCAACACTGTCTAATTCTGGAATATTTTCCCAAAAGAAATCCCATGCCCATTTGCCATCATTTCCTATTAACCTGCCCATCCTCATGGCAACACCTGAAAACGCATAATCCTGTCTCTGTAGATTTGCTTACTTGGGATAAATGTATGTCCTTTATGTTTGGCTTTTTCAAATTATCATCATTTCAAAGTTCATCCATTTTGTGGTAATAATCATTACTTTCTCTTTGTGGCCGAATAATTTTCCATTGTGTGAATAGATCACATTTTGTTTACTCATTCACCTGTTGGAGAACATTTGGATTATTTCTACCTTGTGACTATTAAGAATGAGGCTACATTGGACATTTGTGCCAATGGATGTTTTCAACTCTCTGATATATTGCTAGCATGAAATTGCTGGTTCATATGGTAATTCCATGCTTTACTTTTGTGGAACTTCCAAAGAATTTTCGAAAGCACTGTATCATTTTACATCCCTACAAGCAAAGTGTGAAGATTCCAGTTTCTCCATGCTCTTGCCAGGATTAGTTTTTCATTTTTAAAAATTTTATTTTATAAATGATTTATTTATTTTACTTGAAAGGCATCTACAGAGATTTGAGAGAGACAGAAAGAGAGAGAGGTAGGGATCTTCCTCTGCTGATTCTCTCTCTAAATGGCTATAATGGGCGGGACTGGGCCAGGCCAAAGTCAGGAGCCTGAAACTCCATCTGGGTCTCCCTGTGGGTAACAGGGTTCAAAGCACTCTAGCCATCTTCCACTGATTTCCCAGATACATTAGTGGGGAGCTGAATTAGAAGTGGAGCAGCCAGGACTCCAACTGGCACCCATATGGGATGCTGGTGCTGCAGGCAATGGTTTAAATCACTGTGCCACAGTATTGGACCCCAAGCTTAGTTTATGTCTGTCTTTTATATTATGTCATTCTAACTTTTGTTCCTAAATAGGAATCTAATTAGAATGTTTTTTTCTGTTATAAATACTATTTTATATACTTCTTACTAATTATACTTTTCTTTCAAATATTGTTTTCATTATTTTGAGCAACAAAATAGTACAGATGTACACTTACACTTGGGTCATTTTTGTTAGTTTATTTTGCTAATAAATTCCTAAAGGATAGAATTTTACTTAATTGTACACTAAGCATGAAAAACTCATCATTCTGAAAGGATTATAAAATCAAAGCCTTAGGTGTTAATTCTGGATTTGTACTTCGTTATTTATGTGATCTCTGACAGGGCATATAGATTGTTCTTTGTCTCATGTTTTATATTTGTGAAACAGAGAAAATGCACTTTGAGTTAATATTATTCTGGAAATTAAACATTTGTTTCCTACAGGAGCTCTAACAAATTAATACAGATAAACTAGAAATATATCGTTTTAAATTTTTTTGGTAAACAAAACACGTAGGCGCAAGCAGGCTCATTAGCCCCAACTCCCACAGCTGGAGGCTGAAGAGGACACTATTTTCTGAAAGTGAGGTGAGAGCAAACCATGGCAACCCTTGTAACTGGTGATATCGAAATGATGGCGAACGTGGTAGACCACATTGACTTTGAGTCCAGCCTGGAGCGCTAGCAGGGGGCAGAAGATCCAAATCAATAAAATCAGATATAAAAAGGAGATGTCCCAATGATACCATAGAAACAAAAAAGGATCATCAAGAATTACTACAAGCAGCTATATACCAATAAATCTGAAAATCTAGAGGAAATGGGTAGATTTATGCACAGATACAATCTACTAAAATTGAGTTATGAAGACATAGAAAACCTAAAAAGACCAATAATCAAGCTGGAGATTTTCTCAACAAAGAAAGGTTGAGTTTTGAATGGTTTCATTGCTGAATCTTACCAAATTTTGAAAGAACTAATTACAGTTCTTCTCAAGCTATTCAAAACAGTTAAAGGTGGAGGGAAATCCTCCAAAAAGGCTTGTATGTGGCCAACATCACCTTAATTCCAAAACCAGAAAAATATACATGTAGTAGAACTATAGACAATATCCCTGATGAACATATATGCAAAAATTCTCAAGAAAATTCTACCTGGTCAAACTCAACAACACATCAGAAAGATCATTCACTCTGTAGGACATTGGCATAGGCAAACACTTCTTGGAAAAACCCTAGAAGCATGGGTGATAAAAGCAAAACTAGAAAATGTGATTACATCAAACTAAGAAGCTTCGGCACAGCAAAGGAAGCACTCAGCAAAGTGAAGAGGTAACCAACAGAATGGGAGAAAATATTTGCAAACTATGCAACTGATAAAGAGTCAATATCCGGGTCTATAAAGAGCTCAAGAAACTCAACAATAAAAAAAAAAAAAAAAAAAAAACAATTCAAGTAAGAAATGAGCAAAAGACATGAACTTGCATTTTTTTTTTTTTTTTTTTACAGGCAGAGTGGACAGTGAGAGAGAGAGACAGAGAGAAAGGTCTTCCTTTGCTGTTGGTTCACCCTCCAATGGCCGCCACGGCCGGCGCTGCGGCCGGCGCACCGCGCTGATCCGATGACAGGAGCCAGGAGCCAGGTGCTTTTCCTGGTCTCCCATGGGATGCAGGGCCCAAGCACCTGGGCCATCCTCCACTGCACTCCCTGGCCACAGCAGATAGCTGGCCTGGAAGAGGGGCAACCGGGACAGAATCCGGCGCCCCGACCGGGACTAGAACCTGGTGTGCCGGCGCCGCTAGGCGGAGGATTAGCCTAGTGAGCCGCGGCGCTGGCCCTGAACTTGCATTTTGAAAGGATGAAATAAAATGGCCAACAGACACATGAAAAATGCTAGTATTATAGTCATCAGGGAAATGCAAATAAAAACCACAGTGAGGCTTTACCTCATCCCAGTTAGAATGGCTATTATCTAAAAATCAAAAAATGGTAAAATGCTGGTGAAGATGTCTGGAAAACAGTACCCTAATCTACTGTTGATCAGAATGTAAACCAGTAAAACCATTATTGAAGACACTATGGAGATTCCTCAGTGATCTGAAAATATATTTATCATATGACCCAGCCATCCCACTCCTGGGAATTTACCCAAAGAAAATGAAATCAGCATATGAAAGAATTTTCTATATATCTTTGTTTATTGCAACTCAATTCACCGTAGCTAAGAGATATAATCAACCCAGATTTCTATAAACTGATGACTGGATGAAGAAAATGTGGTGTATAGAAACTATAGATAGATACTCAGCCAATAAAAGAATGAAATCCTGTCTTTTGCAACAAAATGGATGCAACTGGAGACCATGATATTTGGTGAAATAATCCAGTCTCAAAAAGACAAATATTATGTGTTTTCCCCAACATTTGGCAGTTAATATAGAATACAAAAAATGTATTGTAATGAAATGGACATTTTGTGATATGATTGTTGTTTTTAGCCATTGTTACACTCCTGTGTAACTGTGGTTTTCTTGCTTTTTGCTTGTTATATATTATCATTAGTGGTGGATTAAGCCCATCAATATAGTATAGATTAAAATTGTATCTTTGGAAAAACTGACCAAAAGAGGGGAGGAAGTAGGAGGTTTGAGGGGTAACTTGGGAATGAGGAAAGTGTGTTTGTCTTCTTGGATTGTATCTATGAAATGCATGAAATCTTTTTTGTTTATATTAAAAAATTTTTAAAAAAGAAAAAATAGTTAATATTCTGAGCTAAAAGAAGTATGTTAGCACAGCTGTACTTCCTCTGGTAGGTTGTGCATGCATGCATTATGTTGTCTGGCTTTTTCTGGCTTGTCACAGCTTCCTGTATTCCTTGGCTGCTGAATTCCTCATTCTGTCTTCAAAGCCAACAAGGATAGGTGGAGTCTTCCTCAACTTCTCATCTTTCTGGCTTTCTGACTATGCCCAAGGTGACCCTCTCCTTGTAAGGATTGATCAGAATAATTTTCCCAAATAATCCAGAATAATCTCTCAACTTCAATTTCCTTAGTATTCATTAAGTTTGTGATGTCCTTTTGCCATATAAGATAAAGTATTCATGATGCATGAGGATTAGGATATGAGCATTTTTGTAGTGTTATTGTTTTGCTTGTCACAATGAGATAATGTGTCTCAGAAAAAATACAGATTTAGCACACAGCTAATGTTGGATAAATGTATTTCCTTTTTATTGCTATCTCTTTTTCATTTTTATAAATTTATTTGTACAAAGAGAGCTGATTTTATGAATTTCATTTATATATATATTTTTTAAGAACATAGCAATGCTTTCTACCTACTCACCCTCCCCTCGTGGAGTTCAGTTATAAGTAATTAATTCAAACCCTAAGTTAACTTAAGTACATTTGGAGTTAAGACTTAATAGTGTGTAGTATGTTAAGATTAAGTGATATAAAATATGGGGCAACATATTAAAGTCAAGCAAAATCTGGTCTCAGGAGCTTTTAGAACCTGTTGCCAGAATCACCATTCCTCCATGACAGGCTTTATTTTAAGCCAGAAAAGACAGGCCTAAGAGTACAGGAGTGAAACTATTCCTGGAATTTAGATTCTTCTGCCTTCCTGTGTGACGCCTAGCCCCTGAGTTGCTCAAATGCACCAATAAAATGCATAGACTTAGGTAATTACCATATAAGGAATAAGGAACTCGCCTATGTATGTAGTGACATATGTACTTGTTTACTTGAGTGCATAAAAATGCTGGGAGGGGGAGGGGCGGGGCTTCTTGCCTCAGCACTGCACTGTGTCGTATGTGCCCGTGAGAGCCCCAGCTGGCTGGAAATAAAATCCTCTTGCTGTTGCATCCAGCCTGCCTTTTGTGAGTTGTTTTGGGGAGGATCTCATAACGGACACAACATCCTTCCTCCTTGCTTTCTTATTTTTCTATTTTTTTTAAAGAGAAGGAGAGAGAGAGAGAGAGAGAGAGAGAGAGAGAGAGAATCTTCCATTCACTGGTTCACTCTCAAAATGACTGCAAGATGGGTGCTGGGCCATGCCGAAGCCAGGAGCCAGGAACTTCTTTCAGGATTCCCAGGCGGGTGCAGGGGCCCAATACTTGGTCCATTCCCTGTTGCTTTCCCGGGTACATTAGCAGGAAACTCAATTGGAAGTGGAGCAGCCTGGTTTCAAACTGGCACCCATATGAGACACTGGCACTGCAGGCTATGGATTAACCCACTGTGCCACAGTATCGGCCCCTTTTCTTTCAATTTTAGATATAATGTGTTTCAATTCGCTTTATAAATGCAAGTTCAAACCTCCCCTAAAGAAAGAACTCAGGTAGAAACATCACTGTTCCTGAGGTGTATAGACAAAGGCTATAAACAATAATCAAATTTCAACATGCTGATTTCACTCATGAACATCGCAATTTTTATACTCTATTTGTTAGCTATTACATATCAGAGGGAACAGGGACTATTTGATGAAATGTAAAGGATGATACTTCAAATGTGACAAGGAGATATTTTTCCAAACATGAGAAGATATAACTAAAGACTTAGAATATAAACACTTTTATTCTTCCAGAATAAGCCCTCTTTTGGATTTTAGTATAGCCTTGTGGCCTTCTTTGAGTTGGTTGAATGTCTTTCAGTGAAACAATCAAAGTACTTTCACCACCAGCCACCATTGTTTCACCCTGTTTCTGGCTAGGTGGCCACAATGTCAGTGCAATTTGAATGGTATTTGTTATCACCACAGTCTTTACTTAAAACTAAAGAGACCTTGATAAATTAAAATAAATTGTCACTTCTGAGAAATGGATAATTTGCTTTGTTTTCTGTGATGTATTACATTTCCCCTTTATATATTCACATTTATTCTGGATTTCTATGACTTGATGTGATAGCTTTCTATTGAAATAAGATTCTTAGACATAGTAGATTTTAGGAAGCAGGGACATTACCCTCACCGTTACCAATTTCCCTACTATGAAGTGTGTAGTCATTTACAAATTTTCCCTTGCCTCTCTCTACACACATGCACAACCTCGCCTTCTCTGGGTGTATATGGGTAATGTGCACTCACACACCACAATATTTCCTTCAAAATACCAGGTGTAATTGCCTGAATTTCAGTCTTTGACAACTTTTGGGATTAAAGATCATGGGTTAAAATTTAGCTACTAAATGTTAATTATCTTAAAAATAGCAAACAGTGCTACTACCACAGTCAAGAGACCTCTACTAATGAAGTCTCATGTTCTGCAGAAAGATAAAGTGGCATTTCATTGGTAGAGACCAAAACAAGTATGGATCACTATATTCAACTATGTGATGAGCTTTTGTCTTAATTACCCAGAATACTTTTTGCCAAAGAGAACTAAATCCAAATTCAGGACCAGACTTTTTGTACTACGATAGGTTTCTATGACTAAAAAGAAACTCAGTTACAGACTTTTTGAATGGAAAATTATTCTTGATTCTTCCTTTTCTTTTGTAATTCTAGCTCAGGATATGCTAGGACTTTAAATCCATAAATATATATTATATATATAATTACATATAAATATATACAATATATTTATATAATATGTTATTTATATAATATATCCATATTTTTCTGTAGGAGTCAAATCAAAGCTATTAAACATTTTATGTTTTTTTTACACATCAAAGTATATTCAGAATCTTCATCTTCCTTAAATATTCTATTACATTCTATTGTGAGAATAAACTATAAACTGCTTCTTATTTTTCTATTGATGATTATTTAAATCATTTGTAATTTTCAGCTTTTTCCCTTCATAAATGACCTTGCAATCCAATCTGGTATGTAGGTCTTTGCTTTGATTATATTTGACTATTTAAAATATAATTGGGAGATAGTTACTGATGTATGCTTGTGTTACACAAATAGAGAATAGGCAATTATGTCCATTTACAGTAGAGTTGGGGAAAGGCCACTTACTGAATTTTAGACTTACATTTATAGGGATTAGAACACAAGAGAATAGTTCAAGCCAAGGTAAAGAAATATCTTTGTGATCTGGAGGCCAACTCTGGCCCAGGGGGTTAAGCTGCTGCCTACAGTGTGGGCATCCCATATGATTGCCAGCCTGGCCCAGCAAGGGCTGTTGTGGCCATTTGGAGAGTGAACCAGCAGATAGAAAACCTCTCTCTCTATGTCGCCTTTTCTCTGTCTGTCTGTCTCTCTGTCTGTGTCCCTCTCTCCCTCTCTCTCTCTCACTTTGCCTTTCAGATAGACAAATCTTTAAAAAATCTTTGTGATCAAGAATATTGATGACAAGTATGATGATAGCATTTATTGAAAACTTATTTCATGCAGTCAGTGAGTTACATGGTTCCTGCTAAAACCTAGTTAGGTAGATGTTCATATGCCCATTTTGCAAATGAAGAAATTAAACCAAATGTACATAACCTAGGTTATATAGTGGAATTCATTCTCAGGGCAAGAATTCTATTCTATTAAGCATAATTCCAATCAGAAGCTTAGCAACATAAGTAGAAAGTGCCTTGAATTAAGTGTGTGCTCTTTGGGTCCTTGCTGAATTTCATTTCTGCTTACTGAAATGACTCTGGCCATGTCTGTTATTACTCATGTGACATGAAAAATCTGTGGGTTTTGGGTCAAGGCTACTCAGCTTCTTCCCTTCAGCATACAAATAATAAGGATATTATATTGCTATTTAAATGAGCTGACATATATTAGATTTTTTTAGTTCATTATATGGAGAAGTGAGGAAATTAGAAGAGATAGTAATAAATATATATAAATATATATTTCAATTGTTATTATTTTCATTTATCTTTCATTGTTCTAACCAAGATGGAAAAGGACTATTGTCATTACGTTTGTTTAATTCTATCAAAGTGTGTTTTTGGTATTTTTTTTTTTTTTTTGACAGGCAGAGTGGACAGTGAGAGAGAGAGAGAGGTCTTCCTTTTTTTTTTTTTTAATTTTTAATTTTTTTTTTTTGTCAGGCAGAGTGGATAGTGAGAGAGAGAGAGACAGAGAGAAAGGTCTTCCTTTGCCGTTGGTTCACCCTCCAATGGCTGTGGCCGGCACGCTGCGGCTGGCACACCGCGCTGATCCGATCTCCCATGGGGTGCAGGGCCCAAGCACTTGGGCCATCCTCCATTGCACTTCCTGGCCACAGCAGAGAGCTGGCCTGGAAGAGGGGCAACGGGGACAGAATCCGGCGCCCCAACCGGGACTAGAACCCCGTGTGCCGGTGCCACAAGGTGGAGGATTAGCCTAATGAGCCATGGCGCCGGCCCTTTGGTAAAGTCTTTTACTCAGGACCTGAATTAGAGGAAGCTAGGAGAAAAATTACACAGTAACCGAGTGAATACTCATCCTTTCTTTAATTTTACATATATTGATAATATTTAATGTCAGTTCTTTAGATTAAATACATTATTTTAGCCATTTGCACAATTTTGAAATGCATTGATAGTGATTGAAGTCATTTTCTTAAAGCAAAATACATATATTATAAAGTTCTAGAAAAACTACTTAGATACTCAAGTCAAAATATTTGATTTGCTGTTGATTCTTTCTACTTTATCATTTTTTCACAGTCGTAGGATCATTTTTAATTTTCTTTTATCTCAGAAGAATTCCAATTCTACATTGATGGCAGAAGATGAAGTTTGTTCTCCTATATCTGGTATTGGACTCAGAGAACGTACATAATTTACCTTGAGGCAGGAATTAGACAAAGGATGTGTCTCTTAATTAAGGAGTATGAGAATTAAAACTAGTGGAAGAAGCAATTTATGAAAGATAAGAAAGAACCTTCATTGAGCAAATTGCCAAATTCCTCGCATGGTTCTCAGATGAGGAAGAGGCAAAGAACCTAAAAGTATTAGACATGGACTTGTGTGTAGTTTATATGTTTAAAGTTCTTAGTACTTGTTAAACATTACTATTAACATTATATGGACTCTATAAAAACAATTCTGATTCATGGATCTTAGAAAGAAATTTGTTTTGGAATATGAAATTGCCTCTTGCCATGCATTTCTCTCTCTCTACCCCACTCTTGCACTATTTCCCTCCCTCTCCTGCTTTGCTTGTTGTTTCTTTTATTTTTTTAAGGGGGGGGGCTGCTGCTTCATAATAAGTATGTTGCTACTTTGAGCTTCAATAGTTTTGGAGCTAAGGAATAAGGGGCAACACCAAAATACTGATCAGAGTCAGTTAAGTCGTCACCCCAAGCATTGGCTGATTTCCCCTGTCTAAACACAGAAAGCAGGTCCTTTAAAGGATGAGAAACTTTCCAGGGACTCTCTTCTTATCGGCCACATTTTATCTGTGGCTATTTATATTTCCATCCACTACAGCACAAGAAGCTGCAGCTTGGGAAAATGCATCTTTTAAAATACATCCAAGGGTCACTCAAGCTTGATTTTATACACAGGAATGTAGGCAGAATATCAGGGAAAGTCAAATTAATATCGCCATAAAAATACTAAAAATGCCCTAACACAGGTTGATGAAATGACAGTTTCTATATTATCTGTAAATATTAGCTATTTCTGCCCAGAGAGCAATGTCCTGACATTGCTTTTTTCTCTGGCCAGAGATGTGAGTTCTTCCAGTCTATTTGGATCATCTCAGGGTCTATGTGGCTGTACCTTTCATTCCTTTTTTCTGTGCCTGATAAGTCCCCTGCATGGATCTTAGGAGCAAGTGTTTGTCAGGAAGTATGCAAAGGAGTGGTGGAAAAAGACAAGATTAACAAGAAGGAAGGAAGAAGAAGGAGATGGGGAGGGAAATCTATCTTAAATATTCCTGATAATATCTCATTTGAGTTACTGTTCAAGTAAAGCTAAGCTTTTTTTTTTTTTTTTTTTATTAAGAAACAGAACTCTCACATCTGCACAGGCAAAAGGAAAGAGCTTGTTTTGTTGATTTTGGTTAATCTGAATTTTACTAGAAGGAATTTTAAAGACTTTATAAGTACCACTGATTAAAAATTTTAAAGATACACGAATGTTTTTCAATATTTAAATAACTTTTTTTTAAGGTTAACTCTACAGATTCCATTTGTCCTATGTGTGTTTCATTTGGTAGAAGTAAAATTATACTCTTAAAGGCATCCAACACAAGTGTCTACTTCCTTTCTATATCCCCTTCATGGCACAAGAAGGATGCTCAAAACGTTTTCTGTTCTCTTCCCGTTACCTTTAGAACTCGACTGGAATTCAAGGTTATTCTCAAAGTTAGGGGATGCTTGGACCATCCTGCAGCACAGTTCTGGGCTCTACCAAGGCACCTGTACCATGATCAAGTCTCATTCATGTAGGGACACAGGGGTTTGGAAGGCTATCAGTAAGAGGGCATAGTACAAAGTATGGTACATTCCAGTTCCACGAGAAAATGAATGTGATTTATTATGAGGCAATAAAATTAGTACTTGGGAAACTTTAGGCTGCATCTTTTTACTATAACCTCTACTATAGTCCAAATGAGAGAAGAACAGATGTAATTATATGTTATCACTGTCAGCTGTGTTGTATATCGAAAATGAAGAAAAATCTCAAAGAAGGGGAACTGTAACTAGCCCTGTTTATAGCCAGCCCTATCTATGCCTCCTAAAAACAGAAGGCATTTCCAGTCTTGGTCATATGATTGAAAGACTTAAAAACAAAAGAGAAAGTGATGAAAATTCAGGCAGAGAGGGCCGGCGCCATGGCTCAATAGGCTAATCCTCCACCTTGTGGCGCCGGCACACTGAGTTCTAGTTCCGGTTGGGGCGCCGGATTCTGTCCCGGTTGCCCCTCTTCCAGGCCAGCTCTCTGCTGTGGCCAGGGAGTGCAGTGGAGGATGGCCCAAGTACTTGGGCCCTGCACCCCATGGGAGACCAGGAGAAGCACCTGGCTCCTGCCTTCGGATCAGCATGGTGCGCTGGCCGCAGCGCGCTGGCCGCGGCGGCCATTGGAGGGTGAACCAACGGCAAAAGGAAGACATTTCTCTCTGTCTCTCTCTCTCACTGTCCACTCTGCCTGTCAAAAAAAAAAAATAAATAAAAAAATTCAGGCAGAGAATGAGTTCATTAGCAGATGACTGAGAAACATGGGAGAGTAGTTTCTGATAATTATTTTGTATGGAATAAAAATAAGGATATTTTACTGAAAAATCTTTTTTACTTATGTCTATCTATGTAGGTTAGGAGGATTTCACCTTCATTGAATTATGAAGAGAATTCATTGGTTAATTTGGTCCTAATAAGGAGAAGACTTCCCTATAAATAGGCCTATGTGTATGCTTTTAATAGAACAGCGGTCTTTCTTCATCTGAGAAGTCATCCATTCTCTTCAACTTGTCACCATATTTACAATGGAAAACTAAGAAAAAAAGGGTAATAAGAATAATCTCTGAGGAACTTTTGCTGAATGTTTGAAATAAAAGGCTTATTTTTGCATCTTCTACCTATTTTTGTTATTTCTGCATTCTCTTTTATTTTCTGAAGTATGAATGTCATATTTTCAAAGGATTAAAGTAAAAATTATATAGAATAAATATTTTATCTTTCCTGTCTAAATATAGTTCAGAAGATCATAGAATCAAATCTTTAAACATAAAAATAAATAAAACTTTTCTGCTTGATTGAAAGCAAGATATGGGCCGGCGCCATGGCTCAATAGGCAAATCCTCCACCTTGCAGCGCCTGCACACCAGGTTCTAGTCCCGGTCGGGGCACTGGATTCTGTCCCGGTTGCCCCTCTTCCAGGCCAGCTCTCTGCTGTGGCCCGGGAGTGCAGTGGAGGATGGCCCAAGTGCTTGGGCCCTGCACCCCATGGGAGACCAGGAGAAGCACCTGGCTCCTGCCTTCGGATCAGCGCAGTACGCCGGCTGCAGCGGCCATTGGAGGGTGAACCAACGGCAAAAAGGAAGACCTTTCTCTCTGTCTCTCTCTCTCACTGTCCACTCTGCCTGTAAAAAAAAAAAAAAAAAAAAAAAAGCAAGATATGAAGAACATTTCACTTCCTTTGCACACCAAATGTCTATTTCCATGTAAACATATAAAATAAAAGCATGCACTAAACTCAAATAACTATGAAAGATTTATTAGCAAGGACTGCTTGTTTAAATTCTTTAGATATGAATGTGTACTTTCCATTATTCAATTATTTTGGGGCTCAGATTTTCAATAGATCTTTTATTTTATTTTCCTATCCTTTTCATCTTTAGAATTTAATAGGTTATTGAAGGCAGCACAAGAACAACCATTTAATGGAACTATTTACAGGAGATTATAGCTCAACAGACATTAGTTTGTCTTTAAAATATGACTATGGAAATGGAGTGAACTTCTGCATAATAGACGCTATAATATGTGAAAGGGCTGCAAAATGTAGTCAGTCTAAAACATCTTATACAAAATTAAACTTTTACTCTATGTGTGTGATGTTGAGAGACTTGGCTTCTATTTATTGGCATGACACCTGGATGTTCAACAGGCTGGCTTGATTTCTTGAGATTCTGTGATTTCTCTGGTAAAGAAAAAAAAAAAAAAAACAGTTCAGAAATTCCCAAGAGGGTACCTCTACAGTTAGAAGACAGTAAGGAGGTGAAAGAAAAAAGTCAGAGAGAAGAAAGGCTAGTGTGTATTCCCATTAAATTTTGTGTAGAGGCTACTCTAAATGAGACTGGTTCTTAAACATGAGGAGTTTTAATAATAATAATACATATTCTTCATAGATGAGGGCCTTGACCTATCAGTGTATTCAATACACACACACACACACACGTGCAAACATAGGAGTAGTTTAAAAATTTTTGGAAAAATGGATTTAAAGTTAAATATATTCTGGTGAAAATGTGTTTTTTTGGTATCCATACATAGTGGTTTTTTTCTTGCATAATTGCATTAAATTTTTCCTTTATTTGAGAGAGAGAGAGAGAGAGAGAGGCAAGAACAGGCAGAGAGAGAGAGAGTGAGAGAAAGAAAGAAAGAGAGAGAGAGAGAGAGAGGGAGGGAGGGAGGGAGAGAGGGAGGGAGGGAGGGAGGAAAGAGAAGGAGCACTTCTATTCACTGGTTCAGTTATCAAGCGCTTACAAAGGCTTGGCCTGGGTTAAGGCCAAGGCTGGGGGACAGAAACTCAATCTAGGTCTCCCAAGTGGGTGGCAGATACACCATTACTTGAACCATTACTGCTGCCTCCCTGAGTTTGCATCAGCAGGAATTTGAAGGCAGTAGCCAGAGCTAATGTAGAACCCAGGTCCTCTGATGTAGGGTATGAGCATTTTAACTTTTTTTAAAAAAAGTTATTTATTTATTTATTTGAAAGTCAGAGTTACACAGAGAGAGAGAGAGAGAGAGAGAGAGATATTTTCCATCCGATGGTTCACTCTCCAATTGGCCACAACTGCTGGAGCTGTGCTGACCTGAAGCCAGGAGCCAGGAGCTTCTTCCGGGTTTCCCACATGGGTGCAGGGCCCAAGGACTTGTGCCATCTTCTACTGCTTTCCCAGGCCATAGCAGAGAGCTGGATAGGATCAACTTGTATCTTATCTGGTAAAGTAGATGCCACCCTCATGCATAGTTTTTCCATACTATGCATTCCCATAGACTTTTTAAAGCATCCTCATACATATCACTTGAAAGGAACTAGTTTTGTGCTTTATGTCTCCACTGGGCCTTGTGATCTTTCAGGCAATGCAGAATAATATCAATGTAACAATAATGGAAACGATCCACAGGGCCAATCCTTAATAGATAGCTTCTTGTATCTAAGGTCTAGGAAATGACTGTGCCAGGAAAGATCCATTGTTTTATAAAGTGCATGATCAAACTTGTTTGCAAAGGTAAGGTCTTTGCCTCATAGAATAGTATTATAAAAGAAGTTTAGAACGAATCAAAGAGATTACTATGACTTTCAGGTGTATGTGATTTATTATATTTATTATAAGAAATATGTTAAAAATAAACAAAAAGAACTATGAACTTTGATTCATTTCAAAGTGCGAGAGTTGAAATTTGTACATTTTTTTTTTCTTCAAACGTTAACAAATGGGAGGTAAATGATCTTGAGAGTTGTATGGCAATTTAGGAAAGTATGCAGTGGGTACTTCCTGGAAATACATGTAGCAGGGTTAGCAGTCAACATCGCAATGGCTGTCAAATGCACAGCCGAGAAAAGGCATACATTGATTCAATGGCCACATCCTGGTTCTTATCCAATTACCTCTAGGTCCTGTGCTTAAGTCAGGCACCACAAACTGATTGCCATGGGTAGAGGTTTTCTCTGAATGATTGCTTGAGCTTTTCAACTTTTATTGCTATTTTTCCCTCATTGATGCCTCAAACACTTGTGGGATCTACTTGAGGGTAGCAATAAATATTCATTACTCAGAATGTAAAGGAATATTACGGAGATAAGTGAGAAAAGAAGAAACCTCCTTCCCCTTCTTGGAGAGTGGCTGACATTTGACCCAGTCACCTTAAAAGAGTGACAGATTTTCTCTTAGGAGAGAATTTCACTTTCATTTTGGAAAAACTTTTTTTTGAGTATGAAAGGTTGTGCCATTAGGCAATGTGCAGAGGAAAAAGCAGAATGGTAAAAGAAAAGAAATAACTTGTTCTGCAAGAATCAGTAGTGGCAGATTTTGTGTGGGAGGCCAAAGAACTGGCAGATTTGGTATCTGGAAAGATGAGATTTGGATCAAGGGTCTAAAACCATAACTTTTGATCTGGTTGCACTTAGAATTTACAAGGAACAATTGAATTAAAATTCATTTCCTGTTTTCACCTCCCAAAGACTCTATCTTACTTATCTGAGTGGTGTCTATAGGAGAGCATATTTATAAAGCCTCCACAGGGATTCAAATTCTCAGCCAAGATAATCATTGCAGAGAAGGTGGTCATGTCACAGGATGAGGGAAATCGATAGTAAATAATCCCCAATAGTGGGAATAGGGGTTGGATAGTAGTTCTTCTAGCTTTTCCATGCTCACTCTGTGCCAGTGTCCTGTCTTTAGTGGCTGGAAGTGATACCAAAGCTGACTAGCAATGGTCAGGTTTGAAACAAGAATTCTGCAGAGATCAGTCATCAGGAACCACAGCTGATCATAAGAATGTATGCTGCTTGATATGCTGCAAATATCTTGTTGGGTTCTGGGTTTCCCAGTGTGTGTGTAAAGTGATTTGGGGATTCATTTGGAAATCATTATCTCAGGGAGATCTGGACTTAATCTCTGTTGAGGAGGTAGATCTCATGTTAAGTGTGGTTACATGCACACACATCCACACACCCACAGCCCTCAAGTGCAGAAGCAAGAGAGAACCTGGAAGTGTTGGATATATCAATGATCTTGGTTGTGGTCATAGTGACATGTGCTCACTTATGCCCCAAATCATCAACTTGGTCATTAAATATGTGCAATTTTTTGTTTCAATCATTTATATCTCAATAAAACTGCTACTAAGAAAAGAATCCATTTGAGCTTAATAAAATTTTTATCTACCTGTTTGATGAGATCAGCAGTCACTTAGAATAGTTCTTGGTTATACTCAGTCTTCCACCCTTTAAAAGCTGTGTGATACTTAGGGTATTAATTCTTCTTTTTTTATCTCTCATATAGGATTAAAGAATGCACTTCAGATCAGGCATGATGTTTGCAGGAAAAGGACATTTTTCAGATTAAAATATGGACCTGCAGTTTTCCTTTAGAAATTTGTCATTAGGACATCAGCATGTAGGTATGCAAAGAAATGTGTATATATATATATATATATATATTATAGTTATTAGTGCATTGCTTGTAGCATCAGATGAGAAATACTTTAAATGTGTAATCCTAGGGAATACGCAGAATGAGTTGTAGGTCTAACATATGATGAAATCGTCTGTGTTCCTTAAGGATGAGTGTGCTTACCCAAGTTTACTTTAAAAATTCCAAATTATTTTCCATGTTATTGTTGCAAGAAAAGATGTTTATGAAATAGTTACTGGTTGTTCCTTCATCTAGAAAGGGCTCACAGTCCTGACAACTGTGTTTAAAATAGAGGCCCTGCAATCCTAGTCGACTTTTCTCAAAACTGCCTCTCTGGGCAGAAGGCCCACTGGCTAAAACACGTGGTATTCATCAAATCAGTAGGGAACCAGAAAAACATGCAGTATCGAATCTATGTCCAAGCTCATATGCTAATTGGGGGTTCAGAGATCAGGTGGATTTGGAACCTCTATTTGAGAACATTTTTTCTGAGGTAGATGATGCACCACTTTTGGATTTCAGGAGTCCTATTGCTTTGAAATAACCAATTGGAAGATGACTGGGTAAATTAAAGGATATAAATTAAGGTTCTCCCCATATGGCTACAAATAGTTATCAAATGGGAAACTTCAAAAAATATAGATCATATAATTGCTGATTTTCACAGCCCAGTGAATCTTCTTGAATTAGAATCTCCTGGTGTGGGGCCCATAGATAATTACTTTTAATAAAATGTTCTATTTTTCAGATGCACATTTAGGGTTATAAATAATTTCTTCATCTATCTTAGGTAAGAAAATCAAAAGCAGTAGAACTACAACAAAAAGGAAGGAAACTCAGTGGAAACTGAGAGGGCATTAAGAGGCAAATAAGGAAAAATTGCAAGAGAATAATAATGAGAGAGAATGAGAGGGATAAACTTTAGACAGAAGGAAACACCAAGTACTGCATACAAATTGCCAACTGTGATTTGTACTGGCTAGAAGAAATGAACCAAGAGAACAATATTTCCTGGTCCACGGGGGCTACAATTACTCTTGCATTAGTCATTTGTAAACTGCAAGTAAATTAATCGTAATAGGGCATTGTCACATCATAAATGTCTCCTGCTTGGAAAACCAATGCTTCCGTTTTGCCCTTTACCCTGCATTCCAGCAGGAGAGCTGAACATCATGGTGGGGAGCAATCTCTACTTGGCAGACGTTATCCCTTAATTAGATCTCCATCACCTTCAACTTCCAAGGTTCTTAAGGAAATATTTCCCAAAAATGCATCCCTTTAATAGGAACATAAAAAATAGAAAAGCAGAAATACCACAAATGCATATGACTAAAAATCCCATCTACTCTTACTGGATTCTGAGGGATGATAGTAAAATGTTGTCAATGGACTCCAATTGAATACAATCTAGTTAACAGTTCTATACAGAAGTGCTGGGGGATAGAAAAAAAATGGCATTTTCTAGATATAAAATATATAAGATATGGAATTGCTCTCAGATTAAATGTCAAAAAGGGAAAAATAAGCTGAGCTAAAATTACTTTTCTAAATATGACTAGGCACCTCACATATAAGAACTAAAATGAATGTATTTTGACTTTCAGACATTCATTTCTACTGTTCCAAGTTTTACTTCCTCTTAAACCAAAACTCTACCTTGAACTATGGTGTTATTATTTCAAATAATTCTATGTTTGTATATTTCTGAAAAATTAAGACCTTCTACCCTCTGGATCTCATGGCCTCTAGGGTAAGGCAAAAGTATAGATGTTCCTCATCTGTAAAATGGGCAAAAATATCTGCCATGAAATGGCTAAGTTAATTAATATAAATAAAGTATTTGGAAAAATATCTGGTTCATTGTAAATACTATACAAGTGTTTGCTGTGACTGCTATAAAATTATAAAAACTAAGATTCTCCTACAGTTTTTAAGTTCCATAAGCAATTTTCCCTCTGTATTTCCATATTTCTTCCTATAACATTATAGCAACACATCTTAAGTGATGTGTGTGTATGTGTGTGTGTGTAGTAGTAGTAGTAATATAATAATTAACTAGTTTGGTGTCAGGGAGAGTTCTAGCATCAACAATTTCTTGTGTTTTTTTTAATATTTATTAAATTCGTGTGAAGGGCACAGTCACAGGGAGAGAGAGGGAGAGACAGACAGTCAAACACACACACACAGCGGTGGGGGGGGGGAGAGAGAGAAAGAGAGAGAGAGAGAATCTTCCATTCACTGGTTCACTCCCAAATGGTCACAATGGCCAAGGCTGGGCAAGACTGAAGCCAGGAGCCAAGAGCTTCTTACGGGTCTCCCACATGATGGCCTTGGGCCATCTTCTGTTGCTTTTCCAGGTGCATTAGCAGGGATCTGTGTTGGAAGAGAAGCCATGAGGACACAAGTCAGTGCCCACACAGGATGCCAGCATTGTATATGGTAGCTTTACCCACTACACCACAACAGTGGTCACAATTTCTTGTTATTAATGTCCATTGACACACTTGTGACAAAAAAAAAATCAAGTAGAAATCCCATATTTTTTTTCAGCATGAAAAATTGAAGGTAAGAAAAGAAGAAAATGGCTTGATAAGACACAAAGAAAATGTGTCCCTGCTGAAAGAATTAACTGCCTATAAAGTAGAGATATCATAGTTTCATAGAGAGAGAGGGCGGGGCTTGCCATTCACATCAGCCAAAGCAGCCACACCAGTAATACCAAGACAGTGACAGATATTGCAAGGAGACCCCAATCCTCTCTCAGGGGAGGTATAATTTCTTTGGCTCTTCCTCTGTCCTTCCCCTGTGTTTGTGTCTTCTTTTCTATCCTCTATGCACTCCATCCAACACCACCACCTTCAATAACAGTCTCTTACTATCTGTATAGTACATGTGGACTTTTCCCTTTTTTTATAGTGAAAAAAATATTTAGAATGAACCAGCTGTACTCAGTTCAGATGATCCCAATTTTGTTGGTGACACACATAGCATCATAGTCAGGAGCCAGTTGAACATATGCCTTCTCTCCGTCAGATCGATCAAAGTGTTGATGTTGGCCAAACTCTATCAGTGCCATAGAGTTTCTTCATAGCTTGTTGGATCTGGTGCTTGTTGCCCTTGACATTCACAATGAATGTGAGTGTGTTGTTGTCTTCTAGCTTCTTCATAACAGACGCAGTGGTCAGAGAGATCTTGTTGATGGCATAGTAGTCAAGCTTGTTTCTCCTAGGTGAGCTCTTCTGAGGATATTTGAGCTTCCAACAAAGATGTGCTGCCTTGGGCTGCTGGAACGTGTGGATTGTCTTTATTTTGTGGATGCCTTTCAGCACTGAATTCTTTTTTTTTAACTTTTATTTAATAAATATGAATTTCCAAAGTACAGCTTATGGATTACAGTGGCTTTTTCCCCCCATAACTTCCCTCCCACCTACAACCTTGCCATCTCCCGCTCCCTCCCCCATTCCATTCACATCAAGATTCATTTTCAATTATCTTTATATACAGAAGATCAATTTAGTATATATTAAGTAAAGATTTCAACAGTTTGCACCCACACAGAAACACAATGTGTAAAGTACTGTTTGAGTACTAGTTATAGCATTAATTCACATTGTACAACACATTAAGGACAGAGATCCTACATGGGAAGTAAGTGCACAGTGACTCCTGTTGTTGACATTGTTTATGGCGTCAATAAAGCACTGAATTCTTGACCTTCAAAGATTAGCTTTGGCTTTGGCTTTGGCTTTGGGAGGGGCAGAAGCTTCCTTCTTTGTCTTTGGTGCCATCTTCTTGAAAAGCGACTTTTCTCAAGCTGGTGGTATATCATCAAGGCTGTACCCTTTCTCCTAAATTATTGAATTTGCTGCTTTGCTGAGCCGCAAATGCAGAATGTAATATATTTGTGTTAAATGTTGACCAGAATATCCATGATTTTTGTCCCAAATATAAACACTGTGTTTCTGGATCACATCAAGTTGTTTCCAGATAATGTATTACTAGCTTCTTTCTGTTTTTTTTTTTCCTTAAACAAGCTAACTTCCTATTAAAATTGATATTCCACCTCCTTTTGTCATGACATTCCACTTCTAACAGACTTCCAAAATTTGTGTTAGTTTTATCTTCATAATTTTAAATATCATACCAAAAGTGTACCCTCTATTTATAACATTCATCAGAAAAAATAAATTTAAGTAATACACATATATCACAGGGACAGATTGCAAGGTAGATAATATATAATTTTTGCAAATGAACTCAAAGCTTGCTACATTTTCTTAAAAATAACAAGTGCTTTTTTCCCATCCAAAATGTGTTTCAGTGTCACTATTTTCAAAGTCACCAAATTAATTTTAAGACAGTGAAACTCCAGATATTTTGTGAAACAAGAAGAATGAACAAATTTCTTTGCAAAGCATGTAATGAAAGAAGGTTTGTAGACGTTTGAAGATTAAACAGAATCAGCCTGTCCATCTTAACAATGGCATGAATACCAGGATCCATTTACTATGTATTATTTCAGAGCAGCCTCCTGAGACCCCAGTGAACTTACTCTGTCTTACCACCTGATAACAAGTTCAAAATCCATATCCTAGATCTATTTTTATCATCTTCTTACATCTGCATATCATTTAATACTTCCCATTGATCAGAATCCGTTTTTTTTTCTCTTTGAAGGTCAATCATGATTCACAATCCTTCTCTACTTTCAGTGAAAATAACAAGAAACTACCAGGATTAGCAAAATAATAGATGATTCCCAAAAGAAAGATAAATGAACCAAGAATATGGAGCTGAAGCTCCATTTTGACTAAACAATAATTCATATTCCTACACTGTCCAATAGTACATTAAAAGATGGTGATGCAGACGATCACTTAATTGCCTCTTCTACACACATTTAATCTTGATACTTAGATTGTCCTATTTGTGACATTTCACAAACTCATGTTTATGATTATGTATTTCACGTGGTTTTATTTACAAAAATGTTGTTGAATCTCTTGTTTTGTATATTGCCCAATGTTTATTTTATAAAGAGCCATGTGACTAATGTTTTAAACTACATATTCATTTATTATTCATTTAAGCAACAAATATTCAAAAAACTCAATGATAAACGTTCTTTATATAATTGAAATTAGCTAACAAGAGAGACAGAAACATTCCTCTAATCAGTCTTGCCATCTACTACTATGGAGACCCAATAAACTAGTGAACAAATAAATGATAGTTGTAGGGGCAGGTGTTTGGCCAGGCTATTAAGGTGTTTTATGAGACACATTCCATGTAAGAGTACCTCTTATATACCTCTTACAGCATTTGATACTCAGGTTTGGCTGTTGACTCCAATTTCCTGCTAATGCAGACCCTGGGAGGCAGCAAGTTATAGCTCAAGCCAATGAATCCCTTCCAGTCACATGGGAGACAAAGATTGAGCTCCCAGATCCCAGCTGGGCATTTGAGGAGAAACAATTTGAGGGTAAATCTTTCTCTGTCTCTCACTCTGATCTGTGTCTCTTTTTGCACTTCAACTACATTAAAAGTAACCATTAATTATAACAATATAAATGTTTACCTCACTTGATCTACAGTTAATATTTCATTTTATCAAATAATGAGAATAATATGGCTTATTGTACTATAATAATATTATGTTTAATGCTTGGATTTTATATAATGTAATATTATACATGGGGAGACTGTAGTTCAAAATAACCTAGTATATAATGTATGAATAAAGAGAAGAAAGAAATTCTAAGCCTACAGTTATAAAGTGATGTCAAAGGAGGGGAAATATTTATTATCCTATTTTCATATGTACACCTTGTATATATGTATTGAAATATACACTATAGCCCATACATATATGCAATTATTACTAATAAAATTAAAATGTATATTTCATGAAATTTTAAAATGTTCAAAAGGAAGAATGATATAAAAAGAGGTAAGATGGAAAATCAAAAGCTGAGTTTGACTTTTTTTCAGTTTTTACTTATGAGATCTTGTATTAAATCACATCTCTCAATCTTTGCTTTCTCAGCACAATATGAAATTAATGAATACCCGCCCTTTTTAAGCTCCTTCTTTTCAGAAACCACTGAGACATCCATGTATATGTAATGGAATATAAGTAATGGCTAAGGTCTGAATTTTTTGTCCTGCCTCTCCAACCTAGTCCCCAGTGTGATTTGGAGGTGAGGCCTTGGGGTGGGGTGAGGGAGTGATTGGATCATTAGTATGGAGCTATCATGAACAGGATTAATGCTTTTAGAAAAGAATTACCCAGAGAGACCCCTTGGCTCTTCCATTATGTAAGGGCACAGCAAGAAGACATTGTTTATGAATCAGAACAGGTGCTCACCAACATCAAATCTGCTGGTGCATTAATTTTGGACTTCTCAATCTCTTGAAATGTGAGAATTCAATTTCTGTTATTTATAAGTTCCCAAATTTATGGTATTTTATAACAGACTAAACAAAGTGATGATCTGTGAATGTAAGACATTAAGAAATCATTGTTCAATAAAGAAATAAACTGTAGCAGGTTTATTTTCTATCATAAAGCTCAAATACTTTCCTGAATATATAAGAGTTGGTATATTTTATATATCCTGCTAACATTTCACTAAATCCTGTTGAAACAGAATATGAAATTCTAGGATTGGTATAAAAAACTTAAAGATTATCTAATCCAAGTCCCATCTCATACTTGAAATATTATCTATAAATTCTAGATTACGAAAAAAGGGCTTAAGGGGCCGGCACTGTGGTATAGCAAATAAAGCTGCAGCCTGCAGTGCTGGCATCCAATAGGAGCACTGGTTTGAGTCTCGGCTGCTTCACTTTTGATCCAGCTCTCTGCTATGGCCTGGGAAAGCAGTAGAAGATGGCCCAAGTCCTTGGGCCCCTGCACCAGTGTGGGAGACCTGGAGGAAGTTCCTGGCTCCTGGCTTCAGATCGGTGCAGCTCTGGTCATTGAGGCCATCTAGGGTGTGAACCAGCAGATGAAAGACCTCTCTCTCTTTCTCTGCCTCAGCCTATCTATAACTCTGCCTTGCAAATAAATAAATAAATAAATCTTAAACAATTAAAAAATATTTATTACTTATTTGGAAGTCAGAGTTACAGAAAGAGAAAGGGAGAGTCAGAGAGCAGGATCTTCCATCCTGTGGTTTACTACCCAGATGGCTGCGACGGCCAGCGCTAGACAAGGTGGAAGCAAGAATTAAGAGCTTCTTCCAAGTCTCCCACCTAGGTAGCAGGAGCCCAAGGACTTGTGCCCATAGTCTGCTGCTGTTCCTCAGGCCATTAGCAGGGAGCTGGATTGTAATTGCAGCAGCCAGGACATGAATTGACACCCATATGGGATGCCAGCATTGCAGATGGTGGCTTTACCCACTATGCCACAACACTGGCTCCAACTTTTACATTTCATTTTGATCATTCAAAATTATGCCAGAGGGGCTGGCACCGTGGCGCAGTGGGTTAACGCCCTGGCCTGAAGCGTGGGCATTCCATATGGGCGCCAGTTCAAGTCCTGGCTGCTTCACTTCCTATCCAGTTCTCTTCTATTGCCCGAGAAGGCAGTAGAAGATGGCCCAAGTCCTTGGGTCCCTACACCCACAAGGGAGACCCGGAAGAAACTCCTAGCTCCTGACTTTGAATCTGCGCAGCTCTGGCCGTTGTGGCCAATTGGGGAGTGAACCAGCAGATGGAAGACCTCTGTCTCTCTCTCTGCCTCTCCTCTCTCTGTGTAACTCTGACTTTCAAATAAATAAATAAATCTTATTAAAATAAGATTATGTTGGGCCGGCGCCGCGGCTCACTAGGCTAATCCTCCGCCTAGCAGCGCCGGCACACCGGGTTCTAGTCCCGGTTGGGGCGCCGGATTCTGTCCCGGTTGCCCCTCTTCCAGGCCAACTCTCTGCTGTGCCCAGGGAGTGCAGTGGAGGATGGCCCAAGTGCTTGGGCCCTGCACCCCATGGGAGACTAGGAAAAGCACCTGGCTCCTGCCATCGGATCAGCGCGGTGCGCTGGCCGCAGCGCGCTGGCCGCGGCGGCCATTGGAGGGTGAACCAACGGCAAAGGAAGACCTTTCTCTCTGTCTCTCTCTCTCACTGTCCACTCTGCCTGTCAAAAAAAAAAAAAATAAGATTATGTTAGAAATGTCTTCCTAATTTATTGCTGGAATATTTCTTGGTTACTTCTGCAAAATGGACCAAACTTAAAGAGATGGTGAGTATGCATATATATCTTGTCTACCATATGAGGGCATTGACTAATGAGGCATTATTCATAAATATAAATGTTTATTGTGGTAATTTTCCTAGGCACTGAAAATAAAATAAAATAGTAAAGAAATGTAGTTTTCCAATTTTTCTAAAGGTAAAATTCGAGCTGGTAATATATGCATTTCTCTCACGTGGGTGGCTGGAACCAAAGTGCTTGAGACATCATCTACTGCCTCCAAGTTGCATTAGAGGAAAACGAATGAGAAGCACGTTGGGACTCAATCCCAAGTACTCTGCCATGGGACTAACCTGCTGCACCACAACACGCATCCCTGCCCACTGCCCAACTGTCTTGAACGAAGTCGACTCAAATTATTAGATTCCACAGATAGTGACCTCTGGATCTTCTTTCTAGTTCAGGGATATCACTTATAAAACCCTAATGTAAGGAAATGGGAAAAATAATGCATTTTTCATTGCAGATCTTAAGCTATTTCCAAGGCATATAAATAACAGTGCAAGTTCCTTTCCCTGCAACACCCGTAGCATTCTGTTCACTGTAACCTAACATTGAGATATTTATACAACATGGTAGATCTAGATGTAGGCTCTTATACTTACTCTATTTAAAAACCTGCTTGCTTGCAAATAGAGTGATTTTAGGGCTGAGTACATGAAATAGCAGAAGTACTAAATTGTGTGTTGTATGACATCATAGTATACGTTCATTAAATGTTCATTTTGTTGTTTTTGCCAAAATCATGCCACATGTTATCCATCAAGCCAAAATTAGCTACTGGTTGACCCAGGGTATCAGTTAGTACTTAATCACAGGCAGTGTAGCCACCCACACAGTTCCCTACAAGAGAACATTTGTAATTATCCTGATATGTTCACATCTTTTTTACTTTCTCGTGTCTCTGCAATTTAGTCACCACATTATGTATTAAGGGTAAGGATCATAGCTGAATTTTGAAGATCAACATGTTGTAAAGGACAAAAGAGTTGTGGTTAGCTTTGGGATTGAATTCCATACTTACCATTTTTTTTATTTGACAGATAGAGTAAGACAGTGAGAGAGAGAGGCAGAGAGAAAGGTCTTCCTTCCATTGGTTCACCCCTCAAATGGCCACTATGGCCGGCGCACTGCGCCGATCCGAAGCCAGAAGCCAGGTGCTTCCTCCTGGTCTCCCAAGTGGGTGCAGGGCCCAAGTGCTTGGGCCGTCCTCCACTGCGCTCCCGGGCCACAGCAGAGAGCTGGACTGGAAGAGGAGCAGCCAGGACTAGAACCCAGCGCCCATATGGGATGCCCGCGCCACAGGCGGAGGATTAGCCAAGTGAGCCACGGAGCTAGCCCTCATACTTACCATTGATAAGTTGTGTGGAAAACCACATCATTTGATGCTTATTATAAATTCTTATTGTAAACAAAAATTGAAGATTATTGTAAAAATTGTAAAAATATTGTTATAAAAATTAAACTTTTAATTTATAAAAATAATGTATAAATTTTATAAATTAAATTAAGTTGGTATGCACAAAATAGGTGTTCAACAGTTTCTGTTTCTTATTTGTATATTCATATTGCATCTTTTGTTATCTAAACCAATAGCTTTTTCATTTATATCACCAATAAATTTATATAATATCTAGGATTTTTTTTTTGACAGGCGGAGTGGACAGTGAGAGAGAGAGACAGAGAGAAAGGTCTTCCTTTGCCGTTGGTTCACCCTCCAATGGCCGCCGCGGCCGGCGCGCTGCGGCCGGCACACCGCGCTGATCCTGGCAGGAGCCAGGAGCCAGATGCTTTTCCTGGTCTCCCATGGGGTGCAGGGCCCAAGCACCTGGGCCATCCTCCACTGCACTCCCTGGCCACAGCAGAGAGCTGGCCTGGAAGAGGGGCAACCGGGACAGAATCCGGCGCCCCGACCGGGACTAGAACCTGGTGTGCCGTTGCCGCAAGGCGGAGGATTAGCCTAGTGAATGCAGCGCCGGCCTAATATCTAGGATTTAATTAAGGCTTCACTATCATGAAATATGTGGCTACTTCAAAATGTTCAAGGAAATTTTACACTATCTTTTTTCATTTCTATTTATTTATAGAGATTTATTTATTTGAAAGGCAAGTGACTGGATGGATTGAAACAGATATATATATATATATATATATATATATAGAGAGAGAGAGAGAGAGAGAGAGAGAGAGGCCTTCATTTCCCAAACAACTAGTGCCAGGCCAGAAAATCCATCCAGGTTTCCACATAGGTGGTAGGGATCTGTGTACTTGGGCCAACATCTACTTTCTTCTTAGATGCACTATCAGGGGATTTGCTAAGGAGTGGAGTAGTTGAGACTCGAATAGGCGTTATGACATTGTACCACAATGCTAACCCCCTGCATTATCTTTTAATCTCAATTTTCTGCACACTTTTGGAAGTCCCTTTATAATGCAACCAGAGATCTTAAACACTTGCAAATATTTTACTGTATAAGAAGTACACTGAATACTGTGTGTGGTGCCAAGTGATTCTGAAACTTTCAATAAAAGTGTAGCAGTAATAGGACACTTGTAGATACACGCTCAAATACTAATCCATTTTATGCACAACACATACATAATATAATAATTCAACTGAGTTGTCCAATATAATTTTAAAGTCTGCAGGAAAAAAGACAGTACTAATAGTACTTTTTCTAGAAAAATGGGAAATTTACCTAAAGCCTTTCAAAGGGCAAATCCAAGAATCCTTATCAAGGAAGCTACTTCCCTGCTTCAAGGATTTGTTATAAGCTCAGTCAAGAAGAAATGAAAGGAAGTGTTAAGACACGGGCTTGAGAGAATCCTCTGAGATAAAGAATGTTTCAATTTTTAATTTACTATCTAAGCAAAAGCTATGTCATATTCACAACCCTAACATGATGAAAATAAAATAATTTATCAGACAACAGAGAATTCTGACCATTGTGGTGTTCCATTTATATGTAACACAGATGAAAAATTTCTAAGCATATAGTGACTGAATAGAAGAGGGACCTTGTATCAGATTTAAAAAATCAACATACTGAAGCCATTTTACATTAAGCTAAAATGCATATAGGTATCTAAATGACTCGTGTTGAACATCACCCATTATAATAAACACATTGCTTGCTAACTTCCTCCATCTGTGACTCCCATGACGTTTGCCACCAGACTCTCCTCAAGCGTGGATGGTTCATTGATGTGCTCAGAAACCTTGGCCTCTGCTCGTGTATCTGGTTTGCTTCTTTTCCAGTGCTTCATCCTAAGCAATTCAAATCTCCTCTCAGCCATCTTCGACACTTTTTCTCTTAGTATCATAAATATTAATAGAGGAAATGTTTAATTTTTCAATTTAATCTGTGCAGACATTTAGAGTTTGTAAGAAGATCTCTGGGCTGGGAAACTCAATATCTGATTTTGCCTGTCATTGCTACCTGACCTTGGACAAACAGCTTCTCTGAACCTGTTTCCTCATCTGTGAAAACTGTGTGACAACGCGCGTGGTGGACAGTGCGAACAAGGGCTCAAAAAATAAGGCATGTGAAAGCACCATGTGGATCAGGATGTGACATCCAAGTCAGATTTCAGTTTCCCATCAGCAGAATTCTTCCAGCATCCCAAGGCATAAGGTACCATCCAATCATCAAGTGTCTTCTGCTGGGTGTAATTCATCCTATTATAGTCCAGCCACCTCTGTATACATGTGGATTTACTCTCTCTTCACAGAGTAACAAATTTTATCATCTTCAGAGTTTTCCACATATTCAGGAGACCAGCTATTTGTAGAAACTAGGATAAAATTTTGCTCCAGCTCTGGGCTCTTGGTTTCTTAATAGAGAACAAATTTTAAAAACCTTATTATTTAATTTATGGGGCCAATATTGTGCTATAGCAGGTTAAGCTGCCACTTGTGATGCCAGCGTCCCATATGGGCACCTGTTCCTGTCCTGGTTGCTCCGTTTCCAATCCAGCTCCCTGCTAATGTGCTTAGGGAAGTAGAAGAGGATGGTCCAAGTGCTTGGGCTTCTGCACCCAAGTGGGAGAACTGCAAGAAGCTCCTGGCTCCTGGCTTTGGCCCTGGCTGGCCCTGGCCATTTGGGAAGTGAACCAATGGATGGAAGATCCCTGTCCTTTCCTGTAACTCTCTCTTTAAAATAAATAAATAAGGCCAGCGCCACGGCTCAATAGGCTAATCTTCTGCCTGCAGCGCTGGTACACGGGGTTCTAGTCCCGGTTGGTGCGCAGGATTCTGTCCCGGTTGTCCCTCTTCCAGGCCAGCTCTCTGCTATGACCCGGGAGTGCAGTGGAGGATGGCCCAAGTACTTGGGCCCTGCACCCCATGGGAGACCAGGAGAAGCACCTGGCTACTGCCTTGGGATCAGCACAGTGCACCGGCAGCAGCGCACCGGCTGTGGCGGCCACTGATGGGTGAACCAACAGCAAAAGGAAGACCTTTCTCTCTGTCTCTCTCTCTCTCACTGTCCACTCTGCCTGTCAAAAAAAAAAAAATCTTTTTAAAAAAATTGTTTATCTGAGGGCAAGAGAGAGAGAGAGAAGAGAAAGATGATAGCACACTCCCATCTGATGGTTCACTAGTTCATTCCTTGCCCCTACCCCCATCCCCGCCACACCCAGTGCCCATGATGGCTGTCTGGGCCATGGCTGAAGCTGGGAAGAGGGAACTCATTCCAGGAATCCCCAAAGTAGTTATCACTGTGGTTTCTCAGGGTCTGATTGACAGGAGATTATAATCAGGAGCCACAGCTAAGAACTGAACTCAGGTACTCCAGGGTGCGTTGCAGGCATCTTAACCACTAGGCTAAATGCCTGCTCCAGTTTCTTGATAGAAGATAAGATTAAAGGTATCTTAAATTAATTACTCTTTCACGGCAAAGGGATAACAAAACATTCCAATAAACCTTTATTTATATCTCTTCAGGCAACAAACAATAATAGTTAAATAGGAAATATTTTTGGTTGCGAGAGAGAGACAGACTAACAGAGATCTCCCATCCACTGGTTCACCCCATAGATTCCTATAAAACCTGGGGCTGGGCCAGGCTGAAACCAAGAACCCTGAATCCAATCCAGGTCTCCCACATGAGTGACAGGGACCAATGATTTGAGTTTCTGAGGGTGTCTTTAGCAGGAAGCTAGAATTGGTAGCTGAGCCAGAACTTGAACCTTGGTACTGCAATATGGCCTTATTTCTGCAGTACAAATTGTTTCAATGAAATAAATCAATGTTCTACAGATGCAATTTTGATAAGCTGACCTGGCACACTCTTGGTGTACTTTTCACTCAGATCAAATTATTCCTATCCTTCAGGAATTTGCCCAGGTGTCACTCTTCATACTGTCACTGGTCACGGAGGGGAGGGCTGTTGCAGGAGCAAGTCTCATGGATTCTTTTCCTCAGTTTAGTATAGAAATAAAAAGCAGGGAACAATTTGCAAAGAGGCAGAAAGCTTTATTCAATTGGCAAGCGACAGAGAAAGCGTCTGGTCTGAGAGGAGACCAGGCAGAGTGCCCGAGGGGGACACTGGCTTTGAGGAAGTGTCCCGGGTATTTAAGGCATTACTATATGTTCACTGGGTCATCCTATTGGGGTGCCCATTGGACAGGGGGTTTCACATACTGATCTTGATAGGCTTGGGGCTCATGGAGACTGTCTCCTTAGAGGCTCAGCCCCCTCTGCTAGCTCTGGATGAAAGCTTGCAGCCACAATGGAGGTGTGATTTCAAGCCATAAGGTCACAGGAGATAGAATCAGTCTGACTCTCCCCAGGGGCTCAGCCCCTTCCCCATCCCTTTCCCCTTCTAGCTCTGGGTGAAAGATTGCACCCACCCTGAAGGTGTGACTTAAAGCTGCAAGGTCATACGTGCAGCACAAGGTGCTATTAGTGGGGGAGATGCCAGTTGGCCTGGACACAGGCTTTCCAGCCAACACTGACAGCTTGCTTGTGAAGGACATTCTGATATCGGAAATGACCCCCTAAAATATATGTCAAACTGTGGCCCTTAAAGTTCCCCAGAAACACAATCTGGGGTGCCACATATGTTACTGGAATTTGGGGTGCCATATGATATCACCATATGCCTATTAATAAATCCCCAATATTAATAAGCCTGAGAGGGTTCTTGCCTAATATTTAGAGAAGAATTCTAAATACCGGCATCAATAAATAAGGCAGCATGGTACATTTTTAGGCTTTTATTTAGTGCGAAAGGTGCGTAGGAAAATGAGGGCTTTAGTTCAGTTTAAAGAGAGGGGAAAGTCTGGAAACTAGGGTCGCATCCACACCAAGCAGAGAGCAAGCCAAAAGCCACGTGCAGCAAGTGCCTTGAGCTGCTATCCACCGCTTATCACCTGCAGCAAAGCAGAGGCAGAGTGCCTTTTGGGACGCTCCTTGCCTTTTATATATTTCTCACAGGGGAGTGGCTTGTGGGCGCTCAGGTATGGCCAGGTAGGGCATGATGTCACATGGGGGCCTGGTGAAGGTATCAGGTAGGGCATAGGGTCTCACGGGGCATGGTGAAGGTGTGGTCTTCCAGCTCACAAACCTAATTGATTTTAACCTACATGCCTGCCTACTTCAATTCCACCTACCTCTGAAGGGGCCCTCCAACCCCCAGCCCCATTGGCCATTTGCACATACTAAATCCTCCCTAATTTGAATTCTTACAATAGCTTGAATGACAAAAGAGTAACTAAAACAAACTGTTTTATAAGGATTGGTAACATTTTATTCACAGCAGATAGTGCTTTTTACATAGACGATGAACACCAATGTTGTACTTTATATCATGGGAAGATCTTTCAAAAACCTTGGCCGTGGTGTACTCATCTATCAAATGAGTACTGGAAAAGTGATTTTAGTTTTCAGATCTCTTTCTGACATTTTAAGACTCTCTCTCCCTCTTCCTCTCTCTCTACGTAAATACAGAGAGATGTAAATTTTGGGGATATTTTATTTTCTCATACTTTCAATATTTCTTTCCATTCATGATACTTTCTCATTTCCAGAACAAAGAAAAGCATATAAAAATATGAACTACAATTAGTTCACTCAAGCATTGCATTGTATAGGGTAAGATGGTTTAGTCTATTTAATGTAATTATTTCTATGAACACACAAACACATACACACACACAGTGTACCTACTTTAACTTAGAAAGACAGAGAAAGCCTCATGGTATTGAGAATAAAAAGCTTTAGCTTCTAAAACTCTTTAGCTAAAGAATTTGTCTTTGTTGAAATAACAAATACTGACATTATTTTTTTCTGAGTACTTCTGTTGCAGTCTATTTATTTTTAAATTTTGCATTATATTTATTTTTCCAGGTTTATTGAATACACACACACAACACACACACTGAATTGTATATTTTAAAGGTGTACAGTGTGATGGTTTGTTCACATATATATTTCGAAATCACTACTATAAGTTAATGAGCACATCCATCATCACATTCAGTTGGTACTTTATATGCACGCTGTGTTTATCCAATGTGTGCAGTGTGAACAATTAAGATATACTTCTTGGCCAATTTAAAGTAAACAATACTGTGTTGTTAACCATAGTCACTATATTGTATGTTAGACTTCCAGAATTTATTCAACTTATATCTAAAAATTTGCAGCCTTTGATTAAAATCTCCCCATTTCTCCCACGTAGATGGTTAAAAGAGTTACGTATATTTTAAACTTCAGGTAATTTTGTAAGTAACTGTAATGTAATAATGCCATTTATGATGAATTCAAAGCAGTAAATCCTCATCTAAAAACTTGACATTCCAAAGTTTTGGAAAGATTATTCAACTCACTTGAAACTGAAATCACAGTTTCTAAAAGACCAAGAGAAATCTTCTAACGTGAAGATGCTCAAAATCAGAAGGTCAGACTGTGTGTACTTTCTTTAATCTCTCCCTGGAAAGGAATGTGAATGCTACATGTGAATGTGTTGTCTTTTAGCCCAATAATATGGTATAGAGAATAAAGTAACTTTTTTAAAAGATGTATTTATTTATTTGAAAGGCAGAGTTTCAGAGAGGCAGAGGCAGAGAGAGAGGTCATCCTTCTGCTGGTTCACTCCCCAATTGGCCACAACGGCCGGAGCTGTGCCGATCCGCAGCTGGGAGCTAGGAGCTTCTTCCCAGTCTCCCACGCGGGTGCAGAGGACCAGGGACTTGGGTCATCTTCTACTGCTTTCCCAGGCCATAGCGGAGTGCTGGATCGGAAGAGGAGCAGCTGGGTCTCGAACGGGCACCCATATGGAATGCCGTCACTGCAGGCCGTGGCTTTATCTGCTACACCACAGTGCTGGCCCCTAAAGTAGCTTCTAAAAATTCCGTAATAGAACCTTAGCATACATGATGAATTGATAAGTTTGGGCTTTCAATGTTTTACCTTATTTTAATTTGCATGTGATTTATTTTGACCTGTCACTATAAACCATTAATAAAGAAAATTATTAAGAACTTATTTAATACAGCTACAGTCTCTCCTGATGATTTTGGGAGAGATAGATATAGATATTGATATAGATTCAGATATAGATACAGATATAGGTATAGGTATAGTTATAGATATATATCTGCAGAAAGGTCAAGATTATCTGCAATTGCCCATTAGAACATCGTGCTTTTGCTTACAGGTGTGATCAGTGGTAGAGATTGAGCTCTTTGTGGTATTTGAAGCTAAGGAGTATATAATTCACTATACCACCCAATATATCAGCCTGGGTCTCTGAATTCCATTGATTGAATCCTTTCTGGGCTAAAGGTTAGATTTTGTAGTCGATTCAGGCTTCCATGACAAATATAATAGGCTGGGTGATTTAAATTTAAATTTAATTTTTTTGACAGGCTGAGTTAGACAGAGAGACAGACAGACAGACAGACAGAAAGGTCTTCCTTTAACGTTGGTTCACCACCAAAATGGCCGCTATGGCCGGCGCACCACACTGATTCAAAGCCAGGAGCCAGGTGCTTCCTCCTGGTCTCCCATGCGGGTTCAGGGCCCAAGGACTTGGCCATCCTCCACTGCCTTCCCGGGCCACAGCAGAGAGCTGGATTGGAAGAGGAGCAACCGCGACAGGACCTGGCGCCCCAACTGGGACTAGAACCCGGTATGCCGGCGCCGCAGGTGGAGGATTAGCCTAGTGAGCCATGGCGTTGGCCAACTGAGTGATTTAAATAGTAAACATACTTCTTAGATTTCTGGAGACTGGGAAATCTAAGCTCGAGGTGACTGAAGATTATATCTGATGAGTGCTCCTTCCTCGATTGCAGAAAGCCCTCTTCTGGTTGTATTTTCACACGTAGAGAGCAGAGGAAAGCTCCCATATGTATCTTCTCATAAGGGTACTAACCTCATGCGTGGGTATTCCACTCTTATGATTTAATCACCCTCAGAAGGAACCTTTCCTTATGCCATCAAGTTTGTGATTAGTATTCTAGCTTATGAATATGAAGAGGAACATTCAGAACATACTATTGGAACATCAACAGTTGTGTATCAAATGCCAGTTATTGAGCCGGCGCCGCAGCTCACTAGGCTAATCCTCCGCCTTGCGGCGCCGGCACACCGGGTTCTAGTCCCGGTCGGGGTGCCAGATTCTGTCCTGGTTGCCCCTCTTCCAGGCCAGCTCTCTGCTGTGGCCCGGGAGTGCAGTGGAGGATGGCCCCAGTGCTTGGGCCCTGCACCCCATGGGAGACCAGGAGAAGTACCTGGCTCCTGCCATTGGATTGGCGTGCCGGCCGCGGCAGCCATTGGAGGGTGAACCAACGGCAAAGGAAGACTTTTCTCTCTGTCTCTCTCTCTCACTGTCCACTCTGCCTGTCAAAAAAAAAAAAAAAATGCCAATTATTGTGTTATAAAGCTCAGTGATGAAATCCTGCTGTAACTCCAATGAGCTAGTGCTTATTTTGATGACACATTTGTTATGTAATGAAGTGACTTCTGTACTAATTGTGGTGACTTTGGGCAATGTGTATAATCTTTCTGTCTTAATAACTGCTTTTCCTCATATTATTTAAAATTATTATTTTTGATTGACATATAGTACTTGTACATATTTGTGAAGTATAATGTGATATTTTGATTCCTGTATATATATAGAAATGACCAATTTAGGGTAACTAACTTATCAGTCACCTTAAACTTGTGTCAACTTTTTACAGTGTGCACATGCAAAATCCTCTCTTAAAATCTTTTGAAGTATATAATGCATATTACTAAATACATTCATCTTACTCTGCTTTTTATGAAGATGAAATGAGAAAACAGATGGTAATTTCTCAGCATTGGCCTGGTCCTAGTGAAGAGTACAATAATTATTCATTTGTAGCACACCATTTAGTTTTAACATATATAGTATCTACGAAAAATTTGAACAGCTTCAAAAACCATATTATTCTATAACGAAGTTATGTAAGAACACATAAACACATGACTAAAAGCAAATTACATTTTTTAAATTTTATTTTACTTATCTTTTTTTTTTTTACCTAGAAATCTTTTTATTTAAGGTATACAAACTTCATGCATTTCATATATACAAATTTAGGAACATAGCGATTCTTCCCATCCTACCTTCCCTCCCATCTGCACTTCTGCCTATATTCCTCTTCCCTCTCCTACTTCCACTCTTACTTTTTTTTACAAAGATCTATTTTCAGTTAATCTTATTCTTATAAGATTAATCCTATAGTAAGTAGAGTTCAACAAATAGTATGAAGAGAAAGAAAAAAACAAAACACTGTTCCTCAACAGTCAAGACAAGGGCTATTCAAAATCACTGCATCTCAGAGTGTCAGTATTACTTCTACAGATTACCTTCTAGGTACTCTATTAGTTACCACTGATCATGGAGAACATAGAGTATTTGTCTTTCTGGGACCTATTTATTGCAGTAAGTATAATTGTTTCTAGTTGTATCTATGTTGTTGCAAACAACAGGATTTCACTTTTTTTTTCTTTGCCACTGTGTAGTATTCCATATTGTATATGTACTATTATTTATTTATCCAGTCAACAGTTGATAGGCATCTGGGTTGATTCCTTATCTTAGCTATTGTGAATTGAAGTGCAATGAACATGGGGTTCAGAGAACTCTTTCAGATGTTGTGGGACGAACATTTTTTTTTCTGAAGAACATTTTACATTTTAATTAAAAAAATGATTTATGTCAGGAAATAGTCATTTACAAATCTTGACGTGTTTTTGCCTGTATCTAGAGGAAGACTGTCTTTAGGAAGAGGTTTGTAAGGTTTCTGTAACAAAGTGCTGTTATTTACAAAGCAAAAGAAAACAAAAAAACAACAAAAAAAACCAACACCAACAAAAAGTTCCGTTGTCTTTGTCCTATTTAAAACTTTAGAACCAAGAGATTGTGATGGCAGAGGCGTGCCTGCCGCAGTGACCAGGGCAGGAGGCGGTTTTTCTCAGCACGGGAGCCTCCGCCAGTTGTACTTAAAAGCCCTCGCAGAGCACACGCGGCCCAGCCGCCTTCGGATCCGCACAGACCCCAGGCCCGCCCCGCTCGCCTGCGCAGTTCCTCCCGCACCATCTTTCCCCCCCTTAACTTTGCCAGCATGTGATTGTTGATTTCTGTATGAAAGCCATTCTAACTAGGGTGAGGTGAAACCTCATTGTGCAAAGCCAAATTTAAAATTCATTATCACAAAAGTTTACATAATGTTACAAATAAGTGCTGTTAAATCAATGTTATGGGATTGCTTCAGTACTGTGGTTTATATCCATGTGAGGAAGAGATAATATGAAATCATAGAGAGTAATGGCTGGAGATCTAGATGGCCAGTGTTCCCAGTGCAGGTTCGTGTATTTAATGTTCGGACCAGAATGCTGCCCAATACAGCTGTGTGGAAGACATTCATTAGGGATTCTTTGGACTGTATGATGAGAATGAGGTGCTCTCATTCTGTTGGAAAATGAAAAAATTTAGAGAATTCCCATACCACTCCACCATTAGATCTAAGTATATTGTTGCTGTCATCATATCCTCCAAAACTAACAAAGCAGACCAGTGATTTGTGTGCAGAAAAGACATCAGCATTTTGCAAATTAAGTATTCTTAGAATACATAAAATTATGATTCTAAGGGTGACCCTACAATTTGATGCTGACTACATGTCCACATATAACCCCAATTTTGAATAATAAATTTTAAAAGCTATGTATGGAAGTAGAGGTCATTGCGTTAAGTGAAATAAGCCTAGTGTGGGAAGTCATGCATTATTTGAGTCTGCTTGGATTTGGACTCTCAAAAAAAAAAAGTGACCTCACAGAAGTTATAATTACAATAGCGGTTACCAGAGGCTGAGGAGAGAAGTGGAGTGGAAGGAAAGGAAGAAACCTGAATAGCAAGTTGTAGTTGACTGAAAGTAAGCAGCTCTAGGATTCTCTTGTACAGTGGGGTAAATATACTTAACGTGAATTTACTATGCATTTATTAATTTAAAAAACTAGAAAGGATTGTGGATGTTTTCACTATTATGATAGATATATTTATCCTGAATGGACATTAAATAATATAAACATATATTATAATATCATATGGCATCCCATAAATATGTACAGTTTTAATGTTGAATTTTTAAACATAAAAACAATTTTAAAAGTAGTAATTTACATATATAATGAATAATTATTTGGTTCAAATTAAACAACTGCCTCCCATTCAAAAGGCATACTTTGGAGATTTTCATCTTTGTTTTTGAAAATCCAAAGAGAAACAGGAAATCCATATTGCCTGATCAAAGTACTGAGTGGCATTCTAAGTTCTGGACCTGATCCCTTGACAGTTGGGCAGTATTAGGAAAGAAGGCCTGTGTTGTGAATAGAGATCTCTCTAGGAGTCACAAGTACATTAGGCACAGTGATGCTATCACGGCCTTAGGAAGGTGTCAAATGTGGGATGTTGTGCTTGAGGTAAATTGATTTGGGGGAAGAAAGGAAAAATTAACCTACATTGGAAACTTGAAGATTCAGTGGTCAGCTGATCAAATCAAAGTAGGAACAGGGTTTGGGAGTGAGGATATAAATAAAAATCCTATCTAGAAAATAGTGAATTTCCCTTCATGTTCCATGCAATCCATTTAGAATGGCAATAAGTAAGAAAGAGTAACCATGGTTCTATTACTGGTTTAGAAATACTGTCTCTCTCTTCACTTTTCAATATTATTTAAAGAGGGAAAAATTACACTGAAATACTATTTCTATGTTTATATCCCTCCAAAATCCTATATCACCTCTTTCACTCCCAAATTGATTAACTTGTATTTTCTTTACCATCTTTTATAGTTCTCAGTTTTCTACTCACAACTCACACTTTCATTTTGTTATATTCTTGGATTATTAGTAAGGATCAAAGTAAGGCTTTGATCTTGCCCTAATGGCTCAAAGAATAATTCCCCTTTATCCTTTCTTTGTCTGGAGTCTCAGCCCTGCTGCTTCAGCTCCAGGTGTTTCTTATCATTTCCCTGAAGATAATTTGTTGTCACTGCCTGAAATATAAAATAATTCGTCACACACTTATGAAAATGTAGATATTATTTATTATTGTCAGCCATTACAATTACATAATCCTAACTAGATTGCAATCAGAATTTTTGATTTGGTTTGTTTTCATAACTGTGTCACAATTTCAATAACTGTCATTGAAGTATCTTATATTTAATTTTTATAAAATTTTTGAAGATTGCTTTCAAGAATTTTGGAGTGTTTTTTGCATGCCACCTCATTTCCTTCTTTGCTTGCATATTCCATTGCCATTAGTTGCAAATAGTTATAATTATATTAAGAATTTTGTATTTTATTCTGTGGCTCAACTGTTATGAACTCCATTCCTTCTATTACACTTGATAAGATAACAGGATCAAATTAGACTGAGATATTTATTCAATGAATCATACAAACATTTCTTTATTTCTCATCTATGTTCTTACAGGTTGATGAACAATTATATTTTTAGCATGATTCAATTGGGCTTAAATAGTTGTTTACAGTGTCACATTTAAGCTGTATTGTGTCCAAACCTTGATATTATTAGACATCAGAAAAGGTTTAAACATCAGCTGACCATGTTTTTCTTTAAGATCGGTCATTTTATCATCATAAAATATACCCCAAAGTTGAGAGGAGAAGGTAAGGGAAAGGCATTCTCTTCCAAGGTTCCTCCTCGTACTTCTAATCCAGGTACTGTGAGTAAAACTTTTTTTGTGTTCTAGATTTATGTTACCCTTTATGCATCTTTTGCTCTGGTTCTCATTTAGTTTTAGCAAATTCTTCAAATAAGTACCCTATTTAAACAAAATTTTGGTGTTCTAAGTATCATAGAGTTGGAGGTCTGTGGTGTATTGTTTGACCTATTTGTGAAGGCACTTGCCTCCCTCTTGGAGTACCTGGGTTGGATTCCTGGCTCTGGCTCCAGATTCCAACTTCCCATTAATGCAGAACCTGTGAGGTAGAAGTGCAATGAATGGCTCGTGTAGTTGGGTCCGTACCACCCCAGTGGGAAATCTTACTTGAGTTCCTGGCTGCTGACTGTAGCCCTGATTGCTGTGGGCATTTGGGGAACTAACCAGTAGATGGCAGCTCTGTTTGTCCCCATCTATCAAATAAATAATTAAAAATAAAGGAAATGGAAGTCTATACAACGCATTCAGTAAGATTCTGTGAGCACTACCAGGAGATGGTGAATCTTCAGAGAGATATTGGTGATGTGTAGTGTAGCCTTCTACACATGATAATTCTGTTTCCAATTGGAATGCCTGGAAATTACTAAGAAAAAATACTTGATATGTAGAAATACAAAGCGATTGAATGAATGAATAAAGGAAAGGATTATGGAGGGTGAATTGCAGCATAATGAAATTGTAACAGCCATATGATGACTAAATATTATTCCTTCAACATGTGCAAAGGAAATCCATAAGAGCTTGTTGACCTCTTCTTAAAGAGTCTTTATCATCACTTTGGTAGCATGCTGTCCTTGTAATTGTCCCATGGTGTCTAATTTCATACAGAATGATCCTCTAGATATCCATTTCTCATGGATGGGAAAAGTGACACTTGAGTCAGTTTTCTAAGACTAAAGATCACACATCCAGTTTGTGGTTTAGTCTCCATGACTGTCAGTTATTAGTGATTCTAAAAATCCACAGTATGCAGCCCTCCTAAATAGTGTCTTTGCAATGAGAACAGCTATCTCAAAAGTAAAAATAGTTATTGAGCACTGAATTTGCCAGGATGTGTAGAGAAATATCAAAATGCAAAAGATCGACACAAATGAAATTTTGGTAAAATGCACATCATTTTTTACATTCTTTACTGAGTTTCATATCTTTTTGTTAATCTTGGAGCTCTATTGATCAGTTCTTTCGATGCTAGACTAGCTATAAATTATTCATGATTTTGGCTTAATTTAAACCAATCTGAAAACACTCCACTATACTCTTAAACCAATATGTAAAATCAGCATAGTATAATGGTTAAAAGGTAGAAGCAGATATTAATTTCTGCCCTCACTCTCAGTCCACTGCTTAGCATTGTTAGTTATCCTGGGCAGTTTACTTGGGCAGTTTCACTATTCTTAAATGGGTTTGAAGAGCAATGGGTACATGGTAAGTGTTCAAAGTATCAAGGTATCATTTTTTTAAAAAAAGATTTATTTATTTATTTGAAAGTCAGAGTTACACAGAGAGAGGAAAGGCAGAGAGAGAGAGGGGTCTTCCGTCTGATGGTTCACTCCCCAGTTGGCTACCACCGCTGGAACTGGACCAATCCGAAGCCAGGAGCCAGGAGCTTCTTCCAGGTCTCCCATGCAGGTGCAGAGGCCCAAGCACTTGGGCCATCTTCCACTGCTTTCCCAGGCCATAGCAGAGAGCTGGATTGGAAGTGGAGCAGCTGGGTCTCGAACTGGTGCCCACATGGGATGCCGGCACTTCAGGCCAGGGCATTAACCAGCTGTGCCATATCACTAGCCCCTAGATGGCATCATTTTGATAGCAGGCTAATTTCATGTAATTTTTTACTAACGTATATATCTGTACTTCATTGTGTCTATATAAAATAACTATGAAGGCAAATAATTTTTTAAATGAAGCACAGGAAAGTTTATTCTTCAGCCTTCTTTAATCTAGAGACATAAAATTAAATTTCAACTTACTGGTGTATTATCATTCCATTATAAGGGGACACTTGCAGTTATTTGAAAAAGAAATGTTGTCCATATGGACTATAAAACATTTTGTATGGCTTACATTAAACTGGTCACTTATGTGTTGTCTATTATTGGAAGACTTGAAACTAAGATATGGCAAGATGTCATCCACCAGAGAGATACAGAATAGAATGTAAAGTCTCTGAAGAGTTTTTGTCTCTTTTTTTTTCCCCACTGTATCAGAGTCTTTAAAACTTCCTGGCACCTAATGAGTGATTGTTAAGTATATGTTGCATAAAGAATGTGCAATATCATAAAGACAGTATATTGAAAAGATGATCAATCATTTTAAATATGAACCACCAATCAAAATCTTCTGATCAAATGCTCTGATGCTTTTTAAATCTGCTTCTCAAAGGAGCTATTCCAATGTGGCACTTTCCACTTTATGTTTCAGTAGGTGCCCATTGATTAGGTAATGCTTTTTTTTTTTTTCAAATGATGCTATTTATAGACTATGTAACTCAAAGAGTTTTTAACAATGCCTGGACTTCTAGTAAGCTCATCAGGTAAAGTAAGAAAATATCCTTACATTCTCAGACACAGAATAATAAAAATAAGTCAATATGAGTATTCTGATAAAGGAAAAATGAGTACCAAATAGGAAACAAAAGTTTTAGACCAAAAAGAGAAAGAACAATCAAAAGGGGGGTAGGGAGATGATCATTTGGCACAGTGATTGAGACTTGGGAATGCATGCCTGCTGTCTTGGAATGCCTGGGTTTGAGTCTAGATTCCACCTCTGATTTCAGCTTCATGCTAATATGGACCCTGGGAGGCATCAGTGATGGATGAAGTGTTTGGGTTTCTGTCATGCAGTTAGGAGACCCAGATTGAGTCCCTAGCTCCTGGGTTCAGTCTGGTCCAGTCTGAACTCACATCACATGTGTTCTGGATTAACTTTTTTTTTTTTTGCTCCAGAAATCTTTTATTTAAGGAATGAAAACTTCATGCATTTCATAAGTTCAACTATAGGAATACAGTGATTCTTCCCACCACCCTCCCACCCACACTCCCACCCCTCTTCTTCCTCTGTCTCCCATTCTCATTCTTATGTTTTACTAAAAATCTATTTTCAATTGACTTTATGCACATATGATTAACTCAATATAAAGTAAAAAGTTCAATAAATAGTATAAAAAAAAACCCCGTTACTCAACAGTTGAGACAAGGGCTGTTCAAAGTCATTGCATCTTAAAGTGTCAGTTTTACTTCTATAGATTACCGTTTAGATGCTCTATTAGTTATCACAGATCAGGGAGAACGTATGGACTTTTTCCTTTTGGGACTGGCTGATTTCACTAAGTATGGTGTTTTGCAGTTTCATTCATTTTGTTGCAAACAATAAGATTTCATTTTTTTTTAACCACAGGACTATATTGAATATCAATTGAGAATGGGCATCCTTGTCTGATTCCAGATCTTAGGGGAAATGCAGCTTTTCCCCATTCAATAGGATGCTGGCCATGGGTTAAGCCTCTGCTTGTGATGCTGGTGTCCCATATGGGCTCTGGTTCAAGTCCCAGCTGCTCCAATTTTGATCCAGCTTACTGCTAATGTGCCTGGGAAAGCAGCAAAAGATGGCCCAAGTCCTTGAGTCCCTGTGGAAAACCCTTGTGGAAAAGTAGTGAACATGATTTAAAAAAATGGTTCAAAGGCCGGCACCGTGGCTCAATAGGCTAATCCTTCGCCTGCGGCGCTGGCACACCGGGTTCTAGTCTCGGTCGGGGCACCAGATTCTGTCCTGGTTGCCCCTCTTCCAGGCCAGCTCTCTGCTGTGGCCCGGGAGTGCAGGGGAGTTTGGCCCAAGTCTTTGGGCCCTGCACCCGCATGGGAGACCAGGAGAAGCACCTGGCTCCTGGCTTCGGATCAGCACGGTGCGCTGGCAGCAGACACCACTGGGGGGTGAACCAATGGAAAAAGGAAGACCTTCCTCTCTGTCTCTCTCTCTCACTGCCCACTCTGCCTGTCAAAAAAAGATGGTTCAAATGACTTAAAACTGTAATATTCAGGACATAAATTCATACTTGCCATAATGAAAACAATAAACTGTTTTTTCTTTCCATAAACAAAGAATCAAAAAAGATAAACCCACATACTACAATAAAATAAGTCATACCTCCGTTAAGAAATTGAGGTGAAGAATATATATTGACAGTTTTCAAAAAACAAACAACTCAAATTAAGATATGCATGCAAGATTTGAACAGATGCTCTAAGTAGTTTTATGGATAACAAATAAGTCAAGACAATATAGACATTAAGTTCTATACATCCTCCTTTAATTTTCGCTTTATCTGCATACTATAGAATCATCATTTGAAAATTGAAAACTAAAACCACAATGACTTACTGTTACAAACCAATTTGACTGTACAAACCTAGACTGGTCATAACAAATGCTGCTGAGAATATGGAGCAAGTCTTATTTCTTATGGAAACATAAAATTACACTACCACTTTGAAACAAATTTGACAGGATTTTACAAAGGTAAGGGTATTTCAACTTTATCCCTCAGTAAGTTCACTACTTCATAGTTACCTAAGATAAATTAAAATACATATTTATACAAAAACTCACTTACAGCACTCTAATTGTAACAGGTGGATTCTAAACATCAAAAATGGTGAATTACAAGTTATGGAGTACCCATACATAAAAATCACATTCCACAGCAATAAGGGATAGTTATTTATACATACAACACATAAACACTTAGAATAATTATGTTGAGTGAACAAATCCAGGTAGAATAGAATGTGCACTACATGATTTCATTTGTATACAATTTTTGAAGACATAGATTAATTTCTATTGCTTGGATACAGATTACTGGGTGCCTTGAAGCAGAGGGGACAGGAAGGGAATGGACAGGTATAGGAATTAACCTTGTGGAATAGATATGTTCATCATCTTCCTATGTTTTAAAAAGTGTTTATATATTGATCCTGTCAAATTTATACTTTAAATATGAGCAGTGTGTTGTAATTGATTATTAACATTTTTGTTACTTTTTGTTTTACTTGAAAGTCAAAGACACAGTGTCAGAGAAACAGAGATTTCAACCTCTTAGTTCACTACCCAAATGCCCAGAATAGCCAGGACTGGGCCAGACTCAACCTAGGAGCCCAGAACTCAACCCAGGTCTCCTACGTAGGTGGCAGGGATCCAAGTGATTGCACTTTCACCTCTATATCCTAGGATGCACATTAGTAGGAAGATGAATAGAAGCAGAGGATCCAGGATTCGAACCAGACACTCCAACATGAGAGGTGGGTGTCCTAAGAAGCATCTTAACTGCTATGCCAAATGCCTGCCCCAAATCTACTTCTCAAAGGAAACATACTATTCTTGGAGAGGAACAGAGTGGGCTTGTTCTATCCCAGACTTTTTATAATGTTACTGTGAATAAGAGTGTGATATTCTTGTAAAGATAGACAAATAGAGCAGTGGAATAAAATAGAGATCCCAGAAAAAGACCCAAAGCATCTGTGGAGTCTTTATGTATAAAAAGAGTGCTACTCCAGAGCTGAGGAAGGAAAATATTTTTCAATAAATCATGCTATGGCATTTTATATACACACAAATAAAAATAAAACTTGTTTCCTACTTCATGTTAAACATGAAACTTACTTGTATGTAGAAAAATTAAAAATATGAATAGGCAAAGCACCTAAGTGTTTGGAGGACATTAAGGCAGAATATAGTCATGTCCTAGGATGAGTAGAATATTTATGAAATAAATCAAAATGCTAATTTAACTATATTAATATTGTTCATTAAAAGACTCCCTTAAGAGAGCTCAAAGGCAAGCTATAGTCTTGGTGAAGAAATTTCAATAAATAAAATGTTGGTGTCTTAAGCCTGAGACTGTCCCCTGACCAGCAGGGGGCAGTACAAGCACTCCCCGACAAGGCGAATGGGAAAGGTAAGGTCGAAGGGTCAAGAACACAGCAAGCACCCGTGAGTTCTGTGGAAGCAGGGACTACTTTATTGAGGAAGTGTAAAGGCTTATAAGGCTTACAAAAGACATGCGCAGTAGGTGAGCCAATCAGTGAAAAGGTCATGCAGGCGTGGGTTGACCACACACAGGAGCATATAGGGATCATGCACTGCCCATGTATCCTGGACTAAAGCAGACCTATCCCTGCAGGTGGTCCGATCTCGCGTGGCTTAACTTCAGCGGGAGCAGACACGCCCGCAGAACATCCGCCAGGCGCCATGTTGTTAGGGACTATTTTAGGCGATGCCCAATAATAAAATATTTATTGGGGCCAGAATTGTGGTGTAGCAGGGTAAGCCACAACCTGCAGTGCTGGCATCCCAAATGTGCACTGGTTTGAGTCCAGCTGCTCCACTTCCAATCCAGCTCCCTGCTAACGTGTTCTATCCCACATGGGTGCAGGGGCCCAAGCCCTAGGGCCATCTTCCACTGCTTTCCTAGGCTCATTAGCAGGGAGCTGGACTGGAACTGGAGCAGCTGGGACTCAAACAGGTGCCCATATGGGATGCCAGCCCTGCAGACAGCAGCTTTATTCTCTATGCTTTAATAGTGACAAAATATTGCTTTGCACTCAAGTAAAAAGAATTAGATCGTATTTTAAATGCAAAATATGGAACGGTGGCTAAGGGTGAGAGGGTGCAATTTTTAAAATTGCTCAGATAATATTGAGGTTGTTATTGAAGTCAGATACACTGAATTTTAAGTCTAGAATAGGCCTTCCAAGAATGTGATTCTGTGCAAGCTGTTCATCCCTACTGAGGTTTATTTCCCTCAACTGTAAAACTGTGATAATAATATTATCTACCTCACAGCATAATTGTGAAAATAAAAATGAGATATGGATGCCTCCAATTAGGACCAGCACAGGAACGTGACATATTTATTCTAGCATGTTAATGTGTGTTTACTTCCAGCTATTCTAAGCAGTTCGTTATGTCTGAGAATATTTTTTGGGCTGCAATAGTCATGGAACACCATTGCAGTTATTAAGATACTATTAACATTTGATTTACAGGCATAAGCGATGAAATTTCAATAGTGGGACTTGGGAGTTATCAAAGGTACAGGTTTCAACTGACTTGTTCGCCTATATGGTTGATTTATTTAGCTGCTCTGAGGCCTTGAAATGTGGGGCATTATGTTCACTGATATACACACCTCTTGGAAAACATATACATGCTTCTAATCTAATAGCTTCACTGCACTAAATAATTCTTTTTTTTCCCCTGTATTCTACATAGTTTTCTACTTTGAATAGACAATGCCAGTTTGGTAAATTTACTACGAAGGGAAAGTTACTCATCACCATGTAAATAATTTACGTTCTGTAAGTGTAAGCTTTGGCTCATTAAATGTTATATTCATGTTTAACTGAGAGTGCATTCAACTTTGATTTAGTCAGAGTTGTTAATTTTTTTAACTTTGTCATAGATACATCCTGCTAGCATGTGCAAGTATTTTTATTATTGTGAAAGATTCATATTTTTAATATTATTTATTGTACTCCATTAATCACATTAAAGAGACAAAAGAAGCATTCCCATGTCTGTTTACCTATCTACATGCTGCTACCATCAAAATGAGAACTCTGAAATGCTGGAAGATAACAAATTTAGAGGTATTAGTGCAGAAAGTGTGGTTTGTAATTTTGTTTTATTTTGATTACTTTTAAAGGGACTTATTTATTTATTTGAAAGACAGAGTGACAAACTGAGAGGGACACACACACACACACACAAGAGTGAGAGATCTTCCATCCATTGGTTCACTCCACAAAGGACCACAACAACCAAGGCTGGGTCAGGCTGAAGCCAGTAGCCAGGAATTCCATCCGTGTTCCCTACAAAGGTGGCATGGGTCCAGGTTCTTGGTCTATCTTCCACTGCCTTCCCAAGTACATTGTCAGGAAGCTACATCTGAAGCAGAGCAATGGAGACTTGAACTGGGACTTCAACGTGGGTTGCCATAGTCATAAGTGGTGGCTTAACACATTGTGCCACAGCGCTGGCCCAGTGATTTGTTTTCTGATAATTTGTTTTTGCTCTTAAAAACACTAAAGTTTAAACTTCTCTGTTTTAAAGAGTGCATAGTTTCAGGAAAAACCATAGTGTAGACTAAAAAATAAAGTTTCCTTAATGTGGATGGGGTTTATTTTGGAGTAAAGGAAGTGGTTCACAATTAGATAGAGGTGGTGTTTCCACATCATGAGTATACTGAATGTCACTGAATTGTTCACTTACAATGTTGAGCTATGTTACATGAACTTCATCTCAAATATTATTTTCAAAATTTAAATGGACTATAAAGCATATTTTGACATACAAATATAAAGTGTATTTACTACTGATATATTTATTAAAAATTTTGACATTTATATAACAAGAAGGCATCCAAATAACTGTTAGGAAACAGAATTTAGAAAAGATCACTTTCATAGCCATTCCACAAACATGTTACAGGACAGAGAGCAGACTCTCAACATTAGCTATCATTCTGATTTCTCTTTATTATGACAACTTAGCAACATCTTTTATCATCATTATTTTGAAGTATTATGCCTATTAATCTAGTGAATTAGTTCACTGTAGTGTATATTTTCCCTTAACTTTCACTGTTTTTCTCTGTCTTCACCCATATCCAACAATAGACTCGTAAAAAACTTTATTTGTTTAAAAGAGTGAGAGTGAGTGTGTGTGTGTGTGTGTGTGTAAGAGAGAGAGAGAGAGAGAGATGTTTCATTCCTTGGTTCACAACTCCAGATGTCCAGGCTGAAGACAGGAGCTCCTTCCATGGCACCCATGTGGGAGGTAAGGGCCAAAGCACACGGACCATTTAACATTGCTTTTCCCAGGCCATTAGCTGGGAGCTGGATTGGAAATGGAACAGCCAAGACTTAAACTGGTGTCCATATGAGATGTTGGTGTCACAGGCGGCTGCTTTACCTGCCACACAACCACACAACAAAACCAGTCTACCCAACAAGAGATTTTTTATATAGTTGGTTTGTTTTTGTAATTTAAAACGTTAGTTAAGAGATAAAAATTATAAATATTCGATATGTGGAATGTGAACTTTGGTACAGGCATACGTTGTGTGACAGTTACCACAGTCAAATGAAGCAGCACAGTCATTACACAGTCATATACACAGTAGCTGTGTATATGAAAAATCCATTGTTTTAGTAAATTTCAAATAAGCAATATAGAATTAGTAACTACAGTCATCACGATGCACAATAGCTTTCTGGAATGTACCCATGACTGAAAGTGTATACCATGCTGTGGTTTTAACGTTTTCGTCCCCCTCAGATTCATGTGTGGGAAGCTCGGTCCCTGATACAATAATGTTGGGAGATGGAGTGTAATGGGAGGTGTTCTTGAGGGCTCTGCCCTTGTGCGTGGATTCATGCTGTTGCAGAAAATGCTGGCGCGATGGGGTGCTGTCTCATTCCTCCACTGTTGTGCATGTGAGCCTCAGCGTTCCTGTCTTCTGCAGGTATCGTGTTCAAGCTGCTCTCTTGGCGGTGGAGACTGGGCCCGTAGTAGACACCAAATCTGCCAGTGCCTTATGCTTGACTTCCCAGTCACCAGAGCTGTGACAGCAAGAATAACAGAACATCTGTTTCGTTCTTTCTCATGGCTCCAACTTATTAAACACTCATTTTGTTCATACATTCTGTTACTATTTTTAAAGTTGTCTGTGTTTTCTTGCATTTCCCTGCACTCATTTAAGACAGTTCTTTTGAATTCTTTTTTCAGGTACTTCAAAGATTTTTGTTTGTTGGTTTCTATTATGAAAACTCTCCTCATTAGTTTCTTTGGCGACGTCAGGTTTGCCTGATTCTCCATTATTTGTGTAGCCTTGCATTGGTGTCTGTGTATTTCATGGAGCAAACATCTCTTCCAGTCTTCACAGACTGGCTTCAGCACTTCAAGACTTTGTCTTCTTGGGTTCATGTGTGGTTGAGGTTGCATCCAGGATCTTCGTTAAGTGTGGTTGCAACTGGATCTCATGGCCATTGCTAAGTCCACAGTGGGGTGTCTTCAGTTGGCTAATCTGCCAGCCGAAGACCATGCAGGTGTGGATCCTGGATCCTGCCTAGTCCCTTGAACTACCTCCAGTACTGTGGTCTGTAGGGCTGGAACTGGGATAGGTCCACTTCAGGGTTTGCAGGTGTGAGGCCTGTTACCAGGTGTGCAGCTGGGTATGGCTTCTGCTGAGAAGACTCCCACTGGGTCACTGTATGTGTTCTTATATAGGCAGTATTGGTCCTACCCTACTGGTGAGAAGGGCTGGGACAAGAAACACTTCCCCTGGAGTCCACAGGCCAGTCCACCTGAGGTCTGCTGGTTACAATTCTCTGAAGGACACAGATGGCTGTGCCTCTCTCCAGGTTCCAGGACGGGCTTGACTACTTTCAAACAACAGCACAGAAGGACTTGTGCTGAGTTACAGGGAAGTTTTAGCATCTGCTGTGGGACTGAAGTACAGTGTGCTTGCTTCTGGATCTTTGAGTAGACAAGATCAATTTCAAACAGCAGTTGAGGGCTGACATCAAGTTTCACAAATGTTTCAGAATCTGCCATGGGACTGAAGCTGCAAGCCTGAGCAGTTAAGAGCATAAGGAGTGTCTCCCTCCAGGTCCCCAAGCACACGGGGTTGCTCCCAGATCACACTTGGGGGTGGTTAGAGCCATTTCAGGGTCCTCAGCTTAGACTGAGGTTGGCAAGTCTGTCACCCAAGAGACAAAGGGGCATGATTCTTAGCAGTTCTCATGGCAGGTGACTTGGTCAGCAGGACCAAAGGGAAAAAACAACATCCCTCAGGGACTAAGGCTGTGTCTGGGTCTGGGTCTGGGTCTGGAGCTGGGGTTATGGTCAGTGCGCTTCCACCGAGGTGCCATTCTTCCCTCTTAGGTCTTGGGCTCCACCATGCTTTCATAGCCTCCTGCCTGAATCCCCAAGATCCCGGGAACGTAGTTTTGTCTGTGGATGGCTGTTAAACTGGTGATGCCGTAGGGAGATACAAACGGAGGACGTCCTATTCTTCTGCCTTAATAACATCAGAAGTTAGTGCTGAAGGGATATCTGGTAGTCTGTATCAAACCAGTTTCATATTTCACAGTCCAGGTTTGTGAACCTTTTACTGTAGTATATTAATTCAAGATTATTTAAGCACTATCATTTCTATTCCATTGGCCATTTAACCTGAACAATTCTTTGAAGAGTCACCAAAGTACAATGTTGATTATTTATGTTTCTCTTATAATTTAAATTCCTTTTTCTCAAGTAGATAATATTTTTGTCAATAAGCAACCAGCACCATTTAAACAGCACAGAAAAAAACATGGATTTCTAGGTTATTGTCTCAATATGCTCCCTACCCAAATAGGTATCACATTTCAAAGGCAAGTTCATGGCTGGAAGGCAGTCATCAACTTTTAGACCATTTTTAAACCCCAGTTGTATGTCTTATAAGCAAAGTGACTTTAACCAAAAGACTTTATCTCTTTGTGCCTCTTGTGAATTCATAGGTTAAAAGAAACAATGCTTATATCTATTCTATTGTAGTGATGAACTCAATATATCAGTTTGCACAAATGAAACAGCATATATAATATATGAAGGAAAAGGAATAGTAAATATTTTTTCAATAATGAACTTTAAAATAGATTATTATTGACATTCCATATCAGCTTCCTATAATAATAATATTATTATTATTGACATTCCATGTCAGCTTCCTATATTATCATCATTATTCCAATTCTAGATTTTTCTTAATTTTCATTTAACTGTTGGTGTATATTATGTACTTTATTATCATATAGCTTGTGTGTTTCTCAAGTTTATATACTTAGAGATAATGTTCTAAGTAATAGTTTATGTCTTACTTTCTATATCTAATTATGGGTTTTGATATTCATTCATGTTGATGTTTGCAGCTCACTAATCACTTTGTGATTGTATTTACTAATTCAAAGGTTCCAGTCATTTTGGGTTTTTGGAATTTGGGATCTAGAAAGTACGTAAGTATTTTAATGGGTTTTCTGGACACAAGCCCAGGAATTTTCTTAACTAATTTGTCTAGAAATTTAATTCAAACTTTGAATTTGCACATAAGTTAACTCCACAATAAAATGCCACAATTGTTCCCAGGGGCTGCATTAATTTACTGTCGTGGTATCTATATGACAGTTCCTTTTGCTCCACATGCTACCTCACATGTATTAAGCTGGTGGGTATAAAGTGTCATTTCATTATTGCTGAAATTTGCATTGTTCAGATTATTTATAAGGCAGATTTTGTTTTTCACTTTTGAATTCCCTCTGAAAGTTTCTTCTGTGAAACATCCTGTATGTGATATCAGCATAATGTTTACATTCAATATCCTCTGTTTTTTTAGACTATAAAGATATATTTTAGTTTGAGTGGATTGAAAATAAAACATTTCTAAATTATCCAAGCCAACAATGATATAAAAATTTTGAATACATTCTAGTTATTTTTGTATTAAAGAAGTTTAAGTGTCATGAACATTTTAAGTAGAACATATAAGGTTAAATTACAGTGTTGAAATACAGCTAGTTGGTATTAAGTTCATTACTTGTTGAAAAGCTTGTTGGATATAGCATATCATAATCAACTCTGAAATTCCACAGAGACTGACATATAGCAGAAACTCAGTATAAATATTTTCATTTATTTTTAAGGATTCTGCAGGGATTTTAATAATGTGTATTTAGTAATTTTATTTATTTTAAAGATAGCAAGAGTGAGAGAGTTGTCTTCCTTCTGATGGTTCACTATCAAAATGCTTACAAGTCAGGGCTGGGCAAGGCCAAAACCCTGACCAGAAATTCCATCTGTGTTTCTCACATGGGTGGCAGGGACCCAAGTAATTGAATCTTGACCTGCTACCTCCTCAGTGCATTAGCAGGAAGCTGCGTGGGAAAGTGGAGGCAGGTCTCAACACCAGGTATGGGATGCAGATGTCTCAAGCGGCAAACTAACCTGCTACAACACAATGCCTGCTCCAAAATAAACATCTTTAAATAAACCAGTTGATTCTCTTAATGAAAAGGAAGTATGAAAAGCATTGCAATATTAAACATAAATGAAGTCAAATGGTTTTTCAGAAAATCTCTCACTGAGACAATATTTTTCAAAATAAATGAACTTGGCATTTGGAGAGAAGAGCTAATAGTTCACAATAAATTATTCTCTGATGAAATATACTTGTTTAGAAATTTATCTGGATCCTTTAACAGTGAACAAAACATATAATGATACAGCTCTTCTTTGGCTTCTCATCATGTCCATTGTGGAAATGTTTCTTATGTTGAAAGTTGACATGAACTTGACTTTAAATTGCACTTTCTATTACCCAGTATTGTTATTGTGATGAGCTTAGAATAATGAGGCAAGTGATGGGAAAAGATATTTTTACTCACTTGGACAGTAAAACCATTTTATAGAAAGATAGGATTATGTTAGAACACCAATAATCCTCTTCTCAGGACATCATATTCACATATCATTAATTTTTCTACTGTGCATTATGCATTAATTGAAAGTACTATTTGGCTATATGGAAGACCATCTTTACCACTTCCATATTTAATCTAAATATGTCCCACCATTTGTTGGAATAAATTTGCTTTTTCATCATTTTTGTGTCTATGACAGAGAAGAGCAATCTCAGTAACATTCTTTGCACATGGGCTTTTGTCATAAATTAGAGTTATTTCTATATCCATTGAAAGAATTTTCCCTGGGACATTTTATCCCTCATATGACAATGACAATTGTGTTTGAGGATTTAGTGGAAAATATTGGTGAATATCATTGAAATCATTAGGATATTTGATGAACAGCTTTTCGTTCCTTGTTTTAGTTTGTACAAATAAACTATGGAAGCAATGTTATCTATCTCATAACTTTTTAATAAAAATAGTTATTTATTTGAAATGGAGAGAGAGAGAGAGAGAAACAGACAGACACAGAGAGAGAGAGAACCTTCCATCTACTGCTTAACTCCCCAAGTGGTCACAATGGCCAGAGCTGGATCAGGCCAAAGCCAGGAGCCAGGAGTTTCCTCCAGGTCTCCTACTTGGATGCAGGGGCCCCAGAACTTGGGCCATCTTCCATTGCTTTCCCTGGTGCATAGCAAGGGGACTGGATCAGAAGCAAAGCAGCCCGACTTGAGCTGGCACACATATGGGATGCAGGCACTGCAGGTGGTGGTTTACTCGCTATGCCATAGTGCCAGCTTCTCATAACTTCTTTTATAAGATATTTTGAGGATTCAAACTTATGTTTTAAGCAACTATGTTTTGAGCAACTTGTGGCTGGATAGATGATATATAATGCATATTAATATATTAAGAGTAAGACTAATAATCATAGTAAAAGTTATAACAAATTTCAGGTGACTTTTAAATGTGTTCTCACTTCTCAGAAAATTTTAAATTGGTGACAAAGAATTTCTTGGAAAATTTTAAAGGGAAAACTAATCTTAATGTTTTTCTACATGAAAATAATATTCAATAATAAAAAAACCAGCCATTAACCAAACTTTTCCACCGTATCCTAACTGCCAGAAAATGGCTCAAGTGAGGTTTTTCTTTGCTAGTTCTTTTATAAAATGTGAATTTGCTTATAGGTCTGTGGAAACCTTTTTGAATATAGCCTCTTGCCGGAAGCTCAAAATTATTTAGTGCTGACTGTAATTGCATCTTGGAGGAGGTAACTGACAGCATGTTGACTCGTATTGCCAAAAATAAAGCTTTTAGGTTTCCTGAGAGTACATCTAAAAATACAGAGTTTTGCTTGAAGATTATCTAGCCCGCCAAAGAATCTCTTGTTTTTTTTTTTTTTTTTCAAACTGGAAAATATATTTATAATTGTGACGTATCAAATTTCCTTAAAATTTTTCCAATAATCTGGAAGCTAGAAAAATTAGAAGACTGGCTCATAGTAAATAAAAAACAGTCTTATATGTTCAGACATCAATTTTCTTTTAGCATCATTCATAACAAATTCTTGCAAACAAAACTTTCAAAGTCATCAGGATATTCAGATCATACAAATCTGATAATTACGGAGTCTTATTTTTGGCATATTACATACAATAATCTTTTGTGTAAAGTAGTAAAATCATAATCAACTTTATGCCTATGACTGATATGTTTTTGTCTTAAGAAAAGTGCTAAGGTCTTATATTAACTACCTCTTGACTATGGCTTGCTTTGAATGCTGAAATAGGAAAAATAAAACAACTCCCCACTCTAAATCTTAACATAATCCTTCAGAGTATTCACCAATGGATTTACTGAATCTCATTTTTATTAACAATGCCAATTATGCCCTAGGAAGTGATCAGAAAATGAATCATCTGTCATCATCAGTTGCATAGATATGAGTGTATTTCCATCATGAACCCTTTTATTCAATCTAGCTATGAATCATTCTTGGTAATTTTTTCATGGGTAAGAAGTCACAGAGATAGGCTAAGCTTGGGAGCACAGTGTTTCTACAAAACCAGATCCAGAATTGCAAACTAATCATTAGAGAGCCATGTCACATCTCTGTGCTTTACAGTTGTCAGATCAAGAACTTTATTTTGTTTTGCTATATTGACTATCTATACTATCCGGTGCTGTACATGACTGTGCATAACCGTGCTGTTAGAAATAAATAGAATATTTTGAAATAATGGTTTTATGAATTTTAAAATATATTTTGTATAGTCATTGCTAAAGTGTGCATGAGTTAGAAAATAATGTAACATCATTGAATTGTGTTAGTATCAGTAACTGTCACTCTTCTTTCTTGTCTAAATTAGTCCTACTACCTATGTTCATGTGCTTGGGAAATGCAGTGGCATAAAAAGACACACAGGTAGAAGAGTTACTGCAATTTAATTAGTAATAAAATCTTAAGGGAAAAAGAAAAACACTATATTTGCTATTGGCTCTTATTGTTTAACTAATTAATCTATCTATCTATCTATCTATATATATAAGTTTGTAAAAGAGAACCTGGCTTTTTCATTTTTAACTGGAATTGCTTGGCATCATAATGACAGGGCTACATGTTGAGGTGGAGAAGCCCCAGTGACTTGGTGCCTCATATTTCACCTTTGCTACATGATTATAAACCATCAGTCCCTAACTAGATTAGAAACAATTGCATGCATAATTGCATATAAGATATTTCCATAAATACAAACAGTTCTTTCCAAAGAAGTGTGATGTATGGTGAAGCAGTTGATATCGCATTCATTCCTGTTGTCTACTTCTCCTGCCCTTAAGGAAATATATCTCAGTGGTTCAGATTCAGAATTAGAAACTTCTTGCACAGGTGAATGAGTCAGACTAAGTCTATGATTAATCCCAGTTATTTATGATCTGTCTTGTTCTGCTGTTATCTTTACCTAGTTATTTATTTTAGGTAATTAATTACGATGCTTTCAAGAGAGCAAAAAATTGAAGGTATTAATATGAAACAGTGAGAAGCCTCTTTAAAGGCTCAATATAAACCAGATCATTACATGTCATGTTAATCTGACTGTTGACTGGGGTAATTGTATTATTTGTAGCCAAATATAATTTTCTATTAAGTATAAACCAAGAAAAATAGTGAATATATTTACTAGACTTGCCTTTTCAGAATCAGTGTCAAATGATGATGCATATAATTCCATGCATAAAGGGTCATCATTTTATACTTTATATACTTTAATATAATTAATACTGGTGAGAAATTGAACTACTCTTGTCAACTGCTATACATCTGAAAGAGTAATGATCCTAAGCTTCTGATTGCAATTAGTGTTACATTTATTAAATTTTTGAAAAATATTTAAATTACATAACTAGAAATATTTAAATATTACCAAATGATTTAAACTCCTATTTTGTCAGGTGAAACAAATCAGTTTTCTTTTAAGAAACAAGCACTGTTTGATAGATATCCTTTGTTACTTCTTTTTTAAGATACGCATTTTGTCTTGTTGTATTTTCCTAAATATTACCAAATCACTCACCAACTTTGCCTTCCTCATGTATTCTAGCTCCAGCAATGTACATGAAGTTTCCTTCTTCACATTCTCACCAACACTTGATATTGTTTCATTTATACATTTAAAAATCAAATGTCTCAAAAACACTAACTATAATAATTTGTATTTCCTATGTATTAATGAGATTGAAGTGTTTCCCCCATGTATTTTTGGCCAAGTATTCTTCCTGTTTTGTTGATTGCATTGTTTCTTTTCTACTTCAACACTTCCCTTTGTACTTCATTCTTTCCAGCTTCAATACCAAGTGTCTTGGGAATGGAGTGGGGTGTGGGATGTATCATTATGCTCTTAAAACTGTATATATTAAATAGATGTTGATAAAGACTCATAACATCAGTAATATTCACCATAGCTACCAAAAAAACTAAGTACATTGGAACAAATTTAACCAAGGATGTGAAAGATCTCTGTAATGAAAATTACAAACATTATAGCAAGAAATAGAAGACACAAAGAATAAAAAAATAAGAATTAAGATTATAGACATATAGACCAATGGGACAGGATAGAAACCCCAGATATTAATCCACACAGCTGCAATCAACTAATCTTTTACGAATGAGCTAAAATCAAACTCTGGAGAAAGGGCAGTTTCTTCAAAAATTGATGTTCGGAGAACTGGATTTATATGTGCAGAAATATGAAACAAGAACACTTCCTTATACCTTTACAAAAATCAACTCAAAATAGATCAAGGATCTAAATCTATGACTTGATACCATTAAATCACTAGAGGAAAACATCGAGGAAACTACAAGACATTGGCATAGGCAAAGACTTTTTGAAAAGACCCCAGGATCATAGGCAATAAAAAGCAAAAATAGACAAATGGAATTACATCAAGCTAAGAAGTTTCTGACTGCAAAGGAAACACTCAATAAAGTGAAGAGGCAATCGATAAAGTAGGATAAAATATGCGAATTACACAACTGATAAAGGATTAATATCTAGGATCTATAAAGAGCTCAAGAAAGTCAACAGCAATAAAACAAACAACTCAGTTAAGAAATGGGTAAAGGACATGAGCAGGCATTTTTAAACATGAACTATAAATGGCCAATAGACACATGAAAAAATGCTCAAGATCACTGGCTAAATTACTTATTCGTTCATACACATCACTTGTTGGTCTCATGTCACATTTTCCTGTATTTGTAACCCACCTTCACGTGTACTGGATGAATGATATTCCTTCTCTTACCTTTTATAGCACCTGGAATAAATTGGTTTAAAAGTATTTTCTCAGATTATTCCATAAATATGCTTTAAAAATAAGCAAAATTATAACTGTGACATATTTTGCTTATATTTATTTTATTTGGATATTTATTATAATTTGAGAATTATAATAACCTAATTCATGATAAAAGCTACATATAAGCAAAATATATAGTTTCAAGAATATAAGCAAAACATACAGTTTCAAGAATATTTATAAAGCAAATGAACTACAACTGAAGAAATTAAAATATAATTTTAATCTATATTACTTTAAATCAAAGTTAAAGGAAATTTATTCAAAGCATGGACAATTAAAAAAATGCACATGTGTTTGGAATTTCTTTAGAACCTGAAGTAGAATAAACTTTTGAAAATCTTTCACATGTGCTTAGAAAAAATGTCTTGTTATTGAGTTCTGTGTGTCTTCAAAGTAAACCATATTAATCGTTTTATTAGGAATAATTAATCTTATTCTTAATCTTATTCTTAAAATAGTTCTTATTGCCTCCCCTCCTTCCCGTGCTTTTTGTCTCTGTGTCTCTCTCCCTCTCTCATTTGAACATGCTCAGTTGAACTCTAGCTCTCCCTCTCCTGCTGCTTTTCATCTCATTCCATGAACACTTTTGGATGTTTGGTTTTGGTAGTCTTAAAGATTTAGGCAAAAATATTTGTTAGATGTTACAAGTTGAAGAACAAGCATATGCTAAGACGGATATGAAGTACTCTATAAAGTACTCTCTGGCTTTTTTTCACAGATAATACCATAAAGACAGAATGCAAAATAATATTTCGTCCTTGCTTCTGACAGTGGATTTAGGATTCAATTTCATTTTGCCATAGCTCAGAAATCTATGGTTAGCTGGGATGGGAAGACAGCTGAGCCTGTGCACACCTGAGGTGGAGCAGAGCATTTGTGCTCCATTTAGTTCTGCCAAAACCCATAAAACTTCTCTTACTTTTCGTTGCTGCATGGTCACATACTTTATCTTACTGGTGATTAGTATGAAAACTACTCCAAGACCTCAAATTATTTTTTAAGATTAATTCTCTTTGACTCCTTTTTTATGAGCTTACAGGTCTGTTTGTTTATTTTTTTTAGAGCTTCAGTTTGAAGATTGTGGTCTGTATGGGATTTCACTGCCTAAGGGTAGGTACAAAAAGGGTAACTGGATATCTTGGCTAGGGTTTAGGCAATTGTGGTTGCTGGGCTTGGTCCTTGCTTTTCCTTCTGAAATTGTTTTTACAACCATGCACTGGTGTTCAGTAGACCTGTGTTGTATTTTCATGGATCCTCCCCTTAAACTTGCTGTAATGCTTTCCAAAGCAGGATGGAACATGTGAAACTTTCTCCAGAGATAATCATGCCCAGATGTTGAATTTTCCTAACCTACCTGTCTCTCTAGCAGCTATCCCCAGTCCTTTCCCAGCTAAGTGAGTGAAATGATAGGCAAACCCAAGGGTTTGGGCTGTGGCATTGCTCTGTGCTAATGAAGGATTTCCCCTGGCTGCCCTGTTAGTCCTCCAGCCCTACTCACAATCCCTCAGAGGGTGAGATCTTACAGGGTTTTGCTTTTCCCTTGCTTTTGCTAGATTTGTTGTCATTGTTTTTGCTGAAGGTCGTTAATTCTGGGCAATTAGAATAAATAGATTTTCTGTCTCCAGCTTGTTTCCCATTCTAGGAAAAAAAGTCAATGGTAAACCATGGCAATTTTTTGACTCTGGCAAGTTGCTAAGTTGCTATGAGACTACTTCTGCATGAAAGGAATTATCTTTTATGTTTCCTTAGCATTCTGCATAGCCTATTATTCACATGCCCCCTAAATTGTAGACAACGGTAGTGAGATTTTAAATTATATGTGTAGTTGCCTTCACCTCCGCCATGCATTCTCCCTTTGGGAGGAGATATATAGGAATGATGCAAATCTTGTCATCATCTGTCATTGTTTTCCCTTGATAACCATGTTTCAAAAATTAAGGTATAGGGATAGATTCTTTCTCATGTTAACTGATGATTTATAGTAATCATCAAGTTATCCTAACTTGATTATGGGGAAGCATCAAGGTGTTGAGTGAACTTTTAAAAATGTCCATTGTTCATTATATAATAATGTCCATTATTCAATGCAAATACTTAACAATGCACATTCATAAAGGTTCTAGAACGCAGGTCTTAGAATCACTTCTGAGGACTATGTTCAATATTCTAGTCCTCATATAATTCCTTCTTCTAGGATGTAAGACATTTCTCCTAGGACTACATTACATGGCAAAAAGGGCATTTGCAGATATAATTAAGGTTGCTAATCAATTGATTCAGTCTTAAAATATGGAACTTACCTGTGCACACAGATATACCTGGGATAGCCTTTTTAAAAAAAATATATATTTTGAAAAGTGGGGTGGGAGGGGGAAGAGAGAGAGAGAGAGAGAGAGAGAGAGAGAAATTCCATCTCCTGATTCACTACTCAAAGACCAGAAACAGGGCAAGGCCAGGAGTCTGAAATTCAATCTAGGTCTGTAACACAGGTGGCATGGACCTAACTTCTTGTGACATCATCTGCTGCCTCCCAAGATCTACAAGAGCAGGAAGGTAAAATTAAGAGCTGAACTAGTTCGGGAACCTAGGTGCTCTGATATAGGATGTAAGCCTCACAACTGATGCCACAACTGCTGGCTCACACATGCAGCCCTTGAGTGAGTCATTGAAAATCAGAAAATTTTCTAGAGCTGCTTCCAGAGCAAGAAGTTGGATTCTGTTAAGAGAAGAAATGATGGACCGCTCCACAGAGGGCTGCACAAGCTGGAATGCACATGGCATCTAAGAGTGGAGAGTGGCCCCTGACCCATGGTCAGCAAGAGAAAGGGTCTTCAGAGTTCCAACCATAAGGCACTGGATTCCACCAACAATCAGAATGAACCTAGAAATTGAATTTTCCCAGAGTCTCTACATAAAAAAATCCAGGTTGGCCGCAACTTGGAATTTGGCCTTGTGAAACCCCAAGCAATGAACCCAGTGGAGTCCACTCAGATTCCTGACCTAGAGAATTGTGAAGTAATGGAGGGATTTCATTTTAAGCTGCTAAATTTGTGGTAATTTGTTATGTAACAATGGAAAATGAGTACAAGTCACATTCAAGGAAGTCTGCTGGGTAACTTGGAAGGCAGCTGCTTTTCCCGTAGAACTATTTCAATGACAGAAAGATGCTAGGCTCAGATTTATGAACCAACTCCTTTTGCTGTGGTGACCACATTCACCTCTACTTTTTTTGGCTTCCAACCTCTTTATTGGCTGTTAGAAACTCAACTGCTTAACTCTTACTGTCACCTGCGATGATCTGCCAACCTCAATTCCCATTGACCATCTGATCAGAGTTGCAGCTCAGTAGGAATGGACTCTCATTCTTTTTCCTCTCTTTTCTGTCCCCATCTATCATATATTCTATGTAGTATTATTTCTGTACCAGAGATCTGTTGAATAAAGGGAACTCCTAACTTATCTTCTCTCTTTTCCAGTAAACTTTGTTTTTTTTTTTTTCAAAATAATTCATCTTCTACAACATACAGAAAGCAGCCATAGATATCGAAGGAAAATTGCACTGAAGCCCAGCAAATGTCATATCTGTAAACAAGGTATTATAATATAACAAATGAAATATCTCTCATTAAGATATAATATCTTTAATGATAAATATACACAATCAATTTTATTCAATGAGAAAATATTTAAATCCTCTCCATTGTCCAAATGAGTATTCATACTTCAATGTGAGACACTGTTATTTAGCTCCATAGGTATTTTTTTTACACAAAACTCAAACTCTGTGAAAATGTTTCTAAGTGGTAAAGAGATTATAATTAAAACAAAGCAAAAGAAATAGTAACTTGTCATATCCTTTTATTTCCTTTTATTCTAAAAAATCCAAATCATTGTTTAAACAAGGAGTACAAATTTATAAAGACTACAAACAAACATATGGGAAGGAAAAATAATTTTAGAGGAAAAAATATTTTAATTTTACTACCAAAAAGTACCTTGCCAAGTTTGGGAGATTACTTCTTAAATAAAAAGATAAAATGTTTAATAAATAAACAAGTATCTTGGAAAGTGAGGTTTCTGACAACTGATTCATATTTAAAATTTTCTATCCAAATAACAAGGGCTCTTTTATTTATCTTTGATTACTTGGAATCAATTCTAAATCTCAGATAAATATGGAAACATGAATCATTTGAAGCATAATTATATGTTGCAAAAATAATATTTATTTTCTGTTTTTCATTATTATAATACTGCTGGAGTATTAGGATATGACAAATGATGTGAGCAATATTAGAGATATTTTATAGAAATTCTTATTAACATTCTGACTTCTCCCCAAAATGTCCTATACTATCCTGATACCAGGCAGCAATGACAATCAGAAGGACAGATTGTGTTGGCAGGAGTGTACTGGGGAAGAAATTTAGACATATGAAGCACAATTTGTTTGAAACAAAGACATTTTACAAAATAATTGCAAAAGATATCAGAAGTGAGAGAAATTGGAAAAATTATTGGGGGTAGTTTCAGTCTGAGAACTATTGATCATTGAAATCAATGGCCTTAAAAATTATAATCTGTCGCCGCTTGCATGCAGGGAAATCTTAGTGATATGCAACAGAACTTCCACAAGTTCTTCAAATCAAAAGTAATGTACATGTCACACACACCAAAATAGCTTCCAAGGATTGTTTAAAGATTGCTTTTAAATTCATGTGATAATCTCCCCTAAGCCGGGGTACATTACAGAGAGGAGTTTAGAGTACCTATGAACCACTGAATAAAAATGTAACAGAAACCATATAAGAATCTGTGAAGATTTAGTTAGATATCAGTTCCTTCATTGATTCAGCACTCCCTCAGGCACGCAGGAGTTTACATGGGTTTATGTCTATTATAACTTAAAATGTGTTGTTTTATTTTCTCTTTAGATTAGAAACTCCCGAGAATGAAGATCAGTTGACTTGGGATGTGTGTGTGTGTGTGTGTGTGTGTGTGTTTGTATTACCCCTTTACAGATCATTAGTTATTTGTTTATAAATTACTCACCATAATTGACCATCCCCCAGAGGACTGAGAGTATATTTCTATAATGCTCTTAGTGTATATTTTTGATGAAATGAAGACCTTGGTAAGTGAGGATTATTTTCATTTGTATGATTGTTTTTGTTGTTACGCATAGGTTTGGAGGCAGAAAGAAACATCAGTTAATGAAAGTTTGCCATTCTTATGTTAAGATTTCACAGAGACAGTATTGTATGAAGTAAATTCATTGGAGGTTTATCACATTTCCCCAAACATAAGTAGCAACATTTCCAACCCTTGTATCTTTCTATTGCCACATCTGATGACTAAAGTCATAGAAATAATTTCCTCAATTTAAATATGATTTATTTCTCTTTTTATCAGAAGTGCCTGTAGGTAAATTGGTTGTGGTTGTTATACCTGTGGAGTCATAGTCCAGCGGAGAAGATCAATAATTAATATAATATTAAGGAAATTTATCATGGGGTCCTTTAATTTTAGTACACTGTGGCTAAAATTAGAGCCACATGTTCTTTGGATAGAAAAACTAATTTATCAGTGAATTATTCCATTTTTATAAAGAATTATTCATTGTTATTCTTTTATTGAGGGGATTTTTTATTTTTTAAATTAGTTTGTAATAGATTCAATATAGTTTGTAGATAAAATTTTAGGAAAATACTGATATTCCCTTCTTCCCTCTCTCCATCCTCTCCACCCATTCAAGCTCTCCCTTTCTTTCTTTTCTTAGTTTTTGAGATAACATATTTTCATTTTACATTACAGTAAAGAGGCTTAATACTTCATCAAATAAGAAGTTTAACAAGTGAAAATCAAAAAGACCCAGTTAAGTTGGAATATAGGCAATAGCTATAAACAGTAATTGAATGGAAACTGATAATTTCACTCATATACATAAATGTTAAAGTAGTCACAGATCCTCAAAATTGTAGTAGCATAACATTTTTAACCATTGGTTTGACAAAGGTATAAAATAGAGTTCGACAAAACTATATTTGCAGAGATACTGGTACCCACAGGCATTTCTTTCTTTGTTTTTATTTTCCTTCCTTCCTTCCTTCCCTCCTTCCCTCCTTCCCTCCTTCCCTCCTTCCCTCCTTCCCTCTTTCCTTCCTTCTTTCCTTTACAGTTTGGCTCCCATACTTAAGGGACAACATGTGGTATTGGTCTTTCTGGGTCTTGCTCATTTCAGTCAACATGATGTCCTCCAATTGCATCCATTTTGATGCAAAGGGTAGAATTACACTCTTTTTTATTTATAGCTAAATAGTATTCCATTATATACATATACCAAATTTTCTTTATCCATTATTTTGATGATAGTCACCTTGTTTGATTCCAAATTTTGACTATAGTGAACAGTGCTGCTATAAACATGATGTTGCAGGTATCTCTTTGATACAACGTGTTCACGTCTTTTGAGTATATACCAGTTGCGGGATTGCTGGATCATATGGCAAGTCTATTTCTAGTTTTTAAAGAAATTTCCTTACTATTTTCCCTGGTGGCTTCACTAATTTACATTCCCACCGTTCACCCTTGTCCATATCCTTGCCAGCATTTGTTACTCTTAGGATTTTTTTTTTTTTTTGTAAAAGTTATTTATTTATTTGAAAGTCAGAGTTACACAGAGGAGAGGCAGGGAGAAAGAGAGAGGTCTTCCATCTGCTGATTCACTCTCCAATTGGCTTCAATGGCTGGAGCTGTGCTGATCCAAAGCCAGGAGCCAGGAGCTTCTTCCGGGTCTCCCAGGTGGGTGCAAGCACCCAAGGACTTGGGCCATCTTCCATTGTTTTCCCAGACCATAGCAGAGAGCTGGATCAGAAGTGGGACAGCCAAGTCTTTAACTGGCACCCATATGGGATACTGGCACTGTATGCTGCAGCTTTACCCGATATGCCACAGCGCCGGCCCCCAACTCTCAGTATTTTGGATCCTAGTCCTTCTGACAGGGCTGAGGTGCTATCTCATTGTGGTTTTGAATTGCATTTCCCTGATGGCAATTGATGTTGAGCATTTTTACATATATTTACTAGCCATTTGTATTTTTTTTCCTTTGAGAACTATGTATTGAGGTCTTTGGCTCGTTTCTCATCTGGATTGATTATTATTTTATTGTTGTTATTTTTAAAGTTGCTAATATATCCTTAATATTAATCTTTTTTCATATATGTAGTCACAAATATATATATATATATATATATATATATATATATTTGGACAGGCAGAGTGGACAGTGAGAGAGAGAGACAGAGAGAAAGGTCTTCCTTTGCCGTTGGTTCACCCTCCAATGGCTGCCGCAGCCAGCGCCCTGCGGTGCGCCGGCCCGATGGCAGGAGCCAGGTACTTATCCTGGTCTCCCATGGAGTGCAGTGCCCAAGCACTTGGGCCATCCTCCACTGCATTCCCGGGCCACAGCAGAGAGCTGGCCTGGAAGAGGGGCAACCGGGACAGAATCTGGTGCCCCGACCGGGACTAGAACCTGGTGTGCCGGCGCTGCAAGGTGGAGGATTAGCCTAGTGAGCCGCGGCGCCGGCCAGTCACAAATATTTTTTCACATGGATTTCTCTTCATTACATTGATCATTTCTTTTGCTGTGCAGAAGTTTCTGAGTGTGTCATAACCCCATTTGTTTAGTTTTGCTTTTGCTGCCTATGCTTTGGGGGTCTTATTCAAGAAGTTGTCCCTTTTACCAATGTCTTGGAGTGATTCTTTTATTCCAGCATTTTATTCCAGCAACTTCATAGTCTCAAGTCTTAAATTTAGATCTCTGATCCATCCTGAGTTCATTTTTGTAACTGGTGAGAGATATGTATCTAGTTTCCTACTTCTGCAGGTTTTGCCAGCACACTTTTTTTGAAGAGGTTATTTTTACTCCACTGTAGGGTCTGAGCACTTTTATTAAAAATTGGTTGGCTGTATGTACATGGGTTAATTTCGGGACTTTCTATTCTGTTCCATTGATCTCTGCATCAATTTTTATGACAGTCTTAATGCTGTTCAAATTGAGAATAAATATATTTACTCTCTTTATATTTTGTGTTTGCTTTTAACCTGTATCAAAGTTATTTCAGCAAAAACATTGTTGGGAATATGATAGCATTTAATGATAGACTCCAAATTATTTTAAATATGAAGTCATTTTTTAAAGTGAAAGAATTACATCAATATATTTTACCAACAAAGTTCATATAAGACCACAGATCTCATTTAGATAGTACTTATCGTATTACATAGTGTATCATGTCACTTTGAGATATATTACATTCTTTGATATTTAGGCAGACATCTTAGTGAAGTTTAGTGTAACTTTTTGGTGATTGATGATGAGTTTTATAATTTGGAAGTAAATAAATCAAGTGATCCTCTGCCCCCTTTAAGACCAGTTCTTTAATATCAGGCGAAAAATTCTCAGCTTGCCCAGGCTCCTTCATGTATCTCAGGCACTTTTCTCCTTTCAACCTAATTATATAAATTAGATATACTTGTCTTTTCTTTTTTTTTTTTTTTTTTTTTTTTTTTTTTTTTTATCTTTTATTTAATGAATATAAATTTCCAAAGTACGTCTCATGGGTTACAATGGCTTTCCCCCCCATACCGTCCCTCCCACTCACCACCCTCCCCTTTCCCACTCCCTCTCCCCTTCCATTCACATCAAGATTCATTTTCGATTATCTTAGTATACAGAAGATCAGCTTAGTATACCTTAAGTAAGGATTTCAACAGTTTGTTCCCACACAGAAACATAAAGTGAAAAATAATAGATGATTTTTTTTTAAATGATGATGAAATCAGATCAGACCTATTGTCATGTTTAATCCCAGTGAGAGTCAAGTTGGGAATTGATAGTTTCTTTTCTTTTTTTTTTTTTTTTTAACAGAAGATCAGTTTAGTGTACATTAAGTAAAGATATACTTGTCTTTTCAAATAATTTATTTATTTATTTATATGAAAGGCAGTGAGACAAAGAATCTTCCATTCACTGGTTCACTGTTCAGATGCTTGGAACATCCTGGCTGGACCAGGCTGAATTCATAAGCCTGGAACTCAATGCAGGTCTCTGATGTGGGTGGTAGGGACTTAAGTACCTGAGCCATTACCTGCTCCCTCCCTGGGTGCACCTTTACAGGAAGCTGGATCAGGGAGCAGCAATTCAATTCTAGACACTCTGATATGGGAAGCATGTTCTCCCAGGTTGTGTCTTAACTATTGCACATAATTCCTGCTCTCCCAGTATGAAAAATAAAAGTTTGATAGGAATAAAAAGACTTAAGTTTGAATAGCAGTTTGGTCACTCCTTTCCCCTGAGCGACTGCTTCAGTACTTGGATTTTTAATCCTATCTACCTGGATTCTAATCCTTGTACTGCAACCTTACTTGCTAAGTGACCCTAGGCAAATGTTAACTCTGTGTACTTCATTCATTCTGTTAGTGAAAGGACTATGATCATACCAAATAAAGGTTTTCAAAGGATTAAATGAATGGATCCATGTAAGTTGTTAGAATAATATCTAAAGTAGAGTAAAACCAATATTCATGTTTGCTTCTATTTAGGCTATTATTATTTTACCTTTAGTAAATCATTCAATTTGTGTATATTTAAAATGATAGATTTTTAATAGATATTGAAAAGCCATCAATTCAAGAAATTCTAATTGCATACAAAATGACACTCTTGACTGACAACCTAAATGTAATGTAAAAGTGTAGAGGGTTGATGTGTTAGTAATTTAAAGTCTTTACCAGAAAATTCCTTATTCTACAGAACAATATTTTTAAACACTTTATTCCATGTGAATGTGATCCTATAAATAACTCAGACTAATAGCCAATTTAAGTACTTTCATTTACTATAACCTTCTATCTAAAATATCTGACAAAGTTGATCACTTTCTCTTTGATTTTTTTCCTTTCAGCAGAAATCATCTGGCCTCTTTTTGGATACCATTCCTTATGGGATCATAAACTCATTACAAGGCAGCTAATTTCATTTCGGAATAGCTCTAATAGCAAGAATGTTTTATAATATTTGAATTAAAGTTGGTCTCCCACTAATATTTCTTTCCCATGACACAGAGCAATCAAGCACTCCGTTCAATAAACTGTTTGATATCAGCTTTCCCCATTCTCCCAGTAGTTGCTAAGCATCTGGTATATGCCTCAGACACTGTTCATTTTCTCTAGGATAAACAATTTGCTTCTCACGCTACGGTTTCCACCTTTGTGGTCATCTGTTTTGTGCTTGTTTCAAAAACCCTCAACTATAAGAACTGAAATGATTGTCTAGAATTGACCCACACTAGGCCATGACCAAATCTTCTGTATAACAGTACAGAATAACGTAAGTTTAAATTTCCATGATATATGAAGTGTAGGTATATTTTCTTTGCTGTAGGAATACATAGACTGGAGGTATGTTCCTTAGAGGAAGAATTTCATTTTTTAAAAGATAATGGATTGAACACAGGAATGCTGATTTGGCTGAAGGTATAAAATAAGTGAAGTATAAGAAGCCCTCTAATCAGCTTTTCTCTTAAAATGATATGAGACACTTGGTTTTGCCCAATGCTATTTCAAATTAGTCAAAACAAAAAGAGCAGATATGTGAGTCCTAATGTTGTGCTTTATAAAAAAAAATGTTAGTGCAGTAAAGAAGTAAAATTTTCAGATTTTCTTCAAACAGCCACGGTTTTAAGCTCCTGGGGGAAAATGCAAACTACAAAGACAATTCTGCAGATATTGGCTCCATCTGTCAAGTACTGTATAGTTGGTCTACAAATACTGGGCTCTGTAGTAACATCTGTCTTTTCACAGATGATGTAAACAATTTGCAAAGGCAGGAGTAACACTGTTTCTTCACTATGAGGGCTGTGGGAATTAAGAGATAGTCTGTAACTAAATGTCAGTGAAAGATGGAAAAGGGGTAGCTGTTTAAAGCATATGCTATGAGGGCTTTCAGGGGATAGAGTTGAGGCTCATATGAAAAATTGCGGGAAAAAGTGGTTCATCTCAGTGTGGAGCACACTCCTGAGACATCAGGAGTCTCCTGTACCAGGCAGGCTTTGAGCTTGACTTGCTTCTCTCTGTGATTTATGCAGGAGTTTCTGAAGTGGCTTCATGATTAGAATTGAAAACCTTCCAGGTAATTTTCAACTACAGCATTTGAAGTGTTTATGGTTCTTATTTAATTTAATGTGTAATTAAAATTAGGAGCCAAATTGTACATATAGCATCGTTAAATGTTAAGTCTCTAAATTAACCACGCGCTGTAAAGGAGCTAAAATATAAGAGCCCTGACTATCCCCTGTAGCTTCATATATTCCTTTTTTAAAGGTGCTTTTATATATGGGTTTGTAATATTAACAAAGATTCATATATTTCTATTTTTAAAAATGTATATATTTTTGTATATGTAAGTATTTCAATAAAAAGAATCACGTTATTTGCAAATTTTCTGTGGCTTATTCTAGCTATTTTGTTTTCCTTAACATTACTTCTGCTAGAATACCTAAGAGAATATTCAGAGTAATGACTATATGCAGGAATTGTTCCTCCATAATTCTGAATTTTAAATGAAAATATTTGAGCCTTGTCACTAAAGTATATATTGTTTGTATTTTATTAAGTAATGCTATTGTATTTATACAATTTCCTTGTTATTTTTTGTGAGGAGTTACTGCTGGATTGTAGTAAAATTCTTATTTTTCATCTATTTGCATGATCATACTTTCCCTTATTTTGGCTGATTGAGTTAATAAAATGTATTGATATTTCTTATTATATTTATTCACACTCTTGGATTTAATTCTCCTTGTCCATAGTATAGTGAATGGTGAATGTTTTGCAGGATTCTTTGAACTTTTATGCAAATAATTTTATCTCTACATTCATGAGAAAAAAATAGGTGTATAACATTTTATTTTTGCCACAACAGGTCCAGGTTCTAAATACACGTTGGCTTTATAAGTTAGGGAGATTTCCATTTGTCTTTGACTAAAGAATTTTAATAAATTAGGAATGATTTGCTATTTAAAGTTAAAGAAAATTCAGTTGTGAATATATCTGGTCCTCATCTCTTTTCCAATGTTTAGAACATTGATTATATTTCCAATTTTTTCCTGGAAATTGACATACTGAAATTTTGCCATGCTAAAGTTAATTGTGATGATTTATATGTTTTTAACAAATCATCTATTTCCTTTAGACTTGTAAATAGATTTAAGGGTAATGTTCTCTTCTAGTTCTATTACTTTTGCCAGAATCTGTGTTATACATTAAAAAAAAACTTTGCCTAATTTATTATATTTTTATTTTCCTTAATCAAATCCTCAGGAGGTTTATAAATTTAGCACATTTAATGCAAATATTAAAAAACACTTTTTAAAATCAGTTGCCCATTTTCTATTTATTTGTTTGTATTTGTCAATTCCTTTTTGTTTTTCAACTTTTATTTAAGAAATATAAATTTCCAAAGTGCAACTTTTGGATTATAGCGGATTTTCCCCCCATAACCTTCCTTCCACCCGCAACCATCCCATCTCCCACTCCCTCTCCCATCCATATCAAGATTCATTTTCAATTATCTTTATATACAAAAGATCAACTTAGTATATACTAAGTAAAGATTTCAACAGACTGCACCCTCTCAGACACACAAAGTATAGAGCACTGTTAATCTATTTTTACATTGTTTTTCTAATTTACTTTTCAGTTAAAATTTTTTTGCTTTTTTATTTGAGGAAGAGATAATGAGAGAGAGAGAGAGAGAGAGATCTCGCACTTACTATTTCATTCTTCCAAGGGCCCACAGCAGTACAGGCTGGAACAGGCCAAATTTGGGAGCTGTGAATTTAATCCAGATCTCCAACATGGGTGGAGCCTCGTAGGGTCTGTTTTAGCAGGATGTTAGTTATCTTAAAATTTCATTTCTTCTTTTGATTAAAGAGGCTTATAAAATAGTTTTTAACTTCTAAGTGGTTAAGACTTAAAAATAAATTTAAAATTTAAATGTATAAATTTTTATTTAAAATTTGTTGAATTATGAGAAGATTACATTCTATAAAGTTTCCACGTGTATTATATCAACATTTAATCTGCATCTGAAGCTTTTGTTTCTGAGTGTATTTTCCCTGTGGGATCTCCTATGCATCGCAAGACTCTTCTGAACACATCTCATATCTGGTTTCTTCAGGGAATAAGCTCCGCCCCCCCTTTTTTTGTGACTGGTCTCTGCCTCTGCAAATCACTCTAGTAGTTTCCTGCAAAACTTCAGTTCAAAATTCCAGCGTTTTTAAAAAAAATTTATTTATTTATTGGAAAGTCAGAGTTACAGAGAGAGGAGAGGCAGAGAGAGAGAGAGAGAGGGAGAGAGAGAGAGAGGTCTTCCATCTGATGGTTCACTCCCCAAAAGGCCACAACAGCTGGAGCTGGCTGGATCTGAAGCCAGAATCCAGGAGCTTCTTCTGGGTTTCTCCCACGAGGGCAAGACCCCAAGGACTTGGCCATATTCTACTGCTTTCCCAGGCCATTACAGAGAGCTGGATTGGAAGTGGAGCAGCGGGGAATTGAATCAGCATCTATGTGGGTTGCTAGCAATGCAGGTGGCAGCTTCACCCACTATGCCACAGTGTCAGCCCCTCAGTATTCTTTTAAGGTCTACTATAATCAAATCACTCCTTATTTTTTGATTTTTGCATATTTCTGTATCTTTTACCAAGTCACTTTGTCTTTCTGGGGCTGATCAATCACTGGTATTAATAACTGAGTATTGAGGGGAGCCCACAAGCAAAATAGACCCCTTAAAATGCTACCTGATTCCATCACAGTAAACCTTGCAAATTTTATTTTGTTTTAAGATTTAAAACATGGGAACTGGTGCTGTGGCACAGAAGGTTAGGCTGCTGTCTGCAGTGCTGGCATCCCATATTGGAACCTGTTCTCCTCTGGCTACTCCACTTCCCATCCAGCTCCCTGCTAATGCACCTGGGAAAGCAGCAGCAGATGGTTCAACCTCATGGGCCCCTTCACCCACATGGGAGACCTGAAGGAAAATCCTGGCTCCTAGCTTCAGCCTGGCCCAGCCCTGGCAACTGCGGCCATTTGGGGAGTGAACCAGTGGATGGAAAATCTCTCTTTACCTTTTCTCTCTCTCTCTCTGTAACTCTGACTTTCAAGTAAATAAATCTTTTAAATAAGATTCTAAACACGGAATAGTTACTTTGAGGGTAAAATATTTTGATGGGAATCTATTTTTCAGCCCTATGGTTTCATATTTCCTTTATGAAGAGAGAGGCTAATTCCAGATGTTGCTTTTTAAAATTATTTTTGCTCTATTTTGCATATAGTGCTTTAATTTTAAAATTTCTTCAAAATATTAAACTTTGGCCAAACACATGCACATTTTCTGACTCAGAAAACCTTGCCCTGCCACAATAATAAGCTGCATTGATAAAAGGACTTGCAGACAGCTTAAAAACACTGCCATATGGTTAACCTGACCTGGTTTTATTTGAACTGAGTTTCCCAATGCAATATAATACATGTTTTTCTATGATTCAGAACAAGTCAAGGCTTATTCTTGATCTGGGTCCAGGGCATGTTGGAGACTTAGAGTGGGGGAAGGGACGTAGATGAGCCACCTTCTGGGAGACTATAACAACATCTTTTAAATCTTCAGATTCTGGTACATAACGTTACATCCTTTTATTTGTCTAATTTGATGTGTTTTTCCAAAATATCTACTTTTGGATTACAGTAATACAGTCCATTCTTAAACTTCACCAATTCTCCTGAACAAATTTCTTTACAAATATAATTTGCATTTGTAAATACCCTATATAGTCAAGTAAATAAGTAATGATATATCATGAGATGCTATAATTGTTAAAATTGTTTCTGTGTGTTACTATTATAGATAATTTTTAGTTTTTCATTGTACATTTTTATATTTTCCAAATTCTCAAGAAATAGCAAGTATTATTTTTACCAGAAAAACATGATCTGAAGGCCAGCACTGTGGCTTAGCGGGTAAAGCCGCCGCCTGCAGTGCTGGCGTCCCGTATGTGCGCTGATTAGTGTCCTGGTTGCTCCTCTTCCAAACCAGCTTTCTGTTATGGCCTGGGAAAGCAGAAGATAGCCAAAGTCTTTGGGTCGCTGCTCCTGGAAGAAGCTCCTGGCTCCCGGCTTCAGATCAATCTAGCTCTGGCCATTGGGGCCATTTAGGGAAAAAACCAGCAGATGGAACATCTCTCTCTCTCTCTCTCTCTCTCTCTCTCTCTCTCTGCCTCTCTGTAACTCTGCCTTTCAAATAGGTAAATAAATATTTAGAAAAAAAAGAAAAACATGATTTGGGGCTGGCATTGTCACAAAAGGGGTAAAGCTGCCCCTGTGAACGACATTGGCATTCCAAGTGGGTATTTGTTACTAGCCTGGCTGCTCCACTTCTCTGATTCACCTCCCTGCTAATGGCCTGGGAAAAGCAGCAGAAGATGGCCCAAATATTTGGGCCCCTGTCATCCACATGGGAAACCTGGAAGAAGCTCCGGGCCCCTGACTTCAGACTGGCACAGATCTGGCTGTTTTGGGCAATCTGGGGAGTGAACCAGCAGATGGAAGATCGCTATCTCTCTGTCTCTGTAATTTCGACTTTCAAAATAACTAAAAAAAAATCTTTTAAAAAAAAGAAAAGAAAAACATGGACTTTTGAAATATACTTCGCAAAAGAGAGAACTTAATTTGTTTTCTTTTTTTTCTTTTTCTTTTTTTTTTTTTTTTTTTTTTGACAGGCAGAGTGGACAGTGAGAGACAGAGACAGAGAGAAAGGGCTTCCTTTGCCGTTGGTTCACCCTCCAATGGCCGCCGCGGTCAGTGCGCTGCGGCCGGCACACCGCGCTGATCTGATGGCAGGAGCCAGGAGCCAGGTGCTTTTCCTGGTCTCCCATGGGGTACAGGGCCCAAGCACCTGGGCCATCCTCCACTGCACTCCCTGGCCACAGCAGAGAGCTGGCCTGGAAGAGGGGCAACCGAGACAGAATCCGGCGCCCCAACCGGGACTAGAACCCGGTGTGCCGGCGCCGCTAGGCGGAGGATTAGCCTAGTGAGCCGCGGTGCTGGCTAATTTGTTTTCATTCTTTATATTTTCCAATGGTATCCAAAGAAACTTACAAAAATATGTAATTAACAAATTAAAAGGCATTTTATTGGGCGTACATTGACACAAATTATTTCTTTCTTACACTTATAGTTATAATCACTAATATTTTGCAGAGCAAACTGAATGTGTTTCAAAAATAAGTTATTAAAATTATCATAAAGCAGCATATTTATAACAGAGACAATCTTACCTTGCTTAAAAATCCTGTATCTTCATTGGTTATAAAATAACATTCAAATTCTTTTTTTATGCCATATGCTATATACACTCGAATTGTGTTTCCCCGGTATATCATCCCAAATAATTCTTAGCACTGTCTTTCAATCCTCTCACATTTCCCAGCCAATTCACAAGCCCAAATTCTAAGATTAGATCCAATAAATTAGGTAGCAATGATGCAGAAAAATCTATCTCTTACCTCTTCATCTCTCCTTAAAATGCTAACACGTACCTCTGCCCTCCTGATTTTTACAGTGTGACTCATTTATTTGCACAAACAGAAGCCATGGAAAGAGAATTTCCTTATCTTCCTTCTACCCAGTTCTCCTGTGGTCTGCACTGATTTGTTCTACTTTCCACCTTTAGCAACGTATAAACTCTCCTTGCCTTCTACTTTCACCATTTTACTTGCTCTCCTCTCCTGAAATTATCCATTCCCCAAATCCACTTATCATGAAGTCTTCCCTGTTTGCAAAATTCTTATTTTTTCATTAGAAACAAACAAGAATGGCTTTTGTCTTCATATGACTCCCTGGAGAACAAATCTTTCTCCAGTTATTATCTGACTTCTCTTATTAAGGGAAACAATAGTTATGTTATTCAAGTGGAGGTTAAAAGCTTTCTTCAACTGTTGCATATCAATATCTGAAGACCAGGTAATTCCCTGAGTGAAACCAGTATTTAATTGCTGGAGGGTGGGCGTTATGACAGGGAATTATGTGGTTTGGCTCAGGGAGCAATTTTCATCTGTAACTGCTCTGAAATTTGCTATTGGGGCAGTTGGAGGTTGTTCCAGTTTTTGTTTCTTCTGCTTGATATCGTTGGCACATTGACATCCCAATAACTGTCAGAACAGTTTTGTCAGGAGGTGTTTTGATAGGACTGTGGTTTCTTGGTTAGACAAGGTCCAAGGGAGAATTAGCATAAAACAGTGGAAGGGTAGAAAAACAAAACAAAAAAGGGAATGAGAGCAAGAGTTGATGCAAAGGAAACAAGGAATCAAGTCATATCTGCTTTAGAGGAAAAGCTGTGTAATTATTTTTCATACTCTTCAGCATCTTTGGTGTCACACATCTTATTTTCTTTTGACTTCATCGTGCTTCCTTCCTGAACACTCTCGAGAAAATCCTCTTGCTAATCTCTTCAATCATGCTACCTTACACATTCTATGTTAAATGTTAAATACTAGTTCTGATTTTACATGCATTTTCAAGATAATCTGATGGTGTGCAATTTCTGCCTTGTTAAGAACTTAATATCCCTATGGTGGATGATTTTAATTAAAACTATATACACAGTCCATCAAAATAAATCTTGGGGTCCCTAATGACCTCATGATTGCTGAGTCTGAGAGTGGAACCCAGTGTTTGATGCACTCTTTAATCACTCCCTCCTTACAGCACTTCCTTCTGCTGCCTCTAGTACTCACTGTCATGGTTACTTGAACATTTTCTGGACTAACTTGATGGTTCTTCTCAAGTCTCTTAGACTCTCGGCTTCTCCTTCCTTTCTTTTACAGTTGTGGAGCTCCAAGGATCAGTTTCTCCCTCTTTTCTTGCCCACTTTTCCTCACTTTCCAAGATGATTATAATTAATGATAAGGCTTTAATAAATCTGTACATTGACAACATTATCTTCAAAATATATCTGTAGGCATTGAATTTTGCTTGAGAATAGATATTTTTATCTTCTTTCCCAAAGGGTAAGGACTTGGACTGTAGGCTAATGATGTCTGGAATAGTGGTTGGCACTTGGTACATATCCTATACATTTTTGTTAAATAAATAATAAAACAAATATTTTATTATTCCCCCAGTATATAACTTAACATCCAATCATAACAATTTAGTTGTGAAGTAGTCCACATTTGACTTCAGGGATAATAATTTTCAAATATTTCCTTCTTGGAAGAGTTTACAGTCTTCTACTAAAATGCATCAAAATTATTCATCATTTTTTCTGCCATTCTATATCACTTTGCACATACTCACAGTATGTTCATTATACTGGAAAATTTTACTGTAGTCAGTGGAATGTACATTGGGATATAGCATCAGAATGTCAAATATTTGATCACTGGGATCATGTCTCTGGTAACTTTTTGTTCTTGCTACCTAAAACCATGTTTGACATATTATAGATGCAAGAATACTTGTCTTAATCTAACAAATGCTATTTTCTACACTTTGCTTAATCAGAACTTAACTTGATTTAAAAAATAAAAATTGTCTTTTTCCTGGTTGGTCAGTCAGTGTACCAAATTGGCTATATATTCAGATTCCACTGTCAAGTATTTAATTTATTTTTTATTAAAATTTGTTCCATGAGATATTCATTCTCTCATTCCAATGGCCAAAGGAATCACATTGTAGGCATTTACATCTCCTAATAAGAGAAGAACAACCTCTTCGCCTTGGGTTCAGGTCTCATTTGAAGGTTTGTTAGGTAGAAATGATAACAGTAATCAAACACATTATAAATGCGTTTGGAGGTGAAAAATGCTAAATGAAAGTATGCCATTTACACAGAGGCACATATAAGCACATATGTAGATTATGTAGATATATTCACCCATGCTGGAAAAGCAAGAGAGAAAATTTGAAAGAGCTGCATCAAAATAATATCCATTTTCTTTGGTACATGATTTTTATTTTTATATATTAAATTTTTCTGTCTCATTTTCAAAATTTATCTTATATTTTTTCTCATAAAATACATCATTCTTAAACAAAATAAGAATGATAGTTTTCATATCTTCTCAACAGCAGTGAAACAATAGGGTGCAATAGTTTAAGGATTAATGGACAGAAAATTCATTGAGTCAGAGAACTGATTCTGGTCCTAAATCTGTAAGAAATTATGTGATACTTAAGGGAATTCACAGTTTTGGTTATCGGTTCCCCATATCTAAACTTGGGCGTGGGGTAGAGGGCGAGTGTGTGACAAGTGGCCTAAAATCCTGTCCTCAAACAGGCCTTAGAGTTCATTATATAAAATCTGATCTAACAACTACTTGTTCCCACGTTGCTTAACTCACATGAAAAGAGTAACTTCATTTACTTCTGGATGCTCTATGAAATAATCATCTCAAAGTCTCTGAAGTTCAAAAAATCGCTGACTTTCAACCTGCAGTGCAACCAACGTGGCAAAGTTCATCTTTGATCACGAATCTTTTGTGGGGACTTTCTCATTTCAGAGTATTTTTTTAGAATCAACTCTTAGTAGCATATTTTTCCTATATCCATATTTGCTTCGATTATGATTTTAGCCTTCTTAGGCGCAAGCTACAATTAAAATATGTGTGGGAGGATATTAAATTTTGGATATCACAAATGCAATTTCATACACTTCTAACAGAGAAAAACAAAAAACATTCAGAAACTGTCTATAGAATGGGTGCCTTGGATGTGAAGAACTTGCACGTGTGCCGATTTGTGCATGAATAAATGAAGACAGGATTCAATTGATAAGTGCTCATCTCATGGCCTCAGGCAGGTGGTGAAGAGGCAGCTGGAGCAACTGTAAGAATGCCTGAGGAAGATTTAGACTCGGTTGCCAGCTGACACCTTTGGACAATTGCAGTGTGTGGGAGACACAGTAATGAGTGCATGCACAAGGCAAACTCTTTAAAAAGCCATCTTATCACAAACTAAATCCAGTTATTTTTACTAAAATTGCTACTTTGATTTGTTCTTCTGTGATTTCCTGCCTGCCTGTCTCCTTCTCAGGGGATTGAGCTTCGTTGCGAAGTGCGGTGGGTGAGCTCCTGGTGAAAGTGAAGAAACAGAAAAGCCATAGCCCTGAGATGCAAGGCACAGAGAGAAGTTAAGAGGATGTAAGGAGGGCGGCAAAGCAGGTTGCTACCCACCCACTGCCTCTAGAAACCCATCAGCTAAAACAAGGGCTCAGCTTTAATGATAGCTTTAATAATAACAGTATTTATAAAACATATCTCTAAAAAAAACAGTCAAAGCACTTCCCACTGACAGTCTTATTGTGCCTCGTATTGCCCAGCTATTCCACCCTGCTTCCGCAGGAGCACGAAGAGCAGTTCAGCTGTAAGGGCCATCATGCATGCACTGCTGTGGGGTACGGAAGACAGAGAAGCAGGAAGCACACGGACTGCAATGCCTTCCTCCTCCCTTCCCCACAGTTGCCAGTTTTATCCCAAAAGTAAACAAAAACCCCCACAAAGCTTTTCCAAAATTTTGTGCACATTTTGTATCTTTGAAAAGAAATGCTAATATTTTCTCGGTCTTTTTCTCTCGTTTGTAAGGTAGCTTCTCTGAGCACAATTTTCCATTGCCTTTCCACCTAGCTAGACAAGCTGTGCCCTTGAAGGTCTGGGTTTGTTTAAAACCACTCAGGTTTTTTATTTAATTTTAATTTTTATAATTCTCATATATACAACACTGTATTGTCTATTTTTCAAGCATGACAGAGTAATAGAATCAAATAAAAGTATCAGAGTTGCAGATATTCATAATCATGAGTTGCGACAAAGATACAGGAATAAACATGACCTTTGAATTCTTTCTCAATATTCACATAATCTTAATGGAGTTAAATATATGTCTGATATTCATTCTCTGAAAGCTACTAGTGTATTGTTATATTTCTTTGAAATTTGACTTACATCTGCTTATGTTCTCCTACTGAAATGTTCTTTAACTCTCTTATCTGCCCACCTTCACAGCATGGACTTCGGGACTACCAAAGATAGGAAGTCAGCTCCATGACTCACTTCCAAATTTTCCAACTATGCAACAAGGCTTGAATATATTCAAAAAAAATGTTGACTAATATATGATGAGTGCAAGATGATTAACTTTTTCACAACTTAGCATGTCCATACATACTATTGGGGGAGCTGCTATCAATAGATGGTCAGGAAAATAAATCATGACAACAATGGCATACTTTCCAGTGGTTTCTTTTCTTCCTTCCTTCCTTCCTTTTTGTTTTTTTGAGTTTTCATTTGTTCACAAGAAGATAAGACATCAGAGACTGTCTACCTCTATCAAATGAGAATTGCAAATTTTGCCCAATCACAAATAGTTCATGCTTGTTAGTCATCTACATTTGAATTATATACACTGTCAATTAATACATTGAAGTTTATACATCAAAATGTAAATACTATTTGTCTAAATAAAGGGAAGAGGCCATTTTGTAGCTGGAGAGGTTAGGAAGAGCTCATTAAGTGATCTAGCTTTATGGACGTTTAGATATCTTGCATAGAATTACTCTTGTGATAAAAATGTACAGACTTACTGCATGCCAAGCTTCACTACCCCCTCAATGGTCTGTCATTCATGCAACCACAGGAATGTTCGTGTGAAAATATACAGTTACATAACGTATGATGATCATGCCATCTTGGGGAATTTTATAACACACCATTTATTTATTTCTGAACATTTTCCTGGATGGTTTTCAGAAGTCACAGCTAGAGCCAAAGTTGTCTTCGTCCTTAGACAGACCTTGAACAGTATTCAATAAGTAATCATCTAAATACGAGCATGAGTTTTCATTCTAATACCCATTTCCTTGAATCAATCTGGATGGAAAAGGAGAGTGAACTAAATTGTTCCAATATGTTATAAACACTCTCATTTTCATGTGGAAATTCTTATTGAAAAACCTCAGACCCTTATTTTTGATGAAGAAAAAGAGCAGATGTATCAAAATTAGTTTAGCTTGATTATAATATTATCATAATTATATTATTTTGAAACTAGAATTTTAAATCATGATTCTTTAATTTGGAAAAGAAAAATATATTTTCAGAGTTCACAAAGAAAATAGATTATTTTTTTCTGGAAATCATATGCAATATTCAATGTGATTTTCCAAACAAAATCATAATAATTTCTTGGCTTTCATTGCATTAATATCTATCCTTCAGCAATAACAGGGTACTTTCAGGCAATGCCTTTACAGAGGGGCTTTTCCAAAATATTTCCTTTGCTAGGAATTTAAAAAGAATGCTATATTAGCAATTCTCCTTTCTTGTGTGACTTTTCCCATTTCTCGTGACCTGCTAATATAGAAAAACAGGCTTCTTATTAATAATAGGTGTATTCTTTCTGAATCTCTGTTTATCACACTCTGCCCTTCACTCTTTTTCTTTTGTTTTTTTTTTTTTTCGTTTTATATCTATGTGTGCATGTATAATGTATGTACCATATGCAGATGAATTTGTAATTACTTAATTATATTACATTTATAAAACATGCATTATACTATTTAATTATATAACAATTATAAAAATCAAATTCATTTGTTCACTCAACTTGAATCATCTCTTAGAGTTACCATGGCAGTTTGAGAGAGTTTGACTTATTCCATTGAAATGCATAATTCTTCTGTTTACATAATTGGTAATTTTCAAGTTGAGCATGTGAAATTTCAAAATTCAATTATGCATCTTGTAAAGGAGGAAGCTTTTAACGAAAAGCAAATTATGTTTTAAAAGTCAATGGTGGGCCGGTGCCGCGGCTCAATAGGCTAATCCTCTGCTTGTGGCACCGGCACACCGGGTTCTAGTCCCAGTCGGGGCGCTGGATTCTGTCCTGGTTGCCACTCTTCCAGGCCAGCACTCTGCTGTGGCCCGGGAGTGCAGTGGAGGATGGCCCAGGTGCTTGGACCCTGCATCCCATGGGAGACCAGGAGAAGTACCTGGCTCCTGGCTTCAGATCAGCACGATGCACCAGCCGCAGTGTGCCAGACTCGGCGGCCATTGGAAGGTGAACCAACGGCAAAGGAAGACCTTTCTCTCTGTCTCTCTCTCTCTCACTGTCCACTCTGCCTGTCAAAAAAAAAAAAAAAAAAAAAAAAAAGTCAATGGTGGCCGGCACTGCAGCTCACTAGGCTAATCCTCCGCCTTGCGGCGCCGGCACACCGGGTTCTAGTCCCGGTCGGGGCGCCAGATTCTGTCCCGGCCAGCTCTCTGCTGTGGCCAGGGAGTGCAGTGGAGGATGGCCCAGGTGCTTGGGCCCTGCACCTCATGGGAGACCAGGAAAAGCACCTGGCTCCTGGCTCCTGCCATCGGATCAGTGCGGTGCGCTGGCCGCAGTGCGCCGGCAGCGGCGGCCATTGGAGGGTGAACCAACGGCAAAGGAAGACCTTTCTCTCTGTCTCTCTCTCTCACTGTCCACTCTGCCTGTCAAAAAATAAAAAAATAAAAAAAAAATCAATGGTGTGGAAAATGCTGTAGTATAGCAGGTAAAGCTGCCACCTGGGAAGCCGGCATCCCATATAGGTACTGGTTCTTGTCCTGGGTGCTCCACTTCCGATGCAGTTCTTTGCTAATGGGCTGGGAAATGCAGTGTAAGATGGCCCAAGTGTTTGGCTCCTGAAACTCACCTGGGAAACCCGGAAGAAGCTTTGGCTCCAGGCTTCCGAGTAGACCAGCCCTGACCCTTGCAGCCAACTGGGGATGAACTAGTGGATGGAAAAGCTGTCTCTTTGCCTCTCCCTCTACTTCTGTAACTGATTTTCAAGTAAATGTTTTTTTAAAAAAGTCAATGGTGAATCTATGTAGTTTATTTATTTAAATAAGCTTTACAATGATGAATAATATTTTAGCCTAGAATATCCTTCAAATATTTATCTATGAAAATAACCTCAGGAAATACTTTAGAAGAAATACAAGTAAAATTTAGGATTAGATTAATAAATTTTTCATAGGCATCTTAGATTAGATGAAACAGACTACATAGTACTGAGTTTATACTGGTTGTTTCTTTTGTTGATTACTAAATATTTTTTGAAATTTGACTCTTGCTTTTGTGAAAATAATTTCAATAAGTACAGAAATTTTTATTTATTTGATCAATATTATCCATAAACACTAATTAATATTATTTTAAGATGGAAAATTATCAACTTAATCTTGTTTAATTTTTTTCTCTAGTCATAATTTTATTATCAATAATATATCCAGGAGACTGGCACTGTGGCATAGCAGGTAAAGCCACTGCCTGCAGTGCCGGCATCCCATATGGGCGATGGTTCAAGTCTTGGCTGCTCCACTTCCAATCCAGCTCTCTGCTAAGACCTGGGAAAGCAGTGGAGAATGGCCCAAGTCCTTGGGCCCCTGCACCCATGTGGGAGACCCAGAAGAAGCTCCTGGTTCCTGGCTCCTGGCTTCAGATCGGCCCAACTCCAGCTGTTGTGGCCATTTGAGGAGTGAATCAGCAGATAAAGATATCAATATCTTTCTCTCTTTCTCTCTCTCTCTCTCTCTGCCTCTCTGTAACTCTGCCTTTCAAATAAATAAATAAATCTTAAAAAATAATAATATATCAAGAGCAAATGTAAAGTAAAATTGAATAAATAGGTATTAATTGGAATACAATTCTTTGTTTAATTTATGCCCTCTTCAACTTCCTCACTTAAGAATGAATTTTAAGAAGTAAAGAAATTTTTGGCTGGTGCCGCAGCTCTCTTGGCTAATCCTCCACCTGCGGTACTGGCACCCTGGGTTCTAGTCCAGGTTGGGGCATCAGATTCTGTCCTGGTTGCTCCTCTTCCAGTCCAGCTCTCTGCTGTGGCCCGGGAGTGCAGTGGAGAATGGCCCAAGTGCTTGGGTCCCTGCACCCACATGGGACACCAGGAGGAGGCACCTGGCTCCTGGCTTCGGACGGCTAGCGCCAGCCCTAGCAGCCATTTAGGGGGGGTGAACCAATGGAAAAAGGAAGACCTTTCTCTCTGTCTCTCTCTCTCTCTCACTGACTAACTCTGCCTGTCAAAAAAAAAAAAAAAAAAAGAAATTTTTTAAAAATGCAGAAAGGAGAGGAAGAAAATGTCAGATTTAATTGTGAGCTAAACTTTTATAATTCACATTTAATACAAGTTCAGCTCTAATATTGCAAATATATATTTTATAATAATTCAATTTTCCAAATAATGCCCATTTTAATAGACTATTTTTATTCAATTTTTTTTATTTTTGGCTAAAGCTGTCATGTTAAACATAAACATTTATTTAGCAAAGAAACCCAACTCAAATGCCAGACAAGGAAAGAATATTTGAAAAATGAATTCTCAAAACCAAAAAGAAATGAATGTGATTATATTTGGAGGTGAGACTTTAAAGATGCATATAATTTACTCTACATGTTTTATGTGTTATTCCATTTTTATTTTCATTTTTGTTTTATTTAATGCCATCATCACTTAAAATATATTTATCAGTGTGGAGATATGTATATACATATATATTTATGTATATATATATATATATGATATAGTGAACACTTATTCAGGATAGATTTCTAGTCTACTCACTACAGGTCTCCCAATATAATTAGAATTATATCTATCCATCACAAATTATACATACAATAAAATATGTAATATATTTTAAATATTTATATTGAAAATCAATATGGGGAGGGACACACACACACACACACACAGAGTTATCTTCCATCTGCTGATTAACTCCCCAGATGACCAAAACAGCCATAGTTGGGCCAATTCAAAGCCAGGGGCCAGGAGCTTCATCCAGGTCTCCATGTAGGTAGAAGGGGCCCAAATACTTGGGCCATCTTCTCTGGCTTTCCCCAGAACATTAGCAAAGAGCTGAATCTTAAGTGGAGCAGCTGGAACAGAAACCAATGTTCATATGGGATGCCAGCATCATAGGTGGTGGCTTAACCCAGCACACCAGAACACCATTCCTTAGATTATATAAAATTAAATAGATTGATGATATTGAAGAGTCATGAACCACATGACTAAAACCGTAATTAAAGATGAAATTGGGTTAGTTGTAACTGTTAAAGCAAGGCAGTAAGGCTAATAATATTCCTAGGTATCAGACAAATGTCAGTTTTCACGGTCTGACATGAGTGAATGCATGTGTGGTACCTCTCTGGCAGGACCATGGATAGCTCTGTAGTTTGCAGTCCATTTGCTCTAAACTGCAAGCAAATGGACTGGCTTCACCCTCCTGGAGTTAGACCCTTCAGACTTAAAGTTATTCCAGCCAAATAATTGCGTTATTGGGCCTATTGGAAAAGATAACAAATCCAGAGATCTTACAAAGTAGGGGTTGCTCCAGAAATCATTCATTTTTGGAGAATTTATATATATTTAAATCAGGTTAGGGAGATGCAGGGAGCCAATCAGGTTGCATGTTAACACAGTGAAAGCCTTAAAATACTGTGCATGCATAAATAAATTTTTAAATTTAAACAGAACAATAAAATACCACATAACATACTAACTAGCAACTTATATATCTAAAGATAAAATTCGAGTGGCATACAATTGATTTTACACTCTTTTCTAGAATCTTAAAGTATGTCCCTTCTTTTTAAGTTAAAAGACATGATTTAAATTAATTTTGTACTGTTGGAAAATATTCACTACTATACTTTTTTTTAAAGATTTATTTATTTATTTGACAGGTAGAGTTACAGACAGTGAGAGGGAGAGACAGAAAGGTCTTCCTTCTGTTGGTTCACTCCCCAAATGGCAACAACGGCCAGAACTGCACCAATCTGAAGCCAGGAGCCAGGAGCTTCTTCCAGTCTCCCATGTGGGTGCAGGGGCCCAAGGACTTGAGCCATCTTCTACTGCTTTCCCAGGCCATAGCAGAGAGCTGGATCAGAAGAGGAGCAGCCGGGACTAGAACCAGTGCCCATATGGGATGTCAGCCCTGTGGGCAGAGGATTAACTTACTGCGCCATGGCGCTGGCCTACTATTCTTTTATATGCGTATGTTTCACATGTCTCATCTTCTCCTACTTTATGTGTAGCTCTATCTTCCTATTAGTCCCCCAATAGCAGAGAATGTTTATTAGAAAAAACTCTTTATACGTTTTTAAAAACATTTCTCCATCTGCACTAGAAACAATCCTTACTCCCTCTTTTTCTGTTACCTTGCCAGAAAACATGAGAAACTTGAAGAATGTGGATGTCAGCCTCCACACCCATGGTCCTTATTACTGGGCAATAATAAATTGCTAAGATTTTCAAATCACAAAATATTAGTAATATTTAGGAATAGCAATCAGTATTTGATAGATAATCTTATTATCAAACATTTACTGTGTTTTGGCACTGTGTAAGACATATTCATTTTAATATATTTTTGCAAGTATTGGATATTCTTGAAAAGTCAATGGAAAATTTTAAGAAAGGGAAAGATAGGCTAAGAGGTTGTCGGTATAGTAGTTAATAGCATCAGCCCCACAGTTGGATTTTCTCAGTTTTAAATACTGATTATTTAATTTAGGCAACTATTTGACCCTCACAATATGTAGCTTCCACAGGTATAGAATGGGACCTATTGACTTTGTCGCTGTTTTGAGGAGTCGATTAAATAATATAAAATTCCTGAACATTATTTCTTTCATAATAAGCTCACAATCATTATTTACTACCAAACATAATCTCAATCTTAATACATAATTCGGATTACTGTTGTGGAGCGTGCCTTGTATGGCAGAGTAAGACAGGCAGTTAGGACACTACAGTAGTGGCCCAATATCAGATGATGGTAGCTCAGAGGCATAGTGAGGAGAAAAAATCAATTGATTCAATATATCTTTTGAGGCACAGTCCACAGGACTGGTTTATGAATTAAACAGTGATGGAGAGAAGAAAAAAAGGAATTAAGAGTGGCTGCATGAATGATGGTGGTATTCTCTGAGACAGGAAAGAGTGGAGAAGGCAGAGGTTATAGGGAGAAACAAAGTTTTCTTTTCTTGGAAATAATAAAGTTCAGATGGAGATAATACCACCATTCAGAGGTTTCAACATGGATGCAAGTTTCACTAAAAAAAAGTATTGGACATCATTAAGTTTCAGAAGTACTAGACTCACTTTTAAGTTTCTAGCTCTGTGTGTAGCTATAAATATTTGCAGTAGTATGATAAAAAATGAGAAGGAACTCTTAACCTCACAACGCAATTATACTTTTACCATTTTTTAAATGAGCCTTTAGGAAATTCTTAGCAAGAATTATTTACATTAGCTGCTATTTTCTAACCATAATTAATTTTTATGGTAATTTTTATTACTTAGGTAATTATTTTGTGAACATTTGAAGCATATAAATCAAATTAAAGATTTTTATATATGGAAAAGAAAATAAGTCATCAAATTTATTACCATTAGAGGAATTATTACCTATTGTCTTTAGTTTTGAGGAATATGAGAAAAATAAAAACAGGAAAAGAACTTAATTCAATTTTTAAAGACAACATTAATAGTCTGATATATTTTCTTTCCAGAGAGAGATTCATATGTGTTTTCTATCTGGAAATAGTATTTTAGTATTAAAATAGAATACAAAGATTATTTTGTACTAGTACTAGTAGATGAGTCATCGTGAAGAAAGATAAACAAATACATAGAGGGAACTACCACTTATTTGTTCAATTCCCAAATGCCTCTGAGAACTGAAGCTGAGCTCAATTCTGGTTCCCAGTGTGGGTGTCAGAAATTCAATCACTTGAGCCGTCACTGCTATCTCCCAGTTTGCATTAGTAGGAAGCTGGAGTCAGGAGCCAGAGTCAGCTGTTGTGCCCGGGTATTTACTTCAATATGGGTCATGGGTATCTTAACTGGCATCTTAAACACAATGTCCATACACCTGATTTATAATCTGAATTCTCACAATTACTCAAGTAGTTAAGTACTTTTAATGTCTTTACCTTGTAGTTAAGAGAATTGTGATTCCAAAACCTTAGTGAAATTTTCAAAGATGTGAAAATCTCATTAAAGACTTAATCCAAGGTATCTTGGGTTCTAAGACTTGAAGTCTCCCTTACTAATCTGATATTTATGTTTGTTTTAGAAGGTCAGGTGAATTGCTCAGAATTCTTCTTTTGGGATTAGCTCTAGCAGGTGTTTTCTCAGTTTGATTTTTCATATTTTATATGATACTCTCATGAGGAGCCAAGGGAGATGTTGCATCCTCACACTCTCACCTTGTACTCAATTCAGGCTAGCATGAGGTCTGTTTTGGCTCATCCCTTCTGTTATATTTCCTGTTTTAGAGCACTTAGAAATATGTACCTGAATGTCACATAAATAATCATTCATGTTATGCATTAGTATTTTTGTAAATTTTTGAACTTTACATTTTAATGTTGACTAATTTAGTGTGGAATGTAAGAATATAATACTTTACTGTAACAAAAATTATTCTAGCATAATTTATTTAAAAATATTCTGCCACTTATATGAAATAAATTTATATAATTTGAATCTATGGTAAATCTTGGAATCATTGGGAACTTTATAGTCTGTTTTAATGAGGTACCTGTTATTGTATTGGTCTAATAATATTTGAATTCTTATAATTTCAATACATGTTAGGAACAAATGAACTTTTACTAAATTTTTAGGATCCTGTAATGGCATCTACATTTACTGAGCTCTTTATCAAAAGGACATAGAGCAAATAGACATTTAAGCTAGTGGTTAACACACTCTTTAAGAAGCTGTGTTCTATACCAGAATGCATGGGATGACACCTCACTCTGGCTCTTAATTTTACCTTCCTGCCAACGCAGATGCTAGGAGGCAGGGTGATGGCTTAAAAAGGTGAGTTCTTGCTTTAGACATATCCATATCTAAACCCATGTCCTGGACTGAATTTTCCACATTTTTGCTTTGGCCAGCCTCAGCCTGTTATTATAGTCATCTGGAGAATGAACCACTAAATGTGAGCTCACTTTTTCTTTCAAATAAATCAATTATTTTTTAAAAGAGCATAGATATTCATAACTTTTATTGTCTTTAAATAAGTCTTTTCTCTTGCTTTTATATTCATTTTCATTAAGTCAAAGTTGGCAGAAAGCTATTAAGTTCTTTGTGTTAATTCCTATTATAATACTCTCCACGTATTCCATAAGTAGTTTTAAATATGCTAATTTAGGTTAAACTGCTTCAACAATAATGCATACAAAATGATTTATTGAATTGTGTCCTATAACTGGCATAAGGAAAACCTGACATTTTTCAGTGATGATTTCCATATTGCAGATTTTAGCATAGATTTCCTTTCATTTTGTATGAATCTAGATGTAGAAACAAACACCTACAACAAGATTTTTAGAATAAATTTTTATAGTTAGAGTTTAATAATAATGTAATGAGTCACTTTAATGGCACAGCATTTAGCAAAGATATGAAATTTACTGACTAGAATTGGAAACAATTATTATTCATTATCAATTGAAAAATGTACTTATTGTCAATAAGCCTATGAACAGTATTTAAATACTAATTGATGGCATTTCATTTCTTAGGTGCAACAGAATAAGATATAGAAGAAATTACATCTTTTCTCCTTATTATGGAGTAGATGAAAAATTTTCTCAGTCCGATTTTCATCTTCCATAAAGAAAGGGTAAGTGTATCTGACCCCTAGAGTTAGAGTGGAGATTAACAGAGAAATTATGAATGAAAGGGATAGCCCATAATGATGTTCATTACACCCATGTTAGATTCCTCTCTGAACCCTCCCATTATTTCCAGTTGTGTGTATAGAAGAAATTGTAGTACTGTTTAAAGTCCCCTCTAAGAAAATTTAGCTTACCAAATAGCCTTAAAGAATGTGAATGTGTCCTGGCAAGGTTCAGGGTCAGACCCACAAAATGCCTTGATGTGGGTCAAATTTGCCCACCACTTCCCTCTGTTTCACTATTCCCTGCACTCACCAAAATTTACCTTCTTCCTCTAATCTTAGGCATTCTCCGAATATCTCTATTCAACTCAAATGAATGTATTACTGCAAAATGATTAGAACATATGTAGTGATGTCTCTCCGTTGGTCTGCAATACTGATATTCTCATAGGGAGGAAGTTGATATGTGAGCCCGTCTTCAGCCGATGCTTGTCAATCCTGGTAGCTTTGGATCCGTAAGGAGGGAAGGCCTATACTTCCAGGAATGGAAAGTTCCTACCTGTACTTCCAGGGAAGAAAAGTCCTTGTCAAGGTCCCTGTAGGTGCCTAAAGGTCAACCAATGAGGACCAGACCCGCCTCAACTCCCATGCCCTGAATCTATAAAAGGACCTCTCCCAATCTCCGACGCGCAACTGCTCCGGCCCCTGCTCTGTTGCTCTGTTGAGGCCATGGAACCTCGCCCAGGAATGGAACTCCAGTAAAAGCCTGTGAATTAATTGATTCGTCTGCCTGGGAAGATTTGTTATGCGCCGGACACTTTGCAAATCCCAGTGGACCTGAATTTTCTCACTATGAATTCATAGTTAAGGTTATGAGACAGACGTGTGATGATATTAGGTTTCATTAACTTAACAGGAAAATAATCAGATAGATAGATAATTGGGAAAGATTGTGGAGAACCAGCTTTGATATATTAACTAATGTTAGCAACTAATAAAAAATTGCTTTTGCTTCCTTAATCCCTATATTTTTTCACTAGATCATTACCTCTTCAGGGACAAGGTCTGTGTCTGTTTCAGTCATGATTTTAACTCCCTAAATAGGGCATTTGGGTGCAAGATAAACATTTCTGGAATGAACAAATGTGTTTATAGACTTGTTATATTAGGTGTAAATATGTGTGACTGGTATAACAATATGAAATATAAAAACACCGTGTAATAATGTGTGTTTTGACATTTTATTTCAAATTTTAAGCTTTTATATCTCTTAATGTTTTTAAGATGATAAAATATGGAATGAAATCTAAAAATCTATTTTAACTCTGAAATATTATATTGAGATGTTTGGTGTAAGAGAGATCTCTTTCCATCACCACTATACCACATTGTTGACAATCACTCTAAGAAGTTGAATTCATAAAGAAAAAAAATGAATTGCTGCACCATTCAGAGAGCTGTCTTCTTTGGAACGTCTGAAATGCACCTTGCAACCCAAGGATCTACTTTTCCTCCACTTTTTCAATTATGAGCTTAGGACTCTACTTTGTTTTCTTAAAAACAACATTTTCAAAACCTCACTCTCTTGTTTCTTACCGTGAGGCCTCTCTTTTACAATCTGCTTGATGTTTTATGTGGCAGTAAAATAAGTACATTTAGATAGCCATTAATCCATTTTAAAAGTTGAGGACTGTCAGGGAGAACACTTTTATTTCTGTCTCATTTGGCGTGTTGTTTAAGCCCAGAAATTTCTTGAATGTTTCTCCAGTAATGTATCTCCAAAAAAGGAGAGAAGCATTCATGTAAGCCTAGCCTCACGCCACTGAGTTACTGGCCTTATAAAAATGGTTGATTCTTTGAAAATGGATTCAAGTTCACAGAGAGTTTATCATCTTACTTTAGAAAACTAATTCATAAATAAGGAATGACCAAAAATAAGAAAATTAAGATTCATTAGGAAAATACATCGTTGAATTTGTAAATTTGGCTCCTAAAATATAATAAAATAATTTATCTTTTTTGACAGGTCTCTGAGGAAGTAAACTTTTGTTTTAAAGATTTATTTATTTCAAAGATTTGGTGGGGAGTGAAAGACGGAGAGAGACAGAGAAAGGGGAAATCCTCCATTCACTGGTTCACTCCTTCACTCCCCAAAGGCTGAAATAGCTAGAACTGGGCCAGGCGGAAGCCAGGAGCCAGGCACTCCATCTAGGTTTCCCACATGGGTGGCACTGACTCACGTAGATGAGCCATCCTCTGCTGTCTCCCAGGCACATTAGCAGAAAGATGGAGCGAAGGCATTGAGGCCAGGACTTGTACCAGGCATTCCAATATTGGATGTGGGTCTCCTGAGTACTGGCTTAACTTGCTGCACCACAACCTCTGCTTCCTCAAAAAAGTTTCTGTGCTAAGTAATCCATTTCAGCATAATAATAATGGTTCTGAAAGATCTTTACATTCAATAACCATTTCTTTTAAACAAATACTATTGCAAAAGGCAAGATCATCTGAAAATAACATATTCACCAAAGGATCAATTTAAAATATTGTTTAATTAAATTGTGTCTGATTTAGAAGAAAAAATAAAATATGTCAATTCTGTACTAGCAAATAATGACATATTATATTTACAATACTATAAAGTAAAGCTGTTCTGGAAAAATTGCTTAAAATGTTAGCAGTTCTTACTGAATGGATCACTATTAAATAATTGATGTTTAACAGTTACGATGAGTTTGTTCTTTGACTACTGTATGTATTATACATGGAGTTTGTCATGTATTTTACTTTATTCTACTGCAACTCTGTATAATCCTCCCTGTAGAGGGAAAGTTTGTGATATATTTAATAATTTTCCTGTCCATCTCTTTAAAAGCAGAATGCAGTTTAAAAACTAAAAGGAAGTCACTGCATTAACAGAAATATGGCAGGTCTAAATAAATAGTGACAGGAATATGCGATTATATTCAGAATAAATAAAAAATTAAGAGATGAATCATGATCTCTTTATCTGCCCTCACCCTAGACAAGGAGAGTGTGTGAAATGAGGCACACAGCATAAATATTGAAGTTTCCAAGAGAAGTCACAGATATGATTTATCATTTCTCTCAAAATCTTAGCAAAATAAAATTTTCATTTCCCACCTATTAAGAATGAATGCAAAGCTACACTGAGTTATTAGAAAATTTGATGACAAATGAAGATGATAATTCAGAGATGACTGATTGGATCTAAAATAGTTCTAGAAGCACACATTTGAAGTATCAGGTTGTATTTGTTAGGTAAAAAAAAAAGAATTATGACAACATCTCTTGAGATTCTATCATGCAGATTTATGTATTTTTTTCTAAAAAGATTCCTATTCTATGGTCAAAAGATAGCTATGTATTAGACATCCCTGGATTTATTGAGGGCAATTGTCTGGCCTGAAGATGTCTTACAAGGTTTGCAGTAAGGCAAATCAAAGTGAAGATGGATAAGAGTGATTGATTTCCAGGTGTATGTGTCTGGGATTGAGTGTGTCTGTGTGTTTCTGTGTGTTTCTATGGGATTGTATGTATATGTCTACAGACTGTGTGTGTGGGTGTATGTGTGTGTGTGTGTGTGTGTGTGTGTGTGTGAGAGAGAGAGAGAGAGAGAGAGAGAGAGAGAGAACCTAAATGATTATTTGCACTTGTTTTGGGAAGAGTGGAATGGCAGGGAAGAATAATGAAAAATTAGACAAAGTTAGGGATGTAACCTCAATACAAAATAGAACTGGAACACAGAGACAAAAGAGACCATCATCTGGAATACATCTGTCAAAATACCATCAGTCTCATAGTACATGGTATTGAGTTTCCAAAAAGAAAGGCATTCAGGACTCACCTAGTTCTCAAAAAGGTCAATAGACAAAGAAGACAGCCATAGAAAAGACATGAAACCTAATATCCTAGAAAAGCTAAGAAAGGGTTTCTGAAGATCTTCAGCTAATTGCATGAATTCCCTAATGTGGCTGACAAACCCTAAATTTCAGACTTCTGTAAGGCCACGTAGCCATTTTGGAGCATACTGACACTTGCTGCTTTATTCCCATAGGCTAGGTTGTTCAGATTAGTCATGTTGACTAAAGCAATGTTGAATATGCAATTTGGAGGATTCTTTTCTTTATGATTTAAGGTTATTTTTAGTCCGTGGTTCAGGTTTTATGCTACATTGAGAGAACACGGTGACTCTGTAGTTTCAATTTTATTTTCTTTGGCTTCTTTTCTACTTTGGCTAGGGGACATTTTCATCTTTGTGATCTATAATAATTCCTGATGTGGAGACTGGTTATTCTTATCAAATAGCATCCATGCAAGAAGAAGAGCAAGGAAGCTATTTTCAACCAGGTAAACTTGAGTAATCCACTTTTTTGGCTTTGCTCTCTAATTACTCTTCCATAGTGATAGGCTAGTGAGGTTAGCCATAGTGAGTAAAGTCAGAGAAAAGTAGAGAAAGAGGAACTCTCTCCAGTGTCATAGACCAAGAAGAACATTTCCAAATATATAATCTACACATTCCAGGAGTAATTTAAAATGTTACACAGTCGCATATGTAAATTTAAGATAATATTCGAAGCTCAGAGAGAGAGAGAGAGAGAGATTAATTTACTGATTCACTCTCCCCAAATAACCAGAGTTGCCGGGGCTGAATTAGGCCAAAGCCAGGAGACAGGAACTCCACCCAGGTCTCCCATATGGGTGTCAGGGATCCAAGTACTTTTTTTTTTTTTTTAATCTTTTTTTTTTATCTTTTATTTAATGAATATAAATTTCCAAAGTACGTCTCATGGGTTACAATGGCTTTCCCCCCCATACCGTCCCTCCCACCCACCACCCTCCCCTTTCCCACTCCCTCTCCCCTTCCATTCACATCAAGATTCATTTTCGATTATCTTAGTATACAGAAGATCAGCTTAGTATACCTTAAGTAAGGATTTCAACAGTTTGTTCCCACACAGAAACATAAAGTGAAAAATAATAGATGATTTTTTTTTAAATGATGATGAAATCAGATCAGACCTATTGTCATGTTTAATCCCAGTGAGAGTCAAGTTGGGAATTGATAGTTTCTTTTTCTTTTCTTTTTTTTTTTTTAACAGAAGATCAGTTTAGTGTACATTAAGTAAAGATTTCAATCATTTGCACCCCCATAGAAACACAAAGTGAAATATACTGTTTGAGTACTCGTTATAGCATTAAGCCTCAGTGTACAGCACATTAAGGACAGAGATCCTACATGAGGAGTAAGTGCACAGTGACTCCTGTTGTTGACTTTACCAATTGACACTCCTGTCTATGGCATCAGTAATCTCCCTATGCTCCAGTCATGAGTTTCCAAGGCTATGGAAGCCCCTTGAGTTCTCCGACTCTTATGGACAACTTAATACATTATCCCTCATAGTATTTTTTTTTTGTCTGTTCTACTTAATATGACTGGTTTAATTCTGTAATTATCACACAGTTATTCTTAAGTGTTGAAAATTAACTGAAATGTGATCCCTGTTAAACATAAAAGTGGGAATAAGAGAGGGAAGAGATGTATAATTTGGGGCATGCTCGGGCTGACTTGCCCCAATTGGTAGAGTTGGAAACATACTAGGGGATTCCAATTCAATCCCATCAAGGTGGCATGTGCCAATGCCATCTCACTAGTCCAAGTGATCAATTTCAGTTCACAATTGATCATAATGAAAGGACTAAGAGTCAAAGGGAGCACATAAACAAGTCTAGTATCTGCTAACACTAACCGATAGAATAAATAAAGGGGAGAGTGATCCAACATGGGAAGTGAGATACTCAGCAGACTCATAGAATGGCGGATGTCCTAAATAGCACTCTGGCCTCAGAATCAGCCCTAAAGGCACTCGGATCTGGCTGAAAAGCCCATGAGAGTATTTCAGGCATGGAAAGCCAAGACACTCTGGCAAAAAGATCTCTGTGAGTGAGATCCCAGTGGAAAGAACAGGTCTTCAAAGAGGGAGGTGCCTTTCTCTGAAGGGAGGAGAGAACCTCCACTTTGACTATGACCTTGTCTAAACAAGATAAGAGTCCAAGTACTTAAGACATAAAAGTCATCGACTGCTGCCTCCTAGTGTGTGTGTTAACAAGAAGGTGGTTTGGAAGCAGAGGTGGGGCTTGACTCCAAGCACTCTAATAATGGATGTGAGTGCCCCAATGGCAACTTATCCCACAATGCCGTAATGCCTGCCTCGCAAGTCTATTTAATTTAAATCATTTGTTGGATATGACTGGTATAATTGGATACAATTTGTTTATAGAGTTAGATCCCTTAATTAAAAGACTTTGAAGTATATTGTCAGGCAGTAATTAACATAAAATAAAACACTGGAGTTGAATGGTTAGACATAAACTTAAGAGTAAAGGGAATTATATTTGAAGGTCCATGAGCCTTTCAAGTATTCTCAAATAGGTTGTTATAATTTTTATAAATTTTAGGGAAAAATCCCAGAGAATTAAGCAGAGACTGAAACTAGTGCACATAGAAGGTGCACACATGTGTGCTAAGATCAGTTACTACCAAAACCTTCCTAGTGACTTCAAGTTACCTCCCTAGGTTTCTATGGCATTGTACATTTTATAACACAATCTCATGAAAAAACAGTTTAACTCACAAAAATTTGGTATATCCTGGAAACTTCTATCAGCATTCTTCAAAAAGTTCATAGAAAATGTGGACTATGAAAAACAATGCATGATTTCAATTTTTTGCACCAAAATCAACTTGGCTTTGAATTTTATTTTTCCATGAACTTTAGGAAGTATTCTCATACATAATGAATCTTTATGATTTTGCATACAAATAGAAATGAATAATCTAATACGTATTAGAGAAAAAGACTTTGATTTCTATATTCTACATTTTCCCAGCACACAGTCAGTAGTTACTTGTTTTTCTTGTAAATTATATTGTTTGCCTAATTTAGAAGTCTGTCAAGTTCTTTGAAAGTAGATACTGTATCTTACTCAGATTATATCTCTGGCATCTAATGAGAATGCCAATTCCAAATAAGGGACAGTATGTCTTCATCCAAATATATCCTATTTTCTATCCTCTGTGTTTATAGGAATAAGGCAGATTTTCCAGCTTTGATCGTTGGATTTAAATGACCCATAGTAAAAAAGACAGGGAAGATAAAAGTTAGCAAGATTTGAGTTTCCAGATCTCTATTTAAGGGAAAATGCTGACTCTTATGCAATTCCCAGGATCATGATATAAGATACTCATGGAGTGAGAACTTCTATAGAAAGGCAGTGTAAGGAAGTAAGAAAACAAGAAAAACTGTCCCACTGCCCCTTCTCAGAAATCAGTGCAGCTCTTGCTCTCCTTTGCCTATAAATTCTGATTCTCTTCAATTCCAGAGACATATGCAAAATGCACTTCACTGGTATGTAAACGTATGTGAATCACTCTTTTTTAAGAAATGGTCAACATTATGCTATGTGATATTCACAGGGAAATGTCAACAAGTACAGGATGTGGTAAATGAATACAGGTACACCCATAGACGCTGGATTAACACTACTTGCTAAGAAAGAATAACAATAGTTAAAAAGCATTTACATTCATATTATATGTATAATGACATCATTTGCCAATAAAAAATGAATACCCAATTAATATGATATTAATCACAGAGACTTTTGTTAATAATGAGTCTCATAAATATATATTTATGTATGATTTTAATTCCAAATGAGGTTGTTTTCATTTTTTCCTCTAAATTATGAATATGTATACAACACTACCTACCAATATATTTTGGAGTAAGCAAATTCCAAAGTTTATGGTATTGTCATGAACTTAACATTTTTAATTAAAATATTATGATTTTATTTTAATTAAGAGGTTTTGTTAGGAGTATATAGAATTGGCTATACGAAATACAATCTTTTAACTTAATTTTGCATCCGATTTCCATTCTTCCCTTTTTTAACTTAAAGGGAGACAATATGAAGGCCACTGTATGATCTGGATCAATGTGTGTTACCTCACAATGAAATCCATGCCATTCAATGTAGGTGATCTCTCTCCCACAGACCTGGAAGGTCAGTCAGCTGCAGATGGACCAACAGACTCTGCTTCTGGGGATTGACTGGACAGCACTGGGAGTAATGGGCACTTGGGAACCATGTGTCTCTCACTGATTTGTAGACTAGCTGTGCTTCATTTACATGGCACCCTAGCAGGTTTGCAGGAGTGAGGGAGAAGAAGAGAGAGAGATGGGAAGGCCACTTGAAGTCTGCATCCAGCAAGTCACAAAGTAAATCCAAATTCAAGTTATGGAGATATAGACTACAGCTCTTGATACTAGTATTTGCAAATTTACATTTATAAGGGAAACAAAAAGGAATGGCTGTAGCCATTTTTGTTAATAATCTACAACAAATATATTTTACACTAAATTTCTTGCAAGCCCTGAAAATTTCCTGTATCACTTCCTGATGTGTCTCTTCTACCTGTAGAAAACCTTTATATGCCATGGTAAATTGGATGTAGAATTATCTTCAAAAATTCGCTATGGGAAAGAAGAGGGAAAAGTCTGCTTCATGAGACTAGTAACAATCAGCTAGATCAACTTGGATTACTTTTCCTAGTAAGATATGTGACAAAAAGAATCTGGATAAACATGAGAAACAGCTTTTTTCTATGTGCCAAGAGAATTTATTATGAGAATGGATTTAATTCCAATACCAGCACATTGATGACTATTATTCAGATTCCTATTAGATTTACTCATGTAGAACGTGAATTCAATTTTTAAAAACTGTTAGCAATTCCTATTTTATTAGTATAATGTTAAATGACCTGAGTCCATGAAGGACTGGCTATTAGTTATGTATACAACTAAGAAGGAAATTAATCCAGTTTCACAAGGGAAAGGGTGTAAAACATAAGAAATAGAAAAAAATACACACTTTTGAAAACTGTAACATTTTAAGCATTTTCATGGGAATAACTTTTTCTTAATCTCTGACTCAGTATTTGCTTATTTGAGATTATTTTGTATAGAAAGATATAAAACTGTTGGAACAGAAGTTGCTTTAATAATCATGCAAATACACAGTATTTTCTATGTTTTAAGATAGTTAAAGCACACCTGAAACTACTGGGTCCAATCAAAACTTTACAATTTTATTTCCCAGGGGAACAAATAAAATATATTGTTCAAATGAAGTGTATATATGTTAACGTTGTCTTTTTTCTGGACCCTAGAGGGACTATTACTTGTTTAACTATCTTAAAGATATTTTCCTGAAATTGATGGGTACAGATTTTGATGTGTGTTTGAAAGGGAATCTTTTATATCATTTATAGAATCTGAGTCTCACAGCAGTGCCAGCTGCATATTGTTGCTGGCAGATGTTTGCTGAGAGCAATTACAGATGTTGTTCTCGACAAACTCTGAGTTCACCTACACTGGAATTGTTGTTTGTCTGTAGAGAGGCCTTTCAAGGGATGCCAGTGAAGATTCAAGGGTGTTTGTGAAATACTAGCTCTGTTTGGATTACATTCGTTATTTTCATTTTGTGCCTGTTAATAAATAGTCTTTAAATATATAAGCTTTAAATCTTATTTGAAAAGCTTATGTTGATCAATTATTATATAGTTTGTGCTTCATTTTATAACTTCTTTTGTTGCTCCAGAGGTAAATTGAAGCCAAGCAATGATTCTTTCCCAGTTGCCCCTCTTCCAGGTCAGCTCTCTGCTGTGTCCCAGGAGTGCAGTGGAGGATGGCCCAAGTGCTTGGGCCCTGCACCCCATGGGAGACCAGGAGAAGCACCTGGCTCCTGGCTTTGGATCAGCGCGGTGCGCTGGCCGCAGCACGCCAGCTGTGGCGGCCATTGGAGGGTGAACCAACGGCAAAAAGGAAGACCTTTCTCTCTGTCTCTCTCTCTCACTATCCACTCTGCCTGTCAAAAAAAATAGTTAATGATAAATGATTACCTTTATTTTTTTAAAAGATTAATTGATTATTTACTTGAAAGTCAGAGTTGCACAGAGAGAGAAAAAGAGGCAGAGAGAGAGCAGATCTTCCATCTGCTGGTTCACTCCCCAGATGGCTGCAACGGCCGGAGCTGCACCCATCCCAGGCCAGAAGCTAGGAGGTTCTTCTGGGTCTCCCATGTGGGTGCAGAGGCCCAAGGACTTGGGACATCCTCTACTGCTTTCCCAGGCCATAGCAGTGCGCTGGATCGAAAGTGGAGCAGCTGGAACTGTAGGCAGCGCCCATATGGCATGCCAGTGCCGCAGGCCGCAGTTTACCCACTACGTCACAGCACTGGTCCAGAAACATTAACATTTTTAAGTGTTATATACAAATGAAGGAACATAGTGGTAAGAGTAAGTGTTTGGGAAACAAGAAGACAATTATTGCTGGCGCCGCGGTTCAATAGGCTAATCCTCCAACTGCGGCACCGGCACACCGGGTTCTAGTCCTGGTTGCTTCTCTTCCAGTCCAGCTCTCTGCTGTGGCCCAGGAGTGCAGTGGAGGATGGCCCAGGTCCTTGGGTCCTGCACCCGCATGGGAGACCAGGAAGAAGCACCTGGCTCCTGGCTTCGGATCAGCGCAGTGCGCCGGCCACAGCGGGACGGCCATTGGAGGGTGAACCAACGGCAAAAGTAAGACTTTTCTCTCTTTCTCTCTCTCACTGTCCACTCTGGCTGTCAAAACAACAACAAACAAACAAACAAAAAACAAAAACAAAAACAAAACAAAACAAAAAAACCAATTATCTTGGCCTATGGCCTGAAGAGGTGGGAAACACCCAGCTTGCAGGCTGTATAAGGCCTGTTGAACACCTTTGGTCTGGCCCTGCCAAGGCAACCACAGGTGGGACTAGAAATTCAATAACTCTATATCAGGCTAATTTTTAGTTGATAATTTTGTATGGCTTGTGAATGATTGCCCTTATCAGAAAAAAAGGATTTCTACCTCTCCTAGATAATTAACTTCCTTGAGCCTCAATTATCTTATTTTCAAAATAGAATATTATCTACCTCATAGGGTTATTGCAAAATTTGAAAAAGATAATGCATTGCGCCCGCACCGCGGCTCACTAGGCTAATCCTTCGCCTTGCGGCACCGGCACACCAGGTTCTAGTCCTGGTCGGGGTGCCGGATTCTGTCCCGGTTGTCCCTCTTCCAGGCCAGCTCTCTGCTGTGGCCCGGGAATGCAGTGGAGGATGGCCCAAGTGCTTGGGCCCTGCACCCCATGGGAGACCAGGATAAGTACCCGGCTCCTGCCATTGGATCAGCGTGGTGCACTGGCCACAGTGCGCTGGCCGCAGTGCGCCAGCCGCAGCGGCCATTGGAGGGTGAACCAGCGGCAAAAGGAAGACCTTTCTCTCTGTCTCTCTCACTGTCCACTCTGCCTGTCAAAAAAAAAAAAAAAAAAAAAAAGAAAGAAAAAGATAATGCATTGAAAGGACCTTTAACAAAAGCACAGACATAATCAATATTAACTAGATTCCCTATTTTACCTATGCCTTTGTCTTTCTGTGTGTGTGTGTGTGTGTGTGTGTGTGTATTCTATAGCGGCACTCTGTTTTGTAGGCAACCCAGCTATTTCTGGGAATGTTATACTCCTCTAAATGCCAATATTCAATATTGTTCATTTTTTTTTAAAAGATGGATTTTAAAAGCAGAGTTAGAGAGAGAGAGACAGATGTCTTCCATCCACTGGTTGATCCCACAATGGACACCAAAGCTGGGCTTGTCCAGACGGAAGCCAGGAGCCCAAATCTTCATCAGGTGCCCCCACGGATAACAGGAGCCCAAGAACTGGGCCGTCTGCTGGTGCTTTCCCAGGCTCATTGAGCAAGGATCTGGATGAGAAGCAGGGCAGACAGGACTCAAACTCGTGCTCCTATATGAGATACTGGCTTTGCAGCTGTGGCTTATCCCACAATGCCAGCCCCCAAAATTCCTTTTATCAGGCAGAAATATGTACTTAGAAAACAAAAAGCAAATTTATTTTCATCATTATTTTATCTGTAAGCATTTATGGAGGGCCCACCTAGAATTAAAACAAGATGGATACCCAATAGGCCACAGACATGAATCCTGAGAACCTACTTTGAGTGAACTTGGAATACAAATAGAAATGTGAGACATGTATAAATCTAACTAGAATGCCAAGTGTGTAATGATAAGTTCGTCATTAGCAGAGAATGCACCATGGATATTTGGAGGTGAGGGAGGGCACTTGCTGTTTGGAGGTGTCCAATATATAGTTGGAGGCATTTGAGGGTGATCTTGAAGCAAAACAAAATTTGAGGTTAGGTCCTTGAGGAAGGGGAATGGCAGATATATGGAACAGCGTGAATAAAACTAACATTCACCACACAGGGACTAATATGCATGCTTAATTTGTACAGATAGTAAAATGCAAGGAAAAGATTAACCAATTGGAAAATTAGAAAACCTTATTGTCTGGTAAGAAGTATTTCATTTTTCTTTCAGTTGACTCAATATCCTGCCTTATTTTGTTTTTATTGACTCTTCTCTACATATTCAAAACGACTCACTTACAATCCCTCAGAATTTTCCCTGGGCTATCTTGCTTCCCTATAGTAACTTGGCTCATGTTTCTTTTGAATGCCTTTTGCTTCGTCTCCTCTTGGTCCCCTCTGTTTGGGCACACAGGCTTGTTCTCTAGGTCTATCGTGGAGGTTAGCGCTAAGTATCCCCTAGCTCTGAATGAGTCAGGACCACTCTGTCTGCTTTTATCTGCACATCTTGTAAATACCATGTCAATGGTACTCATCGACCTAACGTGGGTAGAAGCACAGAGATTCAGAGAGGTGTTCAGGAGCATGCTGTGTTCAGCACAGCAAAAGAATAGATGATGTGTGTTTGGAGAAATCAAAATAAAATGCAAGTGGGGTAATTCACTTAAGAGCTTTTGCTTTGCTCCCCAGCAGTGACGATGTGATATTTTGTCAGTTTGAAATGCCTACAGTCAGACTTCTGGTTAAAGTAAAAAGACATTTTTTTTTTATCAGAAGCAATAATGTCATGAGGAAAACACTTAGCTGATCCATGTGGGCATAAAAAGCTTAATAAATGTCATTCTCTGCACATGAAAATTCAGAATGTCACAAAGGACAGACTGAGAACAGTGAGATGCAGCAGTTGCTGTCTGCTGCAGAAGCTCTCAATGTGACTGGCCCTGGGAATTAGCTGAGAGGACTCCCATTCAGATCAGGTTAGTGAATGCTAACCCCGCGTATGATTGTAAAGCCCAGGCATGGCTAAGAGCTCTCTAAGTGTTCCAGGGTCTCTCGGTTTCCTGCTGAGAAGTCTCAGTGTTAGAAGCATTGAGAGTAGTGCTCAAATTACTGATTCATGATAATCATAATCATAATAAAAGCTGGGCTGAGACCAAAATTTCTCACAATCCTAGTGTTGATTCTTCATCTTGTGAAGTTTGTAGTTTCCTATACATCATGGAATTTGGTCATTTATTATCTGTTTCTAGCAATGAACTATTTATTGAGTAGTCAACAAACAGATTTTGAGTTGTCATCTTCTCTTCTAGATAGAGGGAATGTAGCAGAAAAAAAATACTGACACTCAGTGAGCTCATATTTGTTAATGGGAAGGAGAAAAAGACAACCACCACATGCATCAATGAGAAAATGAGTAGATCAATCGTGAGTGACACGAGGTGCGTGCTTGAGGTGGTGAATTCGGGCACTCTTTGTGTTAGGTGATGTGATACCTGCTTGATGTCTGTTAGATGTTAGGGACACAGATATTCAAAGTAATTTCCCAATGCCAAATAGTTGAACTTGAAGGTTGAGGAAGAAATGAAACAAAATAAGCATGGAAACGAATTTCAAGGTGAAGGGTTAATTTGTACAAATGAATGGATCTGTGAGAGAAAATGGTATCTTCACACAGTTACAAATAAGTTCAATAGTGCTGGGACAAATAATGAAAAAGGCCAGGAAAAACTTTCAAGCACATAATGAAGTTAAAGTTCACTTTGCAAATGGATTCCTCGCTTTCCACTTACCAGAGAGTTTCTCAAATCATATTATGTGTTATGTATTATACCTGATGGATTTATGAGACAAGATTCCTGGCCCATCCCCCATATTTCCAATCTGGTGATTCTTACCATACTGATCTGCATTGCTTTGAGAAGTAATGCTCTCAATGATAGCAAAGTAGTAAATAAATTTAATATAAGAAGAACATGATTGCATTTCCATGTTGTTAAGATTAAGGCTGGGAGAAGTGTAGGAAATACACTGAGGGCAGACTGATACATTTGTTAGGAAGGTTATGGCAGAACTATACGAAGGGGCAATGAGGGCCTTTTATTAGAACAGCAGTGTGGTGGAAATGAATAGAAAGTGAAAAATGAGTATTTAAAATATTTAAGAACTAGAAGTGATATATGACAGGACTTGGGAACAGAATTTATGGAAGTAAGTAAGAAAGGAGGTGGAATATACAGGTGCTTGCAGGCATCGGGTTTGGGAAATTGGGTGGAAGGTGTTATCAGCAGAAAGATAAGTTTAGATTTTGATGCATTCATTTAAAAATGAGGTTCAGCTTTACCTTAACAGTCACTGTGTATATCTGTCGTGTAACACTTGGATGTAATCAGAAAATTCAGAAGAAATGATGAGAGAGACACAACAAAGGAAAACTGAGAGAGGAGAGAATTTCAAGAAATGAATGACATATGGAGAATGCTATTACTACGAATAAAACAAAATTAGAATGATGGAGCTCATTCTCTAATGGAATGGTGAGCGTTTGTGTTAAAAGTTGATGTACTTGTAAAGAAAGGCAGTGACAAATATGAAAGTTTATCTACAAAGCTCACATCTCCAGTATCTATCCTTGATTATGTAAAGACAAAAAAAAAGTTGCTAAAGATATACAAACATATACCTTCCATAATATTTTGTAGAACCATTAGAAATTTTTAAAAGATTTATTTATTTATTATTTATTTGAAAGTCAGAGTTACACAGAAAGAGGAGAGGCAGAGAGAGTAAAGAGAGAGAGAGAGAGAAAGAGAGAACTCTTCCATACGTTGGTTCACTCCCCAGATGGTCGCAACAGCCGGAGCTGCGCCGATCCGAAGCCAGGAGCCAGGTGCTTCTTTCAGGACTGTCACGTGGGTACAGGGGCCCAAGGACTTGGGCCATCTTCTACTGCTTTCGCAGGCCATAGCAGAGAGTTGCATTGGAAGTGGAGCAGCTGGGTCTCAAACCGGCACCCATATATGATGCTGGCGCTTGAGGCCAGAGTGTTAACCCGCTGCACCACAGCGCTGGCCCACCATTAGAATTTTTTAAAAAGGAGATATAAAACATGATTACAGATTTTAAATCTATCAGTAAAGAGAAATAAAAAATATTCTCAATACATCAAAGCCTGGGGCCAGCATTGTGGCATAGTGGCTTAAGCCATTGCTTGAGACGCCAGCATCCCTTGTGAGTGCTAGTTTGAGTCCCAGCTGCTCCACTTCTGGTATAACTCTGTGTGAGTGCACCTGGGAAAGCAGCAGATGATTGCCCAAGTGCTTGGGCTCTGTTATCCATGAGAGAAATGGAGTTCTGGCTCCAGGTTTGGCCGGGCCAGCCCTGGCTATTGTGGATATTTGGGGAGTGAATCAGTAGATGCATGATCTCCTTTTCTCTCTCTCCCTCCCCCACTCCTTCCTCCACCATCTCTCTCTCTCTCTCTCTCTCTCTCTCTCTCTCTCTAAGTTAAATAAGTACAATTTAGGCTGGCGCCGCAGCTCAATAGACTAATCCTCTGCCGGCACCGGCACCCCGGGTTCTAGTCCCGGTCGGGGTGCCAGATTCTGTCTCGGTTGCTCCTCTTCCAGGTCAGCTCTCTGCTGTGGCCTGGGAAGGCAGTGGAGGATGGCCCAAGTGCTTGGGCCCTGCACCCGCATGGGAGACCAGGAGAAGCACCTGGCTCCTGGCTTCGGATCAGCACAATGCGCCGGCTGCAGCGCACTGGCCACAGCGGCCATTGGAGGGTGAACCAATGGAAAAAGGAAGACCTTTCTCTCTGTCTCTCTCTCTCTCACTGTCCACTCTGCCTGTCAAAAAAATAATAAGTACAATTTAAAAAAATTCCTAAGCCTCCATAAACAGTAGTAGCATGGCAGCATTTTCGCTTCTTAATTCTGGTTCATGGAGATATGCTTCAACAAACTCTATTTTTCTCTCTGAAAATAATGACAAATTTAGATTACAGATTTCTCAAAAACATATTCCTATATTTTAATAGTACATTATATCTTGAAAATACTTATGGAAGTACTATTTAACATACACACAAGGCAAGATACATTTTTAATTTTAAATTTTCTAGTAGATACATAAAAAGTTAAAACATTTAAAATTTGGGAAAGCTAATTTTAATAATACATCTTGGTTATTATAATATATCCAAAATATTATTTCAATGTTTAATCAATCCTGAAATTGCTAAGGTCTTTTACATTCTTTTCCCTTAAATTTTCAAAATCTGATCCAAAATTCACATATACAATGCATCCTCATTCACACTGTCCACATTTCAGATGTTCGATAGCTGCTTATGACTAACAGCTTCCTTACTGAAGGATGCAAAGTTAGACCATTTATTGTACTGACTGTGTCTTTTGTGTATAACCCTAAACAAATGTCAGAATTATATGCATAATTGAGTTTCACCTCAGTTAAAATGGTGTTTTACTGTAAAATATCCTAAAGTGTATTGGTTTTTGTGAGAAGGCCGGTTTTCAATAAACAGTAGTTTAATTATTTCAAAACCTGTTATTTAGTTCCTGTGATGTTCCATGCTCCTATTGAATGTTTGGGATATAGGAAAGATTAACACAATGCTGCCTATAAGGAAAAAGAGCATATAAATGATTCCATAATATTGTTTTTTTGTCATAGAGAAAACATAAGATGACACAAAATCATTGCTTCCAAAATGATAGATTAGAAGTCTGGATATTCAGCACATAAAAAGCTCAAATTTGGCACCAATTAGAATAATGTTTGTGAAGATAACAAACTTTGACTTAGGTTTCAAAGAATGAGTAAGATATGGTTGTGCAGAAAATAAAAAAAAAAGTATTCAGATTCAGGGAACCTAGCAATAAACTCATGGAAATGAGGATGAGTATGATGTGGAAGAGACACACATGCTGGAGTGGAGAGTTGATGAAAGAAAGGTGTGCTATAAAACATAATGGGAGCTTAGATGAAGTCAGCCTTTTTTCCTTGCCTTGAATGGAAATGTAGCCCTGTTTATGAAAGATTCCTTAAACGATTATAATGTGGAAATTTTCATGCACCTTCGGCTTGAATAAACTCTTGATGGAAAAATCTCATGCCAAGGGCAATATTCTTTAACACAAATAAATACTTTTCAGGACTTTGGAGTATAGCAGAAGACAACTCCCCTGTTTTCCTTTGGTTTTGCAGCACTGCATGAAGACAACCTGGAGATAGTAGTGTAATCATCCAAGGCGTCATCTCTCTGGAGGGCAATTTTTTATTTCATACCAGGACCTGAAAATTGTTATTTAATTAAATATATCCTCTTCTAGGATTTTATAAAGAAATAACAAGAGAGATCCACAATACTTTGTATTTATAACAATGACAAGTTTAAAGCATCTCATATCCAATATTTATTTCATTATTAAGTAAATAACTTCTGGTTCCCTAATACCATGGTTCTATTGTGAAAATAACTATCATAAATTTAAAGATTTTTGGATTACATAGATTCTACTCATAACTCTTAATTTTTATTGAAATACAGTTACATAAAATTAAACAAAACATTAAAGACACAGTATTGAATTATCTATGTAACCAATGCTCACATAAATAAATAAAACAGTGTCATCTCATCATAAACTCCTCTCACATTTTCTTTAATCTCACTTCTAACAAACAAATGGGTCTTTTCCTCTGTTTCAAAAATTTCTAATTGCAACCACACTGCTTGCACTATTTTGTGCTTTGCTTTTAGCTCAGTATAATATGTGACAGATTCAATGCATTTGCTGTTGAATTTCTTAATTATCATTGCCACAGAGAGTATCTCATACATGAACATACCTAATTATGTTTATTTATCCTCTTGTTGAAGCATATTCAGGATGTTTCTTTTTTCCTTTTCAAACATTTATATATTTTTGATTTTTAAAGTTATTTATTTGAGAGGCAGAGTTATAGAAATAGAGGTTTTCCATCTGCTGATTCACTCTCCAAATGGCTGCAAATGCAGGAACCAGGCCAATCTGAAGCCAGGAGTCAGAAGTTTTCTCCAGGTCTCCCACGCGGGTGCAGAGGCCCAAGCATTTGAGCCATCTTCTACTGAGTTCCCAGCTCATTGGAAGACAGCTGGATTGGAAGAGGAGAAGCTGGGACATGAGCTGGGACCCACATGGGACGCCGGTGCCACAGGCAGATGCTGAACCTACTAAGCCACAGCCCCGGCCCCTATATTCATAATTTAAGAGTGATAGACAGACACAGACAGCACTCTTCCATCTGTTCGTTCACCCTCCAAATACCTACACTATTTCTTGGCCAGAGATCAATTGGAGACCCAGGAATGCAGTTCAGGTCGTCCATACAAGTGATCACCACTGTCTCCCAGGATCTGTATCAGCATCCAGAGCTGTATCTGTATCCAGAGCCGGTTACTCACCCGAAGTACTCTGATGTAGACATCCTAATTGGCCTCTTAACCACAAGGTTAAATGGCTACCCAGGAATATTTTCAGTTTGAGTTATTGTGAATAATTCAGTAAGGAAATTCTTTTCCATGAATTTCAATTTTTTCCATGAACTATCTGCATGTGTTCCATTCCACTGGTCACTGGGCATTTGAATAGAAATTAGTTGAAGGGGTAATTACAAGAATGCATAGGTTTAGTTATTATAGTTGCAGACAGTAATTTTTCAAAGTGATTTTACCAATGCTATTCTTACCAGCTATGCATGAGAGTATAGATTGCTCTATATGCTTGACAGACATTTAATCTTATATTTAACTTATTATCAGTGATTTTGGTGGATAGAAAAAATGGTAATGAAATTTATATTTTGATAACTTTTTAGCCATTGTGAAATCAGAGATGTGACACTTCTGTTCCTATTTTTCTGCTGAAGTGTCTGTTTTTGTTTACTGATTTGTATATTCTGAATATATATTTTGTTGGATATATAAATGACAATTTTACCTTATGCAGCTTGTGTTTTTATTTAAAAGTATTCTTTTTCAGCAATTGCACATAATTGGTTGATTGAAAATACAAGACTTTTAGGGGATACTCATTTGTGGGTTTAATAAAGGTCAAGAATATTTTAGGAGAAAAAAGATAGTATAGGCAACAATTGGAGTCTCAAGAAATTTCCAGGTGCAGCTCCTCAGGAATCTATCTTAGTCACACAAAGTGTATGTTATCTTCAGATCATAAATCACTAATGTATGTGTGAGGAAATTAGATAAGAGCAAAGTTCTACACTCAGTGCTGAAAATGTAGCATTGATTAAAAAAAAAATCCCTTGCCCTTATTTATATCCTATTAGCGAAAAAGAAACAATTATATTAACAAATGATTGGAAAATCTATTAGATGATGGTAGGTACAGTGGATAAAAATTATGTAAGCTTATGGAAATAGGGCATATTTGCTGTGATGGGTAGGAGAAGAAGTAAAACAAGGCTTTTAACAAGATGAGGCTTGAATTATGACCTTAAAAAAGTGACAGAACAAGCAGTATTTTTTTATGGAAGAATAAACATCAAGTGCAATAGTCATGCAAAAGCATGCATGGGAGTGTTGAAGTAACACAAGTGTGACTGGAATAGAATAGGACGAACTGGAGTGGGGTGGAGGAGAATCAGAAGAGACGATGTTGGAGGCACAGCAAAAATCTAGTTCATGTAAGACATAGAAGATGTGGTAACAACCAATTGAAATGGAAAAAACAGCAGTGAGTTAAACAGATGTGTGACCTAAGACATACTTTGAAAGGAGTACTCTGCCTCCTATTTTAGAAATAGATTTTAGGAGAAGAATGATGGAAGCAAGGTGTTCATCTAAGATGTTTCAATGATAAAGCAAGACAATGGTTGTTTCCAGCTCTTGGTATCAGCACTCAGCAAATTTGTAGATTTTAAAAATGCCCACAGCTCGGGACACCAGCAGCGGAATCTATGCACCAGCGCTGGAACGCGAGGTGAGCTGAACCTCAATAGCCCGAGACACCGGCAGGAAAGCAAAAGGAGGACCCTAGAGAGAATGAGGCTTGAAGCCCCGTGGGGGAAAGTTCACCAGGATAACTGGAGGAGAGAGGAAAAAAAAAGGGACCAGTACAAACACGAGTTTCTCTCTCTCTGCTCACCTCTCAAAGGCAAGCAAGAAAAAGAGCAGGTGCCAATTTGATCATACATAAAAGCTGCGTGACCTCAGGGCTGTGCCCGCTCACAGCTAAGCAGAAAAACCTGAATGGGGGGGGGGTGAATTAACAGGAGATTAGGACCTAGTGCATGTGTGGAGCTAATGAACTGAGACTGAAAAAAGAGATGGTGGGTGAGAGAATTCATGAAGTTCATGTGAGTACTCTCCAGAGACACTACAATTCGGTAACCTTGGCAACCCAGTGGGAGACTGCTGGAGAATTTGAGCCCACATTGAGGGCAGAACAGATTCCCTGTGTGGTCCTTGGAAAAGAGCAGGAGCCAGAGATCAGAAGCTGATTACCTTCAATTCCGCTCAGCTGTGCGGAATTACTTCCCTTCTGAATCAAAAAAAAAAAAAAAAAAAAAAAAAAAAAAAAAAAAAAGCTAGAGATTTACCTGGGAATGTCACATTTGGCACACCCTTAACCCTGAGGAACCAAACAGAGCTCTCTGGCCACACCCATCTCGAGCCTCTAAGGCTCCTTCAAAAGCAGACAGTCCACTTAATATAGTCGTAGTATAAAGAGAAAAAAAAAAAAAACACCACAGCAAGGGAAGAAGAATCCAAAGAATATCTCCACAATACTAAGCAACAAAGGCAGAAACTGAGGAAACAAGAACAAGGAAGACATTATGATGCCCCCGAATGAACAAGACACCCCAAGCCAAGATTATGAAGATGATGAGATAGAAGAAATGCAAGATACAGATTTCAAAAAACTTATGAGAACATTTAGAAGCTTTCAAAAACAAATGCTTGAGCTACATAAATCCTTATTGGACAGGATAGAAAATCTCTCATGCCAAAATGAAATCTTAAGGAGGAATCAAAATGAAACGCAGAAACTAGTAGAACAGGAAAGTGTGATAGTGAAGAGAAATCAAAATGAAATGAAGAACTCAATAGATCAAATGAAAAACACATTAAAGAGCCTTAAAAACAGTCAGTGAAGCAGAAGAGAGAATATCGGACTTAGAAGACAGAGCACAGGAAAGTATACAGTCAAACCAAAGAAATGACGAGGAAATTAGAAATCTAAAAAAAATTGTTGGGAATCTACAGGATACTATTAAAAAACCAAATTCAGGTTCTAGGAGTTTCTGAAGGCATGGCGAGAGAGAAAGGATTAGAAGGCTTTTTTAGTGAGATACTAGCAGAGAACTTCCCGGGTTTGGAGAAGGACAGAGACATCCTAGTACAGGAAGCTCACAGAAATAAAAAGAATCATCAGAAATTACTACAAGGACTTGTATGCCAGCAAACAGGGAAATCTATCAGAAATGGATGGATTCCTGGACACATGCAATCTACCTAAATTGAACCAGGAAGACATAAAAAACCTACACAGACCCATAACTGAGACAGAAATTGAAACAGTAATAAAGGCCCTCCCAACAAAGAAAAGCCCAGGACCAGATGGATTCACTGTTGAATTCTTCCAGACATTTAAAGAAGAACTAGCTCCAATTCTCCTCAAACTATTTAGAACAATAGAAAAAGAGGGAATCCTCCCAAATTCTTTCTTGAAGCCAGCATCACCTTAATCCTTAAGCCAGAGAAAGATGCAGCATTGAAAGAAAATTACAGGGCCGGCGCTGTGGCTCACTAGGCTAATCCTCCGCCTTGCAGCGCCGGCACACCGGGTTCTAGTCCTGGTCGGGTCGCTGGATTCTGTCCCGGTTGCCCCTCTTCCAGGCCAGCTCTCTGCTGTGGCCAGGGAGTGCAGTGGAGGATGGCCCAAGTGCTTGGGCCCTGCACCCGATGGGAGACCAGGGTAAGTACCTGGTTCCTGCCATCGGATCAACGCGGTGCGCCGGCCGTAGCGCGCCAGCCGTGGTGGCCATTGGAGGATGAACCAATGGCAAAGGAAGACCTTTCTCTCTGTCTCTCTCACTGTCCACTCTGCCTGTCGAAAATAAAATAAAAAAAAAAAGAAAGAAAATTACAGACCAATATCCCTGATGAACATAGACGCAAAAATCCTCAATAAAATTCTCGCCAATAGAATACAACAACACATCAGAAAAATCATCCACCCAGGCCAGGTGGGATTTATCCCTGGTATGTAGGGATGGTTCAATGTTTGCAAATCAATCCATGTGATACACTACATTACCAGACTGCAGAATAAAAACCATATGATTATCTCAATAGATGCAGAGAAAGCATTTGATAAAATTCACCACCCTTTCCTGATGAAAACTCTAAGCAAATTTGGTATAGAAGGAACATTCCTCAATATAATCAAAGCAATTTATGAAAAACCCATGGCCAGCATCCTATTGAATGAGGAAAAGCTGGAAGCATTTCCACTGAGATCTGGTACCAGAGTAGGATGCCCACTCTCAACGCTGCTATTCAATATAGTTCTCAAAGTCTTAGCATAAAGGAATACAAATTGGGAAGGAAGAAGTCAAACTATCCCTCTTTGCAGACGATATGATTATTTATTTAGGAGATCCAAAGAACTCAACTAAGAGACTATTGGAACTCATAGAAGAGTTTGCCAAAGTAGCAGAATATAAAATCAATGCACAAAAATCAACAGCCTTTGTATACACAGGCAATGCCACAGCTGAGAAAGAACTGCTAAGATCAATGCCATTCACAATAGCCACAAAAACAATCAAACACCTTGGAATAAACTTAACTAAGGACGTTAAAGATCTCTAAGATGAAAATTACAAAATCTTAAAGAAATAAATAGAAGAGGATACAAAAAAATAGAAAAATCTTCCATGCTCATGGGTTTGTGACTAAGAAATTGAGTATATACATATTAACTTTTAAGTTACTAAATCTTGTTATAAATTTGGGAATCCTTCTTTCCTACATGATTTGTAAAATTAAAAGACTCTAGCAAAATTCACACTTTTAAAGCCAGAACATTAATGATTCAATGATGATTTGGAATCATATAAGACAACTTTGAGTGATGATGTGTAGGAACCTGTTTTTATCCTCACAGTTAACATCCCATGTTCCACATCAGAATATCTGCATTTGAATCCCAGCTCTGGCTCCTCACTCCAGCTTTCTACTAAAGCAGATCCTGGGAGGCAGCAGTAATAGTTCAAGTAACTGGACTCCTGTAACTCTCCTGGGAGACCTGGTTAGCATTCCCAGCTCCCTATTTTGGCCCCTACTAAGTCATGTGCAGTTTTAGACATTTGGGGATTGGATCAGAGGATGGAAGCTTGCTATCTCTCTCTTTTTCTCTCTCAGTCTCTCCCCCTCATTCTCATCCTCACTCTATCCCTTGCTCTTCCTCTTTCAAGTTAAAAAAAAAAAAAACTGTGTTTTTTAAAAGATGACTTCTGGATTGCACTGTATTTCATTGGTTACTAAAAGCATGAACTCATTATTTCTTGAATGGGAAAGACAGAGGACTGTAGCTATTTATGAAAATTGTTTGGTTGTAGAAATTGGCAGATCCATTTTGAATATGTTAAATTTAAGATGCCTTGAGTATCTGGCACTGTGGCATAATGGGTAAAGCTGCTGTTTGTGCTGCCAGCATCTCATACAGGCCCTGGATGGAGTCCTGGCTGCTTCACTTCTGATCCAGCGCTCTGTTATAGCCTATGAAAGCAATAGAAGATAGCCCAGGTCCTTGGTCCCCTGTACCCGCATGGAAGATCTGGAAGAAGCTCCTGGCTCCTGGCTTCGGATGGGCCCAACTCCAGCCATTGTGGCCATTTGGGGAGTGAACCAATGCATGGAAGACCTCGCTCTCTATCTCTGCCTCTACTTCTGCCTCTCTGGAACTTTGCCTTTCAAATAAATAAATAAAGCTTTAAATAATGCCTTGGATTCATCCTTTTGGGGCTGTGACTAAGAAATTGAGTATATACATATTAACTTTTAAGTTACTAAATATTGTTATAAATTTGGGAATCATTCTTTCCTACATGGATTGTAAAGTTAAAAGACTAGCAAAATCCAAAGTGAGGAGTGACAGAATTAGTCTATAGTCAGAACCATGGATCATTGTAATTTATTTATTTTTTAAGGAATTTATTAATACATTAGATTCTCAGGGTCACAGCAAATGCATAATTACTGACATGATTTTCATGTTAATGTGATATTAATACAAAGAGAACAGATTCAATATAGTTCATGTACACAATTCTAAGAATATAATGATACTTCTCTTCCTCCCTTTCTCCCTCTGAGGGAAGGAGGATTGCTCTAATTTAAATATAGAAAAAAAAAGTAATTTACATGGTTGAGAAAAGTTGCCTATGGAGTGTTTGTGGGGGGAAAGTGTGCACACACACGTGTGTGTGTGTGTGTGTGTGTATGTGTGTGGAGGGGAGACAGAAGCTAGGGGTTGAGGCAGAGAGATAGCGATTTAAAGAAACTATTTCAAGAGATACATAGTGGATGGTTGTTTAACCCAGCAGTTAAGAAGCCTGTTAAGATGCTTGTATCTCATATCTGAGTAACTGGGTTTGATACTAGGATCTGAATCCTGATTCCAGTATCCTGCTAATACAAAGCCTTGAGAGACAGGGTTGTAGCTTAAGTACTTGGATTATTGCCATCCATATAGGGGCCCTGGATTTGATCCTGGCTCCATCTTTGGCTCCAGCCCAACCCTGACTATTGCAGGAATTTGGGGAGAGAACCAGTGGATGGGAGGTCTCTCTTTCTGCATGTATCTAAAACTCAATTACTAAGTTTTCAATTTTGTCTCTCAGGGTGCACATTAGTAGGGAGTTGGAATAGGCAACAGAGCTGAGACTTGAACCCAGGCATTCAAATATGAGATATGGGCATCTTAATCAAAGTGTTAACCATAAGCCAAAACAGATGCCCACCCATTTCTTTTTAAATGGGAAAAGAGCAGAGTATTTGTTTCCTGATAATTGATCCATTAGAGGGGAAATGATTTTGCAGAAGAGTGAGACATGGTGGGATCAACGGAATAAACAAGATACATCAGTAAGTCAAGTCTCAAGTCTAAATTTTTTTATGAGCCAGTAGTTTTGTTCAGTTGAATAACTAATGAATGCATTTGATCTCACATTTAATAATGCACAGCAAGGCCTGAAAATTCTTTCAAATGGACACAATTGGTTATAGCCAAAGTGGTTCACAAATGCATTGCTGGCTCAGTATAAAATCATCAAGGTTATCACAATTATTTTTAAAAACTATGAACATATTCATACATCCTGGAAATTTGATTATGAAAAAGTATTATAAATTTATCTACATAAAACCACATTAAAATTGTTTTTAAGATTTTGTTTATTTGAGAGAGTTATAGGGAGAGAGAGAGAAAGAGAGTCACAGAGAGAAAGATGATGGGAGGGAGATCTTCCATCTACTGCTTCACTCCCTAAATGGTTGCAATGGTCAGAGTTAGGCCAGGCAGAAGCCAGGAGCCTGGAACTTCATCCCTGTCTTCCATGTGGGTAGAAGGGTCCTCCAACAATTGGACCTTCTCCTGCTGCTTTCCCAGGTCTATTCTTCCTTATGGGATGTTGGTGTCACAGGCAGAAGTTTACCCTGCTATGTCACAATGCCACACTCTAAATCTATTTTTTTAAATTTTATTTAAGTTATACAAGTTTCATGTATTTCATATGTACAGATTTAGGAACATAATGGTACTTCCTTCCCTACCCTCCCTCCCACCCATGCTCCAAACTTTCTTCCTCCTTCTTCTCCCATTCTCAATCTTAATTTTTACAAAGTTCTACTTTAGGTTTACTTAATTATTGTAAAGTTAACCCTACACTAAGTGAAAGACTTCAACAAATAGTATGAAGGCAAAAAAAAAAAAAAAACACAGAAGAGACAAGGGCTGTAAACAATTATCCAATCTTAATATGTACATTTAACTCCATTGCATTACAGTTTAAGTACTCAGTTTAGTTACCTTGCATCAAGGAACTATATGGTATCTATCTTTTTGGGACTGGCTTATTTCACTAAGTATAATGGTTTCTGGTAGCTTCCATTCTGTTGCAAAAGACAAGATCTCATTTTTTAAAGCTTATTAGTACTCCATTATGTATATATACCATAATTTCTTTATCCAGTCAAAAGGTGATGACATCTGGTTGATTCCATCCCTTAGCTATTGTGGATTATGCTGCATGAACATGGGGGTACAGGTAACTCTTTCAGATCCTGCTTTCTTTTGATTTGGGTAAATTCTCAGGAGTGGGAAGGCTGGATGATGTGGTAGGTCTATATTCAGAACCTGAAGTATCTCCGTATTATCTTCCACAGTGACTGGACCAGTTTACATTCACACCAAAAGCGGATTAGGGTACCTTTCTCCCCACATCTTCACCAGCACTTTTGTTAGTTCATTTCTATATGACAGCCATTCTAACTGGAGTGAGGTGAAGCATCATTGTGGTTTTAATTTGTATTTCCCTGATAGCTAGTGACCCTGAGCATTTTTTTCAAGTGTCTGCTGGCCATTTTAATTTCCTCTTTTGAAAAGTGCTATTCAAGTCCTTTGCCCATTTCTTTACTTGATTGTTTTGTTGTGTTGAGTTTCTTTAGCACATTATTTAATCTTTTGAGCTCTGAATTAGTTTATCAGTTGCATAGTTTACAAATGTTTTCTCCCATTCTGTCTGTTGTCTTTTCACTTTGATGACCATTTTATTACAGTGCACAGGTTCTTAGCTTGATGCAATCCCATTTGTAAATTCTGCCTTAGATTCCCTGTGCTTCTGAGGTCTTTTCCAAGAACGCTTCACCTACACCAACATCGTCAGGAGTTTCTCCAATGTTCTCCAGTAGGTTTATGGTATTTGGTCATAGATGTAGGTCTTTGATTCATTTTGAGTGTTTTTTGTGTGTGTAAGATATAAGATAGGGGTCTAGTTTCACACTTCTGCATGTGGAGATCCAGTTTCCCCAGCACCATTTGTTGAAGAGGCTGCCCTTTCTCCAGGGATTGATTTCAGCTCCTTTGTCAAAGCTAAATTGTTTGTCGATGTGTGGATTCATTTCTGGAGTTTCTACTCTGTTCCACTGGTCCACATGTCTGTTTGTTGCCAGTACCAGGTTGTTTTGATTATAACTGCCCTGTAGTATGTCTTAAAATCTGATATTGTGATGCCTCCAGTTTTGTTTTTGTTGTATAAAATTGCCTTAGCTATTGCAGTCTCTTGTGTTTCCATACTCAGCAACTAGGGGTCTAAAATTGCTGTCTTCATGTAATTTATATATTTTTGGACACTATTCTCCTTTAAAAGTTAGTTCTGGCCAGCGCCACGGCTCAATAGGTTAATCCTCCGCCTGCAGCACCGGCACCCCGGGTTCTAGTTCCGGTCTGGGCGCCGGATTTTGTCCTGGTTGCCCCTCTTCCATGCCAGCTCTCTGCTGAGGCCCGGGAGTGCAGTGGAGGATGGCCCAAGTGCTTGGGCCCTGCACCTGCATGGGAGACCAGGAGAAGCACCTGGCTCTTGCCATCGGATCAGCGCAGTGCGCTGGCAGCAGCGCGCCAGCCGCGGTGGCCATTGGAGGGTGAACCAACAATAAAGGAAGACCTTTCTTTCTGTCTCTCTCTCTCACTGTCCACTCTGCCTGTCAAAAAAAAAAAAAAAAAAAAAAAAAAAAAAAAAAAAAAGAAAGAAAGAAAGAAAGAAAAAGTTAGTTCTATGGTTCTTTCATTGAATCTAAGTAGGTTTACTTACTACTTCTACCAATAGTATAAAAATAAATGATAGTATAAAAATAAATGATAGTATAAAAATAAATGTTCCTGAATGAACAGGAGGTCATAGAAGAAATCAAAAGAGAAATAAAAAAATTTCTAGAAATGAATGAAGATGACAATACCTTATATCAAAACATATGGGATTCAATAAAAGTAGTGTTAATAGGGAATTTTATAGCAATTGGTGCCTACATGAAGAAATTGGAAAGGTACCAAATACATGAGCTATCAATGCATCTCAAGGACCTATAAAAACAACAAAACAAGCCACAAATTAATAGGAGGAAAGAAGTAATTTAAATAAACAACATTGAACCCTCCCAAAAAGACCCAATACAAAAGATCAGTGAAAGAAGAGTTTTTTTTTTAATAAAAAAAAATTGAAATGCCATTGACCCAACTAACCGAGAGAGAGAGAGAAGTGAGAAGACCCAAGTCAGTAAGATCAGAGATGAAAAAGGAAATACAGCAAGAGATACCACAGAAATAACAGAATCATCAGGAACTACTACTGCTAGGGTCTGCCAACAAATTGTGAAACCTAGGAGAAATGGATAGATTCCTAGACACATAAAAACTCTAATCAAAATTGAGTCATGAAGACATAGTAAACCAAAAATGACAAGTAACAAAGACAGACATTTGATCATTAATAAAGACCTCCCCAACAAAGAAAAGCCCAGGATTGCACAGCTTCACTGCTGAATTCTACTAGATGTGTGGAAAGAATGAAATGTAAACCATATTATTTAAGGTACTATGAATTGGCAGTTGTTTATAAGTGCACAGTATCCTCCTCTGCCCTGACTGATACACAGCCTGGGAATCTACTTGCTTGGTTATTTTCCCATACTGTTGAGGTATGCTAGCTTTATCATCAGATGAGTAGCTGCAATGATTTTTACATCTGGGAACAGACTTATTCAAGCAAAATTACTCTTGTGTCCTAAACATATGGAAAAACAACCAGAGAATAATGTAAATACTTACCTCTGCCCCCTCTTTCTCGAGGCAACTCACAGAAAAATTGTTTTGGACAGCATTTATTTTTCCTGAGCAGACCAAGCATCTCGAGCAGAATTTATCTTTATTAAATTTAACTTGTTGTCTTGGCATTGCTATATTCCTTTCAATGTCTGATAATTCATTTTCCTTCTCATTTTTCCATTTACTTTATCTGCTTAAGTTTGTTTAGTGCAGAAGTGAGTTTCTAATATTTTATATTTCAGGTTAGCATCATGTGCTTCAAAGGAACTACAAATGACAGGGAAGTTACTTCAGGTTTACATTTAAAGGTCATTTGGCCATAGAAGAAGAAAATTGTATGTATTTCAAAGGAACATTTTATATTTTAGGTACTTAGTTTTAGAGATGAGAATGTACACTGACCTTTCTCCTCATATCTTTGCAGCTGAGTTCTTGTACAGATTGATTAAAAATGTACGTTGTGATTCTAGGTAGAGGGACACCCACTAGATGGCAACACTCACTGTAATTGCATTTTTAAAAAAAGTCATAATTTTATAATGTCTTATATTTGAAATCCTTATAGCAGGATAGAGAGACTTAAAAATCAGAACATCAAGTTCAAAACAAGGAAGGACATGTTCCGTAGCAAGAAGGGGAATGGTCAGGATGAGTTTTATTGGGTCAACCAAGCATGGTAAGAACAGAAACTTGGAATTAAAGAATGTCAAAATCAGAATTTACAAAGGCCAAGTTTCTTTCCAAACCACATATTCTTTTCATGCTCCTTCTGAGTTATAATCATCCAGAATCTTCTTGAATTATCACATTACAAGGAGGCTAAAGGACCAGAGGCAGCTCATTTGATGTATGGATAACTCCATGCATTAGGAAATGCGTTCTCTCACTAGCGTGGAATTTGCTTCACTGTCAGCTTATATTCATACATATCATTTCTGATTCTTCGCAGTGACATAAAATAACTATCTGTCTGCCACTGGAACATCTGAAGTAATCCCTGTTTTGTCTAAATGGTCAAAATAAGTTTCAACTTGGAGCTATAAACACTAAGATGGAAGAGCATATTTTTTTTTTAAACTTTTATTTAATGCATATAAATTTCCAAAGTACGACTTATGGATTACAATGGCTTCCCCCCCATACCGTCCCTCCCACCCACAACCCTCCCCTTTCCCACTCCCTCTCCCCTTCCATTCACATCAAGATTCATTTTCGGTTATCTTAATATACAGAAGATCAGCTTAGTATACATTAAGTATGGATTTCAACAGTTTGCTCCCACACAGAAACATAAAGTGAAAAATAATAGATGATTTTTTTAAATGATGATGAAATCAGAGCAGACCTATTGTCATGTTTAATCCCAGTGAGAGTCAAGTTGGGAATTGATAAATTTCTTTTTTTTTCTTTTTCTTTTTCTTTTTTTTTTTTTTTTACAGAGGATCAGTTTAGTATGAATTAAGTAAGGATTTCAACAGTTTGCACCCCCATAGAAACACAAAGTGAAATATATTGTTTGAGTACTCGTTATAGCATTAAATCTCAATGTACAGCACATTAAGGATAGAGATCCTACATGAGGAGTAAGTGCACAGTGACTCCTGTTGTTGACTTTACCAATTGACACTCCTGTCTATGGCATCAGTAATCTCCCTATGCTCCAGTCATGAGTTTCCAAGGCTATGGAAGCCCTCTGAGTTCTCTGATTCTTATCTTGTTTAGACAAGGTCATAGTCAAAGTGGAGGTTCTCTCCTCCCTTCAGAGCAAGGTACCTCCTTCTTTGAAGACCTGTTCTTTCCACTGGGATCTCACTCACAGAGATCTTTTGCCAGAGTGTCTTGGCTTTCCATGCCTGAAATACTCTCATGAGCTTTTCAGCCAGCTCCGAATGCCTTTAGGGCTGATTCTGAGGCCAGAGTGCTATTTAGGACATCTGCCATTCTATGAGTCTGCTGAGTATCTCACTTCCCATGTTGGATCACTCTCCCCTTTATTTATTCCATCAGTTAGCGTTAGCAGGTACTAGACTTGTCTATGTGCTCCCTTTGACTCCCAGTCCCTTCACCATGACCAACTGTGAACTAAAACTGATCACCTGGAACAGTGAGATGGCATTGGTACATGCCACCTCGATGGGATTGAATTGGAATCCCCTGGTATGCTTCCAACTCACCACTTGGGGCAAGTCAGCCTGAGCATGTCCCAAATTATAGATGTATAATTTGGAAGAGCATATTATATTCTTTAAATGTGGGCAATCATTATAACTACCATACAAATCAAGAAATAAAGCCCTGACAGAAACCAAAAATGATTCCTCCTATGTCCCTCCCAATAACATTATTTCCATCACCTCAACCCTCTAACCTCTAGAAACAGTTATTGTGTTGATTGGTAAGGAAGAATTTCCTTTTCATTTTTTATAGTTTTCCCACTTATGGACACATCCCTAAACAGTGTGTGTTAGTTGTACATGTCTTTAAACATCACGTAAATGGAATAATTATGTTTGTCATATAATGTGTACTGCTATCTTCATTTTTATAGAAAATTTGACTATGTTGTTGTATAGTATTATTTGTTTATTTTATGTGCATGATATAAATAGTTTCCACCTACAGCCATGCAGTATATTGTATATGTGTCCTGAACATGGAAATGTATTCATTTCTGTAGGATTATGTGCCCAAGGGTGCAATTCCTCTTGTACATCTTGAATTTTCTTAGAAAATGCTGAAAATGTTACCTAAACTAATTGTTCCAGTTTATAGTCTCACTATAAATTTTGTTCCACATCCTCCATAGAACTTGTGCTATCAGACTTAAAATTGTGCCTTACATGATAAATGTGATTTAATTTGCATGCTCCTGGTGCTGATTGAAGTTGAGTTTATTTTCATCTGTTTATTGGTTGTTTTAATTTTCTCTTTTGTAATATTTCTCATTCTATCTTTTATTATGGCATATTTTATAATGAGGGAAACTTTCATTTTCCTTCATAGTAATCTTTAGTCCATTAATGTTCATCAAATTACATAGTTTCTTAGACCACATCTTTTATATTTACTTTTGGTTTTCCCCTTCCTTATTACAATACAGCACTGAGAGTGAAACTCAATATTCTTTATGGGATCTGAACAATGCAGAATAAATCATAGTTTTAGTCCCCTTAATCTGAAGGCTATATTTCTATCATTACATTTAGATTGGCATTAGCAATTGTAATAGCTTTGTAAGAAAGTTATAATCTGTCCTGTAGAAATTGAAAGCCAGTATTCTGTTTTGCTAGCTAAGTGGTGTTCTTACAGAGTGATTTGAATAGATGGGTTAATTCCTCCAATTCATCAAGGTCAATTAATAGTTGTTACAACCTACCTACACATTGAGCGTGATTGTTTTTATCCTTTGTTGGACAAATGTGTTTGAGGCATGGATATTTTCCTCCTTGAACAAGAAGAAAGAAGTAGACAGAGCAAATTTTTGGTGTAAAAAATTTGAGCAAGTTTGAATACAAAGGAATTGAGTCTCGATATGAAGTTTCTTTTTAAAAAAAATAAAAGATGTATTTTTATTTATTTTAAAAGCAGAGTCACAGAAGGAGGGAGAGAGGGAGGCAGAGAAAGAGAGAGGTAGAGAGAGAGAGAGAGAGAGAGAGAGGAGAGAGTACACTTATTTTCCATCCACTGTTTCACTCCCCAAGTGGCCAAAGCCAGGAGTCCAGAGTTTCTTTTTGGGTCTCCCATGTGGGTGCATGGACCCAAGCACCTGGCCATCTTCTGCTGCTTTCCTCAGTGGGTTCAACCCACTATGCCAAAATGCCAGGCCCCTGAGATGACATTTTTTTAATTCACTTAAGCCATTCCCTTGTGTTTTTTTTTTTTCTAAGATTTATTTATTTTACTTGAAGTAAGAGTTAGAGAGAGAGAGAGAGAGAGAGAGAGAGAGAGAGAGAGAGACTCCCATCTGCTGGTTCACTCCCCAATTGGTTGTAACACCAGAGCGGTGCCAATCCGAAGCCAGGAGCCAAGAGATTCTTTTGGGTCTCCCATGCTGGTGCAGGGGCCCAAGGACTTGGGCCATCTTCTATTGCTTTCCCAGGCCATAGCAGAGAGCTGGATCAGAAGTGGAGCAGCCGGGACTCGAACCAGTGCCCATACGGGATGCCAACATTGCAGGTGGCAGCTTTACCCACTATGCTACAGTGCTGGTCCCCAAGATCACATTTCTTTACATACAGTGTTCAAGCATTTTACAAAGAAATGATTGAATTGGCCAGCGCCATGACTCATTTGGCTAATCCTCCTCCTGTGGCGCCAGCACCCTGGGTTCTAGTCCCAGTTGGGGTGCCAGATTCTGTCCCAGTTGCTCCTCTTCCAGTCCCGCTCTCTGCTGCGGCCCAGGAGGACAGTGGAGGATGGCCCAAGTGCTTGGGTCACTGCACCCGCATGGGAGACCAGGAGGAAGTACCCAGCTCCTGGTTTCGAATCTGCAGTGCCGGACGTAGTGGCCATTAGTGGCCAACGGAAGGAAGACCTTTCTCTCTGTCTCTCTTTCACTGTCTATAACTCTCTCTCTGTCTCTCTCTCACTGTCTAACTCTGCCTGCCCCCCCCCAAAAAAAGAAAGAAATGATTGAATTGTGTAAGGACATTATGTTTTGATTTTTGCAGTATATGTAACAATAACATTGAGCAAATTGTTTCATGGGATGTCATTATAGACAACCTTACTTGCAAATCTCATCCTTGCTTTTTGTTTATTCTGTAGGGTTAATGTCCTCTAGTACCCAACTCCAAATAACATTCAAATTTTGTGTTACTTTCAGTAGTCACCTGCAATTTATATAATTAATGTATGCACTAATGTTATATTCAAACTTTAACCTGCTTGATTCCAGCATCTTATAAGTCCAAACTTGACCGTTCCTCCAGTGAGAAAGGGTGGTGTGACAGCTTATCTCTCTCCACAATGATTTAGCTCTTCTGCTTTCTCAACAGTGACTTCTGGCTTCTCTAGGGTAAATAAATGAGAGATTGTGGGAGGAGATACAGGGCAAGAAAAATTCTTACTTGGCTTGCATTGCTGTGAATGGCGATAATGCTCTGAATTCTTAAAATATGTCACACTGACATATTAACATGTTGTACAACACTTTCCTGGATTCTTAGAAGAATTCTTTATTGTCAGGTATCCCTCACCTGCAGCACCTCCAATGCAGAAAACATGCTCCCTACTGGTTGGCTGCTTATCTGTAAACCTTCTTTCCACATTCCTGTTAGATCCCACTTGACTCTCCTATGTCAAGTTCCTTTAAGAAACTTTCAGGGGCTGGTGTTGTGGCATAACAGGTAAAGCCACTGCCTGGTAAACCAGAATCCCTTATTTGTGCATGTTTGATTCCAGGCTGCTCTTCTTCCAATCCAGCTCCCTGCTAATGTGCCTGGTAAAGCAGTAGAAGATGGCCCACGTGCTTGGGCTGCTGTACTTATATTGGAGACCTGGAAGAAGTTTATGGCTGCTGGTTTTGGTTTGGTCCTGTCCTTGCCATTATAGACATTTGGAGTGTGAATAAGTAGATGGAAGACTTTCTTTCTCTCTCTCTCTCTCTCTCTCTCTCAGTATAACTCTGCTTTTAAAATAAATAAAATAAATATTTAATAATAATAAGAAAGTTGAGCCAAGATGGCAGAATAGGGAGGGATCTTACTGAGGGTCCAAGAGAAGAAAGATAAATAAAATTGACACACCATTGGCTAACTAACTAAAAAAAGAAGAGAAAATAGACAAATCAATAAAATCAGATGAAAAAGGAAATGTAACAACAGACACCACAGAAATAAAAAGAATCATCAGAAATTACTACAAGGACTTGTATGCCAGCAAACAGGGAAATCTATCAGAAATGGATAGATTCCTGGACACATGCAATCTACCTAAATTGAACCAGGAAGACATAGAAAACTTACACAGACCCATAACTGAGACAGAAATTGAAACAGTAATAAAGGCCCTCCCAACAAAGAAAAGCCCAGGACCAGATGGATTCACTGTTGAATTCTACCAGACATTTAAAGAAGAACTAGCTCCAATTCTCCTCAAACTATTTAGAACAATAGAAAAAGAGGGAATCCTCCCAAATTCTTTCTATGAAGCCAGCATCACCTTAATCCCTAAGCCAGAGAAAGATGCAGCATTGAAAGAGAATTACAGACCAATATCCCTGATGAACATAGACGCAAAAATCCTCAATAAAATTCTGGTCAATAGAAGACAACAACACATCAGAAAAATCATCCACCCAGACCAAGTGGGATTTATCCCTGGTATGCAGGGATGGTTCAACATTCGCAAATCAATCAATGTGATACACCACATTCACAGACTGCAGAAGAAAACCATATGATTATCTGAATAGATGCAGAGAAAGCATTTGATAAAATTCAAAACCCTTTCATGATGAAAATCTAAGCAAATTTGGTATAAAAGGGACATTCCTCAATACAATCAAAGCAATTTATGAAAAACACATGGCCAGCATCCTATTGAATGAGGAAAAGCTGGAAGCATTTCCACTGAGATCCGGTACCAGAGTAGGATGCCCACTCTCAACGCTGCTATTCAATATAGTTCTCGAAGTCTTAGCCAGAGCCATCAGGCAAGAACAAGAAATTAAAGGAATACAAATTGGGAAGGAAGAAGTCAAACTATCCCTCTTTGCAGATGATATGATTATTTATTTAGGAGATCCAAAGAACTCAACTAAGAGACTATTGGAACTCATAGAGGAGTTTGGCAAAGTAGCAGAATATAAAATCAATGCACAAAAATCAACAGCCTTTGTATACACAGGCAATGCCACAGCTGAGAAAGACTGCTAAGATCGATCCCATTCACAATAGCCACAAAAACAGTCAAATACCTTGGAATAAACTTAACCAAGGACGTTGAAGATCTCTAAGATGAGAATTACAAAATCTTAAAGAAAGAAATAGAAGAGGATACCAAAAAAATGGAACAATCTTCCATGCTCATGGATTGGAAGAATCAACATCATCAAAATGTCCATTCTCCCAAAAGCAATTTATAGATTCAATGCAATCCCAAACAAAATACCAAAGACATTCTTCTCAGATCTAGAAAAAATGATGCTGAAATTCATATGGAGGCACAAGAGACCTCGAATAGCTAAAGCAATCTTGCACAACAAAAACAAAGCCGGAGGCATCACAATACCAGATTTCAGGACATACTACAGGGCAGTTGTCATCAAAACAGCATGGTACTGGTACAAAAACAGATGGATAGACCAATGGAACAGAATTGAAACACCAGAAATCAACCCAAACATCTACAGCCAACTTATATTTGATCAAGGATCTAAAACCAATTCCTGGAGCATGGATAATCTATTCAACAAATGGTGCTGGGAAAACTGGGTTTCCACGTGCAGAAGCATGAAGAAAGACCCCTACCTTACACCTTGCACAAAAATCCACACAACATGGATTAAAGACCTAAATCTATGACCTGACACCATCAAGTTTTTAGAGAACATTGGAGAAACCCTTCAAGATATTGGCACAGGCAAACAGTTTCTGGAAAAGACCCGGGAGGCACAGGAGGTCAAAGCCAAAATCAACTATTGGTATTGCATCAAATTGAGAAGTTTCTGTACTGCAAAAGAAACAGTCAGGAGAGTGAAGAGACAACCGACAGAATGGGAAAAACTATTCGCAAACTATGCAACAGATAAAGGGTTAATAACCAGAATCTACAAAGAGATCAAGAAACTCCACAACAAAACAAACAACCCACTTAAGAGATGGGCCAAGGTCCTCAATAGACATTTTTCAAAAGAGGAAATCCAAATGGCCAACAGACACATGAAAAAATGTTCAAGATCACTAGCAATCAGGGAAATGCAAATCAAAAACACAATAAGATTTCACCTCACCCCAGTTAGAATGGCTCACATACAAAAATCTACCAACAACAGATGCTGGCAAGGACGTGTGGAAATAGGGATACTAATCCACTGTTGGTGAGAATGCCAACTGGTCAAGCCACTATGGAAGTCAGTCTGGAGATTCCTCAGAAACCTGAAGATAACCCTACTATACAACCCAGCCATCCCACTCCTTGGAATTTGCCCAAAGGAATTTAAATCGGCAAACAAAAAAGCTGTCTGCACCCTAATGTTTATTGCAGCACAATTCACAATAGCCAAGACCTGGAACCAACCTAAATGCCCATCAACGGTAGACTGGATAAAGAAATTATGGGATTTGTACTCTTTAGAATACTATACCGCAGTAAAAAACAATGAAATCTGGTCATTTGCAACAAAATGGAGGAATCTGGAAAACATCATGCTGAGTGAAATAAGCCAGTCCCAAAGGGATAAATATCATATGTTCTCCCTGATCGGTGACAACTGACTGAACACCAAAAAGGAAACCTGTTGAAGTGAAATGTACACTATGAGAAACGGTGACTTGATCAGCATAGCCCTGACTGTTAATGAACAACTTAATACATTATCCCTCTTAGTATTTTTTTTGTCTGTTCTACTTAATACTACTGGTTTAATTCTGTAATTATTACACAGTTGTTCTTAAGTGTTAAAATTAAACTGAAATGTGATCCCTGTTAAACATAAGAGTGGGAATAAGAGAGGGAAGAGATGTACAATTTGGGACATGCTCAAGCTGACTTGCCCCAAGTGGTGGAGTTGGAAGCATACCAGGGGATTCCAATTCAATCCCATCAAGGTGGCATGTACCAATGCCATCTAACTAGTCCAAGTGATCAATTTCAGTTCACAATTGATCATAATGAAAGGACTAAGTGTCAAAGTGATCACATAAACAAGTCTAGTGCCTGCTAATACTAACCGATAGAATAAATAAAGGGGACAGCGATCCAACATGGGAAGCGAGATACACAGCAGACTCATAGAATGGCAGATGTCCTAAACAGCACTCTGGCCTCAGAATCAGCCCTAAAGGCATTCGGAGCTGGCTGAAAAGCTCATGAGAGTATTTCAGGCATGGAAAGCGAAGACACTCTGGCAAAAAAAAAAAAAAAAAAAAAAAAACAAAAAAACAAAAAAACAAAAAACACTTAAATGAAAGAAATCTATGAGTGAGATCCCAGTGGAAAGAACAGGTCTTCAAAGAAGGAGGTACCTTTCTCTGAAGGGAGGAGAGAAATTCCACTTTGACTATGACCTTTTCTAAACAAGATAAGAATCAGAGAACTCAAAAGGCTTCCATAGCCTTGGAAACTCATGACTGGAGCATAGGGAGATTACTGATACCTTAAACAGGAGTGTCAATTTGTAAAGTCAACAACAGGAGTCACTGTGCACTTACTCCTCATGTAGGATCTCCATCCTTAATGTGCTGTACATTGAGATTTAATGCTATAACGAGTACTCAAACAGTATTTTTCACTTTGTGTTTCTATGTGGGTGCAAAATTTTGAAATCTTTACTTAATGTATACTAAACTGATCTTCTGTATATATAGAAAATTGAAAATGAATCTTGATATGAATGGAAGGGGAGAGAGAGCGGGAAAGGGGAGGGTTGTGGGTGGGAGGGAAGTCATCGGGGGGTGGGGGGAAGCCAATGTAGTCCATAAGCTGTACTTTGGAAATCTATATTCATTAAATAAAAGTTAAAAAAAAAACTAAGCACCAATAAAGATTGAGTATTATAGTCAAAAAAATATTTACAAGATCTTAAAGAATGAAATAGAAGAAGATACCAAAAAAATGGAAAAGTCTTCCATAGTCAAGGATTAGAAGTATCAACATCATCAAAATGTCCATTATCCCAAAAGCAATTTATAGATTCAATATGATACCAATCTAAATACCAAAGACATTCTTCTCAGATCTGGATAAATGATGCTGAAATTCATATGGAGGCACAAGAGACCTTGAATAGCTAAAGTAATCTTGTAAAACAAAAAAACAAAGCCGGAGGCATCACAATACCAGATTTCAGGACATACTACAGGGCAGTTGTAATCAAAACAGCATGGTACTGGTACAAAAACAGATGGATAGACCAATGGAACAGAATTGAAACACCAGAAATCAACCCAAACATCTACAGCCAACTTATATTTGATCAAGGATCTAAAACCAATTCCTGGAGCATGGATAATCTATTCAACAAATGGTGCTGGGAAAACTGGATTTCCACATGCAGAAGCATGAAGCAAGACCCCTACCTTACACCTTACACAAAAATCCACTAAACGTGGATTGAAGACCTAAATCTATGACTCAACACCATCAAATTATTAGACAACATTGGAGAACCCTGCAAGATATAGGCACCGGCAAAGATTTCTTGGAAAAACCCCAGAGGCACAGGCAGTCAAAGCCATAATTAACAATTGGGATTACATCAAATTGAGAAGTTTCTGTACTGAAAAGTAGCAGTCAGAAAAGTGAAGAGGCATCCAACAGAATGGGAGGAATGATTTGCAAATTACACAACTGATAAAGGATTAATAACCAGAATCTACAAAGAGATCAAGAAACTCCACAACAAAACAAACAACCCACTTAAGAGATGGGCCAAGGTCCTCAATAAACATTTTTCAAAAGAGGTAATCCAAATGGCAAAGAGACACAAGAAAAAATGTTCTGGATCACTAGCAATCAGGGAAATGCAAATCAAAACCAAAATTAGGTTTCACTTCACCCTGGTTAGAATGGCTCACATACAGAAATCTACAGAGCAGAAGATGGTGGAATAGGGAGGGAGCACACCAAAGGTCCAGTAAGGGAAGGTTCAAAGAGGGGTGAGAATTTGTAGTTTTTAAGGAACGAGAAGCCATTCCTGAAACTGGGGAAATAGGGTGGACACGTGAGGAGGATGCGGACGCCTGAGGTGCAGGACACCAGCAGGAGTGTGTACACACCAGCGCTGGAAGCCGAGGTGAGATGGGGCGCTCACCCAGCACTACGCAACAGCTGCCACCGCCCCTCCCCCTTCCCACTCTGGGATGGACACTGAGACACACGACTGAGTGGGGGAGGAAATAGAAAATGAAACAGAGTGAGTGGTGCCTGCGGAAAGAGTGCACGATTCAGGGGTACTAATTGAGAGACTGAGTAAGCCAGTATCTCTTGGCAACTCCTCGGAGCTGTTGCAGGCGGGAAGCAGCCATTTTGTCTATTTACATTTGGGCTTAAAGGAGAACTGTCTTTGCCTCTACACTAACCTTCGGAGGCGGAGCCCAAAGTTGGAACAGAGCAACAGGACACTTCTTGCTCGAGGGAGGGTAACTCAAAGCCCTGACGCCCGTCTCCTCAAGTTACAAGAAAAAAAAAAAAACTGAATAGCGCCTGTGGCGGCGGGGAGGAGGTCAGGATCCAGAGCTGCAGTGGGCAGAGAGCAGCCATCCTGTCTGTTTACATTCGGGCTGTGTAGAGCAGCCTGCTTACACTGGATATTGGTACAGACTCACAGCAGCCTATAGCAGAGGGAAATCAACCTGAAAAACCACCCAGAGGGAATGCCAAAAAACAAAACAAAAACCCACAATAAGAGTATAGAAGAACATATAAACTGGCCAATGGAGCAGGCTAAACCAACCAAACAGAAGCAGAAAAAGAAGAAGTTGAAAACATGCCAGAAAAAGAATTCATAAAATTAATAATGAGAATACTTAGAAATAATGAGAAACAGTGTCAAGAGCTGAATGAAAAACAAGCCCAAGGATTAGAGATCCTAAAGAAAAGCCAGAATGAAATACTAGAACTGAAAAACTCAATTGACCATATAAAAAACACCGTGGAATCCCTCGGAAATTGAACAGATGAAATAGAAGACTGAATATCAGAATTCGAAGACAAACTTCCAGAAATAATACAGTCAGTTCAAACGCAGGAAGAAATAATTAAAAAATTAAAAAATATGGTCAGAGACCTACAAGTTTCAATCAAACGGTGTAATGTTCGGATAATAGGAGTCCCTGAGGGGGTGGAAAGAATGGATTGGAAGGTGTCTTCAATGAAATAATATGAGAAAACTTCAAACAAAGGCAGCTGGATAACAACACACAAATACAACAGATAGCCAAGACTCCAAACAGAGTAGACCAGAAGAGAAATTCACCGTGACACATTGTGGCACCACTCAGTTCAGTGACACACAAAGAACAAATCCTAAAATGTGCCAGAGAAAAGCGACAAATCACATTCAGGGGTAAGTCAATCAGACTCACCCCAGACTTCTCATCGCAAACAATACAGGCAAGGAGACAATGGCATGATATATTTCAAGTTTTAAAAGACAAACAGTGCTAACCTAGAATACTATACCCTGCAAAGCTATCATTTATGAATGAAGGGGAAATAAAGATCTTCCACGACAAACAGAAACTGAAAGAATTTGTATCCATGCGTCCAACCCTACAACACTTGCTCAAAGATGTGCTGCACACAGAAATACAAAAACAAGAACTTCACTACAAAAAAAAAAAAAAAGCGAATGTAGAGTAACCCACAAACAAAGTTCAAAATACATAAACAGCTCATTTCAGGAAACATGAAGGGGAAGACAGTACTTAACAGTAATCACATTGAATGTGAATGGTCTTAATTCCACGACAAAGAGACATAGACTAGCTGATTGGATAAAGAAAGAGAATCCATCTATATGCTGCCTTCAGTAGACTCACCTTATCAGCAAAGATGCACGCAGACTGAAAGTGAAAGGATGGAAAAAGATACTCCAAGCTAACGGAAATCAAAACGAGCTGGTATGGCCATCCTAATATCAGACAAAATAGACTTTAACATAAAAACTATTAAAAGAGACAGAGAAGGGCACTATATAATGATTAAAGGATCTATCCAACAGGAAGACATTACTATTATAAATGTATACGCACCTAATTACAGGCCGTCTGGCTACCTGAAAGAATTACTAAAGGATTTAAAGGGAGATATAGACTCAAATACAATAGTTACAGGGGACTTCAACACCCCACTCTCACCAATGGACAGGTCAACCAGACAGAAATTCAACAAGGAAACAACTGAGCTAATTGACGCCATAGACCAAATAGACCTAATAGATATCTTCAGAACCTTCTACCCCACAGACACAGAGTTCATGTATTTCTCCCCAGTACATGGAACATTCTCTAGGATTGACCATATACTAGGCCATAAAGGGAGCCTCAACAAATTCAAAAAATTGAAACTATACCATGCAGCTTCTCAGACCATAGCACAGTGAAACTTGAAATCAAAAACCCAAGAAGCTCTACACCATATGCAAATATAAGGAGAATGGACAACATGATCCTAAATGAACAGTGGGTCATCGAAGAAATTAAAAGAGAAATCAAAATATTTCTAGAAACAAATGAAAATGATATGATAACACAACCTATCAAAACCTGTGGGACACAGCAAAAGCAGGGCTAAGAGGAAAGTTTATAGCAATTAGTGCCTACATCAAGAAGCTGGAAAGGAACCAAACAAATGAACTCTCCATGCACCTCAAGGATTTAGAAAAACAGCAGCAAATCAAGCCCAAATCCAAAAGGAGGAAAGAAATACTAAAGATCAGAGAAGAAATAAACAGAATTGAAACCACAAAAACAATACAAAAGATCAACAAAACCAGGAGCTGGTTCTTTGAAAAAATAAACAAAATCGACACACCATTGGCCCAACTAACCAAAAAAAGGAGAGAGAAGACCCAAATCTGTAAAATCAAAGATAGTAATGGAAATGTAACAACAGACACAACAGAAATAAAAAGAATCATCAGAAACTACTACAAAGAGATGTATGCTAAAAAATTGGGGAACCTGGAAGAAATGGATAGATTCCTGGACAAATACAACCTTCCTAAACTGAGCCGTGAAGATATAGAAAATCTAAACAGACCCATAACCATGGAAGAAATTGAATCAGTAATAAACGCACTACCGAAAAAGAAAAGCCCAGGACCGGATGGCTTCACTGCTGAATTTTACCAGACATTAAGAGAACAACTAACCCCAGTTCTCAAATTATTCAAAATGATTGAAAGAGAGGGAATCCTTCTAAATTCCTTCTACGAAGCCAATATCAACTTAATTCCTAAGCCTGGAAAAGACACAACAGAGAAAGAAAACTACAGACCTATCTCCCTGATGAACACAGATGCAAAAATACTCAACAAAATTCTGGCAAACCGAATCCAACTACAGATCAGAAAGATCATACAACCGGACAAAGTGGGATTTATCCCTGGTATGCAGGGATGGTTCAATATTCAAAAGTCAATCAATGTAATACATTACATTAATAAACTGAGAAACAAAAATCATATGGTTATCTCAATAGATGCAGAGAAAGCATTTGACAAAATACAACACCCTTTCATGATGAAAACCCTAAGCAAATTGGGGTTAGAAGGAACATTCCTCAACACAATTAAGGCAGTCTATGATAAACCAAAGGCCAGCATCATATTGAATGGGGAAAAGTTGGAGGCATTTACATTAAAACTGGCACCAGACAGGGATGCCCACTCTCACCATTGCTATTCAATATAGCCTTAGAAGTATTAGCCAGAGCCATCAGGCAAGAACAAGAAATTAAAGGGATACAAATGGGAAAGGAGGAAGTTAAACTATCCCTATTTGCAGATGACATGATACTATATATAGGGGACCCGATAAACTCCTATAAGAGACTACTGGAACTCATAGAAGAGTTTGGTAAAGTAGCAGGATACAAAGTCAACGCTCAGAAATCAACAGCCTTTGTATACACAGACAATGCCAGGGCCAAGGAAGAACTACTAAGATCAATCCCATTCACGATAGCCAAAAAAACAATAAAGTACCTTGGAATAAATTTAACCAAGGAGGTCAAAGACCTCTATGATGAAAATTACAAAACACTAAAGAAAGAAATAGAAGACGACACAAAAAAATGGAAAAACCTGCCATGCTCATGGATTGGAAGAATCAATATCATCAAAATGTCCATTCTCCCAAAAGCAATTTACAAGTTCAATGCAATACCAATCAAAATACCAAAGTCATTCTTCAAAGACCTAGAAAAAACGATGCTGAAATTCATATGGAGAAACAGGAGACCCAGAATAGCTAAAGCAATCCTTTACAATAAAAGCAAGGCCGGAGGCATCACAATTCCAGACTTCAAGGCATACTACAGGGCAGTTATAATCAAAACAGCCTGGTACTGGTACAAAAACAGATGGATAGACCAATGGAACAGAATAGAAACACTGGAGATCAATCCAAACATCTATAACCAACTCATATTCGACAAAGGACCTAAAACCAACCCCTGGAACAAGGACAGCCTCTTCAACAAATGGTGCTGGGAAAACTGTATGTCCACATGTTGCAGTATGAAGCAAGACCCCTACCTTACACCTTATACAAAAATCCACTCAACATGGATCAAAGAACTAGAGATGCGCCACGACACCATGAAACTAATTGAGAGCATAGAGGAAACCCTTCAAGATATCGGAAAAGGCGAAGAATTCCTGGAGAAGACCCCACAGGCATGGGTAATCAAAGATAAAATAAATGAATGAGATTACCTCAAATTGAAGAGTTTCTTAACAGCAAAGGAAACAGTCAGGAAAGCAAAGAGGCAACCAACAGAATGGGAGACGTTATTCACAAACCACATAACAGATAAAGGATTAACAACTAGAATCTACACAATGATCAAAAAACACCACAGAATCAAAACAAACAGCCCAATAAAAAAATGGGCCAAGGACCTTAACAGACATTTTTCAAAAGAGGAAATCCAAATGGCCAACAGACACATGAAAAAATGCTCAGGATCCCTAGCCATCAGGGAAATGCAGATCAAAACCACAATGAGGTTTCACCTCACTCCAGTTAGATTGGATTACATACAGAAATCAACCAACAACAGATGCTGGCGAGGATGTGGAGAAAAAGGGACACTAATCCACTGTTGGTGGGAATGCAAACTGGTAAAGCCACTATGGAAGACAGTTTGGAGAATCCTCAGAAAACTGAATATAGCACTACCATAGGACCCAGCCATCCCACTCCTTGGAATATACCCAAATGGAATTTAAGGGGTGAAAAAAACCATTTGCACCTCAATATTTGTTGCAGCTCAATTCACAATAGCTAAGACATGGAATCAACCTAAATGTCCATCAACGGATGACTGGATAAAGAAATTATGGGATATGTACTCTATGGAACACTATATAGAAGTAAAAAAACAATGAAATCCAGGCATTTACAACAAAATGGAGGAAGCTGGAAAACATCATGCTGAGTGAAATAAGCCAGTCCAAAAGGGACAAATATCACATGTTCTCCCTGATCGATGGCAACTAAACGAGCACCTAAAATGATACCCACTGAAGTGAAATGGACACTATGAGAGACAATGACATGATCAGCCCTTGTCTAGACTGTTGAGGAACAACTTACTATTTTGTTCCTTTAGTATTTTTGTTGTTGTTGTTGTTGTTGCTCAGTTTGCTCTACACAAGACCACTGGTTGAACTCTGCAATCAACGCACAACTATTCTTAAGCATTTAAAAATTAACAGAAAATTGATCTCTGTGAAACATAGGAGTGGGAATAAGAGAGGGAGGAGATATATAGGACGGCACATACTCACTCAGACCTACCTCCAATGGTGGAACTAGAAATGTGCCAGGGGATTTCAACTCAACCTTACCAAGGAGGCAGGTACCAATGCCAGCACACTTGGTAAAGTGATAAGTATAAATACACAACTGATCAAAAAGATAGGGTAAGTGTCAAAGAGATTACACAAATAAGACCAGTGTAAGCAAATAATGAAAGATAGAATCAAAAGGGAGAGAATGATCCTGCAGGGGAAGCAAGACACAGAGCAGACTCATAGAATGGCAAATGCCCAAAACAGCACTCCTGCCTCAGAATCAACCCCTGGGACATTCGGATCTGACTTAAATGTCGCTGAGAGTCTCACAGGCATGGAAAGCCATGACACGGTGGCAAAAAACTATCTAAATGAAAGATCCTGGTGAACAAGACCCAGCAGAAGGATCCTGCCATCAAGGAGAGGGGCGCCTTTCTCTGAAGGGAGGAAGGGACCTCCACTGTGATATGGCCTTGACTAAACAAATTCAGAGTTGGTGAACTCAAGGGGCTTCCATAGCCTAGACAGTTCATAGCAAGAGTCTTGGGTGATTGCTGACATCATAAATAAGTGTGCCAATTGTTAAATCAACAACGGGAGTCACTGGGTTCATGCTCCCCACGCAGGATCTCTGTCCTTAATGTGTTTAACTATGAAACTCAAAAACAACACTACTAGTCGAACAATACCCTATACCTGGTTCGGTTGTGTGAGTGAAAGTTGTTGAAATCCCTGCTTAGTATATACTAAGGTGATCTTCAGTATATGAAGGTAATTGGAAATGAAACGTGATGAAGGGCAGGATGGGAGAGGGAGTGGGTGAGGGCAGGGCCACGGGAGGGAGGGAGGTTGGGGGGGAAGCCACAACAATACAAAAGTTGCATTTTATATTCTACTTAAAACTATTGGTTGAACTCTGTAATTAATACACAATTACTCTTAGGTGTTTAAATAATGCTATAACTAGTACTCAAATAGTATTTTACACTTCGTGTTTCTGTGTGGGAGCAAAATGTGGAAATCTTTACTTACATACCCTAAATTGATCTTCTGTATATAAAGATAATTGAAAATTAATCGTGATGTGAAGGGGAAGGGGAGAGGGAGTGGGAGAGGGGAGCGTTGTGGGTGGGAGGGAAGTTACGGGGTGCGGGAGGAAGCTATTGTAATCCATAAGCTGTGCTTAGGAAATTTATGCTCATTAAATAAAAAAAAGAAATAAAAAAGAAATAAAAAAAAGAAATCTACCAACAACAGATGCTGGTGAGGATGTGGGGAAAAAGGGACACTAACCCACTGTTGGTGGGAATGCAAACTGGTTAAGCCACTATGGAAGTCAGTTTGGAGATTCTTCAGAAACCTGAAGAAAACCCTACCATACAACCCAGCCATCCCACTCCTTGGAATTTACCCAAAGGAAATTAAATTGGCAAACAAAAAAATGGTCTGCACCTTAATGTTTATTGCAGCTCAATTCACAATAGCTAAGACCTGGAATCAACCTAAATGCCCATCAACAGTAGACTAGATAAAAAAATTATGGGATATGTACTCTATAGAATGCCATAGAGCCATAAAAACAATGAAATCTGGTCATTTGCAACAAAATGGAGGAATCTGGAAAACATCATGCTGAGTGAAATAAGCCAGTCCCAAAGGGACAAATATCATATTTTTTCCCTAATTTGACAACTAACCGAGCACCTGAAAGGAAACCTGTTGAAATGAAAAAATGACTTGATCAGCCCTTGTCCTGACTGTCGAGGAACAACTTATTATTTTATTCCTATTAGTATTTTTTTGTTCTGCTTATTACCACTGGTTGAACTCTTTAATTAGCACACACTTATTCTTAGCTGTTTAAAGTTAACTGAAAAGTGATCCCTGTTTAATATTAGAGTAGGAATAAGAGAGGGAGGAGATGTACTGTTTGGCACATGCTAACTCGGACTTACCCCTAGTGGTAGAGCTTGAAACATGCCAAGGGATTCCAATTCAATACTATCAAGGCGGCACGTATCAATGCCATCTTACTAGTCAAAGTGATCAGTTTCAGTTCATAATTGATCATATTGAAAGGATTAAGAGTCAAAGAGATCACATAACCAAACTAGTGTCTGCTAATACTAACTGATATAATTAAAGGAGAGAGAATGATCCAACATGGGAAGAAGGATACACAGAGGACTCATAGAATGGCAGATGTCCTAAACAGCACTCTGGCCTCAGAATTGGCCCTTAAGGCATTCGGATCCAGATAAAAAGCCCATGAGAGTTTCTCATGCATGGAAAGCCAAGATACTGTGGCAAAAAAAAAAAAAAAAAATGTCCTAAATGAAAGATATCTGTGAGTGAGATCCCAGGGAAAAGAACAGGTCATCAAAGAGGAAGGTACCTTTCTCTGAAGGGAGGAGAAAACTTCCACTTTGACTATGGCCTTGTCTAAATAAGATTGGAGTTGGCGAACTCAAGAGACTTCCATAGCCTTGGCAGCTCATGACAAGAGCCTTGGGTGATCACTGACGTCATAAATAAGGGTGTCAATTGTTAAATCAACAACAGGAGTCGCTGTGCACCTGCTCCCCATGTAGGATCTCTGTCCTTAATGTGTTGTACTATGCAAATTAATAGTAAAACTACTACTCAAACAGTACTTTATATATCTGTGTGGGTGCAAACTGTTGAAATCTTTACTTAGTATATACCAAGCTGATCTTCTGTATATAAAGATAATTGAAAATCAATCCTGATGAAGAATGAGATGGAAAGGGAGTGGGAGATGGGATGGCTGCAGGTCGGAGCGAGGTTATAGGTGGAAAAAATGCTATATTCCAAAAGTTGTACTTTCAAAATTTATATTTATTAAATAAAAATTTTTAAAAAACAATATAAAGAAATTTCCAGTTCAGTATATTCTTTGTGCACACAATCACCTTTAGCTCATATTAGGCCTATATGTACTAAACTAGTAGCTCCCTCTGAGGTGGAAACATGCCTTAATTAACCTGTTAATATTTAAGTTTCTAGGGGCCAGCGCTTTGGTGTAGTGGGTACAGTTGTCACCAGCAGTGTAGGCATCCCATATGGGCGCTGGGTCAATCCTGGCAGCTCTACTTCAAATCCAAGTTTCTACTGTGGGCTGGAAAAGGAATAGAAGATGGCCCAAGATCTTGGGCCCCTGCACCTGCATGGGAGAACAGAAGAAGCTGCTGGTTTCAAATCAGCCCAGCTCCGGCCCTTGTGGTCATTTGAGGAGTGAGCCGGTGGATGGAAGACTTCTCTCTCTCTCTCTCTCTCTCTCTGCATCTGCCTCCTTGTAACTCTACCTTTCAAAAAAAAAAAACAAATAAATCTTTAAAAATTTTTTAAGTTTCTAAGACAAAAATTAGACCACTGTGTAAATGAGGCTTATATCATTTTAGAAGCTCTCTGTTTCTAAAAATACTTTGGGAGTCAGTGTTATAGTGTAGTAAATTAAAGTAATGCTTACAATGCCAACATCCTACCTTGGAGCACCAGTTTGAGTTTTGACTGTTTTGATTATAATCCAGCTCTCTACTAAGTACCTGGGAATGCAACAGATGATGGTTCAAGTACTTGGGCTACTGCCATTCACGTGGTAGACCAAGATGAAGCTGTGGAATCCCAGGGCTCCTAGCTTCAGCCTGGACCATTTCTGCCACTTGGGGAGTGAACTATGTGATAGAAGGTATTCTCTCTTTCTCTCTGTCTCTCTCCCTATCTCCCTCTCTATTTCTCCCTCTTTCCCTTTCTCCCCCTCTCCTTTCTTCCCTTTCTCTGTTACTCTGCCTTTCAAATAAATAAATACATCTTTAAAAATTATTTGTTATCTTTCAGCCTCTTTACCATTTCATAGATGGTTAATGTAGATGAAGGAGGAATTTATTCTGAGATATAATTAATATTTTAGGCATTGAAAAAATCATTTAAACATTCATAAATAAAAGCACATTGTATCCTTTTTTGTTGGTAGTTATATTCACTGAGTGTCCTGTAAAGTACTGTTTTAGAACTGGAAGCATACTTTTGAAATAAGACAAAACAAAATCTATGTCACGATGATGCTATGTGTTTTAATTTGAATAGAGAAATGGCATTATGTATCATGCTAGATGATGATAAATACTGACATAAAACACAAGGAAAAGCCTCAAGATATTGGTGTAGGCAGTGAGTTTGTGGATAAGATTTCAAAAGGGCAGGTATCAAAAGCAAAACTAGACAATAGTATTATATCAAACTTTGAAGCTTTTGCACAGCAAATGAAACAATCAATATACTGAAGAGACATCTGATAGAAGAGGAGAAAATATTTGCAAGCTATTTATCTGATAAAGGATTAATATTCAGAATGTGTCAGAAACACAAAAAACCTCAGCAACCAAAAGCAACCAATCCAGTTAAGAAATGGGCAAATGACATCTCTCAATAGTTCTCTAAAGGACAATTATAAATTGGCAACAAATATAAGAGAACATGCTCATCATCACTAGCTATCAGGGAAATGTAAAGCAAAACCAGGGGGATCTATTAACTCACCCCTTTCAGAATGACTATTATCAAAAAGACAGAAGGTAACAAATGCTGGAGAGGATGTGGTAAAAGGTAGATCTTACGCATTGTTGGTGGGAGTGTACATTAGCACAGCCACTGTGAAAACAGTATGGGTATTTTTTAAAAATTAAAAATAAATCTTCCATATGATTCAGTAATCTCATTACTGGGCATATATCCAAAGACATGAAATCATTGTATCAAACAGATACCTGCTCCATCATGTTTATTGTGACAATATAGCCAAGATAGGGAATCAACAAAGTGTCTTCAGATGAATGGATAAAGAAAAAAATGTGGTTTATATATAAACACAATGGGATTATAGTCAGTCAAAATAGAATGAAATCCTGTTATCGTCGGCAAAATGGATGGAACTAGAGGACATTAGGGTAAGTGAAATAAATCAGACACAAAAAAATAACTACTGGTTTCCCTCACATGTGAGAGTTAAAAAGAAAAAGTCATTAGGAACACAGAATGTTAATTTCTAGAGGCTTGGAGCTGTGGAGTTTGGATTTAAAAAAATAAGGGAAACTGGTTATGGTTTATAAACTGTAACAAATATGCTAATATAAGACGTTAATGATAGATGAAGCCTGGTGTGTGCTATATGGGAAATCTTTGTATAAGACAATTTCTGTTTTATAAACTTAAAACTATTGTGAAATAAAAAAAATAGATGGGCCAAAAGAGAGAATTATGGATAGACTTCTACTTTTACATAATAAGCTTAAATTTAACTTTATTTGAACAGAAAAAAAACCACAATGACTTTTGAATGAAAAGCATGAATTTATTTTTACTAGCGTTTAAAATACAGTGAAACTGAAGAGAGAGCTAAATGTTAGATATTCTTCCAGGGGGTGTACTCATTTTAATTGGAGTGAGTAGGGGTGATATCCTCAGGGGCTGATGTCTGAACAAGGACCTGCAGAAGGTGGAGGAGTGATCTGCACAGCTGTGCATGTCAAGAGGACTCCATGAAGAGTGGTCGGATGGGGCAACCACCTCAATGCCCTAATTTAGGAGCACACTTGGCTATTGTGAGGTAGGCAGGAAGACTGGTATGATTGGAAGGGAGTGATCCAGGGGAAAAGTGGTAGCCACGTTCTGAGATGAAAGTGGAGGACTCTGTAGGGCCTATAGACCATGAAGAGCACACTAGATTCTGTCCAAGTTCAACTGGGTCATTAAAGGTTTCCAAGTGGATAAAAATATCTGGATTATAAAACAAGTCTTCTGCATCCATGTGGAGAGGAGCCTCTGGAGTGGGAGGAGTGATGGCAGAAACCATTACTGAAAAGGTGATTCCATACTTTCCCTGCCCGTGTTCACTTCTCAGGCTCTGTTAAAGTGCTACACCATAGATGATAAGTACAAATGGTTGGGAGACCAGGAGAAGTGGTAATTGGCAAATAGCTTCAACTTAGACACGTGTTACAGCGAAAATCACCAGCCAAAGGAGCTGGTGATTTGCTTCTCAGAACCCTGGAGAGGCTCAGGGTTATTGCAGGCATGGATAAGGGAAGGTACGAGATGAGGAGTTGCAAGAAAGTAGGACAGGCACCCAATATTCCATCACGCAACTCATGACACAGAATCCTAACAGTTAAGTATTCATTGTTGAGACAGGAAGATAATCTCAACGGAACTGGATTTCTACATAATTACTTGCTATTGAAACCAGGACTGCATAAATGCCATTCACCTGCACAGATATTTCAATAGTTTTTAATTGTTCATTCTTAAACATGGTTACATCATCAAGGATCACCACACATTTGAAAAATTTGCAGTACAAAAAGGGTGGGGGCTCACAATAATACAGCATAGTGGAACATGACATAACTTGAAATATGTTTTTATATTCTAGAAAAGACTCAAGCCCTCACACCCGTTGCATCAAGACCATAATGCAATGAAAAGGACATCAGATAAAAAAGATCCCATGTGAAATAAAATTTTATTCTGGAAAAATAACCTGGATATGTATTTTACTAGAGATGACAGGAGATAAAGTTAAGGAAACACCCAGAAAGTAGTGTAAAAAAAAAGACACTATCAGGTAACTATAATCCAAAATCTTACTAATAAAGTTACAGAAAGAATTGGAAAAATTTGGAAAATATGAAATTGTTAAAAAATAAAAATTGTAACTTTTTCCAGAATATGAGAACAAAATAATAACTATTTTAGTTTTTAAAGATTTGTTTGTTTATATGAGAGTCAGAGTTTCAGAGACAGGGAAAGACACACACACAGAGAAATTACTATTTTAAAATGTAGAAGGGAAACAAAGGAACAGGCACAAGCATGTATCTGTATATACCATTGCGGGACCTCAGAACACAGAGATTAAAGGGAAACTTTCAAAGGAAATAAAGCAGGTCACCAATAAAGGACTGTAAATAAGACTGGTAGCAGAGTCACTTAAATACTCAAAGCTCTAAAAGACAGTGTCTTCAGCAGTCAAGGGAGTAACTTTGGACATATGAATATAGGCCTGAAACATAAGGCAAACCACCAATAAGATAAAAGTTTACATAGAAGACATTTTCAGACAAAGGCCCAGAGAGTTTACCTTCTTCACCACCTTTCCCAAAAAGCTATTTCAGGATATACTTCTGCAAAATTAGGAAATATATCAGTAAATAAAAAAGCATAAGCATTGAAAACACTGTTGATGCAACTTGGGAGACTAATTAAATGGGATTAATTAGGTCAAGGCAGCTTAATTAGAGTTCCAGGGAAAAGGAATAGTGGCAAACTTTAGTGGAGAACACTAGAAACATTAAATCTATAAGCATAATAACTCAGAGAATTGAAAGGTAGGCTATACAAGCAATAATTTGAAAAGCAGTGGAAAAGAGAGGAAGGCCAGGAAAAACAGAAAGCAAATATAGGACATTAGATCCTACTATTCAAGAAAATACATCTGTTCCTGTTGGAGCACAGAGCAGCCCTGAGGAGTCATTGGTCTCACTGTGCCTTGGGCTGTTCAAGTGAGAAAATATGGGGATTATCTACTGGATTATTCCTGTTTCTGTCCCTCAACAGACTTTGTCTCATGGAGCATTTATGTCTCTGTTTCAGTCTCTTCTCCCTTAGAAGCCAAAGCCTGTGTGATTCAGTTGGTTCAGACATGAGCAGCAGCATGGCTGTGGCTCAGGCTCTAGTAAGCAAGATGTACCTACTTCAGGCTTCATCTAAAGGTTTCATCTCAGCCAACCAGTGGTTAGCAGATGAGGCTGCAGCAGTGCCAGAAGCTGCAGTAATGGCAGTGGCAGTAGACGTTCCACTGGGCAAATAGCTTAAGCCTCTGATCCTGTAATAACTGCATGGGCAACACAAGCACAGCACTATAGAGAGTATACACGCATTTTGGAAAGAATGAAACAGTACTTCCCAAGATTGTCGGGGACTCATTATTGTAATCAATCTCCCTTAGATGACATGTTTCCCTGAGGAGCTCTGCCATTTGGAGGCTTCAGCCTCTGTGTTTTCTGTGACAAATGGGGCGTTCTGAAATGGGAATAACAATAATAGATTGGAATTGGGCCCATATATGAGTATAGTCTCTGTTCTTTCCACCCTAATCATTCTTACTGGCTGTTTCAAAAGCATTGGGACTTATGAAGAGGAAGGCTGCATGACATCTACAGGATGTGTCCAGTTTTCTTCTGGATCTGAGCACTTCTGTTCTGGTGGATGACATCAAGTATGCATTCATGTGATATGTACTGAAAATTGCAGTTTTAGTGCCCACTTCCATGACCCCATCCATGTTACTCTTATCCAGACTTGTTTGTCTCTGACTTTACAGTTGTGTACCAACCTCTGACGGAAGAAGTATGTCATTTGCAAATATTCAGACATAAGGATGTTCCTTTGCCATGAGCTACCTCTGCCATGAATAGTGGAAAACCAAGTGTAGTGTTCACAGCTCTGTCCCTTTGGGAAAAGTAAATGAGAATGGACATAGTACTGCTTAAATTACTCAAATTAAATTTATCAAGCTCATTTAGAAATTTTGATCAAAAGAAATTATTGGGTAATTTTTATCTTTATAGTATCCAGAATCTTAAAAAGTAACACATATTATATAATCTTCTAACATAAAGAGAAATATGATATATTACATATTTCATCTTTCTATAGTTTTCCTTTCCTATGTTTTCTCTGAGGTAAGTTGTTGATGGATTGGAATTTAGGTTAATTGTACAATTGACTATAATCAATATATATTGTATATGAAAATGAATTAGTGATGGTACTGTCTATATACATTATAATTTTTCTTTGCTAAAGTTTAAAAACATAAGTTGGAAAGTTAATGTGCTTTGCATTTCATGGGATGATTTAATAGTGTTCTCCAATAGGCTTGAACCCAACTACAAAGATCTATTCTTATGTTTTAATTTTAGACAACTAGTCTGTCATATCTACTACATTTGCACTTAATAAAGATACTTACACACATATGATGGCATTTAGTAAAAACAATACAATAGTGGGTTTGGGCATTATGGTTTATTAGGTTAAACTCAGGATTTCTGCATCCCATACTGGAGTGCCTCTACTTCCAATGGAGTACTGCTTCCATTTCTGATCAAGCATCTGACTAATGCACCTGGAAGGTAGCAGATGGTATTCCAAGTATTTAAATTCCTTCTATCCATGTGGGAGACCCAGATAGAGTTCCTGGCTCCTGGCTTTGGCTTGGCCCAGCTCTGACTGTTGTGGGCTTTGTGGGAGTGAAGTAGTGGATCAAAGATTCTCTTTTTCTCTCTCTCCCCCTTTCTGTCACTTTATCTTTCAAACAAATTAATATAGCTCTCAATATGCAATGATATTCCACTTGCTGCTACAAATAAAGATTACTTGGAAGGTGTCTAACTATTTTCCACTCTTCAGGATGCATTAGGATACACACATTTTGCTTTTTACCTGCTCTTTTTCCCAGTCAGTATTAGTGAAAATATTAGTTAGATGGCACTCCCAGCCTAGTCTAACTATTATTATTATTGTAATAATTGCCACTAGGTTATTATAATTATCTTGTCATCAGAATCACATTTTCTGAGAATTATTGCTGAGATTCTCCAGAGTCAAATTATTAACTCTAATTTTAATAATATTTCACTTCTTCCCTTGTGATTAAAGAAGTCACATTGAAATTTTTTACATATGAATTTCACTTTATTTCTCCAAAAACACATAATGGCAGGAAGCAAAAACAATATTAGCCTGAATATAAAGAACAAAGATAAAAGGAATGATAATGGTATAGAATATATGCAGTTCTCATTAGATATTATGAAATTTCATCAAGAATAAATACTAAATTAGTAATGTATTAAAGAAGGAAAGCAAAAGTTAGAATCAAAAGCCAGGTGGAAGTTCTCTTCAAGGAGGTATTGATATATATTTAAAACTTTTCCAATAAATTCTTAAAGGAGTAAGATACAGAAAAGATATAAAAAGACTGTGTTAAGTTTGTTTTTTGGGGTGGAGAGGGGGTCACTTTGTCACAAAATTGTCAAACTGAGTGCCTCTTATATTTGCCTAGAAATAAAGTGATTCATATGACAATGGTTTGTCTTTAAGTTGTATCTGTAAAGAGTGTGGTGTGTCTACATCTGTGTTTCTGTGGATAGCAAGGTAGTTAGTTGAAATTTTTTACTGAGAAGCAGAGTTAAACTGGCCATCAAATACTAAGGTGTTGGCCCAAGTAGTTTGCAGGTAGAGCAGAGAGTTGTCTCCTCTGACAGTAGGTCAAAGCTGCATAAAACCAAGGAAACAGAATCAGGGTACCAATGTTGTTCTGGTGTCACTGACAGTTTTGCCAAAATAGTCATCCAGGTGAGTGAAGAACCAACAGAAAGTGCTTGCCATGGAGCTTGGAAAATTCAGAGCTAAGGACAGGGAAAGCAGAAGTTATCCTACAAACAGAGGTGCAGGTGGAGAGAGCAGCAGAGTAGTTTACAAAGAACTAATAAAATTGCCTAAAAAAGGAAGTTTGCTTTAAAATCTGCCTATTTTTAAGAACCAAAGGACACTTTCTAGCTGTATCAATCTCATAAAATCTTTTTATTTGCTTTTTTTCCCATCCTTTTTCTTGCCCTTCCATTCTACCAGAGTAGAACTTCTTGTTCCTCAGCCTTCAGCAGCATTTGGAAAACAATGCAAAGCACAGCACTGACTTCTCTCACTGCAAGCAGACAGTTCATGGCAGACCCCAGTTGTAGAGGGGAAGAACTTGAACCAAGAGGCAAGTTCAAAACGTTCATTATTTCATGGCATTGGACATTCTTTTACTGAATTTAAATTACATTTAGTAATCATAGTTGTAGAGAATTTTCTTTACTCATTAGTAGCTAAAAAATATCATGAAATTGCCATGGTTGGGAAAAACCTACACTCTCCAATCTTTGCTTATTAGCAGTGTTAGAGGAAAAGTAGCACATATATTAATTTGATCATATCACATGAAATTAATTCCCCAACATGCTGCAATAGACACACACACACTGCATAGAAATAATTTACTTATTAAAATTAGTTTGGGAGTGATCATTTAGCAAAGCCCTTAAGTCTGTATTTTTGAACCACATCCCATATCGAACCACCGGATTTGAGTCTCAGCTCTTCCCCTTGGGATCCAGTTTCCTTCTAATGTGCATCCTGGCAGGCAGGAGGTGATAGTTCAAATAAATGGTCCCTTGCCACCTACGTTTGAGACCCAGATTGAGTTCCAGGCTCCTGGCTTTGGCTTGGCCCATCCCTGGCTATATTTGGAACTTGAAGAGTGAAGCAGCAGATGGGTGATCTCTGTCTATTTCTCTTTCACAGTTTCTCTGCCTTTCAAATAAAACTTAGGCAAACAAAAAAAATTGAAGCTTGCTTGAATCTTCCTAGGAGAATCCATCGATTTCAGCAGCTGACAGGTTACTCATATTTTACAGCTTCATGGTCCTTCTGATGAAGGCTGAAATCGTCAGCCAATAAAAATATCTACGGTTAAAGCTACCTGTATTTGGGATGCTAGAGTCCTACTGTGCAAAAACCTGTAGGCAACATTGTGAAGACTTTCTTGTATGACAGTTCCAGAGTGGGAATTTGCTTACTATTCATTTGCAAGATTCTGAGGGGCCAACTGGAGACTGCATGCTGAAAGGGTAATTTGTAGGCCCTCTATAAATGTTGAAAATTCACGTCTCAAGCTCTCACCACATCCCGTGTAAGTAGGTCTGGATATGCGTATCAGGCTTCCTTGGCGATGCTGATGGACACTAAGCTGCTCAAAGCTACTGCATTAGCAGAAAGCTCTGCCGCTTTCATCATCTCTGAGCCAAATTAAAAATAATATTTTCAGAGTTTTGCTGAACAAGAAAGCACAGCAGTGGAACCCTCCACATTCTGTCCATAATTTTTGATAAAAGCAATTTTTGGTATAAATTGTTTAACCAGGGCATTTTCTCCTTTTATGCTTTTTGCTGTGAGTTCATTTTTAGTATAAATTCTCCCCAAATTAAGGATGAAGCTACATGAGTACAGCCACAATTTTCTTGTTTTTCATAGCAGTTCCTTACTGAGAACAGATAAATTGACCTTTCTAGGTTACCACGAGCTACAGAAACACCGAGAAAATGAGCTTTATGTTGAATAGCAGTACTTGACAGTGAGTTTAACACCATCGTACAACCTGATGTCTTCTTAAAATTCTAGGTCACTGCAATAGGCCTTAGAGGCTGAATTACTTTCAGCTTCCAAATATGATGATTGCTCAATAAAGCATTTCTTAATCTTCACAGTTCTCTGTGATACACCCTACACTGAGTTCTCAAAGTGGAGAGAGTCAGTAGTATTTTGCTGTAGCTGTTGAATTGACCACAGCAATTTCAATCCTGCTGAGCTAAAACAGGTGAAAATTATTGGTCCAGAGACTCCATATGGAAAACTTGACCGGACTCTGAGAAATTATTGAATTATTTTCTTCACTTTTCCATTGAAATCCATTTCTGTTGCATTTTATTGAATCTCATTTTCTTCCCATCCTAGTCGGAGGGTGAAATGTTGGATCAAGTGTAACAAACAGCAGTAGTGCTACAGGCAAAGGTCAGAAGCCATTGTGATGCTGTCCCAAATTCTCCCTTCAGCCTGGGGGCCCCGAGGGGGTACCCATGAACTTGTGAGACAAGAAAGGAAATACAACATTTCTTTGTCAAAGTGTTAGAAAAATCAAGAGCAACTTTCTTTATACATTGCTTTTTTTTTTATTTGACAGGTAGAGTTATAGACACTGAGAGAAAGAGAGAGACAGAGAGAAAGGTCTTCCTTCAGTTGGTTCACTCCCCAAATGGCTGCTCCAGCCAGCGCTGCACAGATCCAAAGCCAGGAGCCAGGTGCCTCTTCCTGGTCTCCCATGAGGGTGCAGGGGCCCAAGCACTTGGGCCATCCTCCACTGCCCTCCTGGGCCACAGTAGAGAGCTGAACTGGAAGAGGAGCAGCCAGGACTAGAACTTGGTGCCTATATGGGATGCTGGTGCCACAGGCAGAGAATTAACCAAGTGAGCCACTGTGCCGGCCCCTATGCATTGCCTTTTTAACCATTCTGCTTTTGTTCTGATTAAACCTAAGGCTAACAGTACTTTTGTTGTCTAGATGTTACATTGTGCCTAGACTGTGTTTAATAAAATAGATGTATATAAGAATTGAATATCTGAAGCTGGGGCCTAGGACTTACCTGATGCTATGCATTTCCTAGCTTACATGAATGCAAATAATAGTAATAAGCCATATGAGAAATGTTATTTCATAGAGATTGCAAAAGCCCCATTAGTCTATATCATTCAGAGATTTTATACAATATGTATAACACATATTATGTGTATACACACATAATACAGGCCCTCAAAAAGTTACTGGAATTATGTATCATGAAACAAATGTATAGATTTCAAGATTTTATTGTACTCAATTAAACTTACCTTTTAATACAATTTTTTCCACAGACTTTTTGAAATAGCCTCACACACACACATAGATGTATAAACACGCATGGCACATGGTATATTGCAAATTGATCTATCATGTGTGTATACATACATATGAATTTTTAAAACAGAAAGCATGATTATAAATAATCAGCACACAATCAGCTTTAAAGATTAAGTATTCCTAATTTCTCTCCATATTACTTTTGTGTTCCTTTCCTAACCCATCCCTCTGCCTTTACTGAAGAATTAAACAATAATTTGATTGGATTTGTAAGGACAATGTGTTGTATGCAGGTGTGTATGTGTATGCATAAGTTTCATGTTATTTGTCCATGTTAGTTTTTCTATTTGTTGTGCCTTACAAAAATATGAAATAATACCATCTGCTGCTTGCTTTCCTCATTCAGTGTCATGTTATGTATCCCTAATGATGTACATAAATCATTCACCCATTTCCACTCTATTAGTATTCTATTCTAGGAACAGAATGCATGTATATTAAGAAAGCTTCAACACGTGTTTGTTATTCTTGATTTTTATTAGCTTACGTGGGCAAGAGGTTATCTATCAAGTAGGTCTATTTATTTATTATTGACTTTTGGTATTTCACCTTTTTCAGGAAATGAGGGTGTCCTTCCTTGCTGTTTTTACTTGAAACCATAAGTAGTATTGGATTTTATTAAAATATCTTTTTATCCTACTGATAATTTTTATTTTACTTATTTAATATGTTAATATTATGAATAACATACTTTACATTTAATTATTCTTGACTATACTTGGAAAACATCTTTGTGTATCCCTTTTATCCATTTTGGTTCTGTTTGCTAGTATATTTAAGAGTATTAAGATATATTTAATGCGGCTGGTGCCATGGCTCAATAGGCTAATCCTCCGCCTGCGGTGTCGGCACCCCAGGTTCTAGTCCCGGTTGGGGCACCGGATTCTGTCCTGGTTGCTCCTCTTCCAGTCCAGCTCTCTGCTGTGGTCCGGGAGTGCAATGGAGGATGGCCCAAGTGCTTGGGCCCTGCACCCACATGGGAGACCAGGAGAAGCACCTGGCTCCTGGCTTCAGATCAGCGCGGTGCACTGGCTGCCATTGGGAGGTGAACCTTTCTCTCTGTCTCTTTCACTGTGCACTCTGCCTGTCAAAAAAAAAAAAAAAAAAAAAAAAAAGAAGAGATATATTTAATGGGTAAAAAAGAGGACACAATTTTTTTTCTTGGATCAATATAGTCTGGTTTCTACATACAGATAAATTTTGATAAAGAATGCTTCATCTATTTCTGTCATCTAGAAAACTTTGTATAAGATCTGTGATACCTTCACTGAGAATTATATAAACTTGGTGTTTTCTCTGTGTAAAGTTTTCAATCATAGTAAATGTCTTTAATGGGTACAAAATTAGGTAGACTTGATTTTTCATTTTCAGGCCACTTTTATGTCATATTTCAAATGTATCGATAGTATTGTAATATTTTAATCAACAAGATTATCTTGGGTTAATTTTGTGGGACACAGTTAAGTTTTTGAAAACAGTGATTTGGGGCCGAATCCCGTATGGTATCCCGTATGGGCTCCGGTTCGAGTCCCAGCACTCCACTTCCAATCCAGCTCTCTGCTGTGGCCTGGGAAAGCAGTGGAAGATGGCCCAAGTCCTTAGGCCCCTGCACCCACACGGGAGACCAGAAGAAGCTCCTGGCTCCTGGCTTCGGATTGGCATAGCTCCGGCCGTTGTAACCATCTGGGGAGTGAACCATCGGATGGAAAACCTCTCTCTCTCTCTCTCTCGCTCTCTCTCTCTGCCTCTCTGCTCTCTGTGTAACTCTGACTTTCAAATAAATAAATAAATCTATAAAAAATTAAAAGAAAACAGTGATTCTATGAAAGCTCCACTTTGCATGATTCTGGGGTTGAACTACAATGATTTTTACTCTGGCTAGGGGAATGTGAACTATTTCTGGCACTGTATAAAGCCAGTGGACTGTTTGCTCCTTTTGTAGACTTACTTCCTTGCCTTCAGGTATTTTTATCATATGCATGAGCTCACCAAAGTTCAGCTGGAGACCAGCGGGAGATTTCTGGCAATTCTGCAGTCTTTTAACCCACCTTGCAAACTCTGGCCACGTTGGCCTCCCTGGATACTGGATTTGTCTATTCAACTCAGGGAGATGGGCAGACTGTACTGTCCTTCTCCTGCACTGTGCTGTGCCTTGAAATCACCTTTAGATAGTAAGGGGTGGACAATAATGGGGCTTACCTGGTTTGGTTTCCATCTTTCAAGAATAAAAATCATGCACTGTCTAATGTACTGTGTCTGGAAACCATTATCTTCACATTATTTTTTCTTTTTTGTTGCTGTTTAGGGGCATTCATTCAGTCAATATCTTTGATTGATGTGTTGTTGTTTTGCTGCTTGTTTTATGCATTTTCTGTGAAATGAAAAATTCTATTGAAAGAAGCTATGAGCTAGTTTGACACATGTGCCTAAAAATAAAAGCTAATGCATTTGTCTCCTTATTTCCTATCTTTATGTTTTCATTTGCTTTTCTTCATATTTTTCACAGGGTGAAGTTTCCTATCATAATTTTTGGGCAGGTACTTAATTTTATTGCCACTTCAGTCTAATGGAATTAGCTGTTTAGGATGGGTTGATTAAATTAGTGCTATGGTTTGACTGTGGTTTGAGTACGTTTGTAGTGTATGTTTTGTATTAAACGTTTGGTCCTCAATGTGGGGCTGTTACAAAGGTAGAACTTTTACGAAGTATATGGTGATCCCAGCATCCTGGGTGCTGCCCTCACATGGAATTAATGCAGTTCTTGTAGGACCTCAGTTGTTTCTCTGGAGACAGGGTTGTTGTAAGCTGAGACCACCTCACCTATTTGGCCTCTTGGGCCTGTGGCCAGTTCACTTTCTGTTTATTCACCCAGTTTTATAAGTGGGTCCTCACCAGAAGCCACTTCTTGGACTTCAAACTGTGAGCTAAATAAGCCTGTTTTCTTTATGAAGAATCTAACCTTAGATATTTTGTTATAGCAACAACAAATGGATAAAAATGACATATCAGAATTAGAAAATACCACGTTGGGAGTCTTATGTACCTTTTTACAAATTATGATTGCTGTGAAGTATTATGTGATCACACTTTATAGATATTGGATGTCATTTTTATATGCTTAACATTTTTCTCCTATCCCAGATTCTCAAGAGCCCAGGGTTAATATCTGTTAATAACATGTCCTGCTGACAAAAACTAATCTGTTTCATATCCTGTCAGACTTTTTTGTTGGATCTTATCTAATTGTATGTAATAGCAATGACAATTTAAAGCTATTTAACTTTCTGGATTTTTAATACCAATTATAATTAAGTGCAATCGTCCCTTACAAACATTTTTTATAAATACATCACACTTTTTACTTGAAGACCTCTTATCTAGTAAATCAACTTTGGGACATGGTGGAGACCTCTGACAAATCTTAGCACAATGAAGAACTTGCTTTAGAATCTCTTTTCACTGAAAGACTGTTTTCATTAACACATACACTTTCATATTAAGGCAGAAATGTGTATTTTATTCCAAATGGTTGCTCTCAATATTGGTATATTTGTAGAAACTATATATTTTAAAATTTTCTGGTTTCATTAGGAAGGTAACAATAGAAAAAGATTAGTAAATTTCCAAGAGAGTTACTAACTTAATCATGAAAATATACATTTAAAGATTTATTTACTTTGAAAGTCAGAGTTGCACAGAGAGAAAAGAAGAGGCAGAGAAGGAGAGGGAGCGAGGTCTTCCATCCTCTGGTTCACTTCCCAATTGGCTGCAATGACCGGAGCTGCGCCAATCCAAATCCAGGAGCCAGGAGCTTCTTCTGGCTCTCTTATGTGGGTGCAGGGACCCAAGGGCTTGAGTCATCTCTGCTTTCCCAGGCCATAGGAGAGAGCTGGATTGGAAGTGGAGCAGCTGGGACTTGAACCGACGCCCATATGGGATGCCAGCACTACAGGTGGCAGTTTTTACCCACTATGCCACAGCGCCAGCTCCAAAATATATAATTTTATCTTAAGATATTAAAATTCTCATGACTGAGCTTCTTTGACATGCACTACAATATAGTGCCACAAAATCACATATATTTTAAATATAAATTAGTGAAAATTAAAACATAAAAGCTCAGGTCCAATATTCACAATTCAGATGGTCTGTAGACCCATGTGACTTGTGTCTAACATACTGGACAGTGCAGTCACACAATAATTCTACCACTGCAGAAAATGCTATGAGTCAAAATCTTGCTTGGTCCTCACTTTATTTGTGTGTAACAGGATAACAAGCAATGCAATAATGTCATAGAGTTTCAGTAAGATTATTACATACTCTGTGTTTCATGTAAGAAGTTAGGGAAATATATAGCATATTTAAAAATATTTATCCCATTTATGTAAATATTTAATTATTGCATGCTTAAGAATTTTAAGTAGCTTTTTGATCTTTACCTACCTAGATAATTTGCGTTTACAGATACCAGAGTGTCAATACTATTTTTATTATTTATTTAAAAGACAACATTATGAAATTTCATGATTAGTAGAATATGCAAACAGGAAAATTATGTCACAAATATAAGCTGGCATTAAAAAATAAAAACATGTTAACTGCTTATAGGACATGTAATCACAACCATAAAATTACAAATGAGTGAAAAATGTATAACAGAGATAGGATTACTTAAAAAGGGTTTGTTGTGCTGAGTTGGAGTTGTTGAAATTTGTGAAACAATGACAGACCCTTATGACATGCTGTCAATTAATCTGTCTCACAATATAATTTTACACCACAATCTCTGCTCACTTGGAATTCAAGGTTGAAAGTAGAGGAGTGTTTTCTTGATTGGACACAAAGAATTCACTCCTATATATGTCTCTGAGATTCCATAAACTTTTGCGCTAAGGAATTAACATAAACAGCTAAAGAGAAGGAAAATCATATTATCTAGATGGACTCACAGTACATTTTATATCATGCTATTTAAATATAACTGTTTAAATGATGTCAAATAAAGCAAGATAGGAGACCATTCTGTTTTGACTATGGGAAGCAGTCATGTTCAACACATTAAATAACATTTTAAATGAACCATTATAAGGTAGAGGTAGGCTTGCCAGATAAAATGCGTGATTCCCGCTCAGACAAATTTGAATTTCAGATAACATCAAGTTACTTTTTTTGTATGTCTCAAACATTGTTCAGGGCATACTTAAGCATACAAATTGTTCTTCATATAAAATTCAAATTCTCTGAATTTTTTTTTAGTTTCTTAAATGTGACAATGCAAGCAGAGAGGTACAAAAGAATCATGATTAACGAATCAACCAACAATCTTATCTACTTTGTGTTCATTGAGATTTTCAATAGTCCTGTGGTGGGAAGGAAGTAGAGCAATTACTGAGCATGAATAACCAAGGAGCCACTAGGCCAGCATATTTTAAAACATTTTCTATCATTTTTAACAGGATTTATCTCTCAGGGAAAACCTAAAAGACTGATAATTTACTCTACTGGTATATGCTAGCTTTTACCCTACTAGTATATGTTAGTTGTTATTTATGACCATCCTAACATTAAGGTGTTGAAATCTATTGCCCAAGGTGGTGATAGTAAGAGGGGAGACCTTTGGGAGGTGATTGAGTTGCAGTGATAGAACCCACATGAATGGGATTAGTGCCCTTGCTCCTTACACCATGTGAGAATGTTGAAACAACTCTCCACGAAGAAGGGGGCCCTCACCAGACACTTAGATCTGCTCTCACCTGAGATAAGAGTTTATACACAGACCAGATTATGATATTTTACTATGGCAGCCCAAATGGACTGAGACATTAATGTAGCCAGAACTTAAGATTGCTCTTGTAAAATGGCAATTTGGTTTAGCATGTGCTGCGGCAGTTTATGTCTTGAATATCTCAAACTGTAGCTGAGGAGCGTATTGGTTAGAGGCACATTGGGCACAGCTGTGTCCTTGGGAATGGCCATGTCATGGTACTGATGCTCTCACAATCTGCATTTCCTTTTATGAACCAGAGAACAAAGTATTAGTGATGGCCTGATTCCCCTCTTTCCATTGTTTAAGGTGAATATCACATGGAACTTGAACCTAAGATAGACTGAAAATAGAAGTGACTTCCAATAACTTGTATTTAAAGACATTGTGATATATTTTATTTCTTGGGTACTATTTTACCTTGATAAAGTTTTTCAATGAAAATGACATACATTTATCAAAATAAGAATCTTCTGAATTCAAGAAGAAAGTATTTCTGGATTTCCCTCCTTTACCAGAGATCACTGGGGGCAAACACACTCACTCCCTATTCTCCTTTACTCTGACTAATGCGTAGGTGTGATGTGACTTGTTCTTCTTGACATGCAAAAGGAACCTAAGCTAATTTAGTTAAGTCCAGATCAGGTGCTGATGGTTGGTTTTGTAATATATACGCTGTCAAGGTCTCCCAAACTGATGATCATGGGCATATTTATTGATAGCATATTACCAGTTTCTTTAGTCTCCTTTTCTTTGTATTGGCCTTTCCCACGACTCTTCAGTATCTCTGTGTCCCTGTCCTACAGTGTTGATGTCTAAAACAATAGTGGCCTATGTAAGTCAGAGTGAAAAACGTGGTCTAACCTATGCAAGTCTATGTAAAAAATGTGTACCTTTGTGACGTATTTGAGGGAGTATATTGTGGATTGCCAAGAGGCACAAGGGTGATAATATCCCCCAAGTTACTGGAAGCGAGAACAGTCTTCGTTGTTTTTCTAAACATCCAGGACTTCACTGAGTCTTTGAAAAGAATCCTTGATATTAAATTAAATAAGAAATGCAATTTTTGTTTTTTAAATACACACATGCATGCATTGCCAATGCACGCACATATACAGGAACAAAAATGCCGTTTCTATTGACTGAATATATGAGCATGGCAATTGTCCCCTGTTTATTTTTGCACAGGAGACTGAGACATGAAATATTAAGGAAAGTTTTGATGGAAGGTTTAGAGTTCACAATGAGCATTGCAATATTGTTTTATGTTTCAGAAGAAATAAACAAAAGGCATTCCCTTTGATGATACAAAGGAGGAACATAAATTGTAAAGCAGAAATATTTCTTTCCTAAAATAAACCAACTGTAAATAATTCTCCTCAAAGTCTCAGTGGTTAACTCTGAATTTATACTATTTTAGAAGCTTAATTTTGTTTCTTACTCAATTACCAATCTTTTTAAGGATTTGTAATTTTTGACCTACATAGATCAAAAGGAATCACTACAGGCATGGTATTAATTATGATGGCTTTCAGCAGGTTATAGAGCAAAACTTACCCAAAGTGACAGAAAATTAATTTTGTCTCACAGAAATTGTGAAGAAGGGCAATTGCAGAGCAAGCCTGGCAGCTACTCTGGCATAAGGGACTAATGTCTCTTTTTATCTTTCTATTCTGCTTTCCATGTTTTCCATCCTTGAAGTTACTTCATGGAGCAAGGAGACAATTGTTGCTCCATTCAATACATCTATGTTCCAAGAAGGAAAAATGAGGAAGAAGTGAAAACTATAGAGACAATCTCTCTTTTTAGGTAGATCTTCTAGTTTTCTACTTGCTGGCCTCTGCTTGAATTCATTGGATGCAAAGAAGACTAGAAGCTATAATCTTTTACTTTTATTTTTTCCCCACTGGATAGTATCAGGTTTTGTTAGAAAGAGTTGGGTAACTGATACTGGGTAAGTAGCAGTCTCTGCCTTTGCAACAGTTTTCTGTTGTAGTAATAATTATTTAAAACATTTTTATCTGATGTTTTTCTGGTCTATAGCTAGATATTAGGAGTCAGGCACCATAAAGGAACATACATAAAATAATGGGTAACTCTGATAACACTGTATGTACCAGCATAATGTTCCAAATGTCTTTCTTTCTTTTCTATTTTAAAATTTATTTATTTACTTGGAAGGCAGAGCGACAGAGACAGAAAGGGAGAGACAGAGAGAGTGGTCTTGCATTCACTGGTTCACTCAAATGGCTGCAACAGCCAGAGCTGAGCCAATCCAAAGCCAGGAGCCAGGAACTTCTTCTGGGTTTCCCATGTTTGAACCGGCGCCTCAGGCAGTGGCTTTACCCACTGCTATGCCACAGTGCTGGTGTATTTCAAAATATTCATGGAAAATGGAATTAAAGATGTTTACTTTGGTTTAAGAATTTTGAAATATTATCTATGAAAGATTTTCAAAAGTTCATAGAAAATGCATGTTATATATATATATTAAAATGATGCTTAGGCTGCAAAATTCCTGTGTACTAAAATAAATTTACATTTGAATTCCATTTGTTCCTGAATGCTTTGAACTACTCTTGTACAATTGGCACCATTTACTTGGTGAGGGAGAAAGAGATAAAGAAACACTGAAGACATGCAAGTACTGAATGTGGATTTGAAAGCATTCAGTGGTCTACAATACCCCTACTCAAGAATCAGGAAGAAATTGATTTTAAATTTCATTACTGCTGTTTAGAATTAAGCATCTCAAAGACAAAGCACAGCATTGGGTTACAATTTTTAGAAGCAAAAATAATGCACTGAAAATGTGAAGGGAATATACTGCAGAACTTTGGCCATGGTGACATAATCTGAATTACACTTAAAAATAACATGGGGTGGACATTCAGCACAGCAGTGAAGCCACTGCTTAGGACCCCAGAATCTCATATCAGTCTTGGCTCTGTTTCCTGCTAATGTACACACTGGGAGGCACCAGGTGAGACGCCAGGTCCCTGCTACCCACTTTCGAGATCCTGGCTTCAGCCTGGCCTAGCCTAGGATTTTGCAGTCATTTGGGTAGTGAACCAGTGGATGGAAGATCTCTTTCTGTCTGCCTCTTTCTGTCTCTGTGTCTCTCAAATAAGTGAAAACAGATAACTAAATTTCTAATAAAAGAAGAACACAAAAGGCAATGGGGCAGTGAGAAAAGAGGTGAGTCTAGGGTTTTGGGATCTTACTCTTCTTTGTAAACACTTTTGAAAAACTTGCCCCACTTTCTCACTTGAATTCTAGTGTGTTTGGAGTGTTTGTAGAACTAATAAATACATTTTCTCCTCCTCGTCCTCCTGCTTCTCCTTCTCTTATATACTGGTAAAATAGAAAAATCCAGGACTCTTAAAGCCACACAATCTCTCCAAATATTCGGTAAGATGGATTCCACGTCTGTGTGGGTGGGTAGCAAGGAGAATGAAAGGGTCTCTCTGACTCTCAGAGATTTATTTTTGTTTCAGAGTTCTGTCCTGCTTTTCTACCAGGCTCCATTATACGTTGGCCCTTACTAAACAGCAGCACAGCACACCACTACAACCCACAATCCGCCTCCCTATGTCAACTAAGAACCCTTTGGGCAAATGGACTTAAACTACAGTGAGTGAACTCAGAAGAGGAGCAAGGAGCCACGTAGAGGGAATTGGGCCACAGGAATCATCATAAGTGTTTCTTTTCAGGAGCACATTCTGTCCTGCTGTGAAGGCCGGCATCCCCAGGTAGGGGATGTTCCACATCCTAAAATGAGTATATGAAGGCCAATGTTTCGAGACATAAAGGGGATGGCAGTTATTAATAAAGTCTTCACACTTTTTACAAAAGCTCATTATAGAAAAACTTATTTTCTTTTTTTTTAAAGATTTATTTATTTACTTGAAAGTCAGAGTTACACAGAGGGAGAAGGAGAAGCAGAGAGAGAGAGAGTAGAAAGAGAGAGAGAGAGAGAGAGAGAGAGAAGTCTTCCATCCGCTGGTTCACAGATGGCTGCAACGGCCAGAGCTGTGCCGATCCGAAGCCAGGAGCCAGGAGCCAGGAGCCAGGAGCCAGGAGCCAGGAGCTTCTTCCAGGTCTCCCTCACAGTGCAGGGGCCTAAGGACTTGGGACATCTTGTACTGCTTGCCCAGGCCATAGCAGAGAGCTGGACTGGAAGTGGAGCGGCTGGGACTAGAACCAGCACCCATATGGGATGCCGGCACTGCAGGCAGCGGCTTTCACCCACTACGTCACAGTGCCAGCCCCAGAAAAAATTTATTTTCAACAGAAATAGCTGTAGATAACCAAAAGGAAAAAAATAAGCAAAACAGCCTCAATTCTAAGGGTCTAGTTAATTCAGTCTATGTATCTCAGGAGTTCATCCCCTCTTCTCTCTGAAATAGTTATAAATATATATATATATATATATATAATATGTAAAACATCCAAAAGTATAATTTTAAAGGCAGATATATTTCCTGGGTTTATGTTCAGTAGCACACAGATGGACACAATTCTAAAAAATTTAAATCTTAGTCCATATATTTTGAGAATCCTGAATCAGTTATTCAGTTGGTCTATTTCCTAAAGAGTATATATTTGGTTTTTGAAAATGAAAGCATTGAAAAATAATATTACTGTAGAATGCTGTTGTGTATACTTTGGTACTACATGAGATCATTAGAAAACCATTTATATTATCTTTCTTTGTGAGTTGATTAGGATTTTCAAATATAATAAAAGTGAACAAATAATGAATGTTAATCTGGCAATATAAAATGATTACATATTTACATGATTTCACGCTGAAGAATTTTTTGAACATATGGAAGCTATTTAAATGAAAATAGATTTATTTTCTGATTATCTTATTATATTATATACTATATATGTATATATATATACAAAATCTATGTTTTATTGTCAGAGAAGAAAATTCATATCTGTACTCAGTTGGTCATATATAAGACTATAGAAGTTTCTATGCCCTCACATAGACATTTTGCAGTGTCATCATCTTGCCCAGTATTTTGACTTTACATTTCAAAAGTCTTTTAGTTTGAATAATAATTTTTTATTATTTTAATAAATATAATAGTGAATTAAAGAAGTCTTTTGTTCACCAAAGTTTGTTAGTGAAACAGATGAGGTAGGTTAATAATCTTCCCATTCATTTTACTCCCAGAACTCCATACAGAGTGAGATATTGTCAAAGGTTCCAGTAAGTCAAACTATTCAACTTCTACTCCGGCTCTGTTACTTAATGCTATAATCGTGTCTACCTTTCCTCTGATGGTTAACTATAGTTACAAGTTTTTTTCCATCCCTGGATAACTACATCTACAATGAAATAAGAGGGATTATTTCTTTTTTTCTTTTAAAGATTTTTATTTATTTATTTGAGGGGTAGAGTTGCATACAGCGAGAGGGAGAGACAGAGAGAGAGAGTTCTTCCTTCTGTTGGTTCACTCCCCAGGTGGCCGCAACGGCTGGAGCTGCGCCAATCCAAAGTCAGGAGCCAGGTGCCTCCTTCCAGTCTCCCACATGGGTGCAGGGGCCCAAGGACCTGAGCCATCCTCCACTGCTTTCCCATGCAATAGCAGAGAGCTGGATTGGAAGAGGAGCAGCCGGGACTAGAACCGGTGTCCATATGGGATGCCGGCGCCGCAGGCGGAGGATTAACCTACTGCACCATGGCGCTGGCCCCAGAGGGATTATTTCAACTGTAGCATGCTTTTATCTGCAGTCACTCTAATTTTTCTTCAAGGTTGTCTGTGCTATCCTTCTAGACTACCTTGACACATAGTTATAGACTGAGCTAGCAGACAGGGTATGAAAGCTTACTCTAACATCTCTCTTTCTCAGGTCTTTACATATATGAACCCCCTCCCCCACCAGATGCACACAGCACCTCCAGAGTATATGTGTAGATTTATATATATATTTTAGACATAATAATATTTTCATCTTATTATTTGTAAAGATCATTAATGAGTTAAATAAATAATTATAAAGACTCTCATGTTTGAATTAGGAGATGAAGTCAGAATTTCTGAGAGATTACATCAATTATTATAATCTTACTTAAAATTATATTCTTATCTGATCAACTTTCTCTAATATATGCAAACATACACTTTTTAAAAAGACATTTATTGATTTGAAAGGCAAAATTACAGAGAAAGAGAGGTAGGATAGATAAAGAGAGACCCTCCATCTGTCAATTCACTCCCAAAATGGTCATGATGGCCAGGGCTGGACTAGGGCAAAGCCAATAGCTTCATCCATGCCCCCATGTAGGTGCAGGGGCCCAAATACTCAGATAATCCTCTGTTGCTTTCCCCAGGAGCATTAACAGGGAGCTGGATCAGAAGTGGAAGACTCAGAACTTGACTGGTGCCTATATGGAATGCTGGCATTGCGGGAGGAAGCTTAACTCACTGTACAACAGTGCTGGCCCCCAAATATGTTCAACTTAGGTGAAGTTATTTTGCGTTTACCAAAAACAAGAAAATATATGGATCTATACGGTCATATATATGTGTGTGTATATATATATGCATGCATATACATAAACACACACAAATATATATACATACACAAATACATATATTTTATCCATGCATATATATATTCATGTTGTGTTTCATTTATGCATTGGCTACAGTCTGTTTGATGTTGTCTAACCCAGGGCCCAAAATGAAGGAGTAGAACATTTTTGGAAATTGTGGATTTTGTGGCAAGGGAAGAGAAACATGGTGTAGACCACACTATGGCTCTTGGAGTCACTTCTCTGCAGTTACTTACACCAATCCTGCTCACATCCTGTTTGCCAAATCAAGCCACATGGACAAGACTTGAGTCGATGCAGTAGGGATGTGCTAATTTGTTATAGGTGGAGAACAAAGAAAATATTTTTGAATAAAAATACACAATCTTCCCCTATCTTGAAGCTATTTTGGCATGTTAATTTTCTTTTCCTTGGATTGACATTATAATTGACCTCTGTGGCATGCTGGGATCTGATTCCAAATATAGTTCTGGAGGAAATTAGATAGTAGTTCAAGTAGAGCAAGAAGATAATTGGTGTACTATTGCAAGGTGACCTGTGAAATCACTTCAATTCTCCAGTAAAGCAAGTCTCTACTAAGGAGCTGAGGGGATATTTTGGCTTTTCTGGTAGGCTTTTGGAGTTGGGCATTTAGAATTCTTGCACTTAAAAACTTATTCAAATATCAAAGTCTACTTTTGTGGCCTCTCACTTTTTTCATAATTAACTCTCAAATGAAGGAAGTGGCGAGTCAATGGATGTCATACATTTTGCAGTTTTGCATCTCACAACATAGCAATTTGTTTGATCTTTGGATGAGAATTAGCCCTCAAACTAGTATGAGAAAGAAATGAATTTGGAAAGGTTGTAGACATTTTCTGGTTCTCTGTGCCTTGAGCAACACATTTTTAGCCTTTAGTCTTTGCTGCATTCTTTTCATTTTTATGCTATTCAGCATTATTTGAAAGCCTGTTTTAGTTTTTTATTTTGTTGTGTTTATCACAGTGTTCTATGAATGTTATCATTTGATATGTGAGATGTACATTCATATGTAAGAATAATTCTAGTAATGATTTTAATATTGGATACCATGGCTGTGCCATTCTGTAGTGGGAAAGGAGATAATTTTTTAAAAAATATTTATTTATTTATTTATTATTTCTGATATTCAGAATTAGAGGGCGAGTGAGATCCTCCATCTGCTGGTTCAGTCCCCAGATGGCTCAATGGCCAGGGTCGGGCTAAACAGAACCAGGAGCCAGGAGCTTCTTCTGGGTCCCCTCCTTGTGTGGCAGAGGCCCAAGCATTTGGCCCATCTTCCACTGCTTCTCCTATAACATTAACAGGGAGCTGGATTGTAAGTGTAGCAGTGCTCATTTGGGATGCCGCTTTGGCAGACAGTAGTTTACCTACTAGGCCACAACATCAGCCCCAATAGTTCTTACTTTTAAAGCAACCATGTCAAAATTTCCTGTCCCTAAGACTCTTCTGTTGCCTGTAACCATTTTGGTTCAAAAGTTTTATTAGTAAAGATAGTTTCACACAAAAAAACCCTTCATCAATTTTGAGCAGAATATTTGCTATGGGAAAATGAGTAATTATAAAATTATTAGATGTCCTAGGTCCAAACTGGGTCTTCAAAATGACTGCTAGAATAGAACTTCAGGACTGGTCCACCAAGGGAAATGTTGCCATCCTAGTTTCCAGGATCACAAAACCTTAGCTAAATGCAAGGATCAGGAAACCACCATGGGAATTATTGAACCAAGCTATGCTTCTAGAATCAGGGGAAGGATTCCTTTCATTCCATCATCTTTTATTTCACTGAATGAGGACTAGTGTGTGTCCATTTCAGACCCGTTAAATCTAAAAACATCTGTAAGTAGTCCTGAGCCATCTGAGAAATCTTTTAAATTGAGTTTCAAAAAAGGAAGGAACTTAAGAATACATGTTGGAATAAAGCCAATTCTCACGATTCATGGTGTTACCTTATTGCATTTTCTTTTTTTGTTATTTCTATTGAGAAGTTAGCTCTCAACTTACTTTCCTTCCTTTACAAGTAATTAAAACTGGTCTTCTGTTGCAAGGCTGTCTTCTCTTTACTTTTGGTATGCTGTGGCTTCCTTACATCATATTTGAGTTTGGATTAACTTTTATCAGTCAACTTAAGTCCCTTTATGATCCCTGAGTGTAAGGATGTGTGTACTTCAATAAGCCTAATTTAATTATGTTTCATTTTAATTATATTTGCATGTCTTACCTCACTCCTAGACAATAGTTCTCTCCTTTTCAAACTTGTATTAAATATATAAATTTCTTTATCCTTTATGTCTCTTAATCTTTTAATATCTGTGTAATTTTCACATATATCATCCAAATAACTAATATTCTCAATAGTGTCTAATTTGATGCAAAATTTATCCATTGATTTATTTTTTTCAGTGCCTTATTAATAACAAAGTTTTGTTTTAGTTTTAAAACTGGTTGGCATTTTCCATAGTATCACATTAGTGTCTCTGTTAATAAAGTCATAATGGTTTAAAATAAATGTAAAATAACGCAACTGGTTCTAGGATTTGACATTCTGTAGAGAGTGTGTTGGATTAAATGGTGGATGTCACAAAAGGTAGGTCTGTGCCTCAATCCCCGGAACCTGCCAATGTGATTTCATTGGAAAAATGGTTTTGCAGAAGTAGTTAAATGAAGGAACTCCAGATAAGGCTATCACCCTGGGTTATTTGCATGGGCCATAAACCCAGTAGAAAGTATCCTTACACATGGCACACAGAAGAGACGTTAGAAAGGAGAATATGAAGGAGCAAGAGATTGGAGAGATGCAGCCAAAAATCCAAAGAGGCTGACAGTTTTCAAAACTGGAAAAAAAAAAAAGAAATAAAGAAAAAAACGCAGTACCTCCTTTATGTCCTCCGGAGACAGCCAAGTCCTGCCTACAACTTCAGACTGCTGGCCTCCAGAAATGTCAGCAAATAACTTTCCACTGTTTTAAGCTAACAGTTTGGGAGTAATATGTTACAACAGACCTTGGAAATCGTTATAGAACATAATCTTACTATTTTTTGTTTGTTTCTACCTTACCTTGCTCATGATTGGTTGATTCCCCATGTGCTTTTTGATTGCAAATTCTCCTTCAGTAAAAATTCTGTCTGCATTTAGGCAAGTATTTGTCCTAGCAATTACAACAATGGTTGGGACACCCACACCCCATGTCTGAGTGCCTGGATTTCAGTTCAGGGTCCACTCCCAATCCCAACTGCCTGTACCCTAGGAGGTAGCAGGTGTTAGCATGAGTACTTGGGTACCTTTTACCCATGTGGGAGACATGAAATGGATTCCTTCTGGGGAGGGAATCAGATGAAAGCACTCTCTCTGTCCCTCTGCCTTTCAAATAAATAATAAATTCAAATTTAAAAAGGAATGTTGTGCCATCTGCCTTGAATAGATTTCTTTTAAAAGGTTACACTTTCAGTATCACACATGAGTTGAATCAGTAGCTCTTATGGATGTTTCACTATTGATTTTTTATACCTTACAGATGCTTTGGATCCACATGATGAACGTGTGAACCTCAGGTGGTGGCAGGCAGGGAAGCTGATTGTAGATTTGTTGTGGAGTGTTTCTTTCCTGTCCTAGCCAAACTTCCTGCATCAGTTAATGGTGTTTTATTCAATTTTCTCACTAAGCTATAGTTGCTTTTCATTATTTTTGAACCAGAAGCCACATTTTCAAGCTCGTAAATTGTCATAAAATCTACTTCCATCCTTTGGAGAAACTGACACCTCCCCTCTTCCTACCCAGGCCTCCTCTGCTTTAGCTGTGAAGCTCAATACTTTAGTTTTATGTCCCACCCCTTCTTTTTAAATCCCTGGTAATTCTTTACTTTTATGCAAGAACAATTCTAATTCTTAAGGTATTTAATAGTATTTTACCCACTATTTCTAAGTAATCTCTAACATGAAATATAACAGCTATAATGTGTATTTGGTTTAAGTTTTTAACAGACCCAAAATAAAATTGCAATTTCCTGCTTGTGATTTTGTTCTATTGTTATACAAGATGCCATCATTAAGAGAAAGTGGCTGAAGAGCTTATGGTATTTACATTAATTTGCTCAACTGATTGTGAATCTATAATTTTCTTAAAATCAAACATTTAAAAATGTAAAATAAAACTGGCTACACTATATATGAGTTTATTTGTTTTTAACATAAGAGAAAAGTTAAGGTCAGATGGAGGTAGCCTAAGGTTTTATACTTATTTAAGTCTTCAACTGTTTTCAGCTTTCTGCTCAATAACTCTGTATTATAGCCTTGGGCTTCAAGTGACACACTGTACTTTAGTTAATGTATTCATTTTCTCAGAGTGGACTGGATGCAGGGTGGAAAAAGACATGCCTATCCTTCCTAGGATATATCCAAAGCTGTGTATGTTCTTCTCTCTCATTTTATAAGGCAGAGTTTAGTTAGACTGTTCCAGTTCCTGGAAGTTGTCTGTTGATTACAGCCTTTGTTTGCATAGCTTGTTGTCCATGTTAAAATTGTTGCTCTCTTGGGGCCGGTGCTGTGGCTCACTTGGTTAATCCTCTGCCTGCAGTGCCAGCATTTCATATGGGCACCGGTTTCTAGTCCTGGCTGCTCCTCTTCAGGTCCAGCTCTCCACTGTGGCCCAGGAGGGCAGTGGAGGATGGCCCAAGTGCTTGGCCCTGCACCAGCATAGGAGACCAGGAGGAGGCTCCTAGCTTCTGGCTTGGGATCAGTGTAGCTCCAGCGGTATTTGGGGGTGGCCATTGTGGTGTGAACCAACGGAAGGAAAACTTTTCTCTCTGTCTCTCTCTCTCTCACTGTCTGTCAAATAAATAAATAAATAATTGTTGCTCTTGTTCTATGGAGAAAGGGCTTGTTGGAGTTATCTAAAATTTCTGCCATGAGAGTTCCCAGGTTTTACTGTTCACACAATATCCATACCAACAGTCTCTGAGAGTACTTTTTTGTTATAAAAGATAATAGAGAGGGAATGCTATCCTATCAAAGGTGCATGTGTATTTCAAAGCAAAAATTAGACTTTATTCACGTAATTCACAATCCGGAACTATAATCTATAAAATATAATTATATACTTGGTAGGTTATTAGGAGTTATTAAATTGTCATTTATATAATTGCTGACTAATACTTATAATTTGTTATTAATAATTTATAGGAACAAGATTTCAGAGCTATATTACTTGTCACTGAATTACAGAAGAAGTGAAGCTGATGGCAGAGAAAAGAATTCCTCCAAACTTCTTTCTGCTTGGTGTACACAAGTTAATTGCAAAGTGTAATTATACTGCCAGGAAATTTTTTTGAAGACAGACAGAAGCTAGCAAATCCTCTGTTTTAGACAAAAGCTACTTATACATTCTGACCTTTTTCTAACCTGGCACATTTGCATCTCTGTTGTCACGATTATGTTCACGCTATGACAACTGATGTCACTGATGCCACTCTGCCCCCTCACATCAGTCTCCTCCTGCCCCACATAAAGCGCAGCATACTTTATTTACATGGCTTATGTTCCCATCATGGGAACGAAGGGACTAACTCTTCTCTCGGTCCTCAGTCTCTCTCCTCTTGTTGAACAATGTCACATGTGCACTCATACAGTTTATAACTACTTGTTATTTAACCATATAAAGACATTATTTTCACCACTCACTTATCAATGTAAAAGACTCGACAGATAGCTTAAAATGAAATACACTTTCTTGTTCAACATAACCACATTTTCCTGTTTGATGAATGGTTATTTATAAATAATTCTATTTACCACATAATGGCTGGTTGAGGTATTTGATGGAATGGAATAAGATGTTTACACTTTGAGACAAAGTTCTGTTAAGTTATCATATCATGCAATTGTCACTACAGTTGCTGTGAATTAATATTTATTTATAATACACAGCATTCTCCAATGTGCAGAGTATATACTTTGCAGTTGTTAGTATGTGTCATGCTTAGGAACATGGAACATCTTATATAAAAATTGCTATATAATATCTAGATTATTTTTACAATAAATATATTTCTCTTTTTGATTTAGAATGGTTGTGATATAAACTCCAACTCTCGAGAATCTCAGACAGAAGAATTATAGTTAACGGATGATTTTAAAGAGTAAAGAATGTATAGAGAATGTGTGATCTAGAAAAGAAATTGCTTTCTTAAGTGTAGAAACTACATTTTTAATAAACATTTTTTTTTTACTTCTTGTATAATTATAGTTGCTTATAAATAACTTGCACCATTTCCAATCCATTTGATTGACATTTGGTGCCTAGTTCACTGTGAGATCTTTCAAAGATGGCCTCAGGCTGTATTCTTTCCACCAACTTTGATATTCCCATGAGTCCCAGGCTCATTATGGCTTCAAATCACTCAACGAGTGGTCATCACTAGCAATGGCAGAAAACATGTTTCATTTCACTCACTGTCGGTTTAAAAACATTGTTTAAGCATAAGTAAATCACGTTGCTTCTTTACATAAGTGGAAAAGCATATAATTAGACACAAGTAGGAACATACTGTTAATAATAATGTGTTGTCTGAGTTGGAAAGATTGGAAATAATTTTCAGTTTGTTAAAGTCCATATTTTTGATTTTATCATTAAATATAAAGGAAAAATCTCAGTAATCAGAAATTGTATTAGTGTCCATAAATTCTTTAAACATCCAAAATTTTATTTAGGGATATTGTCGCTCCCCCTCTTCGTGGAGGAACGACACAGAACCCTGCGCTGTTCTTTCGTCTGCTCGGCCCTCCCCGGGTTTGCTGCTGGTTCTTCCCGGGTTGGCTACTGTCCCTTCCACCTCCGTGGAAGGGCGGTTCCCCCTGGCCACATTCCCCACTTCCACAGGGGAGCGGCACACCGCCGGCCGGCTCTCTCGGGGGCTGCACAGGTGTTCCCCTTAGATGTTCCCCTTAGATGTTCCCCTTTTTTTACAAGTCCTTTCTATAGTAAAGTAAGAATAAGTAAACAGCAAACTCCCAAAGCAAGAATGAGTAGAGAGAAATGAGAAAGAACGAAGTAACGAACTTCCCCGCGAACTCTCCAACGCACTCTCCAACCAACCCACACCACCGTGCCGTCTCTCTCCTCCTATATAGTCCTCCTCCGCCAATCCCAACTCGGCTGCCCACACGCCGAGCACGCCACTCTCCTCCAATCAGGAGCGGCTCCTGCAGCTTGTCAAGTTGGTGAGAGGCAGCTGGGTAGAAGCTGTTTCCTCCTCTCCCAGCGCCATATTGTGGGAGAGCAGATGCATAGAATAAGTCTTAATTCCAGTAACAGTCTAGTCCGAGTTGCTCCCCACAGGATATAGAGAAAGATATGTAATGAATATGAGTATCTATGAGTTAAAACACAAAGAAATGTTCTATTTTGAGATTTCAGAGTGATTACACTGTATTTACTCAGTATATATTTAATGTATACTCTATAAAACTTGTGAATAATCAAATTGTAAGTAAGTCAGAATTCTTTCTGTCACAGAGATTATAGAATGCACGCAAATTGACATGCCATCATATAAGAAGCAATGGGAGCTTAAGTGGAGGTGTAAATGAAATTTGTGGAAGGTGAAAGCTTCAAGCCGTGTTTTTCAAAGTGGAAATGATTTCACGGTTATGAAGCATTCGAGATGAGACTTGGAGAATGGAAAAAAGAAAATGATGTATTTTTTAGTTTGGAATGAAATTTCTGCATTAAAAAAAAAACTGAATCACAGCATAGAAATAACTACCAGAAAGTTTTGAAAAAGCCTTTAGTAAAAGAGCTTTGTATTCCTACTACAGAAAATCATAATAATCAAAGTCCTAAAAGCTTCAACATATTATATTTTGTACATAGCATTATTCTTTGGCAATCTTTCTTGTTTTTAAGAAAGTTTTATTCTCCATAGGACTTTAGACATCTATGCTGTCAATCACTATGGAAACTCTGAAAAAACAACAGTAAACAGCAAAATTTGGCATCCTGAGGGCAGTGAGGAGGTAAGAAGTACATTTTCTTTCTTTGCTGGTGTGGCCTTTTCTCACAAGGTAATTCAGTTATTATTCCCTATCAAAGGAGTTTCTTATATATTTTTTTAAATGTTGGAGGGAGGAGGTCTAACATTTAGTAATTTCTCAAAAGAAAATGGGCCAGTGTTGAATTTGGTTCTTCCTTAAACATGATTTAAATTCAGAGAAACTTCATCCCATCACACCAAACATGGCTGCATCTTTTTTTAACTTGTGCATGGGAAGGGATCTCATGTGCAAATCTCTCTCTCCCTTTGCTGATTTTTAAATATTCTTTGAAGAAATGAATATATTTTACAATTGGGAACATTCTGTTAAAAGGATATTGCGTCAAATATACTTCACACATCTGAAGTATTAAAGTGACTAAATAAGCATAAACTCAGAAATATATTCTTTTTCTTTTCCTAAAGATTTATTTATTTATTTATTTGAAAGTCAGATTTACACAGAGAGAGAAGGAGAGGCAGAGAGAGAGAGAGAGAGAGAGAGAGAGAGAGAGAGAAAATCTTCCGTCTGCTGGTTCACTCCCAGATGGCCGCAAAGGCCAGAGCTGCGCCAATCCAAAGCCAGGAACGAGGAGCTTCTTCTGGGTCTCCCATGTGAGTGCAGAGGCCATTGCACTTGGTCCATCTTCCACTGCTTTCCCAGGCCATAACAGAGAGCATAATTGGAAGTGGAGCAGCCAGGACTCCAACCAGTTTCCATATGGGACGCCGGCACGGCAGGCGGAGGCTTTACCCACTACACCAGAGTGCTGGCCCCAGAAATAACATTCTTAGACCCGATCATTTTTTATTTTAAGAGACAATTTTCCAAATGTGTGATCAAATTGCTATTTTTTATCAGTCTAATTCTTGATGTATTTTGATACACAAAATATGTTCCCAATTGAGCAATCTAAGTTATTTCTCTCTAGTCTGCTGGAAATTGTACATCTATTTTCACGTAAAAATAATAATTGGAAATCATTAAATTTTAATTAATGACATCTTCAAAATTATGAAATAAATTTCCATACTAGCTCTTTGATAAAGTATGTGGTTGCTTCAAAATGTACATGTGAAATGAAATTACAAAAGAAGTTTATTTCAAGCAAATTTGGAAACCGATGTGCAGTTTTTTTCATAATATGTATTTTACACAAACTTTTTGAAGTATCCTCTATGAGGATAATAATAATTTCTCAAGTAAAATAATTTATAATTTTAGTAGTGCTCTGGATTTCCCAGAACAACTTCATATTTATATATAGTTTTAAAAATATCAAAGATCAGTTAAAATTTAAACACCTAAGAATAATTGTGTGTTAATTACAGAGTTCAACCAATGATACTAGAACAAAAAAAAATACTAAAAGGGATAAAGTATTACATTGTACATCAACCGTCAGGACAAGAGCTGATCAAGTCACTATTTCTCACAGTGTCCATTTCACTTCAACAAGTTTCCCCTTTGGTGCTGTTAGTTGTCGCCAATCAGGGAGAACATATGATATTTGTCCCTTTGGGACTGGCTTAATTCACTCAGCATGATGTTTTCCAAATTCCTCCCTCTTCTTGCAAATGACTGGGTTTCGTTGTTTTTGACTGCTGTATAGTATTCTATAGAGTACATGTCCCATAATTTCTTTATCCAGTCTACTGTTGATGGGCATTTGGGTTGGTTCCAGGTCTTAGCTATTGTGAATTGAGCTGCAATATACATTAAGGTGCAGACTGCCTTTTTGTTTGCCAATTTCATTTCCTTTGGGTAAATTCCAAGGAGTGGGATGGCTGGGTTGAATGGTAGGGTTATATTCAGGTTTCTGAGGAAACTCCAGACTGACTTCCATAGTGGCTTAACCAATTTGCATTCCCACCAACAGTGGGTTAGTGTCCCTTTTCCCCACATCCTCTCCAGCATCTATTGTTGGTAGATTTCTGAATGTGAGCCGTTCTAACTGGGGTGAGGTGGAACCTCATTGTGGTTTTGATTTGCATTTCCCTGATTGCTAGTGATCTTGAACATTTTTTCATGTGTCTGTTGGCCATTTGGATTTCCTCTTTTGAAAAATGTCTACTGAGGTCCTTGGCCCATCTCTCAAGTGGGTTGTTTGTTTTGATGTTGTGGAGTTTCTTGATTTCTTTGTAGATTCTGGTTATCAACCCTTTATCAGTTGCATAGTTTGCAAATATTTTTTCCCATTCTGTCAGTTGTCTCTTCACTTTCCTGACTGTTTCTTTTGCAATTATTCTTAGGTGTTTAAATTTTAACTGAAAAGTGATCCCTGTTAGAAATTTGGAAAACAATATGTTGAGTGAAATAAGCCAATGCCAAAGGGACAAATACCACTTGTTCTCCTTGATAGGTGACAACTAACTGAGCACCAAAAAGGAAACCTGTTAAAGTGAAATGAACACTATGAGAAACGGTGACTTGATCAGCCCTCACCCTGCCTGTTGATGAGCAGCTTAATATGTTATCCCTCTTAGTATTTTTTTTGTTTGTTCTACTTAATACTTTTGGTTGAATACTGTAATCAATACACAATTCTTCTTAAGTGCTGAAACTCAACTGAAAAGTGATCGCTGTTAAATATAAGAGTGGGAATAAGAGAGGGAAGAGATGTGCAATTTGGGACATGCTCAAGCTGACTTACCTCAAACAGTAGAGTTAGAAACATACCAGGGGATTTGAATTCAATCCCATCGAGGTGGCATATACCAATGCCATCTCACTAGTCCCAGTGATCAATTTCAGTTCACAATTGATCATAATGATAGGACTAGGAACCAAAGGGATCACATAAACAAGAATAGTGTCTGCAAATACTAGCTGATAGAATAAAAATGGGAGAGAATGGTCCAACAAGTGAGATACACAGCAGACCCACAGAATGGCAAATGTCCTAACAGCACTCTGGCCTCAGAATCAGCCCTTAAGGCATGCAGATTGGGCTGAAAAGCCCATGAGACTATTTCAGGCATGGAAAGCCAAGACACTCTGGGAAAAAAAAAAAAAAAAAACTAAATGAAAGATCTCCACGAGTGAGATCCCAGTAGAAAGAATGGGTCATCAAAGAAGGAGGTACCTTTCTCTGAAGGGAGGAAAGAACTTTCACTTTGGCCATGGCCTTGTCTAAAAATGATCAGAGTCAGTGAACCCAGGGGGCTTCCATAGCCTTGGCAGCTCATGACAAGAGCCTAGGGTGATTACTGAGGCCATAAACAAGAGTGTCAATTTGTTAAGTCAACAACAGGAGTCACTGTGCACTTACTCCTCATGTAGGATCTTTGTCCTTAGTGTACTGTACATTGAGATTTAATGCTATAACTAGTACTCAAACAGTATTTTTCACTTTATGTTTCTGTGTAGGAGCAAACTGTTGAAATCTTTACTTAATGTATGCTAAACTGATCTTCTGTATATAAAGAGAATCGAAAATGAATCTTGATATGAATGGAAGGGGAGAGGGAGTGGATAAGGGGAGGGTTGCGGGTTAGAGGGACGTTATGGGGGGGAAGCTATTGTAATCCATAAGTTGTACTTTGGAAATTTATATTCATTAAATAAAAGTTAAAAAAAAATCAAAGATCTGAAGATTAATGAAATTAGAGTACATTTTACAATTTAGAGAATAAACAAAAATGAGAGAGAAAGAGAGTGACAGAGAGAAAGAAAGCTTTATGTTTGCTGACTCAGTCTCCAAAATGCCTGCAGTGGGACTGGGCTAAGGCCAACAGAAGAAGTTGGGAACTCAGTCCTGATCTTCTTTATGGTGTCAGGCGTTCCACAATGGAGCCGTCACTGCTGCTTCTCAGTGTTGGCATTGGCAGATAGCTGGAGTCAGGACTCAGCACTGAGTATCAAACTCAGGTACTCTGACATGGGATATGGGCGTCTTAACCAGAATCTTAATTGCTAGGCTAACCACCCTCCGTTCTGCCAGCTTAATTTATTCTTTAAAGGCTAAAATCCAAATGCAGTCATATTCTGGGAACTGGGAGTTAGGAAGTCAATAGACACAACAATTTTCAATATTTATATTAGAAAAGTATACAGGTTTCAAATTAATGACCAAAATTTCATGTTTTAAGATCAGTACGATTAAAGAAAATAAAGCCAAAATAAACTATTAACAAAAATATAAATATCATAAGACAAATGCAAAAATTAATAATGCAGAAAAGAAAAAAGTCAACAAAATTGATCTTTGTAAAGGTTAATAAAATTAATGAACATTGAATTAAAATCCTGAAAGGAAAAATGAGAGAATTGTCAATACCAAGATGAAGTGGGAAAAATCCATTGCAAAAAAATATCAAAGCTCATTCGAGAGTACATAAAGGCCGGCGCCATGGCTCAATAGGCTAATCCTCCCCCTGTGGCTCCAGCACCCCGGGTTCTAGTACCGGTTGGGGCACTGGATTCTCTCCCGGTTGCTCCTCTTCCTGTCCAGCTCTCTGCTGTGGCCCGCGAGTGCAGTGGAGGATGGCCCAAGTGCTTGGGCCCTGCACCCCATGGGAGACCAGGAGAAGCACCTGGCTCCTGCCTTCGGATCAGCACGGTGCGCTGGCCTCTGCGTGCCAGCTGCAGTGGCCATTAGAGGGTGAACCAATGGAAGGAAAACCTTTTCTCTCTGTCTCTCTCTTTCACTGTCTACTCTGCCTGTCAAAAAAAAAAAAAAAAAAAGCAAAAAAAAAAGAGTACATATATACATGTGTAATATGATAGTCCAATATTTGCTAAAGGCATTGAATTTCTATATAAATAAAAGCTGATCACAGTGATTGCCTAGAGACTAAGCTACATCCTGCACCCTCTCATGTAGTCACAGTGTTAACACAGTCTCAGCGCACAGGGCTCCCACAGTCATCGGATGTTGAGGATCTGCTCTGCCCACCTAGACTGTCCCATCCACAGAGAGGCAGAGACACTCAAAGAGCCAACTGCTTGTGGCTGCTCCATTTAGGCAGTTTGTGCCCTAGAGCCTGTGATGTGTTGGGAGGTGGAGGCACTTCATAGTCCATAGTTCCCAGCCCCGTGTCAATCCTCCAAGCCAGACTCAAGTGACTCCTCTCAACTGTTTGGTGCACGTGGGTGTACGGACATGAGCTGGGGCAGCTGTTAACATTTGTCCAAAATGGTGCCCACTCTCTCAGCCAATCGCAATTTTCTCTCTAACTCTTCCCTGAGATAGCATTTTCTCCATTTTCTTCAAACTATATTAGGGAACAAGAAGACTCCACCTAAAGACTGTTGGAACTCATAAAAGAGTTTGGTAAAGTGAAAGTATATAAAATTACCACACAAAAATCAATAGCCTTTGTATACACAGTCAATGGCATGGCAGATATTTTCTAAGACCAAATCCATTCACAATAGCTACAAAAATCAAATGCCTTGGAATAAATTCAACCAAGAACATCAAAGATTTCTACAATGAAAATGAAAAATAAATATTGAAGAAAGAAATAGAAGACACAAAAAATGGAAAAAAATCTTGCATATTGATCGATTGAAGAATCAGTATCAGCAAAATGTCCATTGTAATAAAAGCAATTTATAGATTCAATGCGATTCCAATCAAAATACCAAGGACATTCTTCTCAAATCTAGAGACAACTATGCTAAAATTCATATGGAAACACAAGAGATCATGAAGAGCTATAGGAATCTTAAACAACAAAAACAAAGCCAGAAACATCACAATACCAGATATCCAGGCATACTAAAGGACAATTACAATCCAAAGAGCATGGTACTGGAAAAAAGAACCAGATGTGTAGAACAATGGAACAGAATAGACACTCCAGAAATCAGTCCACTCTATACAACCAACTTATCTTTGACAAAGGAGCTAAAATGAACCCCTAGAGCAAGGACAGTCTCTTCAAGAAGTGGTGCTGGGAAAGCTGGTTCTCCATATGCCAAAGTATGAAGCAAAACCTCTACCTTACACCTTACACAAAAATCCACTCTAAATGGATCAAAGACCTAAATCTATGACCTGACACCATCAAATTAATAGTGAACATTGGGGAAGCTATGCAAGATGTTTGCATAGGCAGAGACTTCTTGGAAAAGACCCCAGAAAGCACAGGCAATCAAATCCAAAATTGACAAATGGGATTACATCAAGCTGAGAAGCTCTGTACTGCAAACGAAACACTCATCAATGTGAAGAGGCAACTGACAGAATGGAAGAAAGTACTTGCAAACTATGAAACTGATAAAAGATTAATATCCAGAATCTAAAGACCTCAAGAAATTCAACAAAAACAAAACAACAACTCGTTAAGAAGTGGGCAAAAGGCTTGAGCAGGCAGTTTTCAATGGAGGAAATATGCTCAGGATCACTAGCTGTCAGGAAATGCAAACCAAAACCACAATGAGGCTTTACCTCAGAAATCAACAAAAGACAAATATTCTTGAGGATGTGGGAAAAAAGGTACTGTTGGTGGGAATGTAAACAGGTACAACCACTATGGAAGACAGTTTGAAGATACCTCAGAAATCTGAATATACACCTACTATATGATTCAGCAATCTCACTCCAGGGAATTTACCCAAGTGAAATGAAATCAGCACTTGAAAGAGTTATTTGTACCCCCATGTTTATTGCAGATCAATTCACAATAGCTAATATATGCAATCAACCCAAATATCTATCAACTGAAAACTGGATAAAGAAATCATGGTATATGTACACTATGGAATACTACACAGTGCTAAAAAATGAAATCCTGTCATTTGCAACAAAATAAATGCAACTGGAAATCATTATACTTAGTGAAATAAGCCAGTTCCAAAAAGAAAAATGCCTTATGTTCTCTCTCTGATCTGTAGTAACTTATCAAGTCCCTAAAAGATAATCTATAGAACTGAAATTGACACTTTGATATGGATGATTTTGAACAACCTTTGTCTCGACTATTTTGGAAGAGCAGTTTTTTTTTCATATTTTTTGTTGAACTGTTTACTTAGTGTAGGTTTAATCTTAAGAGTATAAAGTTAAATGAAAAATCTATCATTGCAAAAAATAAGAATGGGAATAGGAGAGGGAGGAGGAAGTAGGGTGGAGTGAGGGTTGGAGAAAGGGTAGGGTGGGAAGAATCACTGTTCCTAAATTTATTTATATCAAATGCATGATGTTTGTATAACTTAAATAAAAGGTTTCTAGATAAAAATAAATAAATAAATAAAATTTTAAGGTTTGATATTGTCAGATAATTATAAAAAATGAGAGTGATTCAAAATCTGACACATTGCAGAATAGAAGAAATAGGTATAAAAGAAATAGAGGAAATGTGTAGAAATCTAAAATAACACAGATAATGCATCCATTTCAGAAAATATGGCTAACTCTATGACCCAAGATTTAACCCATAGGCATTAATCCATACAAAGAGAAAAGAAAACATGTATATTTAGACAGGCTTGTGTAAAAATATTTATAGCACATTTTTTCACAACAGTCCAAAACTGGAAGCAATGCAGATGCCCACAAGCTTGTGAGTGAATAAACAGCGTAGCATGTCATAAAGCGGAAAGCCGCTTTGTAATAAAGAGGAACAACGTGCTGACACATGCAACAACATTCTTCTTGCTAAGTGAAAGGATCCAGAAACCTAATACTTTTTTATTCCACTTAATTTAGTATCTGGAAAGTCAATACTGTGATGAAATAATTAAATCTCTTCTTTCCAGGGGTTGTGTATTTGGAGACGTGATTGGCTGGTAAGATGAAAGGTGGGACTTGTGGTAAGAGAAATTTTCTGAATATTTTTAAAAATGATTGTTTAATAATATATATCTATGGGGTGTAGTACAATAATTATAATATTTCCAATGTGTGAAGATCAAATCAGGTGAGTTATCTTTTTCATCTCCTTGAACTTAAAAAAATTCTGATTAACATTTAAAATTATACATAAACAAGGGGTTCATGGTCATATTTTAATAAATGTGTACAAAGTGTACTTACCACATTAACATTTCATAGTCCTTATAATAACTTTCTATTTGAGGCTCTTTGGCCTCTCTCTGTTTGCTTATAAAATTTAAAATAAGTTATTATGAATCCATAGTCACTCTGCCATACTACGGAACACTAGAACTTACTTCTTCTAACTGTGTTTTGATAACTGTTTTCCAAACTCCCTCTACTTTGTCTTCTCCATTCTCTCTTTCAGTTTCTAGTAATCACTACTCTATATTTACAGCAACTTTCTTAACTTCAACATATATGAGAGAACATGTGTTTAATTGTATTTCTGTTTGTGGCTTATTTCATTTAATACAATGTCTTCAGATTCCATTCAATTTCCGTTAAGTGACATAATTTCATTCTTTTTTATGGATAAATAATATTCCACTGTGTATTTCTATTTCACATTTTCTTTAACCACTTATCTATTAATAGATGGCCAGTTTGATTGATTTGATAGGTTGGCCAAGAAAGGAGAAAATATGTTTGCAATTTTATAAAGTATGCCTATACACACACACACACACACACACACATGTGCGCATGCACACACACACACACACACACACACACATATATATATATTCAGTAAATAGAATTCATCTAGTTCCTAGGAAAGGGTAGCACTCTATGTTGTGCTTCTATTTGCAGGGATATGAGCTTCTGATTATATCATTACTTTTCCCATTTCTTTTAAAATGGTTAGTTTAATTTGATCAGGTTGTAGAAGGAAATTCAATGATTATTTTTCAAAGTAGGTTGAACATAAAAGTAGCAAAGTTGTTTGGAGAAAAAAAAAAGAATTTGAATTGGCAGTAATTAAAATGGAATAATCTCTCAGCCCAGAGATATATATTTTAAATTCGCTGATCAATAGACATTTTCCTTGCCATTCCAGTGTTGCTGCTTAGATAAATGTACACATTACACTGAACTACAAAGTGTTAGACTGATTTGAGTCACCCTAATCCCCAGTTCAGCATACAAAACAGAAATACCCGTCTAAATTTTCCTGCAATACTGATCACCTAATTTAACTGCATATCCTACTGTTTCAGGTCACTATTTGCCTGTAAATGTGAGCTTAAGAGCAAAGGGCTGTGATGATCTTTTGCATGTCACTTGATGGGTATAACATACAGGAAATCTGCCTTAGAGGTAGGAGCTGCAAGGTGCCTGTTTCTTTTTTCCATGAAGAACCTGGATGAAGCTATTTTGAGATCAGCACACACGTTCACCTAGATTGCTGAAATGAAGACCTTTTGGTATGAGTAAGATAATCAAACGTTTGAACTGGTGGGGAAAATAAGTATGACCAAATCCGTTCAGTCCTTGTGTTAGTCAGCTTTGGGTTACTATTTGGAGGTTCACAGTTCAAGTTTGGCAGCCCCAATTAGTCTGGCATTTGGTAGAGGGTGGTAATGGTGTAGTGTGTGCAGCGGAATGATTACACAGTGAGTCAGGAAGCAGACGGGCGCAGGAAACACACTTGGCCTAAACAAATCGACTTTCTGGTGATAACTACCTTGCACAGACAAGTCCTCAATGACCTAGATAGCTCCCACTGACCCACCTCACATATGCAATAATTAGACAAAATCTCCACGCTGGAGTCATCAACCACGAAGATGAGATTTTGGTGTCTACATCTGTGCTTGAGTTTGGGAAGCCACGTCCTAGTCAACCCACAACAATGTTTTACTGCTTTTTTCTCCCTTCATGTCTGAGTTCATGAGAACACTGCATTATAAAATTGTGTTTAAAACCAACAGTATTTAATACAGATGCATTTCATATCAATGGTTTTCTTTTGATGATTCAGTATTACCTTTCCTGATTTTTATACAAAATAAGAATCTACATTTAACTTTTTGATTGAGCAGATGCATTTTTAACACTTTAAATTTGCTTTAAAATCACATAAAAATTTTTAAGTAAGTTGGTGATTAGATATAAATCAAACCAAGAAGTTATTGCTAATTTCTAATTCATGGTACTAATTTCATAGGTAAAAATACTTGTTTTTATCAGATAACCAAAGCTGAATGTTGAATAATCTATATTTGCAATTCTCACATCAATGCAATTATTATGATTATTAATTCAGATAAACTTTCTGAAAAATTTTCAATGAAATAGATTTCCCCTTCTGAATACAAGTCGTGTTATCTTCTAAGTGACTTTTATAAAATACAGAGAGTTTTCATTAATGCACAGATTCAGTGGAACTAATATTCTGTTATTTGCCAATTATTTCTTCCCACAACCTCTCACCTTCATTTGCCAAAATCATGTAAAGCTTTCATCTCAGCAACTTTTACTCCAGAATGATTATTTGGTGACATCTCAAATAAAGACACCCCCTGAGTGTTCTGCTTCCCAGAATCTCATAAATTACTTTATTTATTTGAAAGACAGTTATAGGAGAGGGAGAGGGACAGGGAGGAAGAGAGAGAGAGAGAGAGTGAGTGAGCTATCTTCCATCTGCTGGTTCACTGCCCAAATGACCTTAACAGAATGGCTGGGACCAGGCCATGTCTTTATGCCCATGAGGATTTTCCTCAAATATTAATACAATCTCTTTCTTTATTTTCCATTACACACCTGACTCCTTTCTACTGAGTTCTGTTGAACTCTCTGCCCATTTTACTTTCTGCTAAACATCAGCATTTTGAGTACCACTTTATCAGAAGTTTTAAAATTCTATTGTAACTGGCCGGCGCCGCGGCTCACTAGGCTAATCCTCCGCCTAGCGGCGCCGGCACACCGGGTTCTAGTCCCGGCCGGGGCGCCGGATTCTGTCCCGGTTGCCCCCTCTTCCAGGCCAGCCCTCTGCTGTGGCTAGGGAGTGCAGTGGAGGATGGCCCAGGTGCTTGGGCCCTGCACCCCATGGGAGACCAGGAAAAGCACCTGGCTCCTGGCTCCTGCCATCGGATCAGCGCGGTGCGCCGGCCGCGGCGGCCATTGGAGGGTGAACCAACGGCAAAGGAAGACCTTTCTCTCTGTCTCTCTCTCTCACTGTCCACTCTGCCTGTCAAAAAAAAAAAAAAAAAAAAAATTCTATTGTAACTAAATCAGCAATAAACCTATTTATAGACCATACCATTACATCCCTGTAGAGTCACCTTAAATATTCTTTTTATTATGCTAGCTCTGTATATAAAACATTCCAAGGACTTAATTATATCTAATCCTTTACAAAGTGTGAATACATAGGGTATAGCACGTATTTAAGAATATTTGCAGGTGAATGTTTGGCACAATATTTAAGACACCACTTGGAATTTTGCATCCAAAAAAAGAGCCTCTATGTTTGAGTCCCAGCCCTGCTTGTGATTCCAGCTTCCAGTTAACGTGCACCCTAGGAGGTACCAAGTTGATAACTCAAGTACTAAGGTCTTTGCCACTCATTTGGAAGACCTGAATTGAGTTTTGGACTCTTGGCTTCATCCTGGCTCAGACCCCGTTGTGGGCATTTGTGGAGTGAGTCAGTGAATGAAAGAACTTGCCTGTCTCTGTCTCTTCCTTTTTCTATACCTTTGTCTTTAAAATAAATTTTAAAAATACAAAGAAGGAGGTACCTTTCTCTGAAGGGAGGAGAGAACTTCCACTTTGACTATGACCCTGTCGGAATAAGATTGAAGTCAGCGAACTCGAAAGGCTTCCATAGCCTTGGCAACTCATGTCTAGAGCCTAGGGAGATTACTGACGCCATAAACAAGAGTGTCAAATTGTTAAGTCAACAACAGGAGTCACTGTGTACTTACTTCTCATGTGGGATCTGTCCTTAGTGTGTTGTCCAATGTGAAGTAATGCTATAACTAGTACTGAAACAGTACTTAATTCCAGTAACTTAGTCTAGTCTCAGTTGCTCCCCACAATGATACACCAGAAGACTAAATTCTTTTTTTTTTAACTTTTATTTAATGAATATACGTTTCCAAAGTACGAATAATGGATTACTATGGCTTCCCCCCCATACCGTCCCTCCCACCCACAACCCTCCCCTTTCCCACTCCCTCTCCCCTTCCATTCACATCAAGATTCATTTTCGATTATCTTAATATACAGAAGATCAGCTTAGTATACATTAAGTAAGGATTTCAACAGTTTGCTCCCACACAGAAACATAAAGTGAAAAATAATAGATGATTTTTTTAAATGATGATGAAATCAGATCAGACCTAAGACTAAATTCTAAATCTCCTTTGTTGAAAGACTTGAGCACTTCTTCCCAGTGAAGTGGGAGACAGGCTCAGAGGTCAGTTAACTGCTCATAGAGTCTTCTGAAGTTCAGTTATTGTTCCAAGTGTGTGAAAACAAAACACTTATGTGTCTGCTTCTGACATTATTGTTCTTGACTGTATGTTGTACTCCCCTGCCTAGAGTGTTATTGACAAGAAATTAGAGTCTAGATAGATATGTACAAGGTTCTATCCTCACAGACTGGATCACAATTGGTTGAGCTAACTGGTAAGAAGATCTGATCATTAAAGACCAGATTCGGGTCATTATGAGATTGGAAATTCATTAATGATCTCTTTATTTTCATTAAAGCAAGCTACCTAAAGGCTACCACATCCACATCACCCATTGGTCGGTTGATAGATATGCCCTCTGTGATTCCAGAAATAAATTGGCCATGTCTAAATTATTCCTTATTAATAGTCTCCTGTCAATAACTTAGCATATCCATAACCCCTAAAGTAAAATTGGGGTAAACCTGCAGCATCTAGGATGGCCAGATATGGAGTAGGAAAACCCATGGAGTCAGTGCTTTTTAAGATTGAATAGAATGATCCCATAGTCCTTTTTAAATGTAAACTTTGTCTACGGTTATGATAGCTGGATCATAGAGTAGACCTAGTTTTAATTTTGAGTATTCTCCATACCATTCTTCATAATGGCTACACTAGTTTTTATTCACACCAACAGTACAGCAGTATATAAGATTTTCAATTTCCTTTTTTTGCACTTCTCTGCCAGTATTTGTTATTTTTTGTCTTTTTGAAACTAGCCATTCTAACTGGAGTGAATTTATACCACGTTGTGAGTTTGATTTTCATTTCCCTGAGGGGTAGCAATTCTGAACATTTTTTCATGTATTTTTTATTTTTATTTTATTTTTTATTTTTTATTTTTTTGACAGGCAGAGTGGACAGTGAGAGAGAGAGACAGAGAGAAAGGTCTTCCTTTGCCGTTGGTTCACCCTCCAATGGCCGCTGCGGCCGGCGCGCTGCGGCCGGCGCACCGCGCTGATCCGAAGGCAGGAGCCAGGAGCCAGGTGCTTTTCCTGGTCTCCCATGGGGTGCAGGGCCCAAGCACCTGGGCCATCCTCCACTGCACTCCCGGGCCACAGCAGAGAGCTGGCCTGGAAGAGGGGCAACCGGGACAGAATCCGGTGCCCCAACCGGGACTAGAACCCGGTGTGCCGGCGCCGCTAGGTGAAGGATTAGCCTAGTGAGCCATGGCGCTGGCCTATTTCATGTATTTTTTAAACATCTGTATTTCTTCTACTGAGAAATATTGATTTATATACTTTATTGATTATGTAGATGGATCATTTTTGTTGTTGAGAGCTTTTAGTCCATTATGTATTCTGAATGTGAATTCTGTGTCAGATGCTTAGCTTGAAAATATTTTCTTCAATCTATCAATTGTATCTTCACTCTATTGATTATGTCTTTCACTGTGAAGAAGCTTCTTAATTTTATAGAATCCAATGTTTCTATTTGAACTTCTGTTGCTCGTGTCTTTGAGGTCTTAACTTAAAAAATAATTGCCAATGCCAATGTCTTAAAGTATTTAATTTATTTCTTCCAATAGAGTCATAATTCCAGGTGTTACATTTATGTATTTTATGCGTTTGCATTGACTTTGGAATAGAGTGTGAGGTAGGGGTCAAGTTTCAATTTTTTGCATATGAATATACAGTATTCCTAGGGCTTTGAATTATAGTAACTGTCCTTTATTCAGTATATGATTTTGATAACTTTCTCAAAGATCAGTTGTCTATAGATGCTTGCATTGATTTCTGGGAGCTCTATTTGGTTCCATTGGTATACTTATGTCTGTTTTTGTGTCAGTATTATATTGGTTTTGTTTCAATAACACTTTAGTATGTCTTGAAATCTGGCATTATGAAGTCTCCACCTATGTTCTTTTTGTTGAGTTTTTTTCTTTTTCTATTTGAAGTCTTTCTGCTTCCACATTAATTTTAAGATTCCTTTTTCTGCTTCTGAAAACAATGTTATTGATAGGAATTGAATCTACACAAAAACAGGGTATTACACAGATATTTAATGATATCCATTCTTCCAGTAAAAATCATGAATGATCACTCCATTTTTGTGTGTCTTCAATTTTTTGTAACAGTGTTTTGTAATTTTCATGGCAGAATCAAATATAATGGTAACATTTATTTCAAGAGTTTTTTTGGTAGTCCTTTTTAGTGACATTGTTCTAATAATTTCTCTCTTAGTAAGTACATTATCAGTGTACAAAATATGATACTGATTTTTGTATATTTTTTCCATGACTTTACTAAATTTTTTTATCAATTCTAATAATCTCTTGGTGAGTATTGTCAGATTTGCATCATCTGCAAAAAAGGGATGATTTGACTTTCACATTTCTTATATGTATGACTTTTATTTCTTTCTATTGCCTAAAGGTGCTTGCCAAAACTTCCAGTACTATATTTAATAAGAAAAGCAAGAGTGAACATCATTGTCTAATTCCAGATCTTAGAAGAAATATTTACAGATTTTCTCTATTCAATATGATATGGGCTGTAACTTTGTCATGACAGCCATTCTAACTGGGGTGACGTGAAATCTCATTGTAGTTTACACTTGTGCTTTCCTGATGGCTAGGGACGCAGAGCTTTTTTTTTTTTTTTTTTATCCCCACTTGTCTGATGGCCATTTGAATTTGACCTTTGAAAAATACCTGTTCATGTCCTTTGCCCATTTCATGACTGGATTGTTTATATTGTTATTGTTGATTTTCTTGAGCTCTTTATAGATTCTGGGTATTAATCCATTATCAGTTGTATAAATTGCAAATGTTTAATCCCATATGTCTGTTGCCTCTTAATTTTGTTGTATTTCCTTTGTAGTACAGAAGCTTCTCAGCTTGATGTAATCCCATTTGTGAATTTTTGCTTTGATTCCTGTGCATCTGGAGTATTTTCCAATAAATGGTTGCCTATGCTAATGTCTTACAGTTTCCTCAATGTTTTCCTGTAGTAAGTTGATGATGTCAGTTCATAGATTTATGACCTTGATCCATTTTGAGTTGATTTTAGTGTAAGGTGTAAGGTAGGGGTCTTGTTTTTAAGTTCTGCATGTTCAGACCCAATTTTCCCAGAACCGTTTGTTGAAGAGACTTTCCTTTCTCCATGGGTTGATTTCAGATTATTTGTCAATGATTTATTGGTTGTAGATGCATGGATTAATTTCTGGGGTTTCTAGTCTATGTTCCATTGGTCTACATGTCTATTTTTGTGCCAGTAGTAGGCCATTTTAATTATAACTCTCTGTGGTAAGTTTTGAAGTATGCTAGTGTGATGCCTCTGGCTTTATTTTTGTTGCTAAAGATTGCTTTAGCTATTCAGAGTTTCTTGTATTTCCATATGAATTTTAGCATTATTTTTCTAGATCTGAGAAGAATTTCATTGATATTTTCACTGTGATTGTTTTAAATCTGTAAATTGTTTCTAGTAGTATGGACATTTTGATGATATTATTTCTTCCAATACATGAATCTGGAAGATTTTTTCATCTTTTTGTGACTTCTTCTATTTCTTTCTTTAATGTTTTGTAATTTTCATTGTAAAGATATTTCAACTCCTTGGTTAAATTTATTCTAAGTTATTTAAATTTTTTTAGCTATTGTAAATTGTACTGATCTTACAAGTTCTTCCTCAGCCTCTACATTGTGTATACAAAAGCTATTGACTTGTGTGTTGATTTTATCTCCTGCAACTTTACCAAATACTCTTATTATCTCTTGGTGTAGTGATCATATCTACTGCAAAAGACAGATGATTTGATTTCCTCCTTTCCAATTTGTATCCCTTTGATTTCTTTTTCTTGGCTAATGGCACTGACTAAAACTTTCAGAAACATTGAGTAACAATGGTGAAAGTAGCACTCCTGACTGTTTCTGGATCTTAGTGGAAATGCTTCCAACTTCTCCCCACTTCATATATTGCCTTATTGTCTTGAGGGATGTTTCTTAGATCCCCAATTTTCTTAAGGTTTTTATCATGAAAGAATGTTGTATTTTATCAAATTCTTTCTCTGCATTGATTGAGATTATCATACAGTTTTTATTCTTCAGTTTATTAATGGATGTGTCACATTTATTGATTTGTTTATATTGAACCATCCCTGCATACCAGGGATAAATCCCACTTAGTCTGGATGAGTGATCTTGTGGGGCTCCATGGGATGCGCAGCCATGGAGCCCCCACGTCAAGGTCGGTCTGATAGCTGTTGCTGTGTCTTTATCACAAGGCGGATGTTGCTAGTTTTGGTTAGGGCAATGCTTTCCCACGGTCGGGACTTTCCAGAGGAGTTGAGAATGTTGTAAACAACAAGATGGCGCCGAGGACCGCGCGGTGAGCCTGCCTGCTGCGTGACACCTCATCTGATTAGCCCGAGGACGCGTGCACACTACGTGAACAGACAGCGGATTGGAGTGTTCCGTGCATGGACTTGAGCCCGCTTGCAATTGGCCGGATTTTGTATATAAGCTGTGTGCTGAGGAAGGAGGGGGCTTTTCTGTCCACTCTCCTCCCTTCATTCTTTCTCTGTCACTGTTATTTTCTCATTAAAAGTCTACTAAAGACCGATAAGCTGCGAACAGTGTAGTTCCTTTGCGGGCAAGGGAGCGGCAGATCTTTATGCTGTGTTGTTGGATTTGACTGGTTATAATTTTGGTCTATAGTTCTTTTTCTTTGTTGTACATCTTCATGGTTTGGGATTCTATTCTCTTTTCAGTAATATTATATGGAGTACATTTTTCATCCTTGCATTTATAGCCTGAGTGTCTTTACTGGCGAAGTGCATTTCATGTAAGGAACACCTCATTGGACCTTGTTATTTAATTCATCCATCCAGTCTGCATCTTTTCATTGGGGAATCTAGTCCATTTATATCCAAAATTATCAACCTAATGGCTTGCTCCTGCCATTCTTCTGTTTATTTTGATCATTCTCTCTTCTGTTCTAGTTTTTTCATGGTGGTGGGTATCTTTCAATTGCTTTTGCATAACGGACTCTGTTAAGCAGGTTTTGTAAATCTGGTATGCTAATGATGGATTACCTCAGCTTTTATTTTATTGGAAAGTATTTCTCCTTTATTTCTGAAAGATAATTTCACTGGCGAAGTATTCTTGGTTGGTATTTTTTTTCAGAACCTGGTTTATCATTCCATTTTCTCTAATATTTCTGTCAAAAAAATCTGTTAATCTAATGGGAGTTCATTTAATAGTGACCTGATGCTTTTTCATTGAAAATTATAGAATTCTGTCTTTGTGTTTAACTTTTGGCCTTTTTTTTTTTTTTTTTTTGACAGGCAGCGTGGATAGTGAGAGAGAGAGACAGAGAGAAAGGTCTTCCTTTTGCCGTTGGTTCACCCTCCAATGGCCACCATGGCTGGCGCGCTGCGGCTGGCGCACCACGCCAATCCGATGGCAGGAGCCAGGTACTTATCCTGGTCTCCCATGGGGTGCAGGGCCCAAGCACTTGGGCCATCCTCCACTGCACTCCCTGGCCACAGCAGAGAGCTGGCCTGGAAGAGGGGCAACCGGGACAGAATCCGGTACCCCGACCAGGACTAGAACCTGGTGTGCCAGCGCTGCTAGGTGGAGGATTAGCCTATTGAGCCGCGGCGCCGGCTTTGTGTTTAACTTTTAAGAATTTGACTATAGTGTGTCACCGTGAGGATTTTTTCTTCTCATATTTATTTGGGGTTCCAAGGATCTCCTGTATTTGGATTTTCATATCTTCCTGCACATTGGGGGATTTTTCAGCTGGTAAATCAATGATTATATTTTCTAAGCCTCCACTCCCTTCTTTGCCCTCAATAATTTCTGTAATTCAAATATTTGTTTGTTAAAGAATATCCCAAAGGTCTTAGAGGCTGCCTTTTATTTGTTTTTCACATTTTATGCTTTATTCTGAATAGGATAATTCAAAAGATCTGATTTTAAGTTTAGATATTCTTTATTTTCATACTGTGGTCTGTTGTTGAGGCAGTCAACTGTATTTTTATTTGATATATTTAGTTCTTCATTTCCAATATTTCCATTTGGTTTCTTTACAAAATTTCTATTTCTATGCTCAATTTCTCAATCATATAATGCATCATTTTCTTGCTTTTTTCCCCTGTTTGCCTACAGTCTTCTGTATCTCTTAGGATCTCTTAATTACCATTCTTTTGAATTCTTTCTTGGTCTTTCATTAATCTCTTCTTGGGAGTCTATTATTAGGACGTTCCTTTGCTTCTTTGTAGACATGGCATTAGCTTACTTTTTTGTACTTCTGCTATCATTACACTGACTTTGAACATCCAGTTGATTAGTTGTTCCTATTATTTTGAATGAGTGACTTTTATGGCAAAAAGCTTTCCCTCAAATGTGTCTTCAGATGCAAATTTGGTAGGTTGTTTTGACTTTATGTCTAGTTAGGTTCTATAGTCTGGCCACTGTACGTTCTTCCACCACAACTGATGACAGTGGTAGTAGGAATGTGGAATAATCCTCTTAAACCCAGCAGGATGTGTAGGTCTCAATAGCAACCATGGGACAGCATGTTGATTTGTTGAGTACCTACGTTGGCAGGTTTGTTCAGGGTCATGGTATCACCACCCTAAAGCCCAGTAGAGTAATTCAAGGCACTGTGATGACAGCCCCAGATTATCATGAAATATCACCAACATTTTTTTCCACAAGAAGATAATTACTCTCTATATAATGGTGTCTGATGTTGATGGGAGACATGAAGTGAACAATTCTGTTGCTACCTATGCCACATGCTCAGTCGAACCTAGATCCTGCATCCCCATACATCATGAGATAGGGCCAAGGGCCAGTTTGCAATAGGCTGCCTGTTGCTTAGGTGGGCTTGCAATCCAAGGCTAATACAACCATCCACAGGTGAAGCCGGTTGGGATATAAGAAATCCACTTGACTGGGGCCAACTGTCTCTTAGAACTAGGGCAGGCCCAGAAATTCCGTCCACAGGCACTCACCTGGGGACAGCCATAATTAGTATCTGCCCAGTAATTACTTTATTAGATTTTTGTGCTCACTTTGAATTCCTACTCCACAGTAATTGAATCTTTTTTTATTTTTGTTTTTTGACAGAGTGGATAGTGAGAGAGACAGAGAGAAAGGTCTTCCTTTACCATTGGTTGGTTCACCCTCCAATGGCCATTTCAGCCAGCACATAGCACTGATCCGAAGCAAGGATCCAGGTGCTTCCTCCTGGTCTCCCATGGGGTGCAGGGCCCAAGAACCTGTGCCACCCTCCACTGCACTCCCGGGCCATAGCAGAGGGCTGGCCTGGAAGAGGGGCAACCGGGACAGAATCCATTGCCCCGACCAGGACTAGAACCCTATGTGCTGGCGCCGCAGGCGGAGGATTAGCCTAGTGAGCTGCTGCGCCAGCCAGTAACTGATTCTTACTCCTTGCTGTCTGCTGATGACTACAGTGACAAAGGCATTTCCCTAGCCACATGGGCTCATGCTAAGCAGGATTGCACTTGTGTCTTTTGCTTGAGGTTGGACTCCAAATTCATGGGAGCCTAGGTACAATGCATGCTGAGACACTCACCCTTTCCACCAGGTTCAGGTCTCTGCCTTATAGAAGGGGAGGTTTAGAGATGAGGTTTGTGAGCACTAGCATGAGGATAAATGTCTTTGTGCTTGATCTGGTTCTGGGTCTTACCATGGCTGGCTTATATCTGAGCTTCAAAGTAAAGTTCCAACTTCACTTCACCACCTATTCCCCATTGTCTCGAATCTTGCTCTGCTGACTGCCAAAGGTTGACAGAGGGCTGGTGGATGTGGTCTCTTGACTGCCTGGTGAAGGTGGGCTTGAGGGATCAGTTTGCAGAGAATAAGCTAGGGCCAGAGGCCAATGGAACCTGTCAGACAATAGGCTTACTTTAGCAGACTTGGTACTGGGTCTTAATTCTGGGATCTTGCCTTTATTCCCTTTCCCTCCCCTAAATAGGAGATATCTCTCCCCATGCTGTGGAACCTTTCTTCCTGACAATATTCTCTCAAAGATACAGGATTCTGTGTCTGAGATTCTCTTCTTTACTACATTCCCAGAGACAGGAAGATTGTTGGGAAATTTGAGGGAAATCATTGAAATCAATGTTGATTTAAGCTTTGCTGTCATTTGACCACATAGGAAGAGATTTTCATGTCATCTGCCAATCTGGAGATGATAGGAAAGAGCTGATAAGAGATAGTCAAGGCTGAGCTTGCATTTGCTGTCTTCTATACCATTTGTCCCAATAGGTACCCACATATTGCCACATTTTCCAGGAGAGATTTTAGTTATAACTGGTGCAAAGTATCTTGGTCATTACAGGCTACTACTTAGTAGGCTCATCTATCTGACAGTCATGATGCAGCAGGAGTTCTGTGAGCATCAGTGGCAATGAATCAAGAAGGAAAAGCTAAAGAGTTGTGACTAGATAAGGAGGAAAGAATGCATTAATGTATACCAATAGGATGCTTATGGATGGAAACTGACAAACCCCACCTTGTGGGACATCAGCTCCGCACAGCCAGGGATGAGCAGCCCAAGGACCAGCATACAACAGACAACCCAACCTCATGATGAGCTGCACACCATGAGGCCTACGAGCCTTTAAATCAAGACGCCATCTTAGAAGAAGAGGGATGGGTACAACAGCCTTAAGGAGACTTGAAATTTTAAACTGTCTGAATTTTTTAAAATGAGGACTGTTCAAGATGAGAATAAAATGAAAAATGAAAAAAATGAGATACCATTAGTGGAAAATTTAAAAATTAATTCTATACTCTAGCAAGCTCTAGAACTGAGGATAATATAATCTGTTTCACTTGAAGTAGTAACTTAACAAATTCTTAACCCTACTATACAACTAGTAAGTGGCAGAGTTAGAATTCAAACCAAGCCTGATTCCCCATCACCTAGTCCCTGAAACACTATTTCTCTAGAGGTGACTGTAAGGTGTAATTGGATGTCAATAAAATATTACTGGATATTATAAAAGTTTCAGATGAAAGTTTTAAATTAAATATGATTGTCATTGACATACCAACTACATACTTTAGAAGTCTGTTATAACTTGGGAAATGAACACATATGTGTGTGTGTTTTGTGTGTTTGGAGTTTCTAGGTCTAACAAGTTGTTTGGTGGTTAAGAAATGTCTTTGCTTCAGCAACTGGGCCATGTTGAATGAAGTGGGGGGAAATTAAATCATGGAGAAGATAAATGATACAAAACTCAGTATCTCTTGGAACAAGCTGGAGTCTAGTTAAAAAAAATTCAATCTCTGTTCTTTCAATGTGCCCAAAAGGTCCCACAGAAATATAGCCTTAGGAAGTCATGTTAGGAGGTAGTAATATATGTTAGGTTTCTGATTTATGAAGACATTTTGGGAAACCACTTAACTTGTCACAGCTGCAAATTCCTTATGTGAAAATTTAACACAGACTTCCTCTAATAGATGATTGAAAACAACTGGTGAAAATGATCTCAAAGCTATTTTGAAAAATCAACAGATGCTTTAAACAGTATTTTTAAGTGTGTAAAAAGAAAGAGGTGTGTGTGTGTGTGTGTGTGTGTGTCTTTTAAACATTCTATTTTGGACAACATCAAAATATACCTTGGTAAAAAAAAAGAAATTGATTGAAAGTCTTTTGATCATTACAGATGGAAAATTCCACGTCTGCATCACTTTGGACAACTTTTAGATTCTTGGGAGAAAATCCTAATACAGGATGTCTTTAATAATTGTGTTATAGAACAGCTTTGGTTCTTTAAAGACTGATGACAAAGTATGTGATCTTATTGTTTGATATTGTTGAATTTTTATAATTGCCTGTTACTTGGGAAAGGTACAGAAGAAGTCAGAAACTGCCTGGATCCTGACATGTGACTAACATATAAATATAGTCTCAGAACGCAAATTTTGATTGAAAAATAAAATCTTAGGCTACAGACAATGGAAGTTTTCTATTTGTGAAAACAATCTCTGAGTGGCTGGCACTGCAACTTGGCGGGCATCAGTTCAATTCCCAGCTGCTCCATTTCCCATCCAGCTCTCTGCTATGGCCTGGGAAAGCAGTAGAAGATGGCCCAGGAACTGAAGCCACGTGGGAGATCTGGAAGAAGCTCCTAGCTCCTGGCTTCAGTTCGGTGCAGCCCCTGCTGTTTTGGCCAACTGGGGGATGAACTGGTGGATGGAAGACTTCTTTCCCTGCCTCTCCTTCTCTCTCTGTGTAACTCTGATTTTCAAATAAATAAATAAATTTTTAGTAAAAACGATATCTAAGACAAAAACTTTTCACAAAATGAAGCAACCATATGCTAGTGAACTGATTTGATTTATATATATATATAATGATAATCATTGATTACATGTACAAGCTGTCCCATCACTAAAATTTAAGCCTACATTTCAACATATTATATTATTATACCTGAATCAAGCAAATGACTACATATTTAAAAAGGACAAGGGGGTATCAAGTCACTTATCACTACAACATAGATAATCAAGCAACTGTTTTTCAGCTATCCAGTTACTGATTTTTGTCATCATATATACAAGCCTATTTGCCAAATATCTATTTCTACATTTCTTTCTTGACATATTTCATGTTCTTTTTTGTTGTTTTCAAATAGCAAAGTGATTCTGTCATTCTCACTTCAGCTTTCCATCAGCATGTTGCTATTTTCTCACCCACATACCTGATTGTATTCAGAATGCAAAATACAACAGGTTTTAAAATAATAAGGTTTTCATAAAATATATATTAATTGTAGAAGACAAATATAATAAGTAAGAAATCCATACTCCTACTGAATTTCCAGGACCTTTTGGAGATTTGGTGTGTAGGAATATTGTCTTTAATGTGCTTAAATGCAATGAATGTCCCCTTAAGTTTTACATAATAAATGAAACAATTGTATAAATAAGCATTCTATAGCTGAGTTTTTTTGTGTGTGTTAGCTGATCTTTTGAGAGAGTGGGAACAAACTGTATTCCATTTAGCTTATATAAAATATGCAATTCTTTTTATTATTTGAATTATGAAAGTTATTAATGCAAAAGTGAACCTTGAAGTTTTAGTGATCCTGATAATGTTTGAAACATAATTTGGCACTTTTTCAGTGTAATATAATCTAATTATGTGCACTACACTTCAAGGGTTAGATATATTTGCTATATGCACCATATGATACACCCTTACTTATATGATTAGGACTATATTACCCCTTAATTTTTCCAGTATTTCTGGTACCAAATTGACCTCTAGTCAGCACTGTTTTGGATCAGCTTGAGTCTTAATATTTCCAAACTAGAATTAAATTTAAAAACACAAAGTATATAGTTTTCACTTGAGTTCAGTTGCAAAAAGATGGAGTCCAGTAGGAATTTAACTTCATCTGAAGCACAGAATAAATAGGAAAGTGGGAGACATTTTTGACATGATTCAATGTGATTTAAATGCTTCACAATTAAATGATACTGCAGCATAGTATAATAGAAAAATGGCAGCAAAGTGGCGAGACCAAGGCAACTTTGGCTGGCTGACAGGGTCACAGCAGAAGGTCTCTGTCAGTAAGGCTTGAGAAGGACAGCTGAGGTCCTCTTGGTGTTTTTAGGTTTGCTAGGAACTACATTCTGCTTAAGAAAGCTGGAGCTGTGCTCGTTTCAGCAGCACATATACTAAAATTGGAACAATACAGAGAAGATTAGCATGGCCCCTGCGCAAGGATGACACGCAAATTCGTGAAGCATTCCATATTTTTTCAACCTGAGTGTTGATGAGCAACTTGATATGTTATCCCTCTTAGTATTTTTTGTTTGTTTGTTCTACTTAATACTTTGGGTTGAATACTGTAATCAATACACAATTCTTCTTAAGTGCTGAAACTTAACTGAAAATGATCACTGTTAAATATAAGAGTGGGAATAAGAGAGGGAAGAGATGTGCAATTAGGGACATGCTCAAGCTGACTTACCTCAAATGGTAGAGTTAAAAACATACCAGGGGATTCCAATTCAATCCCATCAAGGTGGCATGTACCAATGCCATCTCACTAGTCCCAGTGATCAATTTCAGTTCACAATTGATCATAATGATAGGAATAAGAACCAAAGGGATCACATAAACAAGAATAGTGTCTGCAAATACTAGCTGATAGAATCAAAAAGGGAGAGAATGATCCAACATGGGAAGTGAGATACACAGCAGACCCATAGAATGGCAGATATCCTAAATAGCACTCTGGCCTCAGAATCAGCCCTTAAGGCATGCGGATCTGGCTGAAAAGCCCATGAGAGTATTTCAGGCATGGAAAGCCAAGACACCCTGGGGGGAAAAAAAAAAACTAAATGAAAGATCTCCACAAGTGAGATCCCAGTGGAAAGAACGGGTCATCAAAGAAGGAGGTACCTTTCTCTGAAGGGAGTAAAGAACTTCCACTTTGACCATGGCCTTGTCTAAAAATGATCAGAGTCAGTGAACTCAGGGGGCTTCCATAGCCTTGGCAGCTCATGACAAGAGCCTAGGGTGATTACTGATGCCATAAACAAGAATGTCAATTTGTTAAGTCAACAACAGGAGTCACTGTGCACTTACTTCTCATGTAGGTTCTTTGTCCTTAGTGTGCTGTACATTGAGATTTAATGCTATAACTAGTACTCAAACAGTATTTTTCACTTTATGTTTCTGTGTGGGAGCAAACTGTTGAAATCTTTACTTAATGTATGCTAAACTGATCTTCTGTATATAAAGAGAAACGAAAATGAATCTTGATGTGAATGGAAGGGGAGAGGGAGTAGGAAAGGGGAGGGTTGGGGGTTGGAGGGACGTTATGGGGGGGAAGCCATTGTAATCCATATTCTGTACTTTGGAAATTTATATTCATTAAATAAAAGTTTAAAAAAAAAAAGCTGGAGCTTCCTGATGGTCCCGCTAATGATTGCTGTATTCCTGGTTTTAGGGAAGAACGCTTAGTCTCATAATCCCCAAAATGCCTATCGTTTTGTAGAATTTTAATAAGGAGAATGTTAGTGTAGGAGAAAGGGTTAATGCCTTATACAAGGTTGAGCTATTTGTGGAAAAGAATTAAAAGGCAACAGGCTCCCTGGTATATACTTCCCAGTAAAATAAAGACAAATATTAATAAAACTTTAATTCAATATATGCTACAAATACTACAATGGTTAGGATGTCAAAACTGTACAATAGATCTAAGTGAACCTTTAAATAAGTACAATAAAGAAATTAACAGAAAGAACTGCAAAAGAAGGGATACATTTTAAAAAGGGCCTGCTTTGAACTTGGGGCGTCTAGTAAAGATTAGATTAGGAAGGTAATATTCTAGCTTGTGTAGATAATTTCTGCATAGTTCGACAGCACTCCAGGCCTTAGCTTGTGTGGGCAGCCTGCTATCTCATACCTGTCTGTGATTTTAACCCACGCTCTGAATATGCTCTTAAAAATCATAGAAATTATAATTAGAAAAAAATGGACAACAGACTTGTTATTGTGCGAATAAAGAATCATTATGTGACTTATGATATAAAATAAAGTCTGGTGCTCGAGAACCAGAGCCATGCCATCAGCCTTGCTGTGTGTTTCTCATTTCTTTGAACACCGACACCTCTCACACCTTGGGGCCCCTGGGCTGGCTGGAGCTGGTCTCCGGCAGCAAAGCTCTTTTTAAATTGTTAAGCCTGCCATTGAATAATTAAGTTAATGTGAATATGAGTACTGTACACGCATGGGCAAAAATGCATTGCAGCAGGGAAAGAGTTAAGGTACCTTTTATTTCAAAGCATTTCTAAGGGCTGAAAGAGCCTACTCAACATTCTAGTAATTCCTCAGCACTCCTTTTTCCCTTTTCTTTTATATCTTACCAATAATTGCTTTTCATTGATTTTGCTGGTGCTATTGATCATTGTCAGTTGCTAGTATACATGTGTTGTGGGTCTCTGTGATTAAAGTAAATGTCCAAAGAAGAGTAAATCAGCAGCATTATACAAGAAAATGGAGACTCATGAATAGATGTGTGTGTGTATGTGGAGGCACTTTAAGAGGATCATGGAAAATGTAATTAAAAGATGTTTATTTTGGTGCTGCAAATTTTGAAATCCATTCATAGATTTTTTTGTAGTACAATTTTCCACGAACTTTGTGAAGGACCCACATATGTTTATGTGTGTAAGAATATGAGTTACCCAGATGGTCAAAGGTGGTTGAGGGTGATCAAATGTTACTGTCGCAGATACAGGCAAAGTGAGAAAAGTCAGGATTGCATGAGGTGGGTTAACTGGGGAATTAAAGTGAAAAGAAGTCTAGAGTTTAATGTTGATAAGAACAAAAAAACACAAACACAAACACATGTAGAACAGTGTTATATTTTTATTCATCTTTTTGTTTTTTCATTTTTATTTTAATTTTATTTAATTATAACATATTCAATATATATAGAACATAATGATATTCCCTTTCTCTCTCCCTCCTTTTCATCCTCCTTCTTTCTACCTTTCTTTCTATCTTTTTTTTCTATGTTAGTTTTTGCGATAACATTTTAAATTTACATTGTAGTAAAAAGGCTTAATACTTCACCAAAAAATAAGTTTAAGATGTAAAAAGCAAAAAGACCCCAGTTTAGTGGGAATATATACAACAGCTCTAAACAATAATTGAAAGGAAAAATGACCATTTCACTCATATCCAGTGGGTTTTTGGTTAATTAAATCATTCATAATTTCTTCCAATGAAATAGAACCTATGCCAATGTAGCATCTAAATATTTCCTGTGTGGTTGCAAGATAATAATTCAGTTCATTTAGACTTTAACCCATTTCCTCTCAGCAATCTATACACAGGAATAATTTAATGCACATTGCAATGCAAATAATAATATATTACTTTTTTATACTCTATTAACTATCACAGATCAAGAAAAACATATGGTATTTGTCTTTTGGGCACTGGCTTATTTCACTAAGAATAATGGTTTCCTGTTGTATCCATTTTGCTGTGAAAGATAGGATTTTTTTACAATTAATACTTATTCATATTTTAAAAGGTGTGTTTATTTATTTGAAAGAGAGAGAGTTAGTTTCTGCATCCTCTGATTTACTCTCCACAGACTCCCATGCAGGTGGCAGGGACCCAAGAACTTGGGCTTTCTTCCTGCTGCCTTCCTAGGCACATTAGCAGGGAGCTGGATCAGAAGCAGAGCAACTGGTAGTCTGATTTGGGTTGCCAGCAACCTAAGTGGTGACTTACCCCACTATACCACACACCAGCCCCCAGGACAGTGTTTTAAACATTATTATTATTTATTAGTTTTTAAAATAATTCTAACACCTCAATCGGACACCATGCATTCTCATACAGTTTAAAACCTTCTCAGTCAATTTTTAGATATTTATAAACATCTGAAGAACTTTAGCTAAGATAGAAATGGGTATCACATTGAACTCCATAACTGAAAAATGAAAGACAATTTGGTATTCCCAAAAGAGTATTCCATCTAAGATAGGAAATACTAGCCACACAGATCTTTAAATTCTCCATTTATGAGATTTGGGAAGCTATTTATTCATGGGAAAAATAATTATTTCATCAATAAGGATATGTTGAAATATAGTCAATAAATGATTATGTATTAATGGGAAAATGATCAATGTATTTTGATAAATGTATATACATATTCAAAATATGTGTATATTTATATTGAAAATAAATATTAATTTTGATATTAAAACTGGCAAACCAGTCAGCTAAAATTTATTGTTCATTATTATTTGAGAGGCAGAGAGACAGAAAGAAAGGCAGAGAGTGCTCTCATCTACTGTTTCACTCTCCAAATATCTGCAATGACCACTACCTGGCAGTGAAGACAGAAGCAAGGAACACAATCCAGATATTCCAAGCAGATGGTAGGGACTCAATTGCTTGACCCCCCCACTGCTGCCTCCAAAATATGAAATAACAGGAAGCCAGAGTCAGGAGACAGAGCTGGGAGTTGAACCCAGGTTCCATCCTAAGCCACATCTTAACTGCTCAGCCTAATGACTGCCCATCGCTAAAATTTTAATTACTACTTCATATTAGGATTTCACAGTCTAATGGATACAGAGATGTTCTTTCTAAATGACACTTGCTTTGATTTATGTTTATTCCTTTATCACGACCAACTGACAAAGTCTCCTCTTATGTAATGAATTGGTTGGAGCAAAGTAGCAGCTGGAGATTGAAACTGAACACCGTGGAGCTGGAATTTACATTCTTGATATCATCAGGATCGATCAAGTCATTACGAGTTATCGAGGTACGGGTCACACAAAACTCTTCTCTGGTTTAGAAATCTCCAAACAAGGGCTTGATTTTTGGGTTTGTTAAAACAAAATTATTGATTAGCAATTATAAGACACTGTTTTTAACAAACAATAAGCTATGTATGCAACTTATGTATGCATAATACAGTAGTGTGAAGCAATCTATTATGATAAATTTAGTTATCTTTGGAGGAATTAAGTGAATTAAATGATGTTGACAAATGCCAACTGGTTAGTTTGCTATTTAATATGTTGAAATCTTGTAAATCTCCTGAGTTTGCCTTTACTGTGGTCTCTCCACATGCATATTACATCAGCTGAATGATAAACATAGTAAACTTACATGTCATGTAAACATCTAAAAGAATTCCTCAGATCTATGTGTTTGGAATTTGCTATGAATGTCAGTATAAGGTATTTTTTGATATGATATAAAATATTTTCACAGCACTTCTTAGAAACATAACAGCCTTCAGAGACAGAGAAGATATAGTTAGCAAATTAAAGCAAGGATACAATTGATCTGACCACAAGAAAGCCTGCAGTTCATTGAGCCCAGCCTCTTCTCCGGCAAGCAACAACTTGTTGAAAACAGAATTCAATTCTGCAGACCGAAATTCTTTGGCATATATCATGATAGCTAATAAAATGATATTTTTGAGTTATTCTGAATCCTAACTTCCGGAGTTGAGAGTATACATGAGATTGGCACATTGTATACCAATCTCTCACCCCATCATATACAAACTTTTCACATTGGGAAAAACACAACAATGTGAGTTGATATAAGCTAAGAATGTGCAATCTTTTTATCAGAAAGCTAAAAATTTAATTTGAATTATGTAGAAAACTGAAGCATGCAAAGTCTTCAAAATTAACATTTCTTAGTTTTAAATAGACTGTTAAATTTAAGTGATTTAGTTTAGCTATTTTAAAATCTAACTAAAGAAGCTAAAAGTATATTACTAGCTGTTACAGATAAAAGCTGTGAAGGCTTTAACTAAAAGAGAAAATAAAGGTAAATTGAAAATAATTTATAGATATTATATTCAACTAGACAATAATTGACATCAAAGGAAATTTAGATATGAATTTATTTTATTATTTTCTCTGAATTCTTACCTAGAATTGGTATATATTTTTTTTATTTTTAGAGTATATGTTTCCTGGCATTTTTGTTTCAGTTCATATATCTTCTTAGGGAAAGCTGTATTTTTGAGTGGTAAGTATTATAAGAGGCCAGTGAAATGGCAACTCCATATCTGTTGGACCACAGCATGATCTATTTAGCTATGAAAAACATGTTTAGGGGCAGCACTGTGGTGTAGCTGGTAAAGCCATTGCCTGCAGCGCCGGTGTCCCATAAGGGCAAGATTTGAGTCCCTGCTGTTCCACTTTTTTTCCAGCTCCCTGATAGAAGATCTCTCTCTCTCTCTCTCTCTCTCTCTCTTTCCATGTCTCTCCCTCCCTCTCTCTCTGTAACTCTGCTTTTGGATAAAATAAATGTGGTTTTTTTAAAGCACATTTAAATTCTAGTTACAAATCATTTCTTCTCATGAACAGATGAGGTTTACATAATTTTTCAGGGGTTGCTAAATGAAAGAGTCCACAATCTAGCCTAGAGAAGTTATCAAACCTATGGATATCAAATTTCTACTTCCCAAGGTTTTATAATTATTTAAATAAAGCTTTCCTCTGGGTCACTGAATGGACTTTAAAAAACCTATATATCTATGACATATGTTTAAGGATAGAGTTACTCTTTAATGAATTCTTATGTGGTAGTTAGGTTATAATAGTAACTGTTCTAAATACTTTAGGAATATTCACTCCAGTAATTCTCATAACAGTTCTATGAGACAGATACTATTATTATTTCCATATGTAATAAACTGAAAAATGAAAAAAAAAAAAACTGAAGCCTAGAGAAGTTTAGTAATTTGCCTGAAATTGCATATCTAGTAAATGGCAGAGCTGAATTAGAACCTAAGCAGTCTGGGTGAAGTCAGTGCCATCGTCACTCACTAATCCACCTCATGAATTCATTGGAAAGTTTAAATGGTAAGTCTTGAAGGTCAACAGATATCTTATATCCGTATTAGCTTTCTCTGGCATTTGAAATTATGCTTTCACCACAAGTTTGATGTAAAGCATGGAAAGTGACCAATAGTATCATTTAGCTACCATTTGTGTCATGACCAACTTTGCTCTGAGGAACTGCAGTCCTTGAAGACACTCTACAAACTAAGAATTCTATACTAGTGTGAATAATGTTACAAAATATATTCCACTCCTGGAAACTCATAATGCTAAACTTTTACAGTAAAGAAAACAAACCACTGGAGCAGGCATTCAGTCTCCAGGGTCAGATGCTACTAGGAGTACCCACATGCCCTATTAAAGTGGATGAGAGTCTTAGCTGTGGCTCCAATTGCAAGCTCACATTAACGAACACCTTGGGTGGTAGTAGATGGTGGCTCAAGTAGATGGGGTCCCTGCTTCTCACATGGGATACTTGGATTGAGTTCCCAGCTACTGGTGGCAACCCATCTCCCCTGGCTATGGTGGACATTTCGGTAGTGAACCAGCAGAGGGGAGATCTGTCTGCCTGGTTGTGTCTCTGCCTCTCAAATAAATAAAACAAGTAGAAAGAAAACACTTTCACTTTGCATAACCTGGAGTCCCTCAAGCTTTCCAAGTTGAATATGGAGATATTTAAATTTTTGGAACCAGATGAGTATCTGGGCAATGCTCATAATTGTGTGAACTTTGGATCTGAGATCAGCACTGTAGGTTCAATTCTTGTACATTTAGAAAAAAAATAAGAAAACAAATCTCTTTAACCCTGAATTTTCTCATTTTTAAAATGGAGACCAAAACAGACCCTTACTTGTAATGCTGGGGTTACCACCCAACTTAGTCACTTGGGAATCTTATGTCACATGTAGATTACTATAAAAATCTCAAAGACTGGTTTCAGCTATTCTAATTACAATTACAGATTATTTTGCATACTTCTAACCCTCCTCCAACATGGATACCAAAAAGTAAAATTCCTGTCCCTCTTTCATAACCTTTAATGTGTCCTAACATCTGCTCAGCCCTTCCATTGGAAGGATCTGTTTGATCTGGTTGATATTGGTGGTTTGTGCCTCTGTTGAAAATCTGCCTAAAAACTATGAAATAGTGTTTAGATCTGAACTGTAATTGCATATAATTTCTTTGTAGAAATTGTGCAAAACATCAAAAGCTCCAACTTTATTTTTAAATCTCTGTGCTCTCTTCTTAGAAGGTATCAACATTATTCTTGTTAGCTCTTATTTCTGCTGTTGACATATCTTGTTTAAATTCTAAGCCTACCAGGTCACCTTGAGAACTGTTTACCAGCAGAGCTTTTTTTTTCACCCAAAGAAATTTATCCCATGGTGACAGCAAAATGCCACTATCCTCAAAGCCAAATTCTTTAAACAAAGCAATCTTTGTGATTTCTTCTCTTACTGTGAATATGATTGGACTTGGACTCCAGACATCAAACTGTTCCTACTCTTCTTTTTATCCTCTTTTTAGCACATTGCACATGTTATTAAATTCACTACCATGAAAGATGGACAACAATCATGTTTCCCCAACTGAATTTTCAATCAGCCACAGAAACTTCAAGCAAAAGAACAGTTTCCGAATCATAAATCAAATGTATGCAGAAAGCCAATATACCCTGGAACCAACTCTACTAGAAAATAATGGGATATGAATGACTTGGAGAGAAGGGGAAGCAGAGCTTTATTTATGATGTTTGACTTGGGAGCAAATGATCAACACTACTGATAGCCTGTCTCCACTTCCTCTTCTTTCTGCATTCCTTTTCTTCCTCTTGTTCTCTTCACCAAACGGAGCACAGATGAGAGGGATTTTTCAGTAACTGTGTGTACAATATGGAAGATACAAGAGCACCGTAATCCTTTGTTTCCTCTATAATGAATTGTTTCTTTTTGCTTCCCCTAAAATATTAACTTCATTAGAGACATCTGCTGAGCCAAATGTTATGCAAAGGAAATGTTTTAAACAGATAGATTTCAAAAATAGATATTATATTTATATTAGGGAAAATACAGACTCTACCATTTCATAGATCTTTGAGTCAATAATTTTACCTAAGATTTGATGAGCAATAAGCAATTGTTTTATATAATAAACAAATATAGTTTATAATGAAATTTTTAAAATTCTGGTGGTGTTATAGAGAAATTGTCTTGCTACCAGGTATTAGCAATTCTTCCTGTAGTACTTAGTAACTACTTCACTTCCAGGAAGTCACTGAATCTCCCAAGCTTCCTTTTCCCCCACATGCAAGATACAAATAAAAATAACACATATCTCATTAAAGATTTCTCAGGATTAAATGAGATAACACACAAACCTTGCATATAATAAGTGTGCAATAAAATTCATTTCGTATTATTGTTTTCCCTCAGACATATGTCCTTAAAGAACTACTTTACTCTGGCATTTGAGTTGTCTTCATTTTTAGATAAATAAGTTAAGCAAAATGCCTATTTATTGCATTTTTGAATAATATAGAAGGGGATATAAGCTTCAAAGAGGCAGTGAGATATTAACTTTAGATATGATTTTGAATAATATAAACTGATCATATATAATGGTACTTCAGCAAGTTTGTAGAAAGGCAGGCACTTGGTACATCAGTGAAGCCACTGCTTGGGAATCCCACCTCCCATATTTCAGTGCCTAGATTTCAGTCCCACCTCTTTTTCCAATTCCAGTTTTCTGCTAATTTACTCCCAAAGAAGCAGGAAATGAAATTATTTTCTCAGTACTATAAGAATAAGTTCTCTCTCTCTCTCTTTCTTCTCTCTTCTCTCTTCTGTCTCCATTTACCTTTTCCTTAGAGATTAAAGGTGCGTGTTCTAAGCTAAAACCCAACTCTATTAACATGTTATTTGAGTAAATAAAGTATTTACTTATGTCAGGACATCAATCTCCTCTTTTTAGTAGCACCTTTCATTTTATGCTGTTTTACAATTATAAAATCTGCTAACATATATAATCTTTCTCTTTTTTTGACAGGCAGAGTTAGACAGTGAGAGAGAGAGAGACAGAGAGAAAAGCCTTCCTCTTCCATTGGTTCACCCCTCAAATGGCCGCTACAGCTGGCGCGTTGCAGCTGGCGCGCTGCACTGATCCGAAGCCAGGAGCCAAGTGCTTCCTCCTGGTCTCCCATGCAAGTGCAGGGCCCAAGCACATGGGCCATCCTCCACTGCCTTCCTGGGTCACAGTAGAGAGCTGGACTGGAAGAGGAGCAACCAGGACAGAACCGGTGCCACAACCAGGACTAGAACCCCAGGGTGCCGTTGCCGCAGGCAGAGGATTAACCTAGTGAACCACCGTGGCACCGGCCTAACATATATAATCTCAGGTTATTCTCAAAGCAATGGGAAATGTATAATGGGAAAATTTTGATTTTTTTTCTCAAGAAATATCATGAGAGTAAGAATAGATGCCATATCCAGAGATATTTGGCTACTAAAATCCAGAGACTCTACCTTCTACTTTATCATGCTTTTCACTACCTTATGTTTTTTCTTCACTTCTATTGTTAAATATTTCTCTACAAGGTATAATCTAAAGTTTTATGCCTGCTATTCACTACATTTTCCAATCTATCCCAAATTTATTATTTTAACTTTATTTCTTGACATTATGTTGAGCTGTTGATGTTAGCTTTCTGTTGTTACAACTGAAATACCTGAGAGGGGCTTCTTAGGTACAAAGAAAGCTTCTTTCCACTTGGAGGTTCACAGTTCAACATCTGGCAACTCCATTGGTTCAGGAAACTGCTGAGGATACATGATGGCAGAAAGCAAACCTGATGACCCTGAAAGCAGAGAGAGACACACAGGGAGCACATTCTACTTACATAAGCAAACATCTCTCAATCATACCCCCAAAAACCTGAAGACCTTCAGTTGCCGTACTTCCCAGTTACCATAATTAGATTAAGTATCCAGTCTTAATCCTTCAACCATAAAACTTCTATATGAGTTTAGGGAGACAAATCCTATTCAAGTCAAAACACAGCCATACCCTTCAATGGTGGCTACTATCAGTCTACTGACATTCCTGGTACTTACTGTGTTTATCTGCACCTGAAATGTCTTCTTCCTATATATAAACTTAGCCAGATCTTCACTGTTCTCCTATGCCCAGGTACTACCAGGCTTCTAATAACTGCCACAGAACCCTCAATAAACACTTTTCAATGACCAACCTCTCTATTTTCTGAGCTTTACTTGTGCATTATTTATGTTGGTTATACCAGTCAGTAGACACTTCCTGTTAGATTTTTTTTTTTGCTGTGCAAAGACTTATGATGGAATTTCTTTGTGTGTATGTATCCAAACATAGATAACTTTTTCCACCAAGGAGTAGAACATTATTTTATAAATAGACTATATCATATGCTTTTTTTGAAGATCCTTATTTCTCCATGGTGACTGATTCTCAATGCATATTTGAGGAAGGAATGAAAAAGACAACAAAACGGACAAATGCAACACAAAAGTACAATTTTCTTCAGATAATTATATTCTGGCAATTAACTAATACTCCTGTTTTACTAAAATGCCTTATATTAATTCAGTTGAGTATATACAGTTGATGACATTCCCAGACTCTTTGAGAAGTCTATTATATATAGTGTTATATACAGTTCACAGCCTCAATTTTAAATAAGCATGAGGATAGGTTAATATAGTTATTAAGAACCTTTTTACATAAGCATTACCTGTTAAGCATCAAGCATTTTGATGGATAGAATTATACTCATGCATTGTTCCAAAAGATGTACACATCCCATTATTCATGAGCATGTTACTTCACATGATAAAATGGACTTTATAAATGTGATTACGTTAAGGGCATTTAAATGAAGAGATTTTCTTGTATTATACTTTGAAATCAACAAGGTACTTACAATTAAGAAGAATCAGTACTTGAAAAGATGTAACTTTATCCCTTTTAGTATTTTTTTTTGTTCTACTTAATACTATTGGTTGAACTCTGTAATTAACACACAATTATTCTTAGGTGTTGAAAGTTAATTGAAAAGTGATCCCTGTTAAATATAAGAGTGGGAATAAGGAAGGGAGGAGATGTACAGTTCGGCACATGCTCAATCAGACTTGCCCCTAAAGGTAGAGTTAGAAGTGTGCCAGGGGATTCCAATTCAATCCCATCAAGGTGACATGTACCAATGCCATCTCACTAGTCAAAGTGATCAATTTCAGTTCATAATTGATCATAATGATATGATTAAGAGTCAAAGGGATCACATAAATAAGACTAGTGTCTGAAAATAGTAACCGATAGAATAAAAAAAAGGGAGAGAACGATCCAACACGGGAAGCAGGATACACAGCAGACTCATAGCATGGCAGATGTCCTACACAGCACTGTGGCCTCAGAATCAGCCCTTAAGACATTCAGATCTGGATAAAAAGCCCATGAGAATTTCACAGGCATGGAAAACCAAGACACTCTGGCAAAAAAAAAGAGACCTAAATGAAAGATCTCTGTGAGTGAGTTCCCAGAGGAAAGAACGGGCCATCAAAGAAGGAGGTACCTTTCTCTGAAGGGAGGAGAGAACTTCCACTTTGACTATGGCCTTGTCTAAATAAGATCGAAGTCGGCGAACTTAAAAGGCTTCCATAACCTTGGCAACTCATGACAAGAACCTAGGGTGATTACTGACGCCATAAACAAGAGTGTCAATTGTTAAGTCTAACAACAGGAGTCACTGTGCACTTACTCCCCATGTAGGATCTCTGTCCTTAATGTGTTGTATTATGTGAATTTATGGTATAACTAGTACTCAAAGAGTACTTTACACTTTGTGTTTCTGTGTGGGTGCAAACTGTTGAAATATTTACTTGGGATATACTAAATTGATCTTCTATATATAAAGATAATTGAAAATGAATCTTGAAGTGAATGGGACAGGAGAGGGAGCAGGAGATGGGATGGATGTGGGTGGGAGGGAGGTTATGGCTAGAAAAAGCCATTGTTATCCATAAGCTGTACTTTGGAAATTTATATGTATTAAATAAAAGTTACAAAAATAAAAGATGTAACAATGGGACCAGAGGTTTGAGTGATGTGAACTGAAAATGTAGGAAGAGTCTGTGGCTGATCCTGTGCCTGGCTGGAAGACTGCCTGCCTAACCCATGCAGGAGATTAAAAGAGTAAGGCATGCAATGCCTCTTGGGAAAAACCTTGGCTGGGGGCTCAGCACACTGGGACTCACACATTACCTGACTGCTGGCAGGTGGCAGAAGCTCCAAGCATATTTCTTCCAGCCCCACTTCCTATTGTAGGTCCTTATAATTGTCACAGTTCCCTGATGTAGCCCAGACCCATAAAGACCACCTGGAAGGCTACATAGGCTATGTGACCTTCAAGCTGATTGGAGAAATGTAGAGGCACCAGTATCTACTTTATCCTATAGAATTAGTGCTGCTGCCTTGAACTAGCTACTCCACTTTGCCTGCCCTTTAACAGCTTGTGGCTGATTGTTAATAAATGGAGGTGTTCACCAAAACTTGTTTCTGGTGCTTCCTGTCGAAGAACACCATCACCCCACCATCCCAAAAGTGTGGGCTTCATAGAATGAGCTCACAAGTGGCCACTATCAAAGTAATGCTGATGACTTCTAGAAACTAGAGCAGGTGAGAAAACAGATTGTCCCCTGAAATCTTTAGAAGGAATGTTGTCATTCTAATACCTTGATTTTATTATGCTGAATTCTAGAACCACAAATTTTAGAACTATAAGACAATACTTTGTGTAGTTTAAGTCATCCAATTTGTGGCTTATACAAACAATGACATTATTCCATTTAAAGTCACATCAAGTTAAAAAATAAAGATGTTTTCTCTAGACTATTGAGTCATTTTTTGTGGATCACTGACATTGAGGCCCTGATATGCTGAGCACAACTATACTCCACAAAATCTGGATAACACACTGAGACTTAAATGTGCAGATTAAGTTCAATATCACTGAATAACACCAAGAACTACACTGCAATTTTGATTCACCTGGTTTACATTCACCTCATGAGCTCATGAAAATAACTTTCTTACCAATGAAATATATAATATTTAGGTGCCCATGGACTTAGCACCAATTATGTTTGGTGTTTCCTGTTGGTTTCTTTCTCCATTGGTAGTATTATAATGTGAGCTCTGTTAGAGCTGATAAGAAAATACCTAATTAATGACTGATCTTCCATTTAATTTGCATGATTCTACGTTTTTCGAATTTGCACAGGTGATCAATATAGTGATAAAACCCCAACAACAACAAAAAAAAGGCAGATACTTAGCCTAGTGACTACAATGCCGTTTAAGAAGTCCACATCCCACAGCAAAGTTCTAGGGTTCAAGCCCAAGCTCTGGCTCCTAATTACAGTTTCCTGTGAGAGTGTTCCATGGGATGTGGAGGTGATAGCCCAAGTAATTGGGTACCTGCCAGCCACATGGGAAATCTGGATTGAGTTCTTGGTTCCTGGGTCTTGGCTTCAGTTTCCAACTCATCTCTGGCCAATACAGATGAAACTTGAATACACTTTGTAGAGGTCCAGCTGTAAATTCTAACCTTATATTTTAAGGAAGCTCCTATCTTTTACCAAGAAAACAGACACTTGCATGAGGTCTTGTTAAACTGTTAGCCACTCATGGATTAAATAAATCAGACACACCTAAACAATTAATAAATATAGAAATATAATAAATATAGAAATGAAACTGTAGATATGTTGACTCAACAAGCATAAATGTTCCTGATAGATGATTAAGTATTGCAGTGCCTATTACAAAGCAGTTTGTAGAGCAAACATTCCTAATGATTTCAACTTCAAGACTCCTTTACACAGAGGACAATATGTATTTTTTAAATGTTCTTACCATAAGAAATTAAATTTGAGAATTATTGAATATGTTTGTTAATTCATTTAAATCAACAAATAAGGTGCCATTGCATGTTTACATTAATAACATGCTTTGTAAAAGTAATACTATTTTCCAATATAGATAATAATTTAGTGAGAATAATGACATCGCTTGGTATTTTACAAATCTCTTACCTAAACGGGGCACTTGGATTCCCATATCTGCATCAGCCAGAGGACACATGTACCCCCATCTTGGCATCAGCCTAGTGACCTCAGAAACTTTTATAACTGTGGTGAATGTGAAAAAAGGCAAACAATGTCTTGGTATTACAATAATAATTAGCATTGCACAGAACCCTGTAAGTATACTACTATTATAATTACAAGATCTAAGAGAAAAATTAGTTAATCTAACATTTAAAAATGTCTGTGTATGTATGTGCATACATGTGTGAGGGGATAGCAAGGTATCTGCATTCTTACGTATTTGTGAGTCTTTGTTTTTTTTTCATATAAATGCTCTTTCAGGGCAAGAATATGACCAATAAGTGAGTAATGATATTTAATTATAAACAAATATATATTGATTTTTGTATGAATAATGTGCTTGTCTCTCTATTGTTTGGAAATCATTTTCCCTTTACACATCCTGAGTGAAAAACTCCATATTTAAAGACAGTGAGTCTTAAAACGGCTCAAATATTTACTTACTTTTTAAATAAGAATTTTAAACTACTAGAGCAAAAATATTTAAATACACCATGAACATACTTTTTACGACCCTCACAGAAGTTTATCTATGTCTATTTTCCCAATAGGAATTTTGGCTTAGGAAATATTTGTTATATTCTTTACATCAAAACATTTTTCAAGCAAATGGATCCATTCAATAATCAGTCTTTGATTATTTTTAATAAGTTATCATGTGTTTTTCACTATATCCAAATAACCCATCAAGTAAAGATGACAGTGATTAGATTTTATGCTCAATATTAGAACATAGATTTGATTTTCAAGCAAGTTCTAAATCAGAGGTGAAATCATCAGATCTTGTGTTCCCCAATAAATAGTATCCTCATATTGTCATATATATATATTTGTGCATATTATGATATAATTCATGTGTATATGCGTATGTGTAAGAGAGCAAGAGACAGAGACAGAAACAGAGAGAGAAACAGGTATCAGGTTTCTGAAGGAATCAGTGCTCCAGAAGGTTAATAACCCCTCTTGATACAAACCTGATGCATCACATAAATAACTGTATCTAAATCATTCTGAATATTGTAGTTGCTTACTTATGCCTTTATCTGGGCTCAGGCATTCCTCTGGAGAAAAACATCCAGGAGTAATTGCATATATTTATAGTAGTTAGCCTCCCATTGATATAAAACTTGTATATTACAAAAGGTTATCTAATAAAGATAAATTGGTAAAAAAAAAATCAAAACTGCTGATGTTTACAAATAAGCTTGAATTACAGCTTTCTAATATATAAAGACATTTGATACATTTCTGTTTTATTTTGACAAATATATACTCCCCTCATGTAATGAAAGTCTGTAATGTTACATTCAGGGAATAAATAATTTACAATTCTCTGCTTTGACTAGTAGCTATCATGAATGGAATTATTTTAAAAATTATTTTATAACTCATTTTATTGCTGGAAAAATTATTCTGATCAATGTTCTGATATAGTTTGAAAAAAAGTCTTGCCCTTAAAAAGAAAAACAATTCCCTTTATTCAAACTGAAGTTGAGAATACTTAACTCTGATGATTCAGTTTCATCTTTGGCATAATAACTGTAGCACTTGCCTATTTTACTAAATATTGCTTAAGAGGATGGAAAATGTAGAAGCCTACAGTGTTAGCTTCACTTTAACTACACAGCATTTGTTACCACCAATTGGTTTCTCCTTCATTATTCAGATGCAAGCAAAGATACTCAATAATAACTCCCCCATAGCTTTTTTATATTTGTTCCCTGTCTCTCCCGCAACTGAAGGTAGCACCAATAATCAATCAAACTCCAAATTATAGATAGTAAAACAAACGAGGAAAAGGAGAATATGATGAGTCAGAAATATATTATCTGCTCTGAAACAACCCAGTGTTAGATAAAATCCCTATATTTTGATCCAGGTAACTTTGACCTCCTAAGGTAGTATCTAGATATACCATGCACTCATGTAATTTCAAGCCTATACCCCAGTCTCAGAAGACCATCATTTCAACTGGAAATTGTCACTCAAAGTTACTTAACAGTTCACAGCTTCTGAGATTACAGACTTTATACTCCATTTCCTTGTATTCAATGGAATTTCCTTTATAAAATTGTTAAAGAAATCCGATGGTAATCATCCAGATCTCCTTTATTATGGGATTTAGTTTCATTGTTAAATTTTATGTAAGTAGTATTCCACGAACCTTTACACTTAACGTGAAAGTGAAGTAGGCAGGCATGTAGGTTAAAATCCATTATCTTTGTGAGCTGGAAGACCACACCTTCGCCACACCCCTGTGTGACCTCATGCCCTACCTGGCCACACCTGAGTGCCCAGCAGCCAATCAGGTTAATTAACCACTCCCCTTTGGAAGTGGGTTAAAAGCCTGGGATACGGTGTGTCCCCTCACTTCTTATTTTCCCTGGCTTCTTGCCAGGAGAGGGCTGGCTGTAGCCCAGCGCCTCCAGGGTGTGTGGCCTTCGGGCCACCTGCCCTAGGCTTCCTGGCCTAGATGCTCCTCCACGTGGCTGGTTCCTGGTGCTCAGTATGGACCCAGATTTACCCCTCTCTCTTAGATAAAGTTCTCACTCTCCTATGCACCTTTTGCACTAAATAAAAGCTTAAAATGTACCATGCTGCCTCGTTTATTTATGCCAGTATTTAGAATTCTTCTCTAAATATTAGGCAAGAACCCTCTCAGGCTTATTAATGTCGGGGATTTATTAATAAGAGTATGGTGACATTGTATGGCACCCCAAATTCCGGCAACATATGTGGCACCCTGGATGGGACTTCTGGAGAACATTAAGGGGCCACATTTTCGTATATATTTTATGGGGTCATTTCCCATATCAAAAGTACTGCCATTTTTGCCTGGATTTGAACTACTTGCATCTATTTTAATATGGTGCTACAGACATGATAATTATTTTCTTATATTTGCAGTGTCACTTCGATGCAATATTCATCTGTAGACAATATCCTTTTCAGTCTGAAAAACAGATGCCCATTTTAGGACTTTTTTTTGTCATCAATAAAATCTGAACATGAACTAGTTTCAGAAAAACAAACAAAAATCATTAAGTTTACTCTGAAGTCCAGGGAGAGAGTTGATATCAAGCACTCCAGGGCCTTGCAATGATGTCGTCAGGAATCTCTTTTCAACTCCTGTGTATATGCCCATGTATTAGATATTTTCCCTCCTTTTGCCAGATAAGAAATGAGAAGGGAAGAATGTGGCTGCCAGTTAGCTCCAGGCTTCAGAACTCAGTGCATTTCTTCACAGAAGGAAGAGTTTCTTTCATCCAGATTCTATATAGAAAACATTGTGGTGGGCAGTCAACAGTCTTATGTCCACTGCTGAATAATTATTGTAGCTAGAGGGAGAATGTTTTGGATGGCAGCCCTCCCAATCCACATGGGTTGAGGCAGGCCGCATGGTTAGACATAAACAACAGATTCTTTTTCAACAATTTTGCATTAAAATGGTGCCTTGCTCACAAGGAAGCCCTATCTAGTTCAGGCATTCTTGTAGCTCCATAAACATTAGCGCTGTGTTCTTCCATGCCTACTCCTTTTCCTTGGTTTATAGGAAGTCAACTGTGTCACCCTGAAAAGCTTTCTCCAGGCCCTCCACAGTGTCTGTACTGTCATTGCACTTTCTTCTTCTTTCAGTAATTTTCTTCTACATATGTTCAGAAATGGATTTTTAAAAAGCACACATAAATGAGCACCCACTTACAAATTCTAAATTAGTTGTTATCTTAATTATCCTAGAAGGGTTAATTCAAAAATTTGAAATGGTAAAAGTGGTGGACTTCTCAAAATCTTTCCTAAGTGATGCATGACAGTGGAGTCAGAAATCTGAAGGTTACACTCCACTTGTGAACCTCTGAGGTTCCATCAAATCTCTGCATGTGGACTAACTGAAGGCTTCAGAAATTTTACATCTGCTCCCACTGTCAGCAGAATAGAGCCCCATTCAATCTCCTTGTTTTCTTGTCATTAATGGGCACATGCCCACATTTTATAGTAATAATAGTAACAACAGGCCGGCGCCGCAGCTCAATAGGCTAATCCTCCACCTGCGGCGCCGGCACCCTGGGTTCTAGTCCCGGTCAGGGCGCCAGATTCTGTCCCAGTTGCTCCTCTTCCAGTCCAGCTCTCTGCTGTGGCCCGGGAGTGCAGTGGAGGATGGCCCAAGTGCTTGGGCCCTGCACCCGCATGGGAGACCAGGATAAGTGCCTGGCTCCTGTCTTCGGATCAGCGTGGTGTGCCAGCCACAGTGCGCTGGCCGCGGCGGCCATTGGAGGGTGAACCAACAGCAAAGGAAGACCTTTCTCTCTGTTTCCCTCACTGTCTACTCTGCCTGTCAAAAAATAAGAAAAAAGAAAAAAAAAAAGTAATAACAACAATATGCATATTTCAATTAGAAAAAAATTATATGAATTGCCTCATGAGGCTACAAAGTCTCAGAATCTGCAGAGTGGATCCACGAGCTGGAGACCCAAAGAGCCAATTGCCTAGTTCTAGCTCAAAGGCTGGAGGGGGCAGTGAGGCAGGCATGAGACACAGGATTTCAATGTGAGTCTGAATGCAGGCAATAGCCAGTGTCCAGTTTGAAGGAGGTCAGGCAGGAGGAATCCTTCCTTTTTTTCCCTCTGGAGGGGCAAACATTTTGTTCTATTTAAGTCTTTGCTTATGGCCCACCCACATAAGAGAGCACTTTGGTTTTATTTTTTTTCTCAGTCTGCAGATTAAAATGTTAATGTCCTAGAAAAATATTGTCAAGGAAACACTGAAATAAATATTTGACCAAGTATTTGAACACCCCACGTCCTAGCCAAGCTGTCACATAAGATTAACTGCCACAATACCCATGCCCAAGTTCTGATTTTTTTTTTTTCTATAGGGTAAGGTGATTTCAGACCTTCAACACTCTGAGTTTTATGAATTGAGTTTGCCAGGAAAGTTGGGAAAGTAATGTTAAAAGTACATTGTTTTTCAAAGAAATAACCAGCCAAAGACATTGCAAAAGCTCATCTTTTGCATTTTCCCTGCAACCCATATGTCCAGGAAGCTCATGCTTATTTAGATGGGAAATGTGTGTCCTGTTCCTGCTAACTCACATCACTTAGCACAAGGACTTTAGTTTTGCAGGCAGGACTTGACTCGATTATAGCTTTGCAATTCTCTCACAGTCAGAGGTTTTCTATCTCCAACAGGAGTGGGTTCCATGTTCCTCCTGAACCATTAGCCTTTTTCCTTGATTGATAAATTTTAAAAATCAAGGGTCACCACAGTAAGTCAGAAGATACTCTGTGAAAGGAAGCCATCCTAGATAGAGAAGCCTGCTTTCCACGGCGATTTGCCATGTCTCCTCATTTTCCACGTTAACATGCGTCTTAGTGGCAGAGGCTCCCTCAAATCAGCATGTGTGAGTCAGTCAGTGGAAAAGAATTCTAACACTGGAGTCAGGAGACCTGTGGCCTAGTTCTGGCTCTGCCAGTGGAGCTGCTTGGAAAATTATGCATAAGACATCACCTCATTACCTTTTTAAAAAGCAGATGTTTTCCTGTATCAATCTACCTCTCAAGTGAATTTTAATAGGAAGACATAAAGGAAAGTTTTTTTAAATTATTTCACTTGATGACAAAGATAAATCAGATTAATTTCTTTTTTTTTGAGCCAATGAGCCCATCAGTTTTGCATTTCTCAGGGTAATTTATTAAACGCAAAGCTTTGCTTCAATGTGATGATTTAAAGAGTTACTTTTGACTAATACTCACCAGATTAGATTCAGAGGCAATGTTTGACCTCAAATGGATATTGTTACAGTACTCTACTGCTATGGACATATCATGATATCCTCTTTGGTCATATTTTTAAACTACTAAATAAAACACACTTTGTCTAATTAACAGTTCTATTTTGTAAAGTCACTAGACAAGATTCCCAAGGGATTTTTGTAAATGCTTCACTGATATGAATTCTCGTAAATGAGGAGCCATAAGAGATGATAGATTCAAAAGATACAGTTTACAGAAGACAAAAATATATGTGAATAAAGACAAAGATATCAGGTTTCTTCTGGACTCCTTAAAGCTCATCCAAAACATCCGTGAGCAGTTGTGTAGCTCTCCTTCGTAAACATTGCAATGAATCCTTTTGTGTTGTATTGCATGTCATTAATATAATAATCAAATGAGCAATTTAGCTTACTTTTTGTTGTTTGAATGGAATATACATTATCCTTCAAACTCTATTTCCTAGAACAAATTATTGAATAAAAGGTCAGCCTGGCTTGAGTTATGTGAGCTGCTAAGCTGTTTGCCACTTCACAGTTATCATGTAATGGAATTTACTGAGTTTTCAAAAATAAGCTCGTAGAACAAACACAACAAGAGGAAACATTTAAATAGTTGTCACATAGTAAAGATTCAAAATAACCTGGGCAAGCTGTATCTTTTAGTTTAAATTAGTAAGTGGGGTTTGTTGGCAGAGAGACTTATAAAAATCAGACTGTTTTGTAGTACCTTTTCTGTCTATGAATTAAGAAACCAAAGTGATGTTATGATTTTGAAGAAAATAAGGTAATAAGTCATATTTGTTTTTTGTTTAGTAAACAGCTACTTTCAAAATTTACAAGCCCATAATCTATTTGTTTCATATATCACAACCAAAGTCAAGATATTTCTTGTCATAGACTGTGAAACTAGAATATGGCCTTGGAAATTTTGCCTCCTGATAATGTGCCTGGCCTTAGCTGTATTGCCTTGCACCTAACCTCAGTTTGGTACCCACTGCATTGGGGAATAACAGCATGAAAGATAGGTGGTGAGGCAAGGGTAACCTATATTTTTTTTTCTAGGTTGAACACAGTTATACATCCTTGATGAGTCACGAAACTCTTTTCAGGTATAGATTGTTTTACAAAGGTGTTTGAAGTGTGCATTGCTGCCGGTGCCGTGGCTCACTAAGCTAATACTCCGCCTTGCGGCGCTGGTGCATTGGGTTCTAGTCCCGGTCGGGGTGCTGGATTCTGTCCCAGTTGCCCCTCTTCCAGGCCAGCTCTCTGCTGTGTCCAGGGAGTGCAGTGGAGGATGGCCCAAGTGCTTGGGCCATGCACCCGCATGGGAGACCAGGATAAGTGCCTGGCTCCTGTCTTCGGATCAGCACAATGCGCCGGCCGCAGCGCACTGGCTGCGGCGGCCATTGGAGGGTGAACCAACAGCAAAAGGAAGACCTTTCTCTCTGTCTCTCTCTCTCACTGTCCACTCTGCCTGTCCAAAAAAAAAAAAAAAAAAAAAAAAAAGTGTGCATTGCTATTCCTGGACTCCATCCTTATTTCTATGAGGTCTACTGCCTCCCATTTTTGTTGGAGTTAACCATCTGGGATAGAGATTTTTCTTTTTTCAATCTTAAATATGCATAATTGATAACATTCTTGGTCAACTGGATTTTGGATTATATTCAACAAAGGCTCCTAGCTAAGCAGTGTTTTTGTTCCTTCTCTGATCTCATAATGGTCAACTTTAAAATAAGTAGTCATTTAGCTTTAATGCAGAATATCATTACAAAATTTAAAAATAGATCTACCATATGACCCAGCCATCCCTCTCCTGGGAACTTACCCAAACAAAATAAAATCAACATATGAAATAATTATCTGTACCCCCTTGTTTATTACAGCTCAATTCACAGTAGCTAAGATATGAAATCAATGCAGATGTCCATCAGCTGATGCCTGGATAAAGAATGTGGTTTACATTATGGAGTACTACTCCACTGTAAAAAAGAATGAAATCCCTTTTTTTGCAACAAAATGGATGCACGATTAAACTTATTGAAATAAGCCAAATCCGATTGAGCATGTCCCAAATTGTACATCTCCTCCCTCTCTTGTCCCCACTCTTATATTTAACAGGGATCACTTTTTCAGTTAAGTTTCAACACTTAAGAATAACTGTGTATTCGCCGGCGTCATGGCTCAATAGGCTAATCCTCTGCCTGCGGCGCCAGCGCCCCAGGTTCTAGTCCCGACTGGGGCACCAGATTCTGTCCCGGTTGCCCCTCTTCAAGTCCAGCTTTCTGCTGTGGGCCAGGAGTGCAGTGGAAGATGGCCCAAGTCCTTGGGCCCTGCACCCACATGGGAGACCAAGACAAGCACCTAGCTCCTGGCTTCGGATCAGCGTGGTGCACCAGCTGCAGTGGCCATTGTGGGGTGAACCAATGGAAAAGGAAGTCCTTTGTCTCTGTCTCTCTCACTGTCCACTCAGCCTGTCAAAAAACAACAACAACAAAAGAATAACTGTGTATTAATTACAGAATTCAACCAATAGTATTAAGTAGAACAAACAAAAAAATACTAAAAGGGATAAAGTATTAAGTTGTTCATCAACAGTCAGGGCAAGGACTGATCAAGTCACCATTTCTCATAGTGTCCATTTCACTTCAACAGGTTTCCTTTTTGGTGCTCAGGTAGTTGTCACCGATAAGGGAGAATATATGATATTTGTCCCTTTGGAACTGGCTTATTTCACTCAGCATGATGTTTTCCAGGTTCCTCCATTTTGTTGCAAATGACTGGATTTCATTTTTTGACTGCTGTATAGTATTCTATAGAGTACATATCCCATAATCTCTTTATCCAGTCTAACGTTGATGGGCATTTGGGTTGATTCCAGGTCTTAGCTATTGTGAATTGAGCTGCAATAAACATTAAGGTGCAGATGGCTTTTTTGTTTGCCAATTTAATTTCCTTTGGGTAAATTCCAAGGAGTGGGATGGCTGGGTTGTATGGCAGGGTTATATTGAGGTTTCTGAGGAAACTCCAGACTGACTTCCATAGTGGCTTAACCAATTTGCATTCCCACCAACAGTGGGTTAGTGTCCCTTTTCCCCACATCCTCTCCAGCATCTGTTGTTGCTAGATTTCTGAATGTGAGCCATTCTAACTGGGGTGAGGTGAAACTTCATGTGGCTTTGATTTGCATTTCCCTGATTGCTAGTGATCTTGAACATTTTTTTCATGTGCCTGTTGGCCATTTGGATTTCCTCTTTTGAAAAATGTCTATTGAGGTCCTTGGCCCATCTCTCAAGTGGGTTGTTTGTTTTGTTGTTGTGGAGTTTCTTGATGTCACTGTAGATTCTGGTTATTAATCCTTTTTCTGTAGCATAGTTTGCAAATATGTTTTCCCATTCTCTTGGTTGCATCTTACTGTTTCTTTTGCAGTAAAGAAAATTCTCAATTTGATGCAATACCAATAGTTAATTTTGGCTTTGACTGCCTGTGCCTTGGGGTCTTTTCTAAGGAGGCTTTGCTGATGCCAATATCTTGCAGGTTTCTCCAATGTCCTCTAATAATTTGATGGTGTCGGGTCATAGATTTAGGTCTTTAATCCATGTTGAGTGGATTTTTGTGTAAGCTGTAAGGTAGGGGTCTTGCTTCATGCTTTTGCATGTGGAAATCCAGTTTTCCCAGCACCATGTATTGAATAGACTGTCCTTGCTCCAGGAATTGGTTTTAGATCCTTGATCAAATATAAGTTGCCTATAGATGTTGGGGTTGATTTCTGTTGTTTCTATTATGTTCCATTGGTCTATTCATCCGTTTCTGTACCAGTACTATGCTATTTTGATAACAACTGCCCTGTAGTATGTCCTGAAATCTGGTATTGTGATGCCTCCAGCTTTGTTTTTGTTGTACAAAATTGCTTTAGCTATTTGAGGTCTCCTGTGTCTGCATATGAATTTCAGCATCATTTATTCTAGATCTGAGAAGATTCTCTTTGGTATCTTGATTGGTATCACATTGAATCTATAAATTGCTTTTTGATGATATTGATTCTTCCAATCCATGAGCATGGAAGATTTTTCTATATTTTGGTATCCTCTTCTATTTCTTTCTTTAAGATTTTGTAATTTTCATCTTAGAGATCTTTAACGTCCTTGGTTAACTTTATTCCAAGGTATTTGATTGTTTTTATAGCTATTGTGAATGGGATTGATCTTAGCAGTTCTTTCTCAGCTGAGGCATTGCCAGTGTTTACAAAGGCTGTTGATTTTTGTGAATTGATTTTATATCCTGCTACTTTGCCAAACTCTTCTATGAGTTCCAATAGTCTCTTTGTTTTTTTAGATGCAGAGTGGAGAGAGAGAGAGAGAGAGAGAGAGAGAGAGAGAGAGAGGTCTTCCTTTTGCCGTTGGTTCACCCTCCAATGGACGCCGTGGCTGGCGTGTGGCGGCCAGTGCAGCGTGCTGATCCAAAGGCAGGAGCAGGTGCTTCTCCTGGTCTCCCATGGGGTTCAGGGCCCAAGTACTTGGGCCATCCTCCACTGCACTCCCTGGCCACAGCAGAGAGCTGGCCTGGAAGAGGGGCAACCGGGACAGAATCCAGTCCCCTACCAGGACTAGAACCTGGTGTGTCCGCGCCGCTAGGCAGAGGATTAGCCTCCAATAGTCTCTTAGTAGAGTTCTTTGGGTCCCCTAAATAAAGAATCATATCATCTGCAAAGAGGGATAGTTTGACTTCTTCATTCCCAATTTGTATCCCTTTAATTTCTGTTTCTTGCCTAATGGCTCTGGCTTAAATTACCAGAACCATGTTGAATAGCAGTGGTGAGAGTGGACATCCCTCTCTGGTACCAGATCAGTGGAAATGCTTCTAACTTTTCCCCATTCAATAGGATGCTGGCCATGGATTTTTCATGAATTGCTTTGATTGTATTAAGGAATGTTTCTTCTATACCCAATTTGCTTAGAGTTTTCATCATGAAAGGGTATAGAATTTTATCAAATGTTTTCTCTGCATCTGTTGAGATAATCATATGTTTGTTTTCTTTTTTTTTTTTTTTTTGCAGTTTGTTAATGTGGTGTATCACATTGTTTGGTTTGTGAACATTGAACCATCCCTGCATACCAGGGATAAATGCCATTTGGTCTGGGTGGATGATCTTTCTGATGTGTTGTTGTATTCTATTGACGAGAATTTTATTGAGGATTTTCGCATCTATGTTCATCAGGGATATTGGTCTGTAATTTTCTCTCAATGCTGCATCTTTCTGTGGCTTAGGGATTGACGTGATGCTGGCTTCATAGAAAGAATTTGGGAGGATTCCATCTTTTTCGATTGTTCTGAATAGTTGAGAAGAAATGGTGTTAGTTCTTCTTTAAACGCCTGGAAGAATTCAGCAGTGAATCCATCTGGTCCTCGGCTTTTTTTGTTGGGATGGCCTTTATTACTGTTTCAATTTCTGTCTCAGTTATGGGTCTGTTTAGATTTTCTATGTCTTCATGTGTCAGTTTAGGTAGGTTGTATGTGTTCAGCAATCTATCCAATTTTGAGAGATTTCCCTGTTTGTTTGCATACAACTCTTTGTAGTAATTTCTGATGATTCTTTTTATTTCTGTAGTGTCTGTTGTTACATTTCCTTTTTCATCTCTGACTTTATTGATTTGGCTCTTTTCTGTTTTTAGTTAGTTGAGCCAATGGTGTGTCAATTTTATTCATTTTTTTCAAAAAACCACTTTGCTTAGCTGATTTTTTGTAATTTTTTTTGATTCAATCTTGTTGGTTTCTTCTCTGATTTTAATTATTTCTCTTCTCCTACTAGATTTGGTCCTGGTTTGCTGCAGTTTTTCTAGATCCTTGAGGTGAATTGAAAGCTCATTTATTTGGTGCCTTTCAAATTTCTTGGTGTAGGCAGCTATTGCTAAAAACTTTCCTCTCAACACTGCTTTTGCCGTATCCCATAAGTTTTGATATGTTGTGCTGTTATCCTCATTTACTTCCAGAAATTTTTTTATTTCCTTTTCATTTCTTCTATTACCCAGTGTTCATTCAGGAGCATGTTGTTCAATCTCCATGTGTTTGCATATGCTCTAAGGATTCCTGAGTTGCTAATTTCCAGCTTCATTCTGCTGTGGTCTGAAAAGCTGCATGGTATGATTCTAATTCTTTTGAATTTGCTGAGACTTGCTTTATGACCTAGTATGTAGTCAATCCTAGAGAAGGTTCTATGCTCTGCTGAGAAGAATGTAAAATCTTTAAATGTAGGATTGAAAGTTCTGTAGATATCTGTTAGATTCATTTGGGCAATAGTGTCAATTAAATCTGCTGTTTCCTTGTTGGTCTTCTGTCTGGTTGATCTGTCTGTTTCTGAGAGTGGAGTATTGAAGTCCCCCAGTACTATTGTATTGGAATCTAAGTCTCCCTTTAAGTCCCTGAAATATCTTTAAATAAACCAGTATCCTGTAATTAGGTGCATATACATTTATAATAGTTAAATGTTCCTGTTGAATTGAATCCTTAATCATTATATAATGCCCCTCTTTGTCCCTCTTAACAGTTTTTGTGCTAAAGTTTATTTTGTCTGCTATTAATATTGCTATACCTGTTTTTTTTTGTTTCTGTTGGCATGGAATCTTTTTCCAACTTTTCACTTTCAGTCTGCATGAATCTTTGTTAGAAAGATGTGTTTCTTATAAGCAACAAATAGATGGATTTGGTTCCTTAATCCATTCAGCTGGTCTGTGCCTTTTAACTGGAGAGTTGAGTCCATTAACTTTCAATGTGACTCTTTATAAGTAGTAACTTTGCCCTCCATTTTCCCTAAGATATTTTCTAGTATATGCTTTGAGCTTCCTATGATCTTTTACTGGTAGGTTTTCTTCCTTTACCTTCTTTCATATTGATGGCAGTGTTTCTGTGTTTCTTTGTGTAGCACATCTTTAAGCATTTTTTGCAGGGCTGGATGAGTGGCGACAAAATTTTCAATTTGTTTGATATGAAAGGTCTTTATTTCACCTTCATTCACAAATGGTAGCTTTGCAGGATATAATATTCTGGGCTGGCAGTTTTTTTCTATTAGTACTTGGGCTAAATCTTGCCATTCCCTCCAAGCCTGTAGGGTTTCTGATGAGAAGTCTGCTGTGAGTCTGATTGGAGATCCTCTGAGAGTAATTTGACATTTCTCTCTTGCACATTTTAGGATGTTTTCTTTATGTTTCATGATAGTGAGTTTAATTACAACGTGTCAAGGTGAGGCTCTCTTTTGGTCATGTTTACTGGGGGTTCTATGAGCTTCCTGTCTAGGATGTCTCTGTCCTTCTCCAAACCTGGGAAATATTTTGCTAGTATCTCACTAAAAAGGCCTTCTAATCCTTTCTCCCTCTCCATGCCTTCAGGAACTCCTAGAACCCGAATGTTGGGTTTTTTTTATAGTATCCTATGGATTCCCAACAATATTTTTTAGATTTCTAATTTCCTCTTTTTTTCTTTGGTTTGACTGTATACTTTCCTGTTCTCTGTCTTCTAAGTCCGATATTCTCTCTTCTGCTTCACTCATTCTGTTTTTAAGGCTCTCTAATGTGTTTTTCATTTGATCTATTGAATTCTTCATTTCATTATGATTCCTCTTCACTATCACAGTTTCCTGTTGTACTAGTTATTTCATTTCATTTTGATTCCTCCTGAATATTTCATTTTTGCACGATAGATTTTCTATCCTGTCCAGTAAGGATTTCTGTAGTTCAAGAATTTGTTTTTGAGAACTTCTTAATGTTCTTATCAATTTTTTGAGATCCATTTCTTGCATTTCTTCTATCTTATCATCTTCATAATCTTGAATTGGGGTGTCTTGTTCATTTGGGGGCATTATAGTGTCTTCCTTGTTCTTGTTTCCTCAGTTTCTGCGTTTGTTGCTTGGCATTGTGGAGATATTCTTGGGTTTCTTTGCTTTAGTGGTTTTTCTCATAATACTATGACTCTAGATTAAGTGGACTGTCTGCTTTTGATGGATCCTTAGAGGCTGTGATGGGTGTGGCCAGAGAGCTCTGTTTGGTTCTTCAGGGTTGTGGGGAGCAACTGGGAGCAACTCGGACTAGACTGTTACTGGAATTAAGACTTATTCTATGCATCTGCTCTCCCACAATATGGCGCTAAGAGAGGAGCAAACAACTTCTACACAGCTGCCTTCAGTTCAACCAATAAACTGTAGGACCTGCTCCTGATTGGAGGAGAGCAGCGTACTCGGCATGTGGGTAGCAGAGTTGGGATTGGTGGAAGAGGACTATAAAGGAGGAGAGAGACAACATGCACCAGGAACATCTAAGGGGAACATCTATCTGAAGGAACACCTGTGCAGCCCCCGAGAGAGCCAGCTGGCGGTGTGCCGCTCCCCCACGGAAGTGGGGAAAGTGGCAGGGGGAACCGCCCTTCCACGGAGGTGGAAGGGTCAGTAGCCAACCCGGGAAGAACCAGCAGCAAACCCGGGGAGGGCCGAGCAGACAAAAGAACAGCACAGGGTCCTGTGTCGTTCCTCCACAAACAGGGGGAGCGACATAATGGTGCCGTGACTCAGATAGAAAACTTAGGAGGGAAGAAGTGGGAAGAAGTGGGAAAATATCGGAGAGAGAGACTAGCAAAGAGCCTAGGGAAAAGCCGGATGGAAAAGGTGCCAGAAGAAGCTATCAAAAGCCTAGGCATAGACTCGGATACGGACTGTGGGAAAGAAGTTAGGATTTAAAGTGAAAGCAAGAAGAAACTTAGACTCAGATATGGACTGCAGGTTGAAAGTGAAAATGAAACCTAGAAGAAACTTAGACTCGGATACGGACTGTGGGGAGAAGCCAGGAGAAATGAGAGGGGAATATTGTTGGAAGAAAAGTTAGGAAACATACCGGGTAGAGAAAAATGTTAGGGAGGATGAAGCCGCGGGGGCAGGCTGAGGCGGAGACATAAGCTATGTTGGGATTCGTCGAGTCAGCCCGGGGAACAAGCGGCGAAAATCTGGAACCAGAGGCGGAGACGTGGGCCAGGTTGGAATCCGTCAGATTAGCCCGGGGAGCAAAAGACGGGAAGCCAAACCGAAAGGCGCAGATGTAAGCTAGGTTGATTTCGCCAGGTTAGCCCGGGGAACTTACACTGAATACCGGTGGCGGAAACATGAGCTAGGCTGTGTGACTCGCGGAAGCCGCCGCGCGCAGAGAGAGCGCACAGGGAGCAAGTAGATAGGGAACTCGGGGCTAGCGTGAAGGCCGTGGTGCGGGCGCAAAGGGCGCGGAGCGGGCAAAACCAGGAAGCGGCTCAGCAGGGAAGCCGCCGCAGGGCGAGGCGCCGAGAAGCAGCCTCAGGGCGGGTGCCGGGAAGCCGTGGGATAAGAGAAACAGAAGTTTAGAAGTAAAATGAGAGAAATAGGAATGCTGGCAGATAGAAGTAAAATAGGAGAAATAGGAATGCCCGGAGATAGAGTAATAGAGAAAAATAAGGCCTCCCCACAACATGGCAATGAGAGAGCTTGGATTCGGTCTGCCTGATTAGTAAGACGATAAGCACCTGTGGGCGGCTAGCAGCTTATGCGCCGCAGGTCACCGAAGACAGGCACGAATTAACATCAATAAGTCTCCCCACAATACGGCAAGGAGAAGGCTTGGATTTGGTTTGCCTGATTGGTAGGGCTTGTAAGCACCTGCAGGCAGTTCTAGCAGAGCAGAGTATGGGCTGCAGGGCACCGAACACAGGCACGCATCAGCGCCTAAAAACCTCACAACATGGCGAAGAGAGGACCTGGATTCGGTTTGCCTGATTGATAGGGCTTGTAAGCACCTGTGGGCAACTCCAGCAAGCAGAGCAGAGTGTGTGCCGCGGGGCACCGAAGACAGGCACGTATCAACGCCAAAAATAAAAAGAAAGGGGGATCTGTGGGGAGCAACTGGGAGCAACTCGGACTAGACTGTTACTGGAATTAAGACTTATTCTATGCATCTGCTCTCCCACAATATGGCGCTAAGAGAGGAGCAAACAACTTCTACACAGCTGCCTTCAGTTCAACCAATAAACTGTAGGACCTGCTCCTGATTGGAGGAGAGCAGCGTACTCGGCATGTGGGTAGCAGAGTTGGGATTGGTGGAAGAGGACTATAAAGGAGGAGAGAGACAACATGCACCAGGAACATCTAAGGGGAACATCTATCTGAAGGAACACCTGTGCAGCCCCCGAGAGAGCCGGCCGGCGGTGTGCCACTCCCCCGCGGAAGTGGGGAAAGTGGCAGGGGGAACTGCCCTTCCACGGAGGTGGAGGGGTCGGTAGCCAACCCGGGAAGAACCAGCAGCAAACCCGGGGAGGGCCGAGCAGACAAAAGAACAGCGCAGGGTCCTGTGTCGTTCCTCCATGAAGAGGGGGAGCGACACAAGGTTAAGGGTGTGCCAAAGGTTACTCACCCAGGTTGTTCTCTCTCTCTCTCTCTCTGTTTTTTGTTTTTGTTTTTTTTTTTTTTTTTGACTCAGAAGGGAAGTAATTCCACACAGTCGATGTATAAAATCTGGCCTCTGTGGTTATAATATTCATCTGCTCTACCCCAAGGACCACACAAAGGGTCTACGCAGCCCTCAGTGTGGTCTCAGATTTCTCTGCAGTCTTTACCAGGTTGCCAAGGTTACCGAGTTTGTGTATTCTGTGAGTTCTCTCGCCCACCCTCAGATTTTCACAGTCTCAGTTCATTAGCTCCACACCTTCACTAGGTCCTAATCTCCTGTTATTTCTCCCCACCAGAGTCAGGTTTTTCTGCTTGGCTGATGGTGCGCGCCACTTTACATATGTCCAAAATGGCACTTGCTCTTTGTCTTGCTCAACTTTGTAAGGTGAGTGGAGAGAGAGGCTCATGTCCATGCCGGTTTCCCTTATTTATTCATTTTTTTCTCTCCTCTAGTCAGCCTGGTGAACTTTCCCCAGTGGGGCTTCAAGCCTCATTCCCTCTAGGCTCTCTCTGCCATTTCCCTACCAATGTCTTGGGCTACCGAGGTTTTTGTATTACCTCCCCTTCCAATGCTGGTATGCAAACCCCGCGGCTGGGCTTCCGAGCCGTGGGTGTCCTTTCTCTCCCTGTAGGTCCTCTGTGTCACATCCACTAGATCCGGAAGAGTTTCCTCTGCAATTTTTTCCCGAGCCTTTCCCTGAGACTACAGTAACTCCACTTTTATTAAGCTATCTTTCCCCGGACTATCAGTGCACGCTCTCACTATTCCACCATCTTCTTCCCGCCCCCCCCCCCCAGTCCTTTTGTCATTGTTGTTCTTTATCATTGTTGTTCTTACTATTGGTTGAAGTCTTTACTTAGAGGAGGGTTAGGCTTATGATTGTAAAATAAACTGAAAGTATGTCATTTTGCAAATTAAAAGAAAGGATAAGAAAGGAAGGAGGAGGAAGGGTAGGGGCTTGGGTGGGAGGGAGGATGGGGTGGAAGTATTACTGTTCTTCTAAACCTGTTTATATGAAATATGTTAAATTTACTCACCTTACATAAATAAAAAAATTGAGAAAAAATAAAATACATAAAAAAGACTACAAAGCACTGTAGCATATTGAATTTCTCATGCCAAATAGCTGAATGCTATAACATTTATCATATGCTATGTTGTTCATGGACTAATAAACCAGCTTGAGGAAAAACTTAAAAGATAAGATATTTAATTTATTATTTGTAAAAGTAGTTGTTCTCAATATAGAAATTCTAGCAATATTTACATTAAATAAGCAAAGTTCTGGGTTTTTTTTTAATGACAGGCAGAGTTAGACAGTGAGAGAGAGAGAAAGAGAGAAAGGTCTTCCTTCTGTTGGTTCAACCCCCCAATGGCTGCTATGGCCTGTGCAGTGCACTGAACCGAAGCCAGGAGCCAGGTGCTTCTCCTGGTCTCCCATGTGGGTGCAGGGTCCAAGGACTTGAGCCATCGTCCACTGCCTTCCTGGGCCACAGCAGAAAGCTGGACTGGAAGAGGAGCAACCAGGACAGAATCTGGCACCCCAACCAGGACTAGAACCTGGGGTGCGGTACTCAGGTGGAAGATTAGCCTAGTGAGCCATGGTGCCTGCTGCAAAGCTCTGTTGTGCCTTCATAATGTAATCTCTGTCCTTGGAGGTATCATAAACATATTTATTTTGTAATTGTTTTATATTATAATAATTTATATTATAAAATGTTTCAAAAATTTAGAAACATAAGAATAATTGATTTAAATACTATACAAATGTTTTTACAAACTACAATTTCAAAATGTGCCCAGTTACAATACATTTTAATGTATTTCAAAATTTTATTCCAAGACACATTTTTATTGTGGCAAGTATATATTACTTAAATATTTTATTTTAACCATTTTAGGTATATAGTTCAATTGGTTAAAAAAATTCACTTTGTTATTCAAGATAATTTAAGCCATCTATCTTCATAACTTTCATTTTCTCAAACTGAAAATTTGAACTCATTAAACCATATCTCTATATTCCTCCTATTCTCACAGGTATATATTTAAACTCATAAAAATTTTCAAGTGGAGTCCTTATACAATAGCTCTCTTGATATTAATTACTTGCTTTTCCCCTAACGAAATTCAATCTAGGTATCCTTTCCTGAATTACCTATTAGCTTTTTCATGAATTTACATGCATCTTTTAAATTTCAAGTATATACTCAACATAATTTTTGTGATGTATTGAAATTGATACCTGTAATTCTTGTCCATTATTTTTAGCTGTTGTACAGTTTCAATTGTGTGATTACAAATGTCCATTCTTCCTCATCCTTAATGGATGCTTAGGTTACACTTGGTTTTTCACTATTAAATAAAATATTCAACTTATTTGATATTTCAAAATTGCTCTCAAATTGGTGTGCCAATTTACATTCATATTAGCAGTGTGTGACTGTTAACTTTAACATGTGTTATGCGATGTTGAACAGTATAATTTTTATTGATTAGATTTTCTGTTGCTTTAACTGCAAGGTTGAACATCTTTTCTTGGCTATTTAAGTTTCCTATCCATGAACTCAAAGCCTTTGTCTGCTTTTAACACTAAGCACTTCAGATTATTCTTACTAATTTATATGGGTCATTTGTATTAGATACTGGCTAATCTTTCACAGTTTATATGTGTTAAAATAATTTTAGATGTCTTTTGTGTTCTTGATTTCATATTTTCCAAGCTTTTGCTTCATGGTTTGTGTCTATTATTTCTGTATGACATCAATCTCAAGATATTTTTTCTTTACATCTTTTAAAAAATTTTAATTAAATACAATTTTGGGAATTATAGCTACAATTCTAGGAATATACTGATATTCTCTTCCTCTCTCCCTTCCTTTGTTCTTTCTCCTCATTCTTATGATGACATCCAAAGTTATAACTCTACTTTTCCTTTTCATCTTCTTGGTAACTTATCATAAATAAAATCCAGTCATAAATGGGCTTCAAACACTTTTACTGGAAACAAACTATAACATTTATTTATACAAGCAATTCCTGATGTTTGCAAGTAGGAAACAGAGGCTCACCAATTGCTTAATTATTAATAGATTCCTAATGTATTCTTTGTTAGCAGGAAAAGATGTTAAATTTATTGATTTTTCTTTCTCTAGCTGCACAAAATCTTATACTTAATCTCTTGGCAGCAGGATTGTGTGATGAAATTATCCCTAAGTTCTATTAACATGAAACTCCTCAAACAGCAAGATTTGGGCAGGAAAGAATGACTGAAAAAACAATTGATATTTAGAATTGAATAAATAGAGGACTTGAAGACACTGGGGCATGATGGTTTTCTTAAAGTCATTGAGATACTGTTACAGGAAAGAGGAATAAGACATTCCCTGTATACTCTTGGTAACTGAATCAATGGATAAGATTCACATGAAGATCACTTCTAAAACAGGGGACGAGAAATCCTACATGCCAAGAAAGTTGGATAATCTCCACTAATCCCCAGAACATCAGGTAACTTTTTCTTCTGGAGGAGAAAGGACAGAGAATTAAGATTCTTAAGTGCAAATGCCTTAAATCTTTTATTACTTTGTAAAAATGATTATAAAGTAATTTGAAATTATATTATTATAAAAATTAAAGGAAAAAATGAAAGGAAGTAGGGAAGGGGCTTTGAAGGAGGGCCAGAGCGAGGGATATATGGTTATTTTCTGAGACTTGTATATATGAAATGCATGAAATAGGGGGAATTCAAATCCATTAAATTAAAGAGTGTTTTTTTTTTAATTCAAAGATTTAACAAGATACACTAAAATCCTAAGAACCTGAAATGAGAAAGGCACAGTCTAGGCACACACAGAAAGGCACGCACACTGGTCTGTGCTCTGTACAGTGTATTGAACCTTTTAGTCTTGGAAAATCTCAGTAGAGGATACAATTTCCTTGAGTACCTCGCGTCTTAATTATGCCATTTCCAACACAATCATTCTTTACTTTCATTGCTTAATGTGTGTAAAGTCCTAATGCCATCTCACTGTCTCACTGAATAATTTTTCAAAATACGTCTCTCTAAGAAATGGAAGTAAATGTTCTTAACCCAATTTCTCAGTACCCTGACCGTATCAAGTAGTTAGAGGAAATGTACCTGCTGTAATTAAGAAAGCTTTATGTGGTAGTGCATTAATATTCTCAAAGGTATTTATAACATATTCATTTAATCATAAAGAAACTTATTGATTCAAAATAATTCATTATAGATAGTTTTTGTATTTTTTGGAGGCAACTGAAGGCTTCCTAATCCCTGTAAGGCCACAGGAAAAGTCTGTATCTAATTTTGTTTTGACTGAGGCCAGCTCTGGGGAGATATTGATAAGATTTATTTTTTCTTTGAGTTCAAATTCATCACAAAAAACTGCTCATCATTATTTGTACTTCAGTTTCTCACTCTAAAATGAGAATCTTAATTGAACTTCAACTTTCCAGAGCATGGTACAGATTAATTGGACAATGTACACTGAACTATTCCTTTAGAGATTTATCGTTAGAAAAGGTACATATGTGAAATCCTCACTATTCTACTATAAAATATTCAATTGATAGGTAGATAATTGTGATCTTTCTCTGTTAAGACCTGGAATATTTGTCTTTGATGGATTTGATCAAGGACTTAAAAAAAGGTTGCTAATCTCTTCTTGTTAAATTAGCCGCATCTTTAATTAAAAGTTTATCTTCTTCTGGGCCAACAATAAATTCTGAATTCATGAGTACCTACAAAGTTTATTCCCAAAGAGATCATTTTAAACAGTGTTTAAATTCTCTGGTTGTAAGAATATTATCTTTATCACACCCAGGGTAGTTTCTCAATTTAAGACTGAACTAATTTTCTGATATTTTTTTTTTCTGTTGCAGCTGGTACAATCTGTTTGGAAAGCTCTATGTCTTATAGAAGATCTCTAGTCATTGTTTATCTTTTAGTATCTACTTCAAAGCACAGTCTTCTATGAAGTATGGACTTGTTACTAGTTAACATGAGATGTTATTTCTAATCTTATATGCCCTGTGATTTGTGTACACTAATTGCTATATGCATGCTTTCACCTGTTCATTTTGCATACTGTCATAATTTGTTATTTTATGAGCTTAAATAATATTCCATATGAGATTCTCTTCTCTCTCCAGTTCCTCCTCCTTTTTTAAGATTTATTTATTTGAAAGATAGGATTATAGAGAGGCAGAGGCAGAGAAAGAGAGAGAGAGAGAGAGGTCTTCTATCTGCTGGTTCACTCCCCAGATGGCTGCAATAGTCAGAGTTGTGCAGATCCAAATCCAGGAGCCAGGAGCCTCCTCCAGGTCTCCCACACGGGTTCAGGGGCTCAAGGACTTGGGCCATCTTCTACTGCTTTCCCAGGCCATAGCAGAGAGCTGGATCAGCAGTGGAACAGCTGGGACTCAAATAGCGCCTATAATGGAGACTGGTACTGCAGGTAGCCGATTTACCCAGTATGCCACAGTGTCATTCCATCAACATTCAATTAAATACATATTTTTTTTCCTAAGAGAACATAGTTTGAATACATTTAAACGAGAAAATGGGCCAGCTTGAGGCATTGCAAGTATAGCAGTTGCTTGTGAAGCCAGCATCCCATAAGGGCACAGGTTCATGTCCCATCTGCTACATTTCCTTGATAATGGCCTGAAAGCAGTGTAAGATGACCCAAGGATTCCAGCCCCCATCACTCACATGGGAGACCTAGATGAAGCTCCTGGTTCCTGGCCTTGGCCTGACCCAGTGCTGGCCATTGTGACCATCCAGGGAGCGAAAGCACCAGATGGAGAATCTCCCTGTGTCTCTCCCTCTCTTTCTGTAACTCTGACTCTCAAAATCAATAAATCTTTTGGAAAAATGAGAAAACAAATTAGTTGAATAAGGAGAAACAGAAAAGAATATATATATATTTTTTTAACTTTTATTTAATGAATATAAATTTCCAAAGTATGATTTATGGATTACATTGGCTTCCCCCCCATACTGTCCCTCCCACCCGCAACCCTCCCCTTACCCACTCCCTCTCCCCTTTCATTCACATCAAGATTCATTTTCGATTATCTTAATATACAGAAGATCAGCTTAGTATACATTAAGTAAGGATTTCAACAGTTTGCTCCCACACAGAAACACAAAGTGAAAAATAATAGATGATTTTTTTTAAATGATGATGAAATCAGATCAGACCTATTGTCATGTTTAATCCCAGTGAGAGTCAAGTTGGGAGTTGATAATTTCTTTTTTTTTTTTTTTTTACAGAGGATCAGTTTAGTATGCATTAAGTAAAGATTTCAACAGTTTGCACCCCCATAGAAACACAAAGTGAAATATATTGTTTGAGTACTCGTTATAGCATTAAATCTCAATGCACAGCACATTAAGGACAGAGATCCTACATGAGGAGTAAGTGCACAGTGACTCCTGTTGTTGACTTTACCAATTGACATTCCTGTCTATGGCATCAGTAATCTCCCTTTGCTCCAGTCATGAGTTTCCAAGGCTATGGAAGCCCTCTGAGTTCTCCGATTCTTATCTTGTTTAGACAAGGTCATAGTCAAAGTGGAAGTTCTCTCCTCCCTTCAGAGAAAGGTACCTCCTTCTTTGATGACCTGTTCTTTCCACTGGGATCTCACTCACAGAGATCTTTTGCCAGAGTGTCTTGGCTTTCCATGCCTGAAATACTCTCATGGGCTTTTCAGCCAGATCTGAATGCCTTTAGGGCTGATTCTGAGGCCAGAGTGCTATTTAGGACATCTGCCATTCTATGAGTCTGCTGAGTATCTCACTTCCCATGTTGGATCACTCTCCCCTTTATTTATTCCATCGGTTAGTGTTAGCAGGTACTAGACTTGTTTATGTGCTCCCTTTGACTCTTAGTCCTTTCATTATGATCAGTTGTGAACTGAAATTGATCACTTGGACTAGTGAGATGGCATTGGTACATGCCACCTTGATGGGATTGAATTGGAATCCCCTGGTATGTTTCTAACTCTACCATTTGGGCAAGTCAGCTTGAGCATGTCCCAAATTATACATCTGAAAAGAATATATTTTATAGAAGCATGTCAATTGAGTATGGCTCCTCCAAAATATTTTACTTGATAGAAATGGAAAGCAGAAATATCCATTGCAAGCTTTTCTGTTAAACTCCTTGAGATTTTCTCCATTGTCTGTGAAAGTTGTCATTTGATAATGTTCTGCTTCTTTTCAATCAATTTCCATGATCTTTATTTAGATTTGGGAAATATGCGGGAGATACTTCCCAAATTAGCGCATGTTTTTGAAATTCAAAATAGAATATGTTCATATTATAATATAATGTATGCTCTGTGTCTTTAAAAGTGAATTGCAAAGCAAACATCAAAGATGCTTTGAAAACTCCTCCTAGTAGAAGACACATCACTGAACAGATATGTGACAAATGATAGAAAGATGATAGACAGATAGATAAATAGACTGATTGGCAGACTTACGGGTTGTGCAAAAGTCTTCCTTAAAAGGGATACATTCTAAAAATTGTGGATGTATCTGCTCTGCATACAGGTTTTGAAAAAAAAAAAACACTACTTAGGATAAACTTCAGGTTAATAGGTCACAATAATTAGGTGTATAAAGAAAATCCAACGTTCTTGATGAAATTTGAACCTAATTATTTTTGTTAATTAAACATGTCAATTAGAAATAATTCACACTGAATTTGAACAGTTCTCAAACATGAAACACTTGCATGTATATTAATTTTCTCTTTCTTTCATGAAAGACACACTGAATGAAGTTCTTCCTGCATTCACGTTTTGTTAAATAATTCATATCAGGCTCAAACATTTTTAAAAATCAATTTGTCAGGTGTTAAAAACCATACCAGTAATTTTCCAGTTTATACAGATGAGAAAAATATAATTAAGGGACCTAGATAACTTGTCAACAGTCACATAACTAATGAGTGGGAGATTATTTTCAATTTATAGTTCAATTGATACATATATGTGTATTGCTACACTATCTGCCTTTTGGGATGGTGATGACACTGACTTGGTGAACACAATATTGCTCCTGCTATCTTTTGCCCTGTATATTAAAGGAAATTCTTGTTAACAGGCTCATATTAAACATATGTCGTCAAAGCAATGGATAGTTTGGCTCGTTCTGTCACTCATGCAGAAAATAAGCTGAGGAATTTCTCAAAGCAGGTATAATTGCTATGAAGGGTGCAAACCCTTGTGGAGGGTATTTAATACTGCAGTTGGATATTCTGAAGTTTATTTATATGTAGTCCATTTTGCAAGCTAACCAATTTAAGTAACTTTTTTTTTAACTTTTATTTAATGAATATAAATTTCCAAAGTACAGCTTATGGATTACAGTGGCTTCCCCCCCATAAGGTCCCTCCCCCCTGCAACCCTCCCCTTTCCCACTCCCTCTCCCCTTCCATTCACATCAAGATTCATTTTCGATTCTCTTTATATGCAGAAGATCAGTTTAGCATACATTAAGTAAAAATTTCAACAGTTTGCTCCCACACAGAAACATAAAGTGAAAAATACTGTTTGAGTACTAGTTATAGCATTAAATCACAATGTACAGCACACTAAGGACAGAGATCCTACATGAGGAGTAAGTGCACAGTGACTCCTGTTGTTGACTTAACAAATTGACACTCTTGTTTATAGCCTCAGTAATCACCCTAGGCTCTTGTCATGAGCTGCCAAGGCTATGAAAGCCCCCTGAGTTCACTGACTCTGATCATATTTAGACAAGGTCATAGTCAAAGTGGAAGTTCTCTCCTCCCTTCAGAGAAAGGTACCTCCTTCTTTGATGACCCGTTTCTTCCACTGGGATCTCACTTGCGGAGATCTTTATTTTAGCTTTTTTTTTTTTCCCCCCAGAGTGTCTTGGCTTTCCTTGCCTGAAATACTCTCATGGGCTTTTCAGCCGGATCCGCATGCCTTAAGGGCTGATTCTGAGGCCAGAGTGCTGTTTAGGACATCTGCCATTCTATGGGTCTGCTGAGTATCTCACTTCCCATGTTGGATCATTCTCTCCCTTTTTGATTCTATCAGCTAGTATTTGTAGACACTATTCTTGTTTATGTGATCCCTTTGGTTCTTATTCCTATCATTATGATCAATTGTGGACAGAAATTGATCACTGGGACTAGTGAGATGGCATTGGTACATGCCATCTTGATGGGATTGAATTGGAATCCCCTGGTATGTTTCTAACTCTACCATTTGGGGCAAGTCAGCTTGAGCATGTCCCGAATTGCACAGCTCTTTCCTCTCTTATTCCCACTCTTATATTTAACAGTGATCACTTTACAGTTAAGTTTCAGCACTTAAGAAGAATTGTGTATTGATTACAGTATTCAACCAAAAGTATTAAGTAGAACAAACAAAAAAAATACTAAGAGAGATAACATATTAAGTTGCTCATCAACAGTCAGGGTGAGGGCTGATCAAGTCACCGTTTCTCATAGTGTTCATTTCACTTTAACAGGTTTCCTTTTTGGTGCTCAGTTAGTTGTCACTGATCAGGGAGAACATCTCGGGTTTAGCAAGATGGAGGAAGGGGAAGGGAGCACACTGATAGTCCGGGGAGAGACATTTAATAAAATTGGAGATACTGCATGTTCAAGGAAGAGTAGCGGAAGAAACAGCAGAAGAAACTCTTCCAGAACTAGTGATTCACAGTGGACCTGCGTGGAGAGCGTGGGAGCCCACAGTTAGGGACACCAGCGGCAGACTCAACATACCAGCACTGGAACGCGAGGTGAGCCGAACCTCAATAGCCCGAGACACCGGCAGGCAAGCGGAAAGAGGAGACTAGAGAGAATGACCCCGGGGGGAAAAGTTCACCAGGCTAACTAGAAGAGAGAGAGAGAGAGAGAAAAAAAAGTGTCCAATACAGACACGGATTTCTCTCTCTCCACTCACCTCTCAAAGGCTAGCAAGACAAAGAGCAGGTGCCATCTTGGACATACGTCATAAGCAGAGCGACCTCAGGTCTGCACTGGCCCTGAGCCTAGCAGAAAAACCTGACTCTGGGTGGGGTGAATTAACAGGAGATTAGGACCTAGTGAATTTGTGGTGCTACTGAACTGAGACTGTGAAAAAAGAGACGGTGGGGGAGAGAACTCACGGAATTCACGTGAGCACTCTCCAGAGACGCTACAATTCTGTAACTTTGGCAACCCAGTGGGAGACTGAAGGAGAATTTGAGCCCACTCTGAGGGCAGAACAGATTCCCTGTGTGGTCCTTGGGAAAGAGCTTCTGACCTCTGGCTCCTATGGGTATATCATTTGCCTGTTAACTACCTCTAACTTCGTTCAGCTGTGCGGAATTACTTCCCTTTTGAATCAGAAAAAGAAAGACAGAGAGAGAGAGATTTACCACGCCTAACCTGGGAGTGTCACCTCTCAGGCCACACCCTTCTCAAGCCCTAAGGCTCCATCAAAAACAGACAGTCCACTTAATCTAGAGTCATAGTATAATAAGAAAAAGCACCACAGTGAAGAAACCAAATATCTCCAATATGCCAAATAACAAATGCAAAAACTGAGGTAATAAAAACAAGGAAGTCACTATGACGCCCCCAAATGAAAAAGACACCCCAATTCAAGATTATGAAGATGATGAGATAGAAGAAATGCAAGATACAGATTTCAAAAAACTTATGAGAACATTAAGAAGTTCTCAGAAAAAAATTCTTGAACTACAGAAATCCTTAATGGACAAGATAGAAAATCTCTCTCGTGAAAATGAAATATTAAGGAGGAATCAAAATGAAATGAAACAACTAGTACAACAGGAAACTGTGATAGTGACGAGAAATCATAATGAAATGAAGAATTCAATAGATCAAATGACAAACACATTAGAGAGACTTACAAACAGAATGGGTGAAGCAAAAGAGAGAATATGGGACTTAGAAGACAGAGAACAGGAAAGGATACAGTCAGACCAAAGAAAAGAACAGGAAATTACAAATCTAAAACATATTGTCAGGAATCTTCAGGATACTATTAAAAAACCCAACATTCGGGTTCTAGGAGTTCCTGAAGGCATGGAGAGGGAGAAAGGATTAGGAGGCCTTTTTAGTGAGATATTAGCAGAAAATTTCCCAGGTTTGGAGAAGGACAGAGACATCCTAGTACAGGAAGCTCATAGAACCCCTAATAAACACAACCAAAAGAGATCCTCACCACGACACATTGTAATTAAACTCACCACAGTGAAACATAAAGAAAAGATCCTAAAATGTGCAAGAGAGAAACGTCAAATTACTCTCAGAGGATCTCCATTCAGACTCAGAGCTGACTTCTCATTAGAAACCCTACAAGCTAGGAGGGAATGGTGAGATATAGCCCAGGTACTAAGAGAGAACAACTGCCAGCCCAGAATATTATATCCTGCAAAGCTCTCATTTGTAAACGAAGGTGAAATAAAGACTTTTCGAGCAAACAGAAATTGAAAGAATTTGTTGCCACTCGTCCAGCCCTGCAAAAGATGCTTAAAGATGTGTTGCACACAAAAACACAGAAACACGGTCATCAATATGAAAGAAGATAAAGGAAGGAAACCTCACAGCAAAAGATCACAGGGACTTCAAAGCATATATTAGAACTTACCTTTGGCAAATGGCAGGGCAAAGTTACTACTTATCATTAGTCACATTGAACATTAATGGCCTAAACTGTCCAGTTAAAAGACACTGATTGGCTGATTGACTTAAGGAACAAAACCCATCTATTTGCTGCTTACAAGAAACACATCTTTCCAACAAAGATGCATACAGTCTGAAAGTGAAAGGCTGGAAAAAGTTATACCATGCCAACAGAAATGAAAAAAGAGCAGGCGTAGCCATCTTAATATTGTACAACATAAACTTTACCACAAAAACTGTTAAGAGAGACGAAGAGGGACACTATATAATGATTAAGGGATCAATTCAACAGGGAGATATAACAATTATCAATGTATATGCACCTAATTACAGGGCAGCGGTTTATTTAGAAGATTTGTTAAGGGACTTAAGGGAGACTTAGACCCCAATACAATAGTACTGGGGGACTTCAATACTCCACTCTCAGAAATAGACAGATCAACAGGACAGAAGATCAACAAGGAGACAGTAGATTTAAACGACACTATAGCCCAAATAGATCTAACAGATATCTACAGAACTTTGAATCCTACAGGTAAAGATTTTACATTCTTCTCAGCAGTGCTTGGAACCTTCTCTAGGATTGACCACATACTAGGCCATAAAGCAAGTCTCAGCAAATTCAAAAGAATTAGAATCATACCATGCAGCTTCTCAGACCATAAAGGAATGAAGCTGGAAATTAGCAACTCAGGAATCTCTAGAGCATACGCAAACACATGGAGATTGAACAACATGCTCCTGAATGAACAATGGGTCATAGAAGAAATTAAAAGAGAAATCAAAAATTTTCTGGAAGTAAATGAGGATAACAACACAACATATCAAAACTTATGGGATGCAGCAAAAGCAGTGTTAAGAGGAAAGTTTATATCAATAGGTGCCTACATCAAGAAATTGGAAAGGCACCAAATAGATGAGCTTTCAATTCACCTCAAGGATCTAGAAAATCTACAGCAAACCAGACCCAAATCTAGTAGGAGAAGAAAAAATAATTAAAGTCAGAGAAGAAATCAACAGGATTGAATCCAAAAAAAAAAAAACATTACAAAAAATCAGCTAAGCAAAGAGCTGCTTTTTTGAAAAAATAGACAAAATTGACACCCCATTGGCCCAACTAACTAAAAAAAGAAGAGAAAAGACCCAAATCAATAAAATCAAAGATGAAAAAGGAAACGTAACAACAGACACCACAGAAATAAAAAGAATCATCAGAAATTACTACAAGACTTGTATGCCAGCAAACAAGGAAAACTATCAGAAATGGATAGATTCCTGGACACATGCAACCTACCTAAATTGAACCAGGAAGACATAGAAAACCTAAACAGATCCATAATTGAGACAGAAATTGAAACAGTAATAAAGGCCCTCCCAACAAAGAAAAGCCCAGGACCAGATGGATTCACTGCTGAATTCTTCCAGGCATTTAAAGAAGAACTGACTCCAATTCTTCTCAAACTATTCAGAACAATCGAAAATCAGGGAGTCCTCCCAAATTCTTTCTATGAAGCCAGCATCACCTTAATCCCTAAGACAGAGAAAGATGCAGCATTGAAAGAGAATTACAGACCAATATCCCTGATGAACATAGATGCAAAAATCCTCAATAAAATTCTGGCCAATAGAATGCAACAACACATCAGAAAGATCATCCACCCAGACCAAATGGCATTTATCCCTGGTATGCAGGGATGGTTGAATGTGCGAAAAACAATCAATGTGATACACCACATTAACAGACTGCAGAAGAAAAACCATATGATTATCTCAATAGATGCCGAGAAAGCATTTGATAAAATACAACACCCTTTCATGATGAAAACTCTAAGCAAACTGGTTTTGGAAGGAACATTCCTCAATACAATCAAAGCAATCTATGAAAAACCCACGGCCAACATCCTATTGAATGGGGGAAAGTTGGAAGCATTTCCACTGAGATCTGGCACCAGACAGGGATGACCACTCTCACCACTGCTATTCAATATAGTTCTGGAAGTTCTAGTCAGAGCAATTAGGCAAGAAACAGAAATTAAAGGGATACAAATTGGGAAGGAAGAACTCAAACTATCCCTCTTTGCAGATTATATGATTGTTTATTTAGGGGACCCAAAGAACTCTACTAAGAGATTATTGGAACTCATAGAAGATTTTGGCAAAGTATCAGGGTATAAAATCAATGTATAAAATCAATGCACAAAAATCAACAGCCTTTGTATACACAGGCAATGCCACGGCGAAGGAAGAACTTCTAAGCTCACTCCCATTCACAATAGCTACAAAAACAATCAAATATCTTGGAATAAACTTAACCAAGGATCTTAAAGATCTCTACGATGAGAATTACAAAACCTTAAAGAAAGAAATAGAAGAGGATACCAAAAAATGGAAAAATCTTCCATGCTCATGGATTGGAAGAATCAACATCATAAAATGTCCATTCTCCCAAAAGCAATTTATAGATTCAATGCAATACCGATAAAATACCGAAGACCTTCTTCTCAGATCTGGAAAAAATTATGCTGAAATTCATATGGAGACAGAGGAGACCTCAAATAGATAAAGCAATCTTGTACAACAAAAACAAAGCCGGAGGCATCAGAATACCAGATTTCAGGACATACTACAGGGCAGTTGTAATAAAAACAGCATGGTCCTGGTACAGAAAGAGATGGATAGACCAATGGAACAGAATTGAAACACCAGAAATCAACCCAAACAACTACAGCCAACTCATATTTGATCGAGGATCCAAAAACAATTCCTGGAGTAAGGACAGTCTATTCAATAAATGGTGCTGGGAAAATTGGATTTCCACGTGCAGAAGCATGAAGCAAGACCCCTACCTTTCACCTTACACAAAAATTCACTCAACATGGATTAAAGACTTAAATCTATGACCTGACACCATCAAATTATTAGAGAACATTGGAGAAACCCTTCAAGATATTGGCACAGGCAAAGAATTTCTGGAAAAGACCCCAGAGGCACAGGCAGTCAAAGCCAAAATCAACTATTGGGATTGCATCAAATTGAGAAGTTTCTGTACTGCAAAAGAAACAGTCAGGAGAGTGAAGAGACAACCAACAGAATGGGAAAATATATTTGCAAACTATGCAACAGATAAAGGGTTAATAACCAGAATCTACAAAGAGATCAAGAAACTCCACAAAAACAAAACCAACAACCCACTTAAGAGATGGGCCAAGGACCTCAATAGACATTTTTCAAAAGAGGAAATCCAAATGGCCAACAGGCACATGAAAAAATGTTTAAGGTCACTAGCAATCAGGGAAATACAAATCAAAACCACAATGAGGTTTCACCTCACCCCGGTTAGAATGGCTCACATTCAGAAATCTACCAACAACAGATGCTGGCGAGGATGTGGGGAAAAAGGGACACTAACCCAATGTTGGTGGGAATGCAAATTGGTTAAGCCACTATGGAAGTCAGTCTGGAGTTTCCTCAGAAACCTGAAGATAACCCTACCATTCAACCCAGCCATCCCACTCCTTGGAATTTACCCAAAGGAAATTAAATTGGCAAACAAAAAAGCCATCTGCACCTTAATGTTTATTGCAGCTCAATTCACAATAGCTAAGACCTGGAATCAACCCAAATGCCCATCAACAGTAGACTGGATAAAGAAATAATGGGACATATACTCTATAGAATACTATACAGCAGTCAAAAACAACGAAATCCAGTCATTTGCAACAAGATGGAGGAATCTGGAAACCATCATCTGAGTGAATTAAGCCAGTCCCAAAGGGACAAATATATGTTCTCCCTGATCGGCGACAACTAACTGAGCACCAAAGGGGAAACCTGTTGAAGTGAAATGGACACTATGAGAAACAGTGACTTGATCAGCTCTTACCTTGATGGTTGATGTACAATGTAATACTTTATCAATTTTAGTATTTTTTTGTTCTAGTATCATTGGTTTACTCTTTAATTTACACACAATTATTCTTAGGTGTTTTAATTTTAACTGAAAAGTGATCCCTGTTAGGAATTTGGAAGACATTATGCTGAGTGAAATTAAGTAATGTTTTAAAACTTAAAGGTGAGAATATTTTATTAGCAGCAGCTTTAAGTTAGTTCAGTTCTGTTAAGACGATGCCACTCCTAAAAAAAAAAACTCATAGTATCCATTTTTTAATCCTTTGAAATACACACTAGTGAGAATTTCCTCCCTCCAATCATGAAGAGTTGACTTCTTGGTTTCCTAGAGCTTTTCTTGTTTTATGTTCTTCCCCAAGTTTAGCTCCTTGCATTTTTCTTTTTCTTTATATTTACTATATTCTCTTCTTTCATTTCCCTCTCATGTATTTAATGTTTGGAGTATAAATAACCATTCTTTCAGCCACATAAAATCTGTTTACATAAAGTACTGTCCTTAGCAGGTAAGTTCTGTCCACTGATGTAAGATTCTTCACCCTATAAATGGCTTCTGTGTATACCAGTGCTCAATTTACTGTTTCTTTATGCTGTGCTATAGTAATTTTAAGGATTTTCCACCTAGTTCTTTCAGGCTTTCTTTCCTAAGCTCCTATGTACTTGTTTATAATGGGAGGCAACTCAGTGGGTGAGTTTCTAATTATTTCTCTTCTGAGCTTCACCTCCTGAAGAGATTCTAATGAACAGTGAACTGTTCTCAATCAGGCAGCAGAAACAAGAAAGAGGCAGAACAAATTTCTTAGCTAATCCAATTGCTGGATAATTCTGGTGTGCAGGTCCCACCAATGCATCCATAATATTGCTATGGAGATTCATAAAAGGAAATGATTTCAAAATAATATTTCAATAGCTTGTCTAAGGGAATGAAAGTTTCACATTAAGATTTATCAATTAGCAATGGAACCTAGGATGGTAACTTGCGACCTCTCATTCTTAGTTTGCTGAAATGTGCTAAAATAAGCCTCAGGCAAATAAGATTTAAGTCCAAGAAGATTCTCTCAACACATTGAAATTATATTTCCATAAAAGAGTAGTGTTTCTTGGGGAAGGTAATATCTTAGAGAGAAGCTTAGCTATCGGGTTCTTCTCTGAAGACACCCTAAATTCCCCACATTTCCATAAGCACTTCTCTACTATGCCCTTTCAGGGTTGGGAGTTACTAGACCTGGGGAAGGCATGGTGCCTTATGGTTTCCCTACATGGCATCCAAAAATTTTTTGAGCTCTTCCCAAGTTTATCCAATTCAAGTGCAGTATTCCTATTGAGACTGTGATAACAGCTGGTTTTGGAGTCAGTCGCACCTAGAATTCCAACTTGAGAATAGCTTGTTATGTCAGCAAGTTAGTTAGCCTCTTTGTCAACTGCTTCATCTAAACATGAAAAGAGTAAAATTTTCTCCCTATGATAGATGGGAATTCAGTGCCATTACATGGAGACATTGTTTGGCACTGAGTTTGATGCCAAAGCACTCATTTTATTCAGTTTCTTTCTCTTTTCCCTACTTCTTTATAGGATGAGTAGCTGGAAAGTGATGAGACAAGAAGGTTTTATCTGGGAAAGGAAAGTCCCAAAGTTCTTACTATGCTGCATTCCACTGTGACTGTTGTTGGCTAATTCTGTTGAAGTTTCCTTCAGGCAAGTTGTTTTATTAGCTTGTACATGAATCTTTAGGTCTATGATTGTGTGTTTTTGTGCATCTATATATGTGAGTGCAAGAAGAGAGAGAATACGAGTGTGTGTATGCTTGAATGCCTGTATGGCAGATGCTTAAATTACAAAAGGAAATCAGTCTTTCCTAAGAGTTCAAACATAAAGAACAACAGAGTAAAAAGCCATATTTTCTCTGTATTAGAAATCATTCCATTCTCCTCTCCCCAGGTGCACCCACACACAATCACATTCAAAAAATAAAATCCTATGCTAGATTTTTTGTTGCTTTTCTGTGGAGAGATATGTGAATAATATCTATAATATCCTCCTAAATAAATGGTCACACTTTGCTTTTTTACTGGTTATTGTTTTCATTTCAATAAACATAAAGAAATAGTTTTAATATATGTTCATATCTTTTGTGTATAACACCAGTAGTGGGATTGCAGACTCATATGACAAAGCTATTTCTAGTTTTCAAGGAAAACGTCATACAGTTTTTGGCAGTGGCTGCATTCCCACCAACAGCATATAAGTGTTACCTTTTCTCTATATTCCTGTCAGCATTTTTTACTCTCTGTCTTTTGGATAATAGCCATTCTGACAGAGGTGAGATGATATCTCATTGTGGTTTTGATTTTCATTTCCCTGTTTGCTAGTGATATTAACATTTTTTCATATATTGTTGCTATTTGTATTTCTTCTTTTGAGAACTGTCTATTAAGTTCCCTTGCTCATTCTTAATTAGATTGGTTGTTTTTTGTTATTGTTATTGTTGTTGAGTTTTTGGGTTGCTGATATATTCTGGATATTAATTCTTTATTATCTAGCTTGTAAATAGGTTTCATGTTCTATCGTCTCTCCATTCTGTTGATTGTTTCCTTTGCTGTGCAGAGCTCCTGAGTTTGATAGAACCCATTTGTCTAATTTTGCTTTTGTTTCTGTGTTGTGGTTGTCTTATTTCAGAAGTCATACCTATACCAATGTCCTGAAGTGTTTTGCCTACATTTTCTTTAAGCAACTTCATCTTGGGTGTTAAATTTGGGTATTTGATCCATGTTGAGTTAATTTTTGTGTATAGTGAGAGGTATAGATCTAAACTTCATTCTTCTACATAAATATACACAAAAAGAGGTATCTTCACCGCTATGTTTATACAAGCACTGTCCACAATAGCCAAAATATTGGATCAACCAAGGTGTTCATCATCAGATGAATGAGTAAAGAATATATGCCATATATATTATAGACATGCACACACACAAATATACACAATGGCATATTATCTAAGTATACAAAAATGAAATTCTACCATTTGCATAAAAATAGATGCACCTGGAAGATATTATGTTGAAGGAAATAAATCAGATACAGAAAAAACACTGAATGCTCTTCCTTAGATTTTGGGAGACAACAAAAAAGAAATGCCTGTGTTTATCAGTATTGCTGCAAATACAGTTTTGTGATGCTTTGTTTTATATATTTGTCAAATCAGTGGTTCATAATGATATACTTCTGTCATTTTAATGATCTGTGATTCTTTTAAAATATAACATATGAATGAAATGGTCATGTTTTAATTTGATTTTTATTTATAGTCCTTGGCTATATAACTTCTCAAACAGTGTTGTTTTCTTGTCGTATTCTTTATTTAATGGAGCACTAAGGTTTTGAATATTATAAATTAAAAATATGTTATCTTGATAATTAAAAAAGAAAGAGAGAGAGGGAAACAGAGAAAGAGATGGGGGAAAGTGTCATTATATTCTCAGAATTGCATCTGTGAACTACATTGAGACTATTCTATTTGTATTAATATCACATTATCATAAGAATTGGTGAGAATTATGTTGTAGTAATTAGCATGCATTTGCTGTAATTCTGAGAATCTAATTTGTTAATAAATTCCTTACTTAAAAATAAAATAAATGTTAAAAATTAAGAACAAATATTTAGAATAATTATATTATAGAAAATATGAATTTTAATATATTTATATTCATACATTTTATTGTAATCTATATATACATATTTCCACACGTTTTACTGATAAAGACTGATGTTTAATAAAGTTTTTTACATAAGTATTTTTTCTGAAATAAAATTTCCTCAAAATAGAATTTTGAGGTGTGAAGACAAGGGTACTTTAATTTTTGACTGCTGCTTCTCAAGTATGTCTTTAAAATTCTCTCAAATTATACCTCCAATGCTAGTGTAGGAGTGTTATGTTTCCATATTTTATGATTTGTGGATATAGTCAGTATTCTAATTGCATCTATTTGAATTAACAGTGTTATCTTTTTTATTTATTTTTATTTAGTAAATATAAATTTTCTTTTTTTTAACTTTTATTTAATGAATATAAATTTCCAAAGTACAGCTTATGGATTACAATGGCTTCACCCCCATAACATCCCTCCCACCTGCAACCCTCCCCTCTCCCACTCCTTCTCCCCTTCCATTCACATCAAGATTCATTTTCGATTCTCTTTATATACAGAAGATCAGTTTAGCATACATTAAGTAAACATTTCAACAGTTTGCTCCCACACAGAAACATAAAGTGAAAAATAATAGATGATTTTTTAAATGATGATGAAATCAGATCAGACCTATTGTCATGTTTAATCCCAGTGAGAGTCAAGTTGGGAATTGATAATTTCTTCTTCTTTTTTTTTTTTTTTTACAAAGATCAGTTTAGTATACATTAAGTAAAGATTACAACAGTTTGCGCCCCCATAGAAACACAAAGTGAAATATACTGTTTGAGTACTCGTTATAGCATTAAGTCTCAATGTACAACACACTAAGGACAGAGACACTACATGAGGAGTAAGTGCACAGTGACTCCTTTTGTTGACTTTACAAATTGACACTCTTGTTTATGGCATCAGTAATCTCCCTTTGCTCCAGTCATGAGTTTCCAAGGCTATGGAAGTCCCTTGAATTCTCCAACTCTTATCTTGTTTAGATAAGGTCATAGTCAAAGTAGAGGTTCTCTCCTCCCTTCAGAGAAAGGTACCTCCTTCTTTGAAGACCTGTTCTTTCCACTGGGATCTCACTCACAGAGATCTTTCATTTAGGTTTTTTTCTTTGCCAGAGTGTCTTGGCTTTCCATGCCTGAAATACTCTTATGGGCTTTTCAGCCAGATGGAATGCCTTTAGGGCTGATTCTGAGGCCAGAGTGCTGTTAAGGACATCCGCCATTCTATGACTCTGCTGAGTATCTCGCTTCCCATGTTGGATCACTCTCCCCTTTATTTATTCTATCGGTTAGTATTAGCAGGTACTAGACTTGTTTATGTGCTCCCTTTGACTCTTAGTCCTTTCATTATGATCAATTGTGAATTGAAATTGATCACTTGGACTAGTGAGATGGCATTGGTACATGCCACCTTGATGGGATTAAATTGGAATCCCCTGGTATGTTTCTAACTCTACCGTTTGAGGTAAGTCAGCCTGAGCATGTCCCAAATTGTACATCTCTTCCCTCTCTTATTCCCACTCTTATGTTTAACAGGGATCACATTTCAGTTAAATTTCAACACTTAAGAATAACTGTGTATTAATTACAGAATTAAACCAGTAGTATTAAGTAGAACAGACAAAAAAAAAAAAACTACTAAGAGTGATAATGTATTAAGTTGTTCATTAACAGTCAGGGCTATGCTGATCAAGTAACCATTTCTCATAGTGTCCATTTCACTTCAACAGGTTTCCTTTTTGGTGTTCAGTCAGTTGTCACCGATCAGGGAGAACATATGGTATTTGTCCATTTGGGACTGGCTTATTTCACTCAGCATGATGGTTTCCAGATTCCTCCATTTTGTTGCAAATGACTGGATTTCGTTGTTTCTTACTGCGGTATAGTATTCTAAAGAGTACATATCCCATAATTTCTTTATCCAGTCTACTGTTGATGGGCATTTGGGTTGATTCCAGGTCTTGGCTATTGTGAATTGAGCTGCAATAAACATTAAGGTGCAGATGGCTTTTTTGTTTGCCAATTTAATTTCCTTTGGGTAAATTCCAAGGAGTGGGATGGCTGGGTTGAATGGTAGGGTTATCTTCAGGTTTCTGAGGAAACTCCAGACTGACTTCCATAGTGGCTTAACCAATTTGCATTCCCACCAACATTGGGTTAGTGTCCCTTTTTCCCCACATCCTCGCCAGCATCTGTTGTTGGTAGATTTCTGCATGTGAGCCATTCTAACCGGGGTGAGGTGAAACCTCATTGTGGTTTTGATTTGTATTTCCCTGATTGCTAGTGACCTTAAACATTTTTTCATGTGCCTGTTGGCCATTTGGATTTCCTCTTTTGAAAAATGTCTATTGAGGTCCTTGGCCCATCTCTTAAGTGGGTTGTTGGTTTTGTTTTTGTGGAGTTTCTTGATCTCTTTGTAGATTCTGGTTATTAACCCTTTATCTGTTGCATAGTTTGCAAATATATTTTCCCATTCTGTTGGTTGTCTCTTCACTCTCCTGACTGTTTCTTTTGCAGTACAGAAACTTCTCAATTTGATGCAATCCCAATAGTTGATTTTGGCTTTGACTGCCTGTGCCTCTGGGGTCTTTTCCAGAAATTCTTTGCCTGTGCCAATATCTTGAAGGGTTTCTCCAATGTTCTCTGATAACTTGATGGTGTCAGGTCGTAGATTTAGGTCTTTAATCCACGTTGAGTGGATTTTTGTGTAAGGTGTAAGGTAGGGGTCTTGCTTCATTCTTCTGCATGTGGAAATCCAATTTTCCCAGCACCATTTATTGAATAGACTGTCCTTACTCCAGGAATTGGTTTTAGATCCTTGATCAAATATAAGTTGGCTGTAGATGTTTGGGTTGATTTCTGGTGTTTCAATTCTGTTCCATTGGTCTATCCATCTCTTTCTGTACCAGGACCATGCTGTTTTGATTACAACTGCCCTGTAGTATGTCCTGAAATCTGGTATTGTGATGCCTCCGGCTTTGTTTTTGTTGTACAAGATTGCTTTAACTATTCGAGGTCTCTTGTGCCTCCATATGAATTTCAGCATCATTTTTTCTAGATCTGAGAAGAATGTCTTGGTATTTTGTTTGGGATTGCATTGAATCTATAAATTGCTTTTGGGAGAATGGACATTTTATGATGTTGATTCTTCCAATCCATGAGCATGGAAGATTTTTCCATTTTTTGGTATCCTCTTCTATTTCTTTCTTTAAGGTTTTGTAATTCTCATCGTAGAGATCTTTAAGATCCTTGGTTAAGTTTATTCCAAGGTATTTGATTGTTTTTGTAGCTATTGTGAATGGGATTGATCTTAGCAGTTCTTTCTCAGCCATGGCATTGCTTGTGTATACAAAGGCTGTTGATTTTCGTGCATTGATTTTATATCCTGCCACTTTGTCAAACTCCTCTATGAGTTCCAATAGTCTCTTAGTAGAATTCTTTGGATCCCCTAAGTAAAGAATCATATCGTCTACAAAGAGGGATAGTTTGACTTCTTCCTTCTCAATTTGTATTCCTTTGATTTCTTTTTCTTATCTGATGGCTCTGGCTAAAACTTCCAGAACTATGTTAAATAGCAGTGGTGAGAGTGGGCATCCCTGCCTGGTGCCAGATCTCAGTGGAAATGCTTCCCACTTTTCCCCATTCAATAGGATGCTGGCTGTGGGCTTTTCATAAATTGCTTTGATTATATTGAGGAATGTTTCTTCTATACCCAATTTGCTTAGAGTTTTCATCATGAAAGGGTGTTGAATCTTATCGAATGCTTTCTCTGCATCTATTGAGATAATCATATGGTTTTTCTTCTGCAGTCTGTTAATGTGGTGTATCACATTGATTGATTTGCGAATGTTGAACCATCCCTGCTTACCAGGGATAAATCCCACCTGGCCTGGGTGGATGATTTTTCTGATGTGTTGTTCTATTCTATTGGCGAGAATTTTATTGAGGATTTTTGCGTTTATGTTCATCAGGGATATTGGTCTATAATTTTCTTTCAATGCTGCATCTTTCTCTGTCTTAGGGATTAAGGTGATGCTGGCTTCATAGAAAGAATTTGGGAGGACTCCCTGATTTTCGATTGTTCTGAATAGTTTGAGAAGAATTGGAGTCAGTTCTTCTTTAAATGTCTGGTAGAATTCAGCAGTGAATCCATCTGGTCCTGGGCTTTTCTTTGTTGGGAGGGCATACAAGTCCTTGTAGTAATTTCTGATGATTCTTTTTATTTCTGTGGTGTCTGTTGTTATGTTTCCTTTTTCATCTTTGATTTTATTGATTTGGGTCTTTTCTCTTCTTTTTTTAGTTAGTTGGGCCAATGGGGTGTCAATTTTGTCTATTTTTTCAAAAAAGCAGATCTTTGCTTAGCTGATTTTTTGTAATTTTTTTTTTTGGATTCAATCCTGTTGATTTCTTCTCTGACTTTAATTATTTCTCTTCTCCTACTAGATTTGGGTCTGGTTTGCTGTAGATTTTCTAGATCCTTGAGGTGAATTGAAAGCTCATCTATTTGGTGCCTTTCCAATATCTTGATATAGGCCCCTAACTGCTATAAACTTTCCCCTTAACACTGCTTTTGCTGCATCCCATAAGTTTTGATATGTTGTGTTGTTATCCTCATTTACTTCCAGAAAGTTTCTCATTTCTCTTTTGATTTCTTGAATGACCCAGTGTTCATTCAGGAGCATGTTGTTCAGTCTCCATGTGTTTGTATACTTTCTGGGGTTTCCTGAGTTGCTAATTTCCAGCTTCATTCCGCTGTGGTCTGAGAAGCTGCATGGTATGATTCTAATTCTTTTAAATTTTCTGAGACTTGCTTTATGACCTAGTATGTGATCAATCCTAGAGAAGGTTCCATGCACTGCTGAGAAGAATGTAAAGTCTTTAGATGTAGGATTGAAAGTTCTGTAGATATCTGTTAGATCCATTTGGGCAATAGTGTCGATTAAATCTGCTGTTTCCTTTTTGATCTACTGTCCTGTTGATCTATCTATTTCTGAGAGTGGAGTATTGAAGTCCCCCAGTACTATTGTATTGGGGTCTAAGTCTCCCTTTAAGTCCCTTAACATATCTTTTAAATAGACTGCTGCCCTGTAATTAGGTGCATATACATTGATAATTGTTATATCTTCCTGTTGAATTGAACCCTTAATCATTATATAGTGCCCCTCTTTGTCTCTCTTAACAGTTTTTGTATTAAAGTTTATTTTGTCTGATATTAATATGGCTACACCTGCTTTTTTTTGGTTTTTGTTGGCATGGAATATCTTTTTCCAACCTTTCACTTTCAGTCTGCATGCATCTTTGTTAGAAAGATGTGTTTCTTGTAGGCAACAAATGGTTGGGTGTTGTTCCTTAAGCCAGTCAGCCAGTCTGTGTCTTTTAACTGGACAGTTCAGGCCATTCACGTTTAATGTGACTATTGATACATAGTGACTTTGCCCTGCCATTTTCCCGGAGATATTTTCTAGTATATGCTTTGAGCTTCCCATGCTCTTTTACTGGTAGGTGTTCTTCCTTTCCCTTCTTTCATATTGATGGCCGTGTTTCTGTGTTTCTGAGTGTAGCACATCTTTAAGTATCTTTTGCAGGGCCGGATGAGTGGCCACAAAGTCTTTCAATTTTTGTTTGCTATGAAAGGTCTTTATTTCACCTTCATTCACAAATGAGAGCTTAGCAGGATATAATATTCTGGGCTGGAAATTTTTCTCTCTTAGCACCTGTGCTATGTCTCACCATTCCCTCCTAGCCTGTAGTGTTTCTGATGAGAAGTCTGCTGTGAGTCTGATTGGAGATCCTCTGAGAGTAATCTGACGTTTCTCTCTTGCACATTTTAGGATCGTTTCTTTATGTTTCACTGTGGTGAGTTTAATTACAACGTGTCGTGGTGAGGATCTCTTTTGGTCATGTTTACTGGGGGTTCTATGAGCTTCCTGTACTAGGATGTCCCTGTCCTTCTCCAGACCCAGAAATTTCTCTGCTAGTATCTCACTAAAAAGGCCTTCTAATCCTTTCTCTCTCTCCATGCCTTCAGGAACTCCTAGAACCCGAATGTTGGTTTTTTAATAGTATCCTGTAGATTCCCAACAATATTTTTTAGATTTCTAATTTCCTCTTCTTTTCTTTGGTTTGACTGAATCCTTTCCTGTTCTCTGTCTTCTAAGTCTGATATTCTCTCTTCTGCTTCACCCATTCTGTTTTTAAGGCTCTCTAATGTGTTTGTCATTTGATCTATTGAGCTCTTCATTTCATTTTGATTTCTCTTCACTATCACACATTCCTGCTCTACTAGTTTCTGCGTTTCATTTTGATTCTTCCTTAAAATTTTATTTTCACGAGAGAGATTTTCAATCCTGTCCAATAAGGATTTCTGTAGTTCAAGGATTTGCTTTTGAAAACTTCTAAATGTTCTTATCATAAGTTTTTTGAAATCCGTATCTTGCATTTCTTCTGTCTCATCATCTTCATAATCTTGGCTTGGGGAGTTTTGTTTATTTGGAGGCATCATAATGTCATCGTTGATCTTGTTCCCTTGATTTCTGTGTTTATTGCTTGGCATGGTTAATTCTGTTTCCCTCACTGTGAGGTTTTTTTTTTTTTTTATTATTATTATATTATGTCCGTGTTAAGTGGACTGCCTGCTGTTGGAGGAGCCTTGGAGGCTTGAGATGGGTGTGGCCTGAGAGCTCTGCTTGGTTCTTCAGGGTTACAGGTGTGGAAAGGTGACACCCTCAGGTTATGCGTGGTAAATCTCTCTTTATTTATTTATTTATTCATTTATTTATTTTATTTTATTTTATTTTTTGTTCAGGAGGTAAGTAATACTACAAGGCTGAGCAGAATGTATGGTATTTAGCTTCCACTGGCTTCTACCCAAAGAGTCTGTGCAGGCTCAGTTTCTCCTGCGGACTCCCACTGCATTGCCTAGGCTACTGAATTGTAGCCTTAACTCTCCCTTTTATTATGAATATCCCAGCTCTTTGTCTCTTGCTGGCCTTTGCAAGGTTGGCGGAGAGTGGAACTTGTCTGTACCAGTATGCCCCCACCTATTTATTTATTTATTTATTTATTTTTCCTTCTCTCCTGTAGTCAGTATGTTGGACTTTCCCGCTTCAAAACCCGCATCCCTCTAAAATTCTGTCCGCTGTTTCCCCGCCAATGTCTCCGGTTACTGAGCTCACCTCTGCTTCCAGCACTGATGTGTGGACTCGGAGCCCTGGGCGTCCCTCCTCTCCCCGCTGGTGTCTTTGTCACATAGACTCCCCTTCCCGCACTGGCGCTCAGACTCTGCGGCTCCCGCGGTTCGGCTTCCGTATGGTGGGCGACTCTGCTCTCCCAGTAGGTCCTTTGAGTCACAGTGAATAGCTCTGGAAGAGTTTCCTCTGCAATTTTTTCCTGATCCTTTTTCTGAGGCTACCGTAACTCCGCTTTTATTAAACTAAATTTTCCCGGACTATCGGTGCGCGCCCTCACTATTCCGCCATCTTGGCTCCGCCCCAAATATAAATTTTCAAAGTACAGTTAATGGATTACAATGGCTTTCCCCCCATAATTTCCCTCCCATTCACACCCCTCCCATCTCCCGCTCCCTCTCCCATTCCATTCACATCAAAATTCATTTTCAATTATCTTTATATTCAGAAGATCAATTCAGTATATATTAAGTAAAGATTTCATCAGTTTGCACCCACACAGAAACACAAAGTGTAAAATACTGTTTCAGTACTAGTTATAGCATTACTTCACATTGGACAACACATTAAGGACAGATCCCACATGAGAAGTAAGTACACAGTGACTCCTGTTGTTGACTTAACAATTTGACACTCTTCTTTTTTGTTATAAATACAGTGCATATTCACATCATTTTTGTGTTACTTTTTATCAGTTGTCACATTTGCATTGATTTTAGCAGACCTTTACATGTTATAAATAAAATCTTTGTTCATTTTTTATGTGGCAAAACTTTCCTGGTGTAAGCTTGCCTATCTTTTAATTTTGTGTATGGTGATCTTTTTTGCTCAAGTATTAAATCCTTATGCATTCCAATTTGAGAATCTTTTCTTAGACTTATGTGTTGCATATTTTCTTTAGGAAATCATTTCCTGAACAGATTTGCTTATTTTTTTTTAATTTCATCTACAGTAATCTGCTTTGAAACTTTAAGATAATTTTCTAAAAATAACTGTAGTTTTTGCTATTTTTTCTTATGTCTAGTGAAAGAATGATATTGGGAAAAAAGATTCTGTGTGCTATTTTATACTAGGTCTTTAAAAATATTTATTAAGGAAATGGAATGTGTTGTGTTCTATTGTGAAATATCCCAGTTTGTTAGTAACCTTTTTATTTGTGCAGTCTTGGTAATCTATTCCATATTTATGTTATTTCTCAAATTGTTAACGTTGATTTTCAAACAGGGTTTTCCAATTAAGCCCTTAGTTCAACAACAGCCTCTCATAAATCTCTGTCATGAAAAAAGGTAATATGGAGGTTACCTGAAGGTAATGAATACGGGCAGTTGTAGCAGAACGCTTGCCTTTGTCTCCCTTTGCAGCATTCAGCTTTCAAAACATCTGTGTGGAAGCCTCTAATGTCGTCACAGCTTGTTTTGAAACAACCTACGCTAAATTAGTGATCTCCAAAGTCAATGCTAAAGATAAGTTTTGGGGGATTTGAGAAGAAAATACTAAAAAATAATAGTATGATTGTAGTCTTTTTCACATGTTTTACATTGTACATGAGATTTAAATACAGTAGCCATTCCTAGTAGCTACAAAAAGGATTAAATACCCAGGAATAAATTTAACCAAGGATGTCAAAGATGTCCACGATTAAATTGTAAAACATTAAAGAAATAAATAGAAGAAGACATTTAAAAATGGAAAAATCTTCCATGTTTATAGATTGGAAGAATGAATATCATCAAAATGTCTATATTCTCAAAAGCAATTTACAGATTCAATGTGATACCAATCAACATACCAATGGCATTCTCAGATCTAGAAAAAATGATGCTAAAATTCATATGGAGCACAAGAGACCCTGAATAGCCTCCTCCTGGTCTCCCATGTGGGTGCAGGGCCCAAGGACCTGGCCATCCTCCACTGCTTTCCCGGGCCACAGAAGAAAGCTGGACTGGAAGAGGAGCAACCAGGACAGAATCTGGCGCCCCAACTGGGACTAGAACCCGGATTGCCAGCGCCGCAGTTGGAGGATTGGCCTGGTGAGCCACAGCGCCGGCCACAACCAATTTGTTTTTTAAAAGCAACCCCTGGAGCAAACACAGTCTAACAAATTTTGCTGGGAAAATGGGGCCTCTGCATGCAGAAGTAGGAAACTAGACTTCTACCTTACGCCTTATACAAAATCCACTCAAAATGGATCAAAGATACAAACCTATGATCATCAAATTATAAGGAAACAATGGGAAACTCTGCAAGACAGTGGCATAGGCAACGACTTCCTGAAAAGACCCCAACACGAAGTCAATCAAAACCAAAATTGTCAAATGGGGTTTTGTGAAGTTTAGAAGCTTCTGCACTGCAAAAGAAACAGAGGAAAATGAAGCAGCAACTGACAGAATGGGAGAAAATATTTGCAAACTGTGTAACTGATAAAAATTAATATCCAGAATATATAAAGAGCTCAAAAAACTCATTAACAACAAAACAAAAAATCCAGTTAAGAAATAAGCAAAGGACTTGAACAGACATTCTACAAGGGAGGAAATTCAAATGGCCAAGAGGCACTTGAAAAAATTCTCAGGAGCACTAGACATCAGAGAAATTGAAATGAAAAACACAATGAGGTTTCACTTAACTCCAGTTAGAACAACTCTCATACAGAAATCAACAAATAAATGCTGGTGAGGATGTAGAGATAAAGGTAGCCTAATCCACTGTTGGTGGTAATGTAAACTGGCCTAGCCACTGTGGAAGACAGTACGGAGATACCTCAGAAATCTGAATATAGATCTACCATATGACCCAGTCATCCCACTCCTGGGAATTTACCCAAAGGAAATGAAATCAACATGTGAATCAGCCTATGAAAGTTATCTCTACCCCATGTTCATTGTGGCACAATTCACAATAGCTAAGATATGGAATCAACCATGTTGTCCATCAACTGAATACTGGATAAAGAAATTATGGTAAATGTACACTGTGGAATACTACACAGCAGTAAAAAAAGAAATACTGTCATTTGCAACATAGATGCAACTGGGAATCATTATACTTAATGAAATAAGTCAATCATGTTTTCCCTGTATACTAATACTGTACCTGTAATGTAATGTATTAGAGTGAAATGTCATTTTGATATATTGAAAAAATAATTTTTTTTCTAGCCATTGTCTCTTCTGTTGATGAGCAGTGGTTTTTTTTCTTCATACTATGTGTTGAACTCTAATTGGTGTAGGATTAATCTTATGATTATTAATTAAACTAAAAGTAGATCTTTTGTAAAAATTAAGAGTGGGAATTGGAGAGGGAGAAGGGTTGGAGTGTGGGCGGGAAAGAGGGCAGGGTGGGAAGTATCACTATGATCCTAAATCTGTATATATGAAATACTTGAAATGTGTATAACTTAAATAATTTTCTTAAAAAAAGAGTTGCTGAACATTTGGGAATCAGGGCAGACCAAAATAGTGTGAGTGATTTGAAGAGAATCTGTTACCTGATATGAGTCTTAAAAACTCAGGAATGTCCAAGAAGGAAGAAAGAACTAGGACTAGGAAGGGCAAACGAACTCTCAGGAGCAAAATCAGAAAAGCAGTGATCGCCTGGAAATGCCAAAGAACAAAATTGAGTGTTTAACATTATTGATTTCCAGGACAAGAATAGACATTAATAAGGAATAGAGTACAAAGACAGAGATCAGGTTTGCTTCTTTAAAATCCTTTCACTTCAAATAAATCATTTCATTTAGAAATGGATTCTCAGGTGGATGGAAGGAGACACATTTTCCTTGAACCCCAAGTTTCATTTCATTACTAAGAAATATCTTTAAGGACATGGTCTGTAATCAGTCACTCTTCTCTTGGAGGAGCTGATTTGCAGGGTCTAATTTCAAGAACTAGACTAAAGGAGAGAGGTAAACTATACAAACTCATAACCTGAATAAGGTTTCTAATTTGCATTGGGAAGATAAAATTGTACTGAAGCTCTAAACCAGCAATAGAACTAAATTGCATCTGCCATCACTTTGCTAAATTGATAAGAGGAAAACGTGTTATAGAGGAAATAATTCATCCCATAACTATTTGATTTTGGGAAACTTAGTTTAACAATGTGAAACATATATATTGTAATTTTCTAGAGGAAAAGGAAGATCTCAGTATCATCTTAGCATTAATATTCCCTTGAATTGGTCTCAAATTCTGCCATCTCAACAAATTCTTTTTTTATTTTTTATTGTAATTTTTAAAATAATTTTAACTGATTCAATGTGATCTGTAGATACAATTCTAGAACATAATAATATTCCCTTCTTCCCTCCCTCCTCCTTTGCCCCCAAAGTCTCTTTCCTTCTCCCTTTCTCTGTCCTTTTTTTAAGTTTCTGAGATATCTATATTTTAAATTTACATTACAGTAAAAAGGCTCAACACTCACCGAATAAGTTTAACAAGTAAAAAACAAAAAGACCTAGTTTTGCGAGAATACAGAAAACATCTATCAACAAAAATTGAATGGAAAAATGACCAATTTACCCATGTACAGTAATTTTTAAATAACCACAGATCATCAAATCTGTAGTTTTGATTTGACATTGATTTGACAAAGGTATAAAATGAAGTTTTACAAAACTATATTTATAGCAATACTGAAAACACCAATCAATAAAAAAGGTTTCTGCTTCTCTGCTTATAGATTTAATTCTTCCATGCTGCTATGGTTCCACAATGGGTTTCCAGTTTTAAAACATATGAACAATTCCATAATGAAATTCATCTCAAGCACCCTAGGACAGGAACTGGGTCATAACAGCCCTCCAGGGTGCTGTCTCTGCCTTCCCCTACCATAAAGAGTTTCATCTCTTAGCTTGTAAACTCTTTATATATGTGCTAAATGGACCCAAGTCAAAAGATGCTGATGCAAAAACCCTTGTGTATACTGGGTTAAACCAACCTTAGCTTTCCTCTCCTAAGAAACCAGAAGCTTTCTAAAAATGCCAGTTAAATGTTAAGACTGCAGCTCAAAATTATGAACACTAAAATTACAGAAAGAGGTAGAAATAATTTAATAATAAGATGCGAATTTATCCTGTTCCACGGAATATTGACAAGGACAATAACATAGTCAAATCATAACCTGTCAATTTACACATTTTTTGTATTCTATGTTAACTATCACACGAGAAAACACATGATATTTGTCTTTTGGGGACTGACATTTCACTAAACATAATGGTCTCCGGATGTATGTATTTTGCTGTTGAACATCATGTTTGATAGTGTGTTCAGCCCGTAATTATGAAGTAAATTCAAAGTATGATATGGCAAAAATAAAGGGACAAAAAAAAGAGGAAGGAAGAAGGGGTTTGAGGGAGGGAAAGAAGTATGAATATCTTAGAATTCTGTTCATGAAGTATATAAAAATCTGATCTTTTTATATTAATAACTTATTTAAACATGAAGTTGTCCAAACCAAAATGTGCAAGACCTACACGCTATTATCAGAAATCATAAACTATAACGGGGAAAGATATCTTGGCTACTTTCATCATTGGATGCAGAGATATCTGCAGAAATGAAAACTCTGTGATAATTCTAAGAAAGCTGATTTTTAAATATGAGGGCAATGATTATTAAAGAGGTATAAGTAATATAGAAGAATGAAAGTACAGTACTTCCCTTCTGATGTGAGGGAAGAAACAAAACTCTTGATTCAGAAAAAGTTGTACTTTGTAAGTAACAGTACTACATATGTAAAGAATTATTTCTGAATTTATCAATTAGAATTTTAAGCCAACAAACAAAAGGAATTAAAATCAGTCTCGGCCGGTGCCACGGCTCACTAGGCTAATCCTCCGCCTTGTGGTGCCAGCACACTGGGTTCTAGTCCCGGTCGGGGCGCCGGATTCTGTCCCAGTTGCCCCTCTTTCAGGCCAGCTCTCTGCTGTGGCCAGGGAAGTGCAGTGGAGGATGGCCCAAGTACCTGGCTCCTGCCATCGGATCAGTGCGGTGCGCCAGCCACAGCACACCAGCTGCGGCAGCCATTGGAGGGTGAACCAACGGCAAAGGAAGACCTTTCTCCCTGTCTCTCTTTCTCACTGTCCACTCTGCCTGTCAAAAAAAAAAAAAAAAATCAGTCTCTACCAGCATTTGACCTCTCTCTAAGCCCTACCATCAGCCCACAAGATGAATTTGAACTGAATTTAATACATGCGTCTTTAATACATGTTTGAAGTGATTCTTTGAAAAGGAGGAAAGAATATTTGATACACTGTCATTAAGTGTGAAAAATTGTGAACATGTATGTGTTTGAGGAAAAGGAGCAAGTAGAAACTGAGCTGTACTCAGGAAGCGTAAGTACAGGGGAGGAGATGTAACACAGATGGTTCAGATGAAGGTGGTTCAAGATGCAGCCCTCATGAACCATTGCAACTAATGTATTCCAAAAGGCAGTTGCTGTTTGGAGACTTGCTGGTCATTCATTGTCAAAGTCATGCAATTGCCCACCTAGAACCAAAGTCTTCATATGGAACCCCTTTTCTCTTCAAAGCTTATAAGCTCCCCTCGTTAGAATAGAGACACCAAACAGGATTCCCTAAGTTCTCTCATCTCATTGATCCCGAAAATTGAAAGCAGCTGATTTAATCAAACATGGAAACTGAGGCATGGGTATCTGTAAAATAGATATATAGATAAAATCAGAGAGGCATCAGAAGATGAAATCAAAAACTTTGCCTCACTGAATTGTGCTCTTTCTAAATTAAATAACAATCAGTCTGTATGTAGCATTAGGCTAGATTTCAAGTAAGCATGGAGGAAAAGTATCAGACATGGAAACATGTCATGGAAATATAATAATATGATAACATAATGTAGAAAATACATATGACAGTTTTCCACTTGGCTTTATTCCATTCATCTATGGTATGTTGTCCTGGAATTATACAACATTCTTTAAATTGTTCTACAAATTCTCTTCTTTCTAAAGTCAAGTTTATGTGTTTTCTCTCCTTATCTTAATGTATGTCTTCCTAGATACAGATACTTTATGACATACTCACCCTATACAAGAAAACCATATTGGATTTGTGCAGCCAGATCAGCTGTGTTTTCTTTTAATTAATAATTAAGTTCATAACCTGTACCGGTTTCATAACAGCTTCAGTGTTGACTTAACACAAACTTAAAAGTTCCATTATGATATAGTTTAATGAGATTCTTCCTTTTATACTCATATGTCAATAAAACAGCTGCTACATTAATTTTGCATGTTGGTTTTTACCTATAAAAGAAACTTCCTACCACTATCATTTTCTTGAACATCTGTTAATAGCCACTTTGTTGCGGGGTAACTAGTTAAATCTATTTCTTTCTGGACAGTGTAATCCTGCACTCGCCAGGTGTGGTAATGTTCCCTTGAAGATGATTTGGGTCTGTCCCGTTACTGCTGCTGCTGCTTTTTTTTTTTTTTTTTTAAGATTGATTGATTTATTTGAAAGGTAGAGTTACAGAGGCAGAGGCGCAGAGAGAGAGGAGAGAGAGAGAGAGAGGGAGAGAGATAGAAAGTCTCCCTTCCACTGGTTCACTCCTCAAATGGCCGCAAACCCCAGAGCTGGGACAGCCTGAAGCCAAGAGCTTCTTCAGGGTCTCCCACATGGGTGCAGGGGCCCAAGGACTTAGGCCAACTTCTACTGCTTTCCCTAGGCCATAGCAGAGAGCTGGATCAGAAGTGGACCACAAACTGGCACTCATATGGGATGCCAGCACTGCAGAGAGATTTATCCTACTGCCACAGTGCCACCTCCCCCCATTGCTTCTTGAAATGATTGTCTCTTTTATGGTTATGTTTGTTGTGAATTGTAAATACAACCATATCCTGAGGCTTTGGTACAAACTTATGTAAAAATGCCAGTATTTATGTGACACTTAACTACTGCGATTTCTCTAATAACATAAAGCTCGAAAACATTAAAAATACAAACCTAGGTTTCCTAATTACCAGGCATATAGACTTAAAGGCATAAGGCATGAATGAGAAAATTTCAAAAACTATGGACTTCAGAGGAATATGGTTTTTCTGTTGAAGTAGCAATCATCTCCTAATGTACCTCCCTAATAAAACCACAGAGAGGAGTTCCTGTTTCTATTTTTTCAGGTTCTGTGACAGAAATTAATGTTTATTCTGTTTCAGAAATGTCTACTAAGATGAAGACATATATGAAAGAAAGAATATATCCATTTCTATCTCTATACCTCTGAATGACTTTCTGCTTGCTTGTCTGATTTAAATCTGAGTAAACATTAAATGCATACTTGCCACAAACATCCCATTTAAAATATAAGATGTCAGGTATTACAAATTTTAATAATAAAAGTAACAAATATTTGAGGTTAGATTTATTCTTGAGAACAATCTGATGTCCTTGTAGAAAGTCGAGTACTACCAATTTTAGCACAATTGCACAAAAGATTTTACTGTAATATTTTAGTTGGGCCACTGCATCCAGGAAGTTCACTTTATTAATATAACAGTAGTCGATAGCTCATAGAGACAATAGGTTTTATTTGAGAACAAACATTGCACTATAATTTTCATGGAGTTTATTAAGCAATAATCTATTTGTGCTCAATGTACAATGAAACTACTCTTGTAAATATAAACACCTATGTGGCAGAAAGGAATATTTGTTAAGTAAGTTCATATTGATCTGGGCATATTTTCTATGAAATCTGCATAATTACCAATGAGATTTTATATATATATATATATAAAATCTCATTGGTAATTAATATATATATATTAATTATATATATAAATATATATATATTATTAATATATATATATTTACTACTGTGTGCGTATATACACATGGAGAAATAGAGGCAGAGAGAGACAGAGAGAGAGAGAGACTATAGTAGCATTAACTACAAGTCCTTAATCTTAAAGACTTCAGTAAATAGCAGAGAACAAAATCATTGTCCAAATCTCCTTTTTATATTGGAAAAATAGGGTGGCAGCACAGCAGTGAAGTAGGTGACAAGTCTATTGCATGGCCTGCTGCATGAATGGCATAAAAGGCAACAAACCCTTCAGCTTTTCATCTCTGTCCTTTGGTAAGGTTAACAAGATCCTTTGTAAGCTTACATTGAATGATTCTACTAAACATATATGGATGTAATATGATTATACTGCCTATAGAATAAAGAACTTATTCCAAAAGGCTAGTGAGAATTGGGAAGGCAAACAAGTTTCAGAGTGTTGAATACACATTTCTTTATTTTGCTCTTGTCAACATTTCTTTGTGACTATATTGGAGAAGTTTCAAATTGAGGACCATTGGGAATATGGAGCTAGAGACACAAGGCCCTTCCAGCTGCTCTACTGGGAGTGTGGCCTTATTTTACAGACCTGTTTTCAATTGGTAAATGGTTAGGCGAGGTTATGGATAAGTGGGTGGTAATCTCTAAACCTCAGCCGCAAAAACTTAGAGAAGGCCAAGGAAGAATCTGTTTTGTTCCTGCCTGATGTCTGTCATTGTTCGTTTATGTTTTAATAGTTTTCTTCCCCATTATGTTACTTGACATTTTCCTAGCTCTTTTCTTGAATTGATTTTGATCACTAATTACTGAGACTACTGTACTATTTAAATTTTATATTAATGCAATTGGAGACCATCATGCTTTGTAAAATAAGCCAATCCACAAAAGACAAATGTCATATTTTCTCTCATATGTGGTAGCTAATATGTAGAGTACAAAAATGTGCTGTTATGAGTGAAACTGACATCATAAGCTGTGATTATTTTTTATAGTCCTGCCAATACTCCGGAGGAACAGTGGTCTCTCTGTTTTCCAATTGTTGAATTCTTCATTTAGCAAAGGATTAAGCTTGTAATTATAAAGTGAATTGAAAGAATGTAATCAAGAAAATTAAAATAAGAGAGGAAGGGAGAGGAAGCATAGAAGTATTGTTATGTCCTTAAAGCTGTATAAATGAAATACATGAGATATGCTCTTTAAACAAATGAGTAAATAAATTGATAAAAATGAAAAAAGTCATCTTAAAACAGATACATTTGCTGAGTTTGTATTGTTCCACCATTTATCCTTTCACTATTGAGCAGGCAATCACAATATGGATGGAGATTATAACACACTGACTTCTCCCATGATAAAATATGACGATATGGGTAATGTGATTGTAAATAGGACAGACGCTACCAATGGCCAACTATCTTGCTGTGATGCAAGAGGTTTTAGAGCGAGCTCTAGTGCTTGGATAAAGATTTCATCTAATTGGATTGAACATTAATTGAAAAAAAAAAACTCCCCTAATTTTACAAGTATGGTACACGTGTTCCTTATGTGACACTTTTAGACTTGCTATATCCTGCTCCTTTCCCCTTTATATCCTCTGGTTTCTTCCCTCTCCCATTCACTGATATGTTTGAACGTTACATTGCTACTTCCAAGGGATGTTGTTGTTTTCTCTCCTTTGCCCTTTAATGTGTGCCACATTGGAAACTTGAGAAATCTTCAATCATTAAGCTGACATATTTCTGAAATATTGCTAAAATCTTAGTGCTTTCTGAATAACTACTGAAAATAGTTTAGACACTTATAACATTAAATATCTAGGTATACATATAAGTTTGTTACGGATATTTTTATTTATATGCTTAATCTTCATGACATGGATATATGGCATGTTTTTTAAAAAGAAAATGCTATTTAAAGCTAATATGAAGGAACAAATTTTCAATTTATTTTAACTGATCTGTTAAAAATTTTATTAGTTCTCTTAGTTGCTATCAACATTGATTAACTCTAAAAATTATTAACAATGAGCTTATTGCTTGGTATTGTAGTTCATGATTTAACCAGCAATAATTATGAGCACACATGCAATTTTATTAAAATTGAAATTCTTAAGAGAGATTAATGATTGCTACAAAGCATAATATCGATTAAATCCTGGAGCAAGGTACTCCTGTGAGGAACTATTTGGAAGGAATTGTTTGAAAGCAATTAGACGTATTGTATATTTTTACTAAGCATAAATTGTTCAACACCTACACAGTGTTTAAATTTTTCTGAAATTAGCATCTTGTATGAAGTTTTAAATTAGAATTAATATCACATAAGGGACCTTTTGTGGGCATGAGTGTGTGAAGGACTCTTGTTCCAAATAACTATACAATTAATTGCCAACTTCATTTTTTATTGCTCAAAGTATTATTTAGACCCTAAAATATTTTGAGGACCACATTATTGTTATGTTTGTCAACAAGAGTTGCTTGCTGCCATTGGAATACAGGCACTGTATATTAATTATCAAACTGCCTAATACAAGATGTTTAGTCAAATGAATAGCCTCTTCATGGAAAAAACACCATTAATTATCCTTGGTTCAGAATGAGAATTGTGACTTCAGTTAATAAATGCCCTGTTTTTCTTAGTGTAAGTGTTAATAAATCATCAGAGGCCAAAAATAATAGCAATAGGAAATTGAAGATCAGGAAAGTACCGTGTATCAAGTCACAACATTACTATAGACATTTTATGTCAGAAAATATTGTTTATCATGTCAACAGATTATCATGAAAATAATTTTTAAAATACATCCTTTTGTATATAAGGCATTTAGTACAATACGTGATACTATGTGATGCATATAATAACCTACAATTATTTTTATACTTTTACTTTTAGCTTTGTTCACTCCTGGGAAGAGACTTTCATTGAATAAAGAGAATACTCCATAAAGAAATATGCCATCAGACCCCAAATGGCACACAGATAATAAATATTGCACAGCATTAACTAGTACTTAAGGAAGTAGTAGTAGAATAGTAGAAAACTACTGCTGGAATAGAGCTATTATTGTCACAAGTAGCAGGGATATTAGGGGGAAAGCAGAAAGAACCCAACTGCATTATAATTGCATGAATTTTAGAGGATGAATCCAAGAAAGTTGTCTAGGGCAAGAAGGGCCACACGGCAATATGATCAGTTGGGCTCATTATGTGGATTCTAGAGAATTACTCAGCAACCAGGCTTTTATAATGGAGTCAGGAAATCTAACGTCTTCCTTACTGTTTGCTCTCCTCCAGTAAATGAGGAGGTGACTTGGGTCAACAGACATAGAACCAAAGGTCCAGTTTTGTTTACTCATTGATGAGAGGTGGCAGTGGAGAGGACTCTCATATCCCAAAGAAAGGCAAAGAAATGAAGGAAGCACAAGGAAGAGGATCGAGAGAGGGAAGAAAAGTCAGAAAATAGAAGGGAAGAGATGACCTTGATGTGTTAATTTCATAATCATTAAGAGACTTTCAGCAATCGCCAGCATAAAATGCAACCAAGAACCAAGAAAATGAGAATACATGAAAAGATAGTATGAAAATCAGTGTTAGGTAGCCTAGTGATGAAAATGTAAAAATGTATATGGGGTTTAATAAAATACAGAAAAAAAGAGGCAGTGGAATTTTGTATTTGTATTTTTGCAAGTATGTTTGTAGATCTTATGATAAATAACTGCAGTGTTTTTGAAATCTATACCTTACATAAGTGGTAAGCAAAAGCCACGAAACTCAGATCAGTTACAGAAGACTAAATGACAATAAATTTGATGTCTGAGTACTAAGCACTGCTTGACCCCAAATGGCAGTGGAGCAAAGTATCTGTAGTTTTCCTGCAATTAATCATGTACCAGTAAATTTTCAAAACACTCTCTGCCATGTGTCAGAAAGCTCATAATACTTTATCAAAAATGCTTAGAAGCAGATATTTTGACTGATTAAATTTTAGGGGGATAATTACAGAAAAATAATATGGTGGATATACTTAATATACAACAATATTAAGGAAAGCCAAATCATAGTTCTTAAGTATACCCTGTACAATTTCTGGAGTGGAACACATGACTGTTTTCACCATCTGGCGTAAAGACTAAGAATAGCTTCACATCATTTCAGGTAAGATTTTTCTACTAAAAAAGCTTGAGAGCTAAATTAACAACTAAAAATAGGTTTTCATGGATTTGTATTGGATGGATAAGAGAAAAATAAGTAAAATATTATCTGCGCATTTTACTTGAGTAAATTGTAATCCAGAGAGGTATCTAATTTCTCAAGCTTGTAGAGCTGATAGGAGGGAGAGTCAACCCAAGTTTTTAATCTCACTGTAACTGGCATAATATACGTGGTTGCATCTATGCACTTGATTGCAGGGTAATGGTACAATTTATTATAGTGTGTTTCTCAGGTTTGTTCACTTCACCTATATCACTGTTACCGCTTGTGATTTTTAACAAGACAGATTTTTTTTTCATTCAATTGCAAACTTAATGGAATCAGATTTTTTTTTTTAACTCTCCAGACTCTCCGGATAAATTACATGCACAATAAACTTTGAAAACCAGGTCTTTGTATTTAGTCCATCACACAGAGAGATTGGAAGTAATAGCTCCCATTTCACAAATAAGAAAATGCTGAACAGTGCACAAAAACAGAACACAGTAAAACCATCCTTAGCGCAAATATATTTAAAGCATTCATTTATTCAATATAATATTAGGAATAGAAATAAATTCAGAAAGGATGATACAATAAAATTAAAAGAGATAACAAATATTTTATTAAAGTTTATTGTTTTCAAAAATGGAAAGTATCAAGGAGAGAAAGGCGATGTTCATCCTTGGTAGCTCAGAACTACATTTTAATAAATAATAAGTGTTCTATAAAGAATTTATGTTCCAAATCAATTATCATAGGAAATTTCTCTTTCTTTTGTTCTGCCTCTCAAATACAAAACAGAGAAAAAGAAAGTCATGCTTCAGCCATATTTAAATAAGATTCAATCACAACAGAAGATCTAAGTGGCCTGGTTTCCACAGACAAATCACTTAGCATACCAAGAACTAGGACACTCTGCATGAGAAATCAATAGAAAAGTGAGGTGTTAAAATTATCTGACAAAGATTTTTAAAGGGTAAGGCAGGGTCTAGTCCCAGCTGCTCCTCTTCCAATCCAGCTCCCTGCTGTAGACTGGCAAAGCAGTGGAAGATGGCCCAAGTCCGTGGGCTCCTGTGCCCGCATGGGAGACCCGAAAGAAGCTCCTGCCTCCTGGCTTCAGATCAGCATATTTCCAGCTGTCGTGGCCATCTGGAGAGTGAATCAGTGGATGAAAGACCTCTCTCTCTTTCTCTCTTTATCTGCCTCTGCCTCTCTGTAACTCTGCCTTTCAAATAAATAAATAAATCTTTAAAAAAAGTTCATAGTTGAATAGACTTCAATGGTCAATCATAAACGTGTGAAACAAATGGGAAAATAAGAAGTTCTCAACAGAGAAACAGAGGCTCAATAAAGAAAGAGAAATGATGAAGAAGAACCAAACAAAAAATTTAGAAATTGAAAAAAAAAAATTGAAATTAAAAATGTCTTCAATTGCATCCAATCAATTGCAAGAATGGAAATAACTGAAAAAAATTCTGTAAACTTAAAGAGAAAACAATAGAAATTACCATATCTGGACAACAAAGAGAAATGACTGAAAGATTTAAATTATTTCTGGGACAAGTGAGACTGTCATCAGAATTACAAAAAGAGAATTAAGAGGGAGGTGTTGAAAAGTGTTAGAAAAAAATGATGGCTAAAAAATGTCAAATTATTACAAATAACTTAAATCAACGGATCAAAGAAGCTGAGTGAAAACCCAAATGGCAACCCAAAGATATTAACACCAAAACGTATCATAGCCATTCTTCCGAACACTAAACACAAATAAAGCCTTGAAAAGACGCAGAGAGATACCACACATTACGCGTAGGGAAACGTAACTGAGTGACAGCCTGTTTTTATTCAGAAACCATAGAAACCAAAAAGAGTTGGAATAACATTTTTCACTGCTAAAAACAACAACAAAAACTGCCAACCTAAAATATTATACCATTCATAAATTAAGGAGAAATTCTATTCTGTTCAGGAACATACAAATCATACGCATGTTGAGGTTCTATTTTTGATGTTGTGCTATGTTTACGATATCACAATTGGGGAAAACTGTGTAGCAGAATGAGGCTTAACTACTACCCTTGCTACGCCCTGTGAAACTATATTTCAAAAATTTTAATTTTTTTTATTTTAATTAATTAGATTCAGCCACAAGTTTAGTTTAGAGCTACTGTTAATCATGTCATATGGCATCAACCACTCTGGTTGGTAAAAGTTCGTTTTCAAATACAGGAGTTTTGTGTGCTTGAGTTGAGGTACTCAACTCCAGGCATGTTTCCATGGGAAAATTAAGTATTTTCTGTTTTACCATTAAGAAGGAGTGGACATGATTTGCCTCCCAGGCATTTGTTATCAAGACTGACATACAGCTGAAAGTCTAAAGTCTGGCTTATGAAGATTCTTCTTAGCTACTACTGATTTTTAACTTTTTAAAAGTACATTAGAAAAACAAGTTCTAATCTTTCATAGATATTTCAGCTATGTTTTTAAGATAGAGTAGCTTTCTGTCAAAAAAAAAGAGTAGCTTTGAAATAGCAGTAATTATGGGAAAATATTGATATTTAATATGAATTTAGCAGGATAAATATGTCACTTTTTAATTGAATTATTTAATGCTTCTCCTGGATATTGATTTATCAGAGCCTCTTGCTTTAAATCTATGGATGAAATGCTGTGCAGATGCACTTATCTCTCTACTGGAAGCAAGAGCTTTTCTTAAGATCAATTTACATGGAGGGTTGGCCCCAATACACCCTCAAGGTTTCCAAAGTATCTTTTTGAGAGAATGTTTATCATGTGAAAAGCCAGATACCAGGCAAAAACCACAAAAGAATTTTAGTAGCAAAATGATCCCCCAAATTCTACAAACTGCATAAATAACCAAAAGCAAAACACAAAACTCAGTTGAGAAGCTAGAAAATGAAAACAAATGTTTTTTTTGTTTTTTACCTTTGATGTGCTTTCTAATCTCAAATGCCAGAATACTTAGTGGGTCATTGAAACGAAGTAGCTATTTTGCTCAGAAAAGTTGTGACTGAATTAAGAAAGTCAAGGATATAGTCAGTTCAAATATGTGAATGAAGTATATTTGTCTCTTTTTTCCCTAGTCTGTGTGACTTCATCTAATGAATATGTTAGTAATCTGTGGGTACTATGACAGAGCCCACTTGAAGAATTTTTTTTAAAGATTTTATTTATTTGAGAGGCAGAGATATAGATGGAGAGAGAGACAGACAGAAAGAAAGGTTCCCATTCTCTGGTTCACTCTCCAAATGGCTGAAAATGTCAGGACCAAGCCACGCAGAAGCCAGGAGCCTGGAGCTTCATCCAGGTCTCCCATGTGGGTTCAAGGATCCAAGGGTTTGGGCCATCTCCTGCTGCTTTCCCAGGTGCGTTAGTAGAGAGCTGGATGGGAAGTGGAGTAGCTGGGACTAGCTGCTAGCTGGTGCTAGATGGAATAGCAGAGCTTCAGGCAGTGGCTTTACCCACTGCACCACTACGCTGCTCCCCTACTTTCATTTTCTTAATTACATGCATGCAATGCTGCCTTACTGTTTCTTTTTTTTAAAAAAAACTAGTTTACTGAAATTTTGTTTTATAATGCATTAAAGAATTATCTTGATCAAAGAAATGAAGACTGTTTGAAGTGTTCTGGTGGTCCTCTTAATTCATTTGTAGACTTCACTGATTATCAGGGGATACTTGTAAGAAATTGCTATAAATAGCAGTAAGACCACATGTATGCATCCATCATTTTAAGGATTGTTGGTGACCTGGGCACATTTCCGCGGAATAGCCTTGACTCTTGGAGTCACAAGGTCCAGGTCACTCAAGTTCACCTCAGTGACAGTGTCTAATAAATAATATCCAAAGTTGTGTAATGGGGATAAGGGATTCTTCTTGCAGGGGTTCGGTGCTGTGGTACAACAGGTTAAAGCCCTGGTCTAAAGCACCGGCATCCCATATGGGTGCCAGTTCTAGTCCCGGCTGCTCCTCTTCTGATCCAGCTCTCTGCTATGGCCTGGGAAAGCAGTAGAAGATGGCCCAAGTGCTTGGGCCCCTGCACCTGTGTGCGAGACCCAGAAGAAGCTCCTGACTCCTGCCTTCGAATTGGCACAGCTCCAGCTGTTGCGGCCATCTGGGGAGTGAACCAGCAGATTGAAGATCTCTCTCTCTCTCTCTCTCTCTCTCTCTCTGTGTGTGTGTGTGTGTGTGTGTCTGTGTGTCTGCTTCTCTGTAACTCTTTCAAATAGATAAAATAAATCTTTAAAAAAAAAAGAGTTACCAGGAAAAAGATGGCTTTCAGTTCAGGATGTGTTACATGGGCCTCCCTAAAATAGAAGCCATTGCTCTAAAACCCTTTATACTTAAGTCATTTTCCACTAAAGCCATTGCCCACAAAGCAGACTTCATTAAGCATTCTCTTAAAAGCCATAGCTACATTTTCTGTTCAAATAACATTTGAAACTACTGGCAAGAACTTTGGACAGAGATTCTATTAGCCCACCTTGCTTGTCTTTTTAAGGCTAATCATATTGGAAAGTATATTGGCTGGAGCTGTCCAATCTCTGCCTAGCAGGTATGTGAATTCTTTTCATCATTATTTTGTTCTGTGGTTTTGTCTCTGTTCGTGTATCTTTTAGTGCTGTTCACTTGTATTTTCTCAGCATGGTGCTGTTTATGACAGCACTTAGCCTGTAGACTAATTTTCATTTTTACCCCACTTCGAATGTTTTAAGTCTCTGGATTCTCCTTCTTTTTCTTTTTCTCAAGGAAATCTAAATGATAGCTATGCTGCTTACAATGTAATTCAATACATTCATTTTGTGGCATGATGAGAGCCACAATTCTCATGTCTCAGAGACCTAGGAGTCAATTTCACAAAGCCCAAAACAGGAAAATAGTCAGGATTTCTTTTTAAAAATTATAGGGATTATACACTGCCTTCCGAACAGGGAGATGAGCAGTCAGCTGTCTTGTACATGTCCCATTTTCTCCCATCACCTCCTACCATAATAGTTACTTGATTCTTTTTGTTTTAATAAGTACTTAGTATTTAGATTATTAAATTGCCTAGTTTGGGTGGTGGGTGTTTGGCACAATGGTGGAGATACTTCTTGGGCCTCACATCTGATATCTGATTTCTTGGTTCAAGTCCATGCTGTGCTCCAGACTCCAATTTCCTACTAATGTGTATTCTGTGACTCAGCATAATGTGTATTCTGTGACTCAGCTACTTGAGTCCCTGCCACTGGAAGATTTGGGTTAAGTTACAGATTCCTGGCTTCAGACTGCCCGGTCCTGGTTGGTTATTGAAGGCCTTTGGGAACTGAACCAGTGAATGGATGTTTCTCTCTCTCTCTCTCTCTCTCTCCCACAAATGAATTAAAATTTTAAAAATATACCTAGTTTTCAAAGCTGAGACATGCTCTGTATTAACTTCCTTTATGTGCAACTTCTAAATTAAATTTATTCATTTTTTCTATTCTAATATATAATGACCTCTTTTATGTCTTTCTTTCCTATGCAGTTACCAATAATTAATTCCCAAAGTTTCTGAGTGTTCCAAATGTGCTTTAATAAACTGAAAACTATGATAACACCATATACAAAAATTAACTGAAATGGAATGGAAAGCTTTGATGTAAGAGATAAAACTAGAAATCCTTTAGAATGAAACAGGTGTCACCCTTTGTAACTTTGAGCACGGCAATATATTTCCAACATGACACCAAAAATATAAGTGACAAAATATAAAAATAAATGAGAATTCATCAAAATTTAAAAGTTTATATTTCAAAGAGCACCATAAATAAACAATAAGTGAGAGTAATTAATTGCATATCACATATATAAGAGAATTATTGCTAGAATTCATAAGCTTGTCTTTTTTAATGAGATTCTTGTGTTTTGTTTATTTGTTTGTTTGAAAGGCAGAGTAATGGGGGAGAGATGAACAAACAGAGAATGATATTTTATTCACTGCTTCACTCCTCAAATACCCAACAACTAAGGGTGACCAGGCAAAAGCCAGGGATTCCACTTCAGTCACTCAGACAAGTGGCAAAATTTCAAGAACTTGAGCCATCTTCTTCTATCCCCTGGGTGCAGTATAGGATGTGGGCATCTCAGGTGGCAGCAGTACCCACTAAGCCACAATGCCTGGCCCCTACCCAAAAGATGTCTTATGACTCAATAATACAAATAATAAAAATACAAGCAATCCAATTCTTTACATGTGCAAAGAATGTTTGTAGTCAATTCTCCAAAGAAGATACATATATGCGCACCAAGCATATAAAAACACATTCTATGTAATTAGCCAATGGGGGAATGCAAATCTAAATCACACTTCAGAACGGCTGTAATCAAAAAATAGGTGTTAGAAAATGTGGGTGAAGATGTGGAAAATTAGAACCCTCATTGACTGCTGATGGGAATGTAAAATGATGCATTCACTTTGGAAAGCAGTCTTGCAGATCCTCAAAACATAAACAGAATTTCCATTTGAGCCAACAATTCTACACTTAGTAATATACCCAAGAGAAATGAAAATGTAAGACCGCAACACAAGCATTTATAAGCAAATTTTCACAGTAGCATCATTGATAATATCTAAAATGTAGAAGCAGTCCAAATATACATCAGCTGATGAACTGATAAAACAGATGTGGCATGTCCATATAACAGAATATTGTTCAGCCTTGTAAAAGAATGCAATTTTGTTCCATACTATGACTTAGATAAACCTTAAAAAACATTATTCTACAAGAAAGAATTCTACTACAAAAGGCCATAACATATGATTCAATTCACCAAAAATGTTCAGAATAGGCAAATCTATATAGACAAGTAGATTTTTTGCTGTCTAAGGTTAGCACAGATGGAGATGTTGAAGGTTTGTGGCTAAATGGAGCTTTTTTTGGGTGGTGAGAGGAAATGAAAATGGACTAACATTGGTGATGAATGAATAATTTTAAAATTTTTAACATATAAAATGTATGGTATATGAATTATGTATCCAAAAACTTATAATAATTCATTACAAACATTCTTTCTTTTTTTAATCATTAATTCTAGAGGTTTTTTTTAAAAAGATTTATTTATTGGGCCAGCGCCATGGCTCACTAGGCTACTCCTCCGCCTGCAGCACCGGCACCCAGGGTTCTAGTCCCGGTTGCTCCTCTTCCTGTTCAGTTCTCTGCTCTGGCCCGGGAGTGCAGTGGAAGATGGCCCAGGTCCCTGGGCCCTGCATCCACATGGGAGACCAGGAGGACGCACTCCTGGCTTCGGATCGGCGCAGGGCGCCGGCTACAACACACCAGCCTTAGCGGTCACTTGGGGGATGAACCAACAGAGAAAGGAAAACCTTTCTCTCTTTCTCTCTCTCACTGTCTAACTCTGCCTGTCAAAAAAAATTTTTTAAAGATTTATTTATTTATTTGAAAGTCAGAGTTACAGAGAGAGAGAAGGAGAGGAAGAGAGAGGTCTTCCATCCACTGGTTCACTCCCTAATTGACCGCAATGGCTGGAGCTGCACCCATCCGAAGCCAGGAGCCAGGAGCTTCTTCCAGGACTCCCACACAGGTGCAGGGGCCCAAGGATTTGGATCATCTTCTACTGTTTCCCAGGCCATAGCAGAGAGCTGATTGGAAGTGGAGCAGCTGGAACTCAAACCTGTACCCATATGGGATTCCCAGGCTGTAGGCGGCAGCTTTACCTGCTACACCACAGAGCCGGCCCCTACAAACATTCTTTCCCGGTGCTCCTGTCTTCTGCTCTGCACTTCAGGCTCTCTGGCATGGAGGCTCGGTTAGCATTCTGGAACTTTGCTTAGCTGTCATCTGAGCATTTCTCTTTTCTCTCTCTCTGGACCCCTCCCTCCTGGCCCCCAGCTCTGCCTCTGTGTCCTCCATTACTTTGCTGGGGCACACTTTCCAGGGGATTGCTGAGACAAGATTCATGCACCTCACATTTTAGAAACATTTGAATATCCTTAACGGTGTTTTTTCATCCTGATACTGAATAGTTCATATGGGAATAAAGTATATGTTTCGTGCCATTTTCGTTCAAAATATTGATACCATTAAAAATTGATACTTCAATTTTCATGGCATGATGGAAAGTTGAATTTTGACTTATGATCTGTGTAGGTCACTTTTTTTGGAATTTTTTGGCATCCTTTCTTTATTACTGGTAATGAAAAATATTATGATAATTTGTATTTATATGCCTAATTTATCATTCATTGCTCTGGCTCATTCTTGATCCTTTCTGTACACATACTATGTCCTTTCATTCTGGGGAATGCACTTTAATTTTATGTTTACTCTAAGTAATGGTCTGTTGTTGCTTGTTAGGATAGTAGTAGCAATGAAATGTAAGAAAGAAAACTGAATTCTAAATAATAACTCGAGTTATTTATTAAAAGATAGATATTATTTAGTGAAATAGCAAAATGTTTTATCTTATCTTCAATGTGGGAAAACATTATTATCAGAAATGTTATAATATATTGAAATTTTAATTAAATCAAAGTCTATAACTATTCTTAAAGAATTTAGCAGATCTTTGGATATGTTTAAGAAGTATTGATAGTATTTCACTCTCTTTTCCAGGAATTATAAAGACCTTAAATGAAAGACAAAGTATTATTCTGCATTTGACTCTTAGCAGGAATCAAGTCACTATTTCTCATGGGGAATATTCCCAGGAGCTAAAATTAATAACGCGTGTGGTGGGCATAACCTCAGGTGTAAATTGCACACTTAACTAATCCTAACATGGCCAGCAAGTGCATGTCGGGTTCTGGAGTCTAACAAAGTGTTCTGGAAAGACCAGTAGCTGAGCCCCGTCTTTGTGTTGCTTAAACAGAGGATTACAGCCTCTCCCTGGGAGGAGCTTCTGATACCTGAGTCTGTGGCTGACTGGCACTTACTGACTTGCAAGTTTACTCGTCTTTTTGTTCTCTTTGATCTCATTCATACCCATTTCTGAAATAAAAAGTTCAAATCCTACTTACCTCTTGATATTTAAAAAAAAAAATCCTAAAACTTAACTAATTTAGGAGCTCTAAATAGCCCAAAGAGAATTTAAGATTTAGAAATTATTCTTTTTATTTTCTCATCACTACACATACACACCCAGCAGACCCACACTCTAGCCCCTTCCGAGCCTCCTTCTTCATTAAGATCTAAGAAAACTAGAAGATCCTGCTACTGACTTGGCTTTTTTCTGCTTGGGCTCAGAATTTGGGGTTAAGTGGGAAAGCAGGAAGAAGTCGGGGTGCTGGTAAGTACTTCCAGCTTGTCCTGGAAGTGATACCGAAACATTCAGCATTTGCTTTAATTTGCTGTAATTTGCTTTAACCCCAATAATGGGCCAAGGTGTAGCACCAGTTGCAAAATTTAATAAATTACAACATTATAAAGGAATACACAGCATTGTGTTTTCCCCCAATATTTATGTGTTGCTTATTTGTCTTAAAAAGTACTTGGAAATTATGACCCCATTCTTTCCTGAAGAGCGGATCTTGTCTCTAGGACCCTAGCTGCTTTATGGCAGTGACTAATGAGTTTATGTTTCAACCTTGTTTAACCATAGGACATGCTGAAGTGCATTTGTGATATGATAAAGTATATGTGTTGTTACTATTTGCTCATGCACACTCCCCAGCTTTGGTGGACACAGAGAATGCTGGTGACAAAATGGTTAAGAATATAATATTAGGTTTTAGGATTTTAGGGTCTGAAGAAGGCAGTGAGTCAGCTAGTTAAAGTAGAAAAGACTTTATCTTAATTGGGGGACAGAATGAGGGTTCAAGACCAGCACCGCGGCTCACTAGGCTAATCCTCTGCCTGAGGCGCCGGCACACCGGGTTCTAGTGCAGTCGGGGCGCCAGATTCTGTCCCAGTTGCTCCTCTTCCAGGCCAGCTCTCTGCTGTGGCCCAGGAGTGCAGTGGAGGATGGCCCAGGTCCCTGGGCCCTGCACCTGCATGGGAGACCAGGTGAAGCACCTGGCTCCTGGCTTTGGATCAGCGCAGTGATCAGCGCAGTGCACCTGCCGCAGCGCGCCGGCCGCAGCTGCCATTGGAGGGTGAACCAACGCCAAAGGAAGACCTTTCTCTCTGTCTCTCTCTCTCTCACTGTCCACTCTGCCTGTCAAAAAAAAAAAAAAAAAAAAGAATTAGGGTTCAGCCTTCCCCCGGGAAGAGGACAAGGGGCCAGCTTCATTGCATTTCGGCAGCAGGCAGAGTCCTGCTTAGGCTGCTTATTGGGGTCAGTGCAGGAGGCCACGTGAAGCCTGACAAGGTGGGTGAGGGAAATTCAGAAAGGCTCCCTGGTGAGGTTGACAACACATTGCCTTAGCAGTTCGGAATGCCCCAGGTGAGGGGCTTTCCCGAGCAATAAACAAGCCACTGGCTCTTAGATTATCTATCTGCGCCTAATTTCGCTGAGTTTGGGGTTTAGGCCCCAGACGCCTAGCAGGTTCCAACAGATGCCTGCACAAGCTGAGTCCTTCCAGATGACGAGCACCTGGAGATGGTCATTGAAATATTGAACCAATAACTCACTATCTAGTGGATGGACATTATCTTTAGAAATATTTGGTTTTAATTGCTTCAGATGACACTAGGCTGTCAAGATGGAGAGAGCAAACAAGTGACAAGAGTATGCAGGGACTTTCCTTTCTCCCACCTCTTTGGCACAGGTAAAGACTAAGGTCTGTCTCTTATTCTCTTCATCCTTTTCTGGAAAGATGGCTAAACTAGAAGCATAGGGGTAAAGAGCTTTCAAAGGCAGATGGGTCATGGTTCATATTTTTTTTAAGATATATTGATTTATTTCAAATTCAGAGTTATAAGATGCAGGGAGAGAGAGAGAAAGAGAGAGGGAAGAAAAAAGATCTTTCATCCACTGGTTCAAGCCACAGATGGCTACAACAATCAGGGCTTGGCAAGGCCATGGTTAGCATTCAGGAACTTAATTCAGGTCTTCTATGTGTGTGGCAGGGGCCTTAACACTTGAACCATCTTCTACCGGTTTTCTCTGGCTTTAAGCAGGGAGCTATATATCAGACAGAGAAACTAGGACACAAACAGGAGTTCATATGGGATGCTGGCATCTCAGGCCGTGGCTTCACCCAGTATGCCATTATGCCACATTTTTTTTAAACTTCAGCCAGTTTTTTGTCTTCTGTAAATATGTTTATTAAGTTAGAAAATTGAAAGATCAATTGATATTATAACACCATGAGATAATATGAGTAGACACTTCAGAGGAGCTCAACAAACAGTAGGCTATAAAAGGTAAGATAAGGGATGGAGTTCCAGGCTCCCAGCTTTGGCCTGGCCCAGCCCTGGCCATTGTGGTCATTTGTGGAATGAACCAGTGAATAGAAAGTATATTTCTCTGTCTCTGTCTCTGTCTCTGTCTCTGTCTCTCTCTCCCTCCCTTTCTCTCTCTCTCTCTGTCTGTTACTCAGTCTTTCAAAAAACAAATGAATTAATGAATAAATAAATAAATAATAAATCTATTTTTTAAGAAGCAAGGTATTGGGGCTGGCACTGTGGCGCAGTGGGTTAACGCCCTGGCCTGAAGCGCCAGCATCCCATATAGGTGCCAATTCATGTCCCGGCTGGAAGTGGCTGCTCCACTTCCAGTCCAGCTCTCTGCTGTGACCTGGGATATCAGTGGAAGATGGCCCAAGTCCTTTGGCTCCTGCACCCACGTGGAAGACCCAGAAGAAGCTCCTGGCTCCTGGCTTCAGATTGGCGAAGCTCTGGCCATCGCAGCCAACTGGGTAGTGAACCATCAGGTGGAAGACCTCTCTCTCTCTCTCTCCCTCTCTCTCTCTCTGCCTCTCCTCTCTTGGTGTAACTCTGTCTTTCAAATAAATAAATCTTTTTTTAAAAAAAGAAGCAAGGTATCAGGGTGATAAGCTGCAGAGGACACTGCTGTAGGATTCAGAGAACGCCCAGGTTTGTCACTAACCAGCTCCGATGCTGTATATAGGTCATGTTCCATCTATGACCTTCATTTCTCTTCTGCTTAATAAATTAGTTCACAGTGAAGAAAGATCCATCTAAACTATTTCAAGCCAAAGGGAATCAATGGTACACTTCCATTTCTGAAGCATGATGATATTATTGCAACTTCAAATACCTCATATTAAAGAATAGGCTACCCTTCACTGCTGACACTCACAAAACGAATTCTTTTAGACATCCTAGAGCAATAAATCTGTGCAGCCAAGCTTTGTATATAGCTGCAACTGGAAAGTTAAGAAGTGTGAAGTAGCATGATTTCTCTTACTTCTGGGTATTATGGCAGTGTTCTCACCTCTGCTCCTCCCTATGCTGTGGCTCTATTCTTCCCATTCACCCTCTAGGTCATTTTCCTGTGCTTACCCATGGTGGGTATGTCCACTCCAGGACAAACCTTCCTGCTGCATTGCAATCAGAGCAGTTTAACTGCACCACTGAGCACAGACTGACCACAGTGCCACTGTTTCTTTTTTCAAATTTTTGGAGGAGAAAAAAAATAGTTTATTCTAGCATGTGGACTGATTTTCCTTGTGTCAACTGTCCAGCATCAATCTAATTAGCTCCTGCCAATGAAGAAAGATCCATCTAAACTATTTCAAGCCAAAGGGAATCAGTGGTACACTTCCATTTCTGAAGCATGATGATATTATTTATAGTACAGAAGTGAGCTAAGCTACAAAGAAAATCATAATGCAACCATTTATATTTAGAACACTCTCTTCATGTCTAGTGAAGGTAATAGAACGAACCTGCATTTCTTTATTTTTTTTTTTAAATTTATTTGACAGGCAGAGTTAGACAGTCAGAGAGAGAGACAGAGAGAAAGGTTTTCCTACTGTTGGTTCACCCCCCAAATGGCCACTATGGCCCGAGCTATGCTGATTCGAATCCTGGAGCCAGATGGTTCTTCCTGGTCTCCCATGCAGGTGCAGGGGCCCGAGCACTTGGGCCATCCTCCGCTGCCTTCCCAGGCCACAGCAGAGAGCTGGAGTGGAAGAGGAGCAACCGGGACTAGACCTGGCACCGATATGGGATGCCGGCACCACAGGTGGAGGATTAACCAAGTGAGGCATGGCACCAGCCCCCAATAGAACCTTAATTTCTAATATTATTCATTGGGTCACAAGTCCAGTTAGACTATTTCTTTTTGTACTATTGCTACAACTTTCACAATGAAATTTGAAGCTCATTACTGTAGTATTAGATGAATAAATTCATATTGCAAAGAATAAAATACAAAATATAAGGTAAAGTCTCAATTTTAAAACAACCTCTAAGTTTTCTCCTCAAAAGAGATCACTATTACCATTTGATATTTCTCTCCAAAACTTTTTCTACACTTGGGTACCCAAGAAAAATGCCTAAGTTTTAAAACATTTTGTTTTGCAACTTTTACTTTTGTATACCATATGTCTTGAAGATTATACAACTCAATAATACAAATATCTGCCATTTTTCAGAAATCATGCATGTTATTCATATTTAATTTAATACTCTAGTTAAACTTTGTCATATAGATAAACATAGTTTGCTTATAATTTTAACACTGATTAATCTTCCTGTAGAAGCTTCTTCATGAATAGGGTTAGTTGTTCTCTAGAACATACATGTTTATGAGCAAAATGGTTGGATTATAGTGTACATGCACCCTTCATAATTGGTAGATACTGTAATTTTTTTTTTAGATTTAAAAAATATATTTGGTAGGCAGAGAGAGATAGAGATGGGGATCTCCATCTGCTCATTTATCCCACAAATGCCTCCAATGTCCAAGGTTGGGCCAGGCTGCTTTTGGAAGTCCCCTTTACTATTTTATAGGAATCTTTGTCTCCTTTTGTATCCGTAATATGTGTTTTGTATAGCTGGGCACCCTGATATTAAATATTGGATATATATATATTTATTATAGTCATATCTTCCTGTTGAATTAATCCCTTAATCATTACATAATGCTCTTCCTTATCTCTGTTAACAGTTTTTCGATTAAACTCTATTTGTCTATTAGGAGTTCTATGTGCCTCAAGTACTTGGATGTCCCTTTCTTTCTCCAAAATAGGACATTTTCTGTTATTATTTTACTGTATAATCCTTCTAATCCATTCTCTCTTTCCACAGCTTCATGAACTCCTAAGTCCCATATGTTGGGTCATTTGATAGTATCCCATAAATTTCCAACACTGTTTTAATTTTCTATTTTTTGTTTTTTTTTCCCTCTCTCTCTCTCTTTTTTTGGTCTGTGATATTTCCAAAAATTTGTCTTCTAGCTCAGATAGTCTCTCTTCTGTCTCATCAAGTCTACTGCTTAGGCTTTCTACTGCATTATTTATTTGATATATTGAACTCCTCATTTCTAATATTACAATTCAATTTTTCTTCAAAATAACAATCAATTTCTGTTATTAAAGTGTTGTGTTCCTTTGAGGGAGTCATGTTGTCTTTCTTTTTTTTTTTCTTGAATTTCTGCATTTGTTTTTAGGCATTTGTGGAAGTACTTGTTGGTTTTCTCATCTGATGGTTTTTATCTTTGAACTATGCCTCTGTGGCTTAGCGGAGTGTCTGCGCCTTCAGTGAGTTCCCAGAGGCATGTGCTGGACGGAGAAAGGGATCTGTGGTCAGCGCTCAAGTGTGGAGTGAGAATACTGGGTGACATCAAATTTGGGTAGCTCTCTATTGTCAGAAAAGGAGATGTATGATCAGTCCTGTTGGCATGAAAAACCTCACTCCCTCTCTTCCAAGGAGATCAATGACTGGGATTAGCTCACAGCACATACAACCCATATCCATGCTGGCTCATGAACTATACAAAGAATGTGTGGTCCTCAGTGTGAGCAAGGAACCCTCTGCAAGGACCCCGCCCAAACCATCAGAGAGCTCTCAGCCTTTGACACCAGACACAATGAATGCGCAGAGACCCATCTGCACCCTGCATCCTATCATACAGTCACAGAATTCCCACAATCGCAGCACAGAGGCTCCCACAGTCACAGCGTGTAGAGGACCTCCTCTCAGCCCTGTGAGCCTGCTCATCCATGGAGAGCAGAGACCTCCCAGAGCCAGCTGCTGTGAGCACTCTGCCGTGGCAGTTTGAGCCCTAGAGCCTGTGATAGGTTGAGAGGATGGGAGTACCTCACACCCAAGTGGGTGCCCAGCCTTCTGTCAACCTTCTCATCCAGACTCCAAGTCAGTGGGAATGTGGATTTTTCCCCCTCTGGTAAAATCCCCTGGTCACTTCCAGGAGAGAGCCTGCAGCCTCAACTGTTGTCAAAATAGTGCTTTTTCCTCACTCGTTGCCATGAGCCTTTACAGGGGATTGGGAGAAAAAAATGTGCTTACCCTTCCCTGGATTAATGGGTACCCTGTCCCTGGCTAGGGCTCCAGGTTGGACTCAGTCAGTGTGTTCTCGCTCAGGCAATATCAGCAGTGGCATGGACTGCCACAGTCTGCTCAGGCCTTGCTATCCAAAGCTGGCATCTCCTCCAGCAGGCACTGTGTGTGGTGACCCCATGCCCTGCTGCACCTACCACACTGCTCCACAGTGTCCTTCTTCCTTCTGTAGAATTTCCACTGGAGGCTTCTCTCCAACTCTGCCCTGGAAATGCAATTCCTCCACTTTACTTCTGCTATATTTCCCTGTTCAAAAAGAGTTCATCTTTCCCTATTTACCTATATTGGAATACCCTGGAAGCATAACTTTGCTTCTGATTAAATTAAAATTATGCTTTTTTTTTCTGCCTGGAAATGTACTATAATAAAGTCCAAATACAGCTACATCAAATCTTAATTCTTTGCCATATTTGCCTCTTTTTTTTTTTAAAAAAAAAAGTTTTTTTTTATTTATTTGAAAGGCAGAATTAGTTACAGAGCCAGGTAGAGAGAAAGAGAAAGAGAGAGAGAGAGAGAGATCTTCATCCATCTACTGGTTTATTCCTGATATGGCCACAGTGGCTGGGGCTGGGCCAATCTGAATCTAGAAGACTGGAGCTTCATCAGGGTTTCCCATGTGGGTGCAGGTACCCAAGCACTTGGGTCATCTTCTGCTTTCAGGTGTATTACTACAGAGCTGGATTGGAAGTGGAGTAGACAGGTCTTGAACTGGCACCCATATGGAATGCCAGTGTCACAGGCAGAAACTTAACCTGCTACATCACAATGCAGATTACCTCATTTTTTAAAAATAAAATGTGGATAAAGTTAAAATCCATGTGTGACTCTTCTAGCACATGACTATCTTTTGTTGATTATCAATACAGTGGCCAGCTTTTAACAGGGTTTTATTATCATTCTAAGCAGGTGGATGTTGCACTTTTCACTGCTAGAGTGATGACCTGACAATATCGCTGTAACTGCATATGCTTTGAACAGCTGCAGAGGACTAGTGATAATGAAATCTCCAATTGAACTATATTTTATTTTATTTTCTACAAAAGTCACTTTGCCCCCAGATGTTTTATTTTTAAAGCTAGCAAAAGTTACTGGTTGTTAACAATTTGTTCTTGGAGCCTTTTTGGGGTAGTGAATTCATTCTCATGTTGATTGAAGTGATATTCTGTATCTATTTTCTGCTGGAGCCCAGGATATCACTTATTTTGTCTTTAAAATGTAGTAACTAATAAATATTGTTATATTCACAGGTCCATTTTTAGAATCTCACAAAAGGCTAATTTAGGCTTTGTAATACCTAGAAGCCACATAATAATATTATGATTTATGTCAAAAGAACCAATTTGTAATGCATTTTTAAAGCATAACAATTAGTAGGTGAAGGATAACTTAGAGCTGGACTGTTTTAATACTAGTTACTTAATTTTGCTCATGGATTCATTGCTGATTTTCTGTACAATGCAATGCATTACTGTTATGGTTATGGATGTAATGCATAACTGTTATGCAATATATGTGAAGTAAACATTGACAGTTTATGGTTAGATTCTGCAGTTTAAAAAAAAAAAACTAGAACCACTGGGATGGTCAAGCATCAAACTTCTAAATCCAAATAATTTTATTTGAGCTTTATTAAGGAAATATAGTAAGGAGGAGGTAAGAATGCCCATAAAAATAGATCTTAATTTCCAAGAGTAGGAGAGAGTCTTTCCTAAGGCATTTGTTCATAATTTTATTTCTATAAAACTGTAACAGAAAATACTATTGCATTCTGGAAAATCTCCTGCATCAGCAAATGTCCCCATTAGTATGATGTACAGAGAGAATATTTTGCTTATCTGCCCAAACAGTGGAAGTCATCATGCAATCTCTGATACTCTTATAAGGATAACATCTCTTTAAGTCAGAGCACCCTGGGTTCCAATCTGGCTCAAATAGGCTATGGAAAAAGTTACTTAACACTTATTGTGCTTAGTTTCCTGACTGGTAAAGCGATAAAAATCATGCCAAAATCACGTAATAAAAATTGGTATAAAATCAGACTGGTGATTTAGGGTCGTGTTTAACATGACATCCAGCACAAAGTAGTCATTCAAAATAAATGCTCTCCATGTTTAATTAACCTGGAACCATTCTCTTATAGGTTTTCCTTATGTATCACAATATACTACTATGTCAACACTAAGGGATTATAATCATTAGCAAGATAACATGGCATGGCTTGGCATATCACTTCTGCTCCTTCAACTTTGTTATTTTTTAATCATTTACTGTTATTCAAGTGCTGTTAATCATTTCATATACAGTACAGTATAAAAAGCATTATGACCAGTTCACAACTAAGGAAACGGAGGTGGAATTTATTTAGAAGAACATTTTCATACTGCACAGCTTAGGCGACATGTTCATTATTTTTCTTTTCAATCAGTATTCTCTGCCTCTTCTATTGATGAATAATCTTGTACTTAACATGGACTATCTTTTTTCAAAGTCTGTCTCATTGTTTTACCAATGACAGTGTCTGTCATTTTTACAAGGGATGGGCTCTTCTCTAAGAGTCTCCCTGAGTCAGAAGGCATATCATTTGAGACATTATGAAAAGATACGCTGAATAACAACTTTATATGCATAATGTGTGTGTATTCCTTGATTGTCTTTCCAGACATGGTGGCCACATAACCAGGGAAGTTCTAACCTTTCTATTCTCTGTAGTCTTCAAATTCCAATTTCTATTATAGTGGCTCTTATACGTAAAACCTTCCTTCTGGAACTACAAATGTCTTTCCTTTTAATGAAGCTTAAAAGTAACATTTTCTTTCTGATCCCATCCAAATTTTTGAGGAAGCTCAGTATTAATGAAATTGAGTCTGCTGAAACCACTGTGTGCCTTGTGCATTGCCAGACTCATCTCCAGCATGATTAGGCTCAACTGCATGTTCATGTTGTGCCAACCCTGGTCCACATCTGGGTTTCAACTTTTTGGGATACTGATTAGCAGTTTGGGGTCATTAAGAAAAATAGTGACTCTTTTGTTTTTAAATCAAGTACTCGAGCAGTGTATGTATGGATCAGCAAATATTCTGTAGTTTGTGTTGTATGTCTGTTAACTTTTAAAACAAGCTCACTGACTCGAGCATTTATAAGTCATTATTTAACATTTATGATTTGTTCTAATGTAGACTCACTCCAGTGACACATCCTTAGCTTCAAAAGGTCAAATAAACTTCACACAAAAGCTGCTACAGGAGAATATCCTCATTAAGAACTTCTCCACAAGTACATTTTTAATTGCACTATGGAAAAGTGTACTATAACTGAAGAGCTGCAATGCATTATACAAATGCATAATATAGGAAATGATAATGTTAATACATTGAATATTTCTCCGTAAAAACTATATGATTATATTTTAGATGTTTTTATCATAAAGAAATGTTAAAATGAGGAAATAGATATATGAACTCTGGACGTGAAGCCATGTATACATACATGTGCACAGAAACATGACATGGTGCCCCATACACAGAAACATCTTTTTCCTTCTGTTAAATTTTTTTTAAATAAATAACTTTTTCAAATGAGATTCCAGAAACAGCCTACCAACTACATTTGTGATATTTAAATAACAACAAGTATGGCTACAAGTTAAAAATGCAAAATTATTCAAGATATCACAAATACCCAACACACACCTGAATCAGAGAAATACAGTGACTAAAACCCATTCTATGTGGGAAACCAGGAGGAAGCACCTAGCACCAGTGTTGCGTTGAAAAGGGCAAAACGGATCCAATATTTTTCTCATAGAATTTGAAGTATCATTGCAGCATCTACATGGATAGGCAACGGTAATGATGTAGAAAGTGTAAGCATGTAAGCAAAAGCTGAGATATCATTTATGAATGATGTAATTTAAGGGTTATGTAAGGAGCAAGAAGAGTTTCTTACCAAGCTTTGATTCTTGCAGTACATTGATACTTGAGAGAAAAACAAATACTTGGGAAGATGACTGATAGACAAATGTCCAAATAGGAAGGTGTAGAGGAAAACCAAGAGTGAGAAGAATCTTAAAAATTAAAGGGGAAAATAAATAAGTGATAATCTATATTAACACTGAAAAGCATCACAAAATTATTGTATTAATGACAAAAAAAAAAAAAAAAGCCAAACACATGCTAAGATACAGAAAACAGAACATTGGATGTTACAGAATGACAGTCATGAAAGTCACGAAGTATGTCCACCAAAGGGTTTAAATGGAATGATGGGGAATGATTTAGATTATAATTGTTTTTGTCACTAATGGAGAATGAGGAGTTGGAGAGAGTTAGAATCTATAGTTTAGATTAGTAAGTGAGAAAGCAGATGTGACCAGACATCATTGGAAATGAAGGAAGTTAATTTTCAATATAGCAAAACAATTTTGAATGCATGAAATAAGAGTATAAAATCTATGAAGTACCAAGGATTATATGGTGAAATTGGAGAATAGTACTTAGCTCAATTCCATCCATTAACTTCTTCTACCCAAAGTTAATCTTGTTACTAACTTCTTATGCATCATTCAAAGTGTTTGGCTACTTACACATGATTATGTGCATATGAATGTGTTTGCGTTTATTTCTAACATAAATGATAGCACAACAAAACTTCATTCTGCACTTTTATTTTACAATTAGCAGTGAATCTTCAATATTGTTCTATCAGCATGTATCAAGATGTTTCTGGTCAGTAATAACTTAATTTTCAACTGTGAATATTTTAATCCCTTATGTCTACGTATAATCACTATGCATTCAAATTTATTGGCTAATGAGCTTAATAATTTGAAATGCTTTCATTTTCTTTGGACTACTACTGATTGTTGATCTTTTCTTTTCCTTTTTTTTTTTTTTTTTTTTTTTTGACAGGCAGAGTGGACAGTGAGAGAGAGAGAGAGACAAAGAGAAAGGTCTTCCTTTTGCCGTTGGTTCACCCTCCAATGGCAGCTGTGGCCAGCGCCCTGTGGCCGGTGCAGCACGCTGATCGGAAGCCAGGAGACAGGTGCTTCTCCTGAACTCCCATGGGGTGCAGGGCCCAAGCACTTGGGCTATCCTCCACTGCACTCCCGGGCCATAGCAGAGGGCTGGCCTGGAAGAGGGGCAACCGGGACAGAATCCGGCACCCCGACCGGGACTAGAATCCAGTGTGCCGGCGTCACAGGCGGAGGATTAGCCTATCGAGCCATGGCGCCAGCCGATCTTTTCTTAAATTGTTTTTTCATATAAAATAATTCAAATATTCTTAAGCTTGTAAGTATAATTGCTTCAAAGCTTTGTTTTGTAGGTTTTTTTATTTCTTTAGGCTTTATCTCTTATTATGATCAAATTTGCATACTTCACTAACATCCACCTGTCTAATTTTAGTCAATATTAATGTTTGTAGTATTTAACTCTTTGTTTATGAAAGTTTATGCCTTCAATTTATCATTCATTATTTCTAGATGATATAATTGACCTCATATTTAAAACAAAACAATGCCTCTTATGATGTCTGTATTCATGAAGACAACTGATTCCATTGATGTTTGCCCAAGGATGTGATGTGATGGTGCTGCAGGCCTCGCCACCCACAGTGACTTCTGTTAATGTCCGTGGTTTTAGCTTTCTTCAGTATCTTGCTCTCACAGTCCTTGTGAATCTCCAAGTGGCTGCATTCTGCAGTGAACCATGAATTCCTTCAGGGGTTCTTAACATTAACTTGAGGCTGTGGTCTTTATAACATTTCTATGAGACTAAATAATTTTTTTAAACTTTTATTTAATGAATATAAATTTCCAAAGTACAGCTTATGGATTACAATGGCTTCCCCCCCATAACGTCCCTCCCACCCACAACCCTCCCCTTTCCCACTCCCTCTCCCCTTCCATTCACATCAAGATTCATTTTCGTTTCTCTTTATATACAGAAGATCAGTTTAGCATACATTAAGTAAAAATTTCAACAGTTTGCTCCCACACAGAAACATAAAGTGAAAAATACTGTTTGAGTACTAGTTATAGCATTAAATCACAATGTACAGCACACTAAGGACAGAGATCCTACGTGAGGAGTAAGTGCACAGTGACTCCTGTTGTTGACTTAACAAATTGAAACACTTGTTTTGGCCTCAGTAATCAACCTAGGCTCTTGTCATGAGCTGCCTAGGCTATGGAAGCCCCCTGAGTTCACTGACTGATAATTTTTAGACAAGGCCATGGTCAAAGTGGAAGTTCTCTCCTCCCTTCAGAGAAAGGTACCTCCTTCTTTGATGACCCGTTCTTTCCACTGGGATCTCACTCGCGGAGATCTTTCATTTAGGTTTTTTTTTTTTTTTTTTTCCCCCAGAGTGTCTTGGCTTTCCATTCCTGAAATACTCTCATGGGCTTTTCAGCCGGATCTGCATGCCTTAAGGGCTGATTCTGAGGCCAGAGTGCTGTTTAGGACATCTGCCATTCTATGGGTCTGCTGTGTATCTCACTTCCCATGTTGGATCATTCTCTCCCTTTTTTATTCTATCAGCTAGTATTTGCAGACACTATTCTTGTTTATGTGATCCCTTTGGTTCTTATTCCTATCATTATGATCAATTGTGAACAGAAATTGATCACTGGGACTAGTGAGATGGCATTGGTACATGCCACCTTGATGGGATTGAATTGGAATCCCCTGGTATGTTTCTAACTCTACTGATTGACATAAGTCAGCTTGAGCATATCCCGAATTGCACATCTCTTCCCTCTCTTATTCCCATTCTTATATTTAACAGTGATAACTTTTTCAGTTAAGTTTCAGCACTTAAGAAGAATTGTGTATTGATTACATATTCAACCAAAAGTATTAAATAGAACAAACAAAAAAAATACTAAGAGGGATAACACATCAAGTTGCTCATCAACAGGCAGGGTGAGGGCTGATCAAGTCACCGTTTCTCATAGTGTTCATTTCACTTTAACAGGTTTGCTTTTTGGTGCTCAGTTAGTTGTCACCTATCAAGGAGAACAAGTGGTATTTGTCCCTTGAGACTAGATAATTTTTAAAAAATACTTTGTTAAGGGGCCGGTGCCATGGTTCACCTGGTTAATCCTCCACCTGTGGCGTCAGCATCCAATATGAGCACCAAGTTCTAGTCCTGGTTGCTCTTCTTCCAGTCCAGCTCTCTACTGTGGCCCTGGAAGGCAGTGGAGGATGGCCCAAGTGTTTGGGCCCTGCACCTGCATGGGAAACCAAGAGGAAGCACCTGGCTCCTGGCTTCGGATCAGTTCAGCACTGACCGTAGCGGTCATTTGGGGAGTGAACCAACAGAAGGAAGACCTTTCTGTCTCTCTCCCACTGTCTATAACTCTACATGTCAAATAAATTTTAATAATAATAATAATAATACTTTGTTAAAGATAGTTTAAAGTAAAGTGACTTTTTTTTAAAATAAAATGACTAATCTATAATATTTTTCTTATAGAAAATCAGGTCAGTGCACCAACACTACCTCCTTCATTTTCCATTTATTTCTTTTTAGTGATAGTTATTTTAATCAGGAGATTCTAAATCACTTTTCTATATAAGTGGTAAATACTATGGAGGGGAAGATCTACCAATATAAAAATTAAAATAGTGGAAGTGGAAGATTCATAAGCAACCTCAATTTGGAGGTGAAAAGCGAAAGAATCAAGCCAAGTCAGCCAGATTAACCCCAAGCAGGGGATAGGATTTTTCACCATCTAAGACAATTAGAGTAATGGTATTGGTAGTACATTCAAGTGGAGATAACCTCCTAAATAGCCAGGAAGTGAGTTATTAGATAATATGGTTATTATCTAATGACAAGATTTTCTGAACAAAAAATAATGAATTGACAGAACACAGAAGAAATACAGAAAATTCTTGAAATTAGTAAGAATATTTATAATGACAGTAGTTTTGGATGATTTATCTATCACCGGTGAAGATGACAAATCTCTACTGAGAAAATATTTATAAATATATAGAAATGTAAATATACATTTATAAAGTAAATGTGTTATATTAAAATTCAGTTATCAAGCATAATTTTTAAATTTGTGCTACTGTAATATATGTAAAAAGTATGAATCTGTTTTCCATGCGTCATACATTGTATTATCTAAAATAACCAGTTTTCAGTTAAAAACTACATGATGCAAGAGGAAAAAAGAAGGCAGAGACGAGATGAAGAAAACACACTCTACAGAAACTGTGCCTCAGAAGACCATAGAGGCATATACTAATTCAGTTATTATAAAACTTTTGTTATGTTTAAGAATGTAAGGAGACTATATCTAAAGAATTAAATGTGTGAGGATAATTTAAAAATATCAGGTAGAAATTATAAGGTATAATCGAACAGAGAATATTAATTGGGAAGTGTAATGACTACATTCAAAGGGGTCAACAGAAGATTTGGTAAAACATATTAAACATATTTACACATGTAATCCTATGTTTTCTTTTCATGTAGTATCTTTGTCTGCTTTTAAAACTAAGATAATTCTCATATTATAGATTTGTTGGAGAAATTCTTCCCCTTTCCTTTTTGTGATGAATTTGTAGGGAATTAATGTTACATCTTTTCAAATGTTTTATAGAACTTGTTCGTGAAGATTTCTGAACATGGGATTTTCTTTTTGGGTTGTTTATGGATTATTAATCCAGGTCTTTCCTTTGTCTCTTTAAGAGATTCATTAGATTTTTCTTCTTCAGTTTTGTCTTCTTTGTACCCTTCTAGAAATCACTCTGTTTCATCACAGGTATGTAATTCACTACCACATGATTGCTAAGAGCATCCTTTCAATACCTTTGTTTTCTGTAACATCCATAGTGATGTTCCTTGGTTTATTCTCAGTTTTAGTAAAGTGAAGCTTCTTGATTTTTGTCTTGGAGAACTTATCTAAAGATTTGTCAATTTTTTTGACATTTTAAAAGCACAGACATTTGGTTTCATAATTTTTCTATATTTTATTTAACATATTTCCACTGTACTTTTTATCATTCTAGCTGTGTAGAAATTATTCTTTATAATTTCAAGGTTTTAATAGAGAAAACCATTCTATGTATGCATGTATATATTTAATTTCATCACATAGTATTTACAGAATATTTTATGTATTATCTCAATTCTATCAGTTTATTTAGATTTGTTTCATTGCCTACCATATGTCCTAAGCTGGATAATGTACCATATTCTGTTGTTATTCAGTAAAGCGCTGTGTACATGACCATTAGGCCTCCTTGGTTGATAACATTGCTTAAGTCTTCTATTTATTATTGGTTTTCTGATTAGTTGTTAGAGTTATTATTTAAGATAACTTTGAAGTATCTAATTATTAATATTGAATTATCAACTTCCCCCATAATTTTTGTCTCTTTTGATGTTCTATTATTTGGTGCTTGAATGTTTATAGTTTTGTATCTTCTTGACAGATTGATCCTTTGATAATACTAAAATGCTAGTTTATTTTAACTAATAGTTTTTGCTTTAAATTCTATTTTAAGGCATTAGTATAGCCACACTAGCCTTCTGATGGTTGATGTTTCCATGACATCTTTTCAACTCTTATACCTTCAAATTATTTCGTATTTGAATCAAGTGCATGTATACTTTAGAAAGCACTTAGTTGAAGTTTTTTATTTTTAATTCAGTTTGATTTTGTCTGAGTTTTCTATTGCTAATTGGTTGCAAGTAGATCAAATGGCATGTGTCTTATCGTTGGTCTCTAGATTATCAGTAGATATTCAATTGTTTGTGGTAGCAGATGATTCTGAACCTTCTTGGAGCCAACCATTAGGGAAAGTATAGGCAAGATACTGTGACAGTGTGCTGTGAGATACAATACAGTAGCTAGCCTTAACAACTAGACAGATGCACAGCAATATGGATAAATCTTGGAAACACTGCCAAATGGAAATAAAAATAGAATAAGATCCATAGAAAAAATGCATTTATTTAAATACTAAAATTTTCTTAAGTTAATATATTTTATCAAGATATATGAATGTCTAAGGACATACATCAAACTCGTTAGAGTAGGAGTACTTAGGGAAGAGGAAAGGGAAAGGGAACTGAAAGAATTAGGAAAAACTAAATAAATCCAGAGATAATGTGTCATGATCAGAGGCACATAATTAACTCAACTGTGTTCATCTTAAGCCCATTTCAAAAAAAAAAAAAAAAAAGCATCAACAACAACAAAAAAGAAGTCAATTGAATGATCTTAAGGAACGTGGCTACTTGCTACATGGGACATCAGACCCAACATCTACTCCACCAAAGCTTCTCAGCACCTCCTTGGTGTTTTACTTTTCTAAATTCTCAGCAAATAGGAGTGAATAACAGGAATGAATATTGCAAGGGGCAAGCAAAAAGAAAGCAAATAACTAAGTAAACAAATTTAGTAACTACTAAATTAATAGAATCACAATTTTACAAGTGCTATACAGGGAAATAAACAAGCATAAGATAATAAAGAGTGAAGTCAACCTTCGCTATCAAGACTTTATCATCTGCTGATTCAGTCAATTATAGATAGAACACGTGAAAAAAAAGCACCTGTCTTGGTCTTGTACAGACTTTTATCTTGTTATTATTCCCCATACAATATATAGTATACCAACAATTTACGTAACTTATACATTGTATTTGGTACTACAGGACATTTAGAGATAATTTAAAGCATATAGGATGATATATGTAGGTTTATCTGTAAATGTTGTTTAAAAAGATGGTTAGGCATCTATATATGTAACTATTCATGAAGGATTTGGAACAAATCCCCCATAGATATTGAAGAATGGATGTAATGAAATAAGAAATACTTAAAGTTTTTGCTATTCAAATTCTTTTCCAGACTACACATCATTATACATCACCTATGCCTATCAGCATAGGTATCACCTGAGAACTAGATTTACCCCACTTTAGAAGAACTGAATCAGAATCTGTGTATTTAATAAAAACTCAAAAGATCCACATTCCTACTGCAGTGTGGGTATTGTTTTAAACACAGTAGTCAGGGAATCCCTTTGAAGAGTTGATATCTGAGAAGTACCGGCATAACACCCATAGGCAAATCATTCTAAGCAGAGAGAGTAAATTTTTCTGCAGTGCCATGATACGTGTGAGCCTTACTCTCTAAAGGAAGAGTATGGCTGCCCATTCCCCTAGATCAAGAGAGAAGAAGGAGAGTTATATAATTCCATCTTGCTGCTGCCAAAAATATGTGTATGTATAATTTTCAAACAAGCTACTTGTTTGTATGAAATCATTTAATATTTTGTATACCTTATTGTATTTTCAATATAATAGTCTGCCATATGGTGGTTACTCAAACGTTATCTTAATTCCATTGTATAGTTCTTATTAAAAAATAAAATTGAATCATGGTTTGTTGCATGCATGTTTCAATACAATACTATATCATTTTTATTTCCTGAATTACATCTAAGGTAGTATATGGGAGAAAAGCATAGCTCTGTGTTAAGTACAATCAGTAAAGGAGGCAGAATCTAAACCAATATTTCTGACTCCTTTCCAGCAACAGACAATTACCTCTCTCATACGGTATTTTTATTAGAAAAGTTTAAAGCAGTTGGTTACTTTTTATTATCTATTTCTTTTCAAGAGAAAATAACTGAAACTATGAACTATATATTAATTTGAATCCAGAGTCAATGAACAATAAATATTACTGGTGTCAAGAAGAGACAATCAGGTAAAAAATTTAAAATATTATAAACTTAATATTGATAAGAAAATAGCACCTGACTCCCTTAAGGCTTGTCATGCATTGGGGCCTTACCTCTCCATAGCAGGTAAGGCTGTTGCCTGCAGTGCTGGCATCCCATATGGGTGCCAGTTCGAGTCCCAGCTGCTCCACTTCTGATCCAGCTCTCTGCTATGGTCTGGGAAAGCAGTAGAAGATGGCCCAAGTCATTGAGCCTTTGCACCCACTTAGGAGACCAGGAAGAAGATTCAGGCTCCTGGCTTCAGATTGGTGCAGCTCTCTCTCTCTCTGCCTCTGTTTCTCTGTAACTCTCTCTTTCAAATAAATAAATAAATCTTAAAAAAAGAAAAACACTTGTCATGTGCCTTCCAAGTTACACAACAGAGTAGTTTCTACTTTGTTGATATTAAATTATTTTCAGCATTTTAATGTATGCATTCACACAATTTAGTACATGTGTATAAAAATTTGCTTGTGTGGACTTGTATATGCCAATTCCTACAATTAAAATTGCCCTACATTCTCATTTTCTCTCTCATTTTTCTCTCTGTCTTCATTCTTCCCTTTCTTTCTCTCTCTGTACATACACACACACACACACACACACACATTGAAACTACCAATTTATCCACGTTCATGGTCCCTTCTCAGTGGATAATTATCTGCTTCCTATTCAGCATATGTATAGGCCTGGTGGACTCCTACATAACCTTGTCTCTCCTTTGGACCCTTATGGTAAAGACCTGAAATATAATCCTCTGGAATGTCTGTATCTTCACCTATATGCCCTCCACTAAAACCCTTATCATGCTAGCACAGTGCATAATTAGTCAGCTTTTCATCACTATATCTGAATTACTTGAGAGAAGCCACTTGGGAAGGAAGACTTATTGTGGCTTATGGTTGTGGAGATTCATAGTCCAAGGTTGGGTGGAACTATTGGTCTGGCATCTGACAAGGGAAGGGTATGAAGGGATACTTGTAGGGGAAGGATTATGTGGGGATGCAGGAAGCACAGCACTGATAAGCAGTTCTCTTTCCAATAATTTAATTTTTAACAGAGTAGGTAGAGCTTCATGGGAAGCTGACATATCATGCCTGATGCTTGACAAATGCCCTGGCTTCCCATATCAAAAACAGGTGTTATTTGGGCAAGGACTGGCCTTGTCGGTTCTATTTTATGGTTCTCTTTATGTGTAGTTCACATAAAGATTTGCTGATCCTTCTGCTGAGACTGTGTCTGGACTTCTCCAGGAAATGGTGAATATGGTTTTGTACCTGTCCAGTTTGACCCAAAAACAATATTTTTCATGGGGAATGATCCTTTGCTGAGCCTTCTGCCTAGCTCACTCCACTTCCTCCCAGTGTCTGTTGAAAGACAAGGTATACCGGCGCCGCGGCTCAATAGGCTAATCCTCCACCTAGCGGCGCCGGCACACCGGGTTCTAGTCCCGGTCAGGGTGCCGGATTCTGTCCCGGTTACCCCTCTTCCAGGCCAGCTCTCTGCTGTGGCCAGGGAGTGCAGTGGAGGATGGCCCAAGTACTTGGGCCCTGCACCCGCATGGGAGACGAGGAGAAGCACATGGCTCCTGTCTTCGGATCAGCGCAATGTGCCGGCCGCAGGGCACTGGCCGCGGCCATTGGAGGGTGAACCAACGGCAAAAGGAAGACCTTTCTCTCTGTCTCTCTCACTATCCACTCTGCCTGTCAAAAAAAAAATAAATAAAAAATAAAAAATAAAAAAAGACAAGGTAGAGACAGCCTTTTGTGGTACTTGTGCTCATCCCTAATTATTGAAGCTTCTTTCTAATATCAGGGGCAGATTGAGCTAGAAATTTATCCCTTAGCACTATGTTCCTTCTAGAAGAGTTAGGATCTATAACAGTATATTTTTTCAAGGGTTCTTTAAGCCTTTCTAAAACGGCAACAAGATTTTCCCAGCACTTTTGTTCTATGGCTGCTGGTTTAACACTACTTCAAAAAATACTCTTAAATGTTATTTTAGGCAGTCTATGGTATATTGTCTCGAACACCCAAAACTGATGAAGATACATGGAAATAGGGTTTCATGGAATGTTCATGTGTGTCTATGCTTACATTGATGTTAGCTTAAAATAGCCATTGTCCTTTAGTTACAAAGAACAAGTTAAATATTAATATTTCTGCAGATTTCTAGTATTACTTGAGAACTTAAAAAACATCACAGAATAAAGCATGTACAAGCTAACACAATGACCAATTTACCACACTTGAATAGATAGCACAGATCACTATAAATTAATAAAGAATGTTTACATACAATAAATTTTTACTTGTAAAAGTATGAAAATTATTCATCTTTATATAGTACATTTTCCACAAACTTTTTGAATGCCATTTATAACTTTAAAGTTAGGAACAAGACATGCATGTTTATTATCAACATTTTAATTCAATATTAGTGATGTAGCCATATCACCAATGCAGGAAAGATAAATAAGTAAATAAAAGTATCAGAAAGTAAAAAATTAAATTAAACTCTCACTATTATTTTAAGGTTTTTTTAAGATTTATTTTATTTGAAAGGCAGAGTTATGGAGAGAGGTAGAGACAGAGAGAAAGGTCTTCCATCTGCTGGTTCACTCCCCAGATGGCCACAATGGCCAGAGCTGAGCTGATCCAAAGCCAGGAGTTAGGAGCTTCTTCCATGTCTCTGACTTTGGTGCAGGGGCCCAAGGTCTTGGATCATCTTCTGCTCATTTTCTAGGTGCATTATCAGGGAGCTGGATTGCAAGTGGGACAGCCAGAACTGGAACCAGTGCCCATATGGGATGACGATGCTACAGGCTGGGGCTTTAATTGGCTGCACCACAGCACTGTCTCTAAACTCTCACTATTCTCAGACTTATGATTGTCTCCCAGGAAACATATCCATACAATCACTTCAAATATTTGTGGAAAAATGGAATTAATAGATAAATTTACTTTTACATGCCCTTTTTGAAGTACCATTGTATTATCTATCTATTTATGTATCTATATATCCATCTGTGTATCTATCTATCATCTATCTGTTATTTACATTATTAGATTTAATATGAAAATTTCATTCCCTTTCTGAAAACAAAATCATTGTACAAAATTCAATTGCATTTCAAAATATCAGCATGAAAATTTTTGAAATGCAATAAAATAGATGTTTTTTACAGTACAATAAAATTCTGAGGTACCTAGCAATAAATCTGAGAAAAGGAAAAGACTTTAAAAAGAAAATTATAAACTGCTTGACAAATAGTTTTTCTTAAATGCTCCCCAGAAAAGTGATATATTACACCTTCAATGTAACGTGCAATATTGTAAACATATCAAGAGTAATTTGAAAATTTAAAATTTTGTGAATATATGAATATTAAACACAATTTCAATTCAATTCTTAGCAAATATTTTTCCTTCTCCTTCACAAAATAATTCCAAAAAGGATTTGGGCATACAGTATCTATACAAGGATAAGACATTCTTAAAACTCACAGAACAAAGAGGCATCAAGAAGTCTTATTAAGCTTAAATATTAAGATAATGTACAGTGGGGGCAGTTTAAGAAGCTAATAGAGTATAGCAGAATTTGGATATAATCCTTTACATATCAAACAGTTGAAAGCTAGAAAATTTCATGGGGGAAAGTACTTTAGGTTAATGATGCTGTGGCAATTATGCATCCACAGAAGAAGTTGTTTATTACTTTCTCAGGCCAACTTCAAATCCCCATCCTTACTTGGAATGCAGATGTGCAAACTTTGGAAGATTATTCAGAACTCTTTCATTACAACATCATGGTAGGAAAGAATGTCTTTGAATTAGACATGGATACATGCAAACCTAAACCAGGGCAGATGTTGTTGCCCAGCGGTTAAGCTGCTTTTGAGAAGCCTTCAGACTGCAGTGGAAGTCATGAATTCAAGTCTCACGTGCACTTCTGATCCAGGCTCCTGCTACTCTGTGCCCTGGAAGTTCCCAACGCTTGGCTTTGGCCTGGCCCAGCCCCTGCTGTTGTGGGCATTTGGGGAGTGAACCAGCAGATGGAAGGTCTCTCTCTCTCTCTGTGGCTCCTTCTTTCTCTCTGTCATTCTACTTTACAAATAAATCAATAAATCTTCAAAACTGCTACTATTGTTGCAAGAATGCAATCCACAAAAGCTAAATTCGTCATAACCATAGCTAGACAATGATTTGTTTTTGCAGTATATAATTATCACATGAACCAACACAAATAAATAAAATAAATAATGGAGACATTACTGAAAAAGAGGGCCTATGTCAAAAATGTTTAATTTTTTTAATTATATAAATAGCTAAAAATTAAAACTATACTTACATGGTACTTAGACAAAATATTTTTAATTTTAAAATGTTACTAATTATTGTTAGGACATGGAATAATTTATGTTTTCTGAAATTTATATTGATATTCCCTTTTCAAAAGTAATTGATCATATCTTTTGAAATTAACAATTCACATATCTTATATTAAGCTTGCTTTTTCACTGCTAGAAACTCTTGTACATTAAAACATAAATGTATATGAATGCTTAATAAAGCCTCACTGACAACAGCAAAACTAAACTAAACTAAACACAAAAAGATGGGAGAAAGAACAAACCCAACACTTCATACACTACACCAATTAATTTTAGAAAAGCATAATATTGACTGAAAGAAGGCACTCATAATAGATACTGTATTTCTATTTATATGAATTGAATGCAGAACAATTCTATAGTTATAATAGCCTATGCACCTGTGTACCTAACACAAAAGTACTAAAAATAAGAATTCCTGAGAGTTATAAATTCTGAGGGAAGGAGAGGAGATAAGAGCAGTGGACTGCCACAGATTTTGGCATGTTGCTACTATTGAATTTCCTGGATTAAGTGCTGGATGTCTATAGAATTGCTCTTTAAACTTCAAATGCATGCTTTCTATGCTATTTTAAACATAAAAAATTCTTGTCACAATCACATTCATAAACAAATCACTATAAAATAATGATACATAAATCATTGTTTATGGAGTTTGTGTATCTCAAAAGGACCAACTAGTGCATTTCACTATAAAGTGATCACATAAGGATTAGTGAATTTTGTCATGGTTCCTTCAACATCAATGACTGTTCATCTTTATCTAATCTCAGATTTTTTTCCAGAGAAAAGCCTATTTATGACCCCATGTCTTAAGCTTAACTGGCAGTACCATAAATGCTGAGTGAAAGAAGAGAATTATAGTTAAGGAAGCAACCTCTCACTTGAGTCTCCTTATTTTCAGCACAGTGGAGAGCTGCCAATTTTTCTTTGAGTCTTGGGTTCTTAATGCAAACTTTCTGGTTCAATTTCCCCAATGAATATATCTTAAAAAATTTTCTATCATAACATGAAATTTACTTTCTTAACTATTTTTAAGAGCTCAGTTGAATAGTGTTAAATATATTCAAACTGTGGAACAACTGATCTCCAGAATATTTTCCTTTTTGCAAAATTGAGAAATTTATACTCTATAAACAGTGCCTCATTTTCCCTTCTCCCCAGCCATTGCTAACAGCTATTTTATTTCCTGTTTTTATGCACTTAACTGTTTTATGCACTATTTCACATCTAAATGGAGGAATACATTTTTGTCTTTTTGTGACTGACTTATGTTATCAACAATTATTTAGATGTTTGATTTTTAAATTTAAACTTTCAATTTTGATAACAAGCATAAATTCACATTCAGTTTTAAAAGTAATAAGAATAGACTGTTTCCCTACCCATTTATTCTCAATGGCAACTGTTTTCATAAACTATAGCACAGTGACTGGGTGGGCATTTTGATGCAATGGGTTAAACCTCCTCTCTGGACACCTGCATTGGGGTTATATCCCACCTTTGTTTCCAAGCCAGCTTTCTGTAAGGGACAAGGACAGCAGTTGATGGATTGACATCCTGGCTTCTGCTTGCTCAGCCCTGACTGTGTGGGAACTTGACGGGTGAGCCAGCAGGTGGGAGATCTCTCTCTTGATCTCTATCATCTCTATCTGCACCCCCCCCCCGCCTCTTTCTGTCACTCCACCTTTCAAATAAGTAAACTTACAAAAATTTAATACCACACCTAGGATGTTGACAGTTAAGGTACAGCACGTTTTTACTACCACAAGAATCCCAAATATTGCCCTTTTATTGACACACTCACTTCTTTACACACTCACCTCTTCTTTTTTTCTTGTCAATTACTCATCTGTTCTCATTTCTCTAATTTTGCTACATAACGAACATTATTTTGTATTTGTTGAAAAAGTAGAAATTTCATCTATTTCATATATATAGTTTTAAGACATAATAACATCTACCACTGTACCCTATCTCCCTCCTTCACTCTCACTCTCCCTCCATCTTTTAGAGAACATTCTTATACGTGTGCATGAAATAAAAAAATATGCAACTTTTGGAATTGATGTTTTCCACTTAATTGTATAGAGACTTATCTAGTTTGTTTGCACTTAATAAGAGTACTTTCCAGCCAGCGCCGGGCTCACTTGGCTAATTCTCCACCTGTGGCACCGGCAACCGGGATTCTAGTCCCGGTTGGGGCGCCAGATTCTGTCCCGGTTGTTCCTCTTCCAGTCATGCTCTCTGCTGTGGCCTGGGAGTGCAGTGGAGGATGGCCCAAGTGCTTGGGCCCTGCACCCTCATGGGACACCAGGTGGAAGCACCTGGCTCCTGCTTTGGATCGGCACAGCATGCCAGCCGCAACGCACTGGCCACAGCAGTCACTTTGGGGGTAAACCAAAGGAAAAAGGAAGACCTTTCTCTCTGTCTCTCTCTCTCTCTCACTGTCTAACTCTGCCTGTCAAAAAATAGATAAATAAATATAAGTGGTGCATACAGCATTCCCATATTTTCCATTCTTCTGACATATTTAATGTGTGTATTCTATAGATATTAATGCATTTTATATATTATATATTTAAAATGAAGTAATTGACCTATGTAATCTTAACATTCCATTCTTCCCAAGAATCATATAGTTGTCTCTTCATTGGCACCCTATGAAGACTTGTTATCTGTCAGCAGTGTACAGAAGCACTTCCTTCCTGGGACAGTTGGTATATTTCAAAAAATTCTTTGGTTGAGTTAGAAACATGCCAGGGGATTCCAATTCAATCCCATCAAGGTGGCATGTACCAATGCCATCTCACAAGTCCAAGTGAGACTAGAATTTCATTTCACAATTGATCACACTGATAGGTCTAAGAGTCAAAGGGATCATACAAACAAGACTAGTGTCTGCTAATACTAACTGATAGAATTAAAAAGGAGAGAATGATCCAAATGGGAAGGAGGATACACAGCAGACTCACAGAATGGCAGATGTCCTAAACAGCACTCTGGCCTCAGAATCAGCCCTTAATACATTTGGATCTGGCTAAAAGCCCAAGAGAGTATTTCAGGCAGGGAAATCCAAGACACTGGCAAAAAAAAAAAAAAAAAAAAAAAACCTAAATGAAACACCTCTGAGATCCCAGTAGAAAGAACGGGCCATCAAAGAAGGAGGTACCTTTCTCTGAAGGGAAGAGAGAACTTCCACTTTGACTATGACCTTGTCTAAATAAGATCAGAGCTGGCGAACTCAAAAGGCTTCCATAGCCTTGGCAACTCATGAAAAGAGCCTAGGGTGATTACTGACACCAGAAACAAGAGTGTCAATTGTTAAGTAAACAACAGGAGTCACTGTGCACTTACTCCCCATGTAGGATCTCTATCCTTAATGTGTTGTCCAATATGAATTAATGCTATAACTAGTACTATGCTATAACTAGTACAACAGTTTGTGTTTCTGTGTAGGTGCACTCTGTTGAAATCTTTACTTAGTATATACTAAGTTGATCATCTGTATATAAAGATAATTAAAAATGAATCTTGATGTGAAAGGGATAGGAGAGGGAGTAGGAGATGGGATAGTTGTGGTGGGAGGGAGATTTTGGGGGAAAAATCTGCTATGATCCAAAATTTGCACTTTGGAACTTTATATTTATTAAATAAAAGTTAACTTTATATTTATTAAATAAAAGTTAAAAAAAAAACAAAAACAAGAAAAAAAAGAAACAAAAACAAGTAAAAAATTCTTGCTACTCTGAGATGTTGTTCTCCATTTTCTTCCATCTAAAACCCATGATTTTGAAGAAATTAAATATCAACTGATTTAACTATTTACAAGGAAGCAGAGTGCTAGGAATATGGCACATGGGAGATGAACACAGGAAGAGATGAAGACATGCGGGAAGGCCAAATGTAGACTAACCTGATTGTGCTAATCATTTCATAAAATACTTAGGGATCAAATCAGCAGAGGGTATGGCTTAAGATCACACAATTTTATTGTCAATCATAGCTCAATAATGTCCGTTTCAGCAAAGCAGGACATAGCATCAATAAAAATGAATAAAAGTAAGCTGATTCTCCCTTTTTCTCTCTATACACACACTGGTGGGAGCTACAACAATTTAGGGAAAAATGCATTAAAAGTTAGCTTTATTTTGATGCAAAAGACTTGAAATCCATGCACACAAATGGTCTTCAAATAGACCATAGAAATGCATATTCTGTAAAAACACTATGCGTGGATTTCAATTTTTTTCCAAAATAAACTTTGGTTAGTTGCATTTCCTTGAAATTTGTTTTGAAGTTCCCTCTTCTGTGTGTTTATGTGTGTGTATGTGTGTGCATGTGCTGTTTATATATTTGGTTACATCAACAAAACAAGAAGCTGTGTCCACTTGGAAGCTAGGATTAAAAGGACAGCAATACATCATATTCTAGGGGTAGGGAATCGAATCGTGAGTAGAATGCAGTTCTGAAGGAGAGGGGTCCTCCGAGCATTATCTATCATTAACTTCCCTTGGATAGCTCAGGCACCAGCTTTCTCTACTATTCCTCAGTCAGTTTCCTTCTTGATTGTGTTAATAACGGAGGAAAACACTCCCCCTTAATGAATACACTTGTCTCTCTTCCTGTTCTTCTGTTTACTATAATTTCTGCTTCCATGCTGATTAAAATAGCAAACTACTGAATTTCCTGGTACCTTCTAGCATTATCAATAAAATTCTCCTCCTCACTTTCAAAACCAAGTCACCCAAGAGTTTATTTCAATATTTAGAATAATGATTTAAAATGTAATCTGTAAAATATAGTTAAATATATATTTGAATTATCATAAAGAGAATCTTCAGCCACTAGAATGGTGCATGTAATAAATGTATGATTACAGATACATGTCAATCTTTCTGTGTAGACAAATTTTTAAGGCATTGGTCTTTTTCAATATTTTTATGGATTTTCCTATTTCTCATACCCCCATTTTCATTAGTTCTTTACAATGCTCTGGAGTTAAGTTTCAGGCTCTTTACTGCAGACAGGTATCAATTCTACTTTAAAGAGAAAGTCAGCAACTTAGTCGAAGGGCAAATAATTCAGCTTCATGGTGTCCTTGTCCCTAGCATACCTGTACTGGTCGATTTGCTTTATTCTTCCATCTAGGATTCCAGTTAGCATTCCCTGCTTTCCTTACTGTGTCTCAGTCTCCTCCAGTGTAATTCATTTATCTCCTCCAAGATTCACATCCTCCCATGAAATCCCCAATTTCCAGATTTAAATTATTTTTCTGAATCCTAGTCCCCAAATGTGGTATCTGTCCTTTTTTGCTAGAATTTCTTTGGTAGGGATTATCTATATCCTGTTTTAATCCCAATGTATGGCTTGTTCTTCTGTGATTTTGTATCAAGTGAATTTGTCACATATTCATTATCCTTTGCCAGGGCTCTGTGATGCTGCATTATCCAGCTAGTGTACAATAATGGTGAGGAACAAACAGCCTGAAAATTCAATAGTTTATTGCCAGTATTTAATTCTCAATCACAGGTTTGCTTGATGTTATATCTGAGATTGACTTGGTTTGTCTCAGGCTGTAGGTTGGGTTTCATTTTTTTCTATAGTTCTCCTAATTCTGAAACCATGTTTCTATCATATCAAATGGCATAAATGCAAGAAGACAGAGTGAAAACAGGTATCTCTTAAGGTTTTATTGCAGAAGTGGCTCAATATCATTTTCTCCATATTCTGTAGCTAAAACAAATCTCATAGCCAGAACTATTATCTATGAAATAAGAAAAATACACTCTGACCAAGGGGGGAGCACGAAAAGTAGAGAAGCATAAATAATTATAAACAATGTACTGCAGATACTCCACCACCACCACTAAGACTGAAGGGACAGGCTAAAATGCAGTTCAGCAGCTTTATTCCATTTATATTTATTTATTTAGAAAAATTTACTGGATATTTGTTTAGTATCAGATCCTGGAATTAAATACTAATAAGAATTTGTCCCCATTGTTTTTAAAGAAATATTTATTTATTTGAAACTCAGAGTTATACAGAGTGAGGAAGAGAGAGAGCGAGAACGAGAGAGAGAGAGAGAGAGAAAATCTTCCATCTACTTGCTAAACCCCCAAATGGTGGCAGCCAGGTTGGGAGCTTCTTCCAGATATTCCACGTGGATGCAGAGGCCCAATCACTTGGGCCATCCTCTGCTGCTTTCCCAGGCCTTTTAGCAGGGAGTTGAATCCGAAGTGGAGCAGACAGGTGTCAAACCAGCGCCCAAATGGAATATTGGTGTCCTAGGTGGCAGTTTTACTAGCTACGCCATGCGTCAGTTCCTGTCTCCATTTTTATGGAACCCCAAAACTTCCTGGGAAAGCCCAAAAAAGGGGACCTGTATCCCACATCGTAATCCACACCGTATCCCACATCCGAGTGCCTGGATGTGAGTCTGGCCATGCTCTCCATCCTGCTTTTTGCTAATGCTCACCCTGCAGGCAGCCGTGATGGCCCAGATAGTTGCATCCCTGTCACCCATGTGGCAGGCTAGATTGAGAATCAGTTATAAGAGTTCTCTACCTGTTTGTCTCTCTATCTCTTCCTCTCAAATAAATGTAAAACAAATTGAAATATCATCTATTAAAAAAAGGAATGCCAAAAAGCTAAATAGATAATTACAATGTTATATCCATGATATCAGTGTGCATGTAAGGTATTCTGAACTCTTATTAGTTTGGGTGGTTACACAGAGCTCTCTAAAGGAATGCTTTCCTAGTTAGTAAATATACATTTCTCCCAATTTTTATTTTAATCCTCATTAGGTATATTTAAGCCAGAAAGTCCCACTTTCTCCCTTAGATCTCTTGTTCTAAATGTTTGCTGAGTTCCAATTCTTTTTTTCAAAGAAATCATGCTTTGCTTTTATTCAAAGAACTTACATCAATTTTACATTGAGATAATGCATTCTTTGAGAATAACTATCTTTGGTGAATTATAAAATGTACATAAATAATATATTAGGGGCCAGTGCTGTGGCATAGCAGGTAAAGCCACTGCCTGCCAGTGCCAGCATCCCATATGGGTGCCGGTTCAAGTCCCGGCTGCTCCACTTCTGATCCAGCTCTCTGCTATGGGAAAGCAATAGAAGATGGCCCAAGTACTTGGGCTCCTGCACCCATGTGGGAGACCCGGAAAAAGCTCCTGGTTCCTGGCTTCAGATCTGCACAACTCCAGCTGTTGCAGCCAATTGGAGAGTGAACCAATGGATGGAAGACCACTCTCACTCTCTCTCTCTCTCTCTCTCTCTCTCTCTCTGCTTCCATCACTCTCCCTCTTCCTCTCCCTCTCTGCCTCTCCTTTTCTCTCTATGTAACTCTGATTTTCAAATAAAATAAATAAGTTCTTTAAAAAACAAGATATTAGTCAAGTTGTGCAAAATAAGCATTTTCTAAACTGACAATTGTATGAATATTTTTAAATTTTTCCACTGCATTATCCATGGTCTTACTGAGAGACCATGTTAAAATAGAATAGAAAGATATATGACAGATAATAGATAGAAGATAGATTAGATAGATGTGTATACAGGTAGACATAGATATAGTTATATGTGAGGGAATTATTAGGGGAATTAGCTCACGTGACTATAGAAGCTGAGAAGTACCACAGTCGGTCATCTTCAAGCTGGGGAACCAGGAAGATGTCATGGCTCAGTCCAAGTCTAAAAACCTCAGAACCAGGGAAACATCTGGTATGATTCTCAATTCAAGGCCAAGCTCCAGAGAACCTGCTGGGAAAGGGCGCTGGTGCAAATCTTGATTCCACAAGCCAGAACAACTGGAGTTAGTGTTGAAAGACAGGTGATTATGGGTGTCCCAGGTCCAGAAAAGAGCAAAATCATCTTTATTGTGATGTTTTGTGCTACGCAGGCTCTCAGAAGACTAAAATGTGCTCATTCACACTGGGTGAGGGCAGATGTTCCTTAATGGCTACACTGATTTAAACGCAAAGTCTTCTGGAAACACCCACCCTCTTATGCACACTTCCCAAGAAATGTTTACCAGCTATCTGCATATCCCTTAATCTACACAGTTAGATGCATAACATTAGCCATCATGTTATAGAATATGGTTATTTATTCTGCAATGTTTTAGAGAGTAAAAATATTGAAACCATTCGTATTATGGTTATAATAAGTCAGCACCAGTAACACTGCATTTGGATAACTTTTAGGTGGCATCATTAGCACCTAATACATCTGTATATGGACTTGCTACTTTTACTGATGTTGCACCTCCAAATATTGATTACTTTTATCTTTTGTCTATAACTAAGTTCACAGAAAACTCAAAGAGGAACCAATAGCAAATGCACTCATAAGCTTTTTTGCCTTTCAAATTTGCTTTACATTAGGGAAACCAAACACAAAATGTGTAGAGGAGTTCTATATGAGAGAGCACTGATTCTAACTGTACGTCTGTCACTCAACAACTGACAATCTAAGCAGGTTGCTTAGTCTCTCTAAGCCTCTGTTATCTCACTTATTAAATGAAATACCAATAATTTTAAAATAATAATAGCATCTAACTGGCAGAGTTGTTAGGAAGAGTGAATGTGATATGGCATATGCTTCACAAAACTGTGTTGTAGATAATGAGCACTCAGAAATACTTGCCTATGCTATTGTAAAGACTTTAGTGAGCCTGTATTCTTTGAGACTTGGCAATCAGCTGTCAGGGTGTCATGAAAAATTTTTGAAAGATCAGTTTATATTTTGTACCAATGTAAGTATGTAAACATAACCCTATTTTCCCTCAGAGTTTTAAGAAACTAAAGACTATAAATTTAAAGACATTAAAAATTTATAATAAGATGAATTTAACAAACCCAAGGAACCAGTGCTATGGCATAGCAGGATAAGCTGCCACCTGTAGTGTCAGAATCTCATATGGGAGCTGGTTTGAGTCCCAGCTGCTCAACTTCTGATTCAGCTCCCTGCTAATGCACCTGTGAAAGCAGCAGAGGATGACCCAAGTGCCTGGGCCCCCACACCCAGGTGGGAGACCTGGATGAAGCTCCTGTCTCCTGGCTTCTGTATGGCCCAGCCCTGGCTATTGAGGCCTTTGGGGAGTGAACCAGTGAAAGGAAGACTTCTATTTCTCTGCCTCTGCCTCTCCCTCTCTGTAACTCTGCCTTTCAAATAAATAAATAAATCTAAAAAAAAAAAAAAAAAAAAAACTGGGCCGGCGCCGTGGCTCACTAGGCTAATCCTCCTCCTGCGGCGCAGGTACTCCAGGTTCTGTCCTGGTTGCTCCTTTTCCAGTCCAGCTCTCTGCTGTGGCCTGGGAAGGCAATGGAGGATGACCCAAGTGCTTGGGCTCTGCACCCACATGGGAGACCAGGAGGAAGCACCTGGCTCCTGGCTTGATAGGCGCAGTGCGCCGGCCACAGAGGCCATTTGCGGGGGCGGTGGGGGGGGCGGGTAAACCAACAGAAGGAAGACCTTTCTCTCTGTCTCTCTCTCTCACTGTCTAACTCTGCCTGTCAAAAAAAAAAAAAAAAAAAAAAAAAAAAAAAAAACTGAGAAGACATTAAATCTATATGAATCAATTACATAGTCATCTACAAAGAAAAGTTAGTTTTCATTTCTGAACTCATCCCTTTAAGGTGTAATCTTGTTTCCATGAGCTGTTCTGCACATTTATTTATTTCAAGACTATTTCTTGGTTGTTTGATAACATTAAGTACCTTAATTTCAGAACATTGTAGTGATGACCTCTTGACCAATCCAACATCAGTAACCCTTGATTGGGGAGAAAGTTGGGGATTGTTGGTTACTAAAGATTGTTCTCACCAGAGTGATTTATATGAAGACAGGTGGGGCTGGAGTCCCAGCATGCCTGGGCAGTGATGTGAAATATTATGGAGGCTCTTATTAGTTGATTGACGTGACTGATGAGGACAAAGCATACAGCTACTCTGGGTTAACTGGGGTCTAATTTCTTCATCTTATAAGGATGAAGAGAAGTTAAATGTAAGTAAATTATTAGGACAGATGAATCTTGCATTCAATAACGTCCTATGTCCCTCCACTATAAATTCTAAGCCCCTACTTAGAACTGTCACTATCCACTCTAACTTGCAAGTATCAACCTGACTCAGAGAGTTATTTACAGTATTTAATTCGATTTCCCACATGTGGTGTGTGAGGAAGTTGCTTGATAATTATCATTCACAAATTTCCTCTAACTCAATGTTGTTCTCTTGGCCAACCTCATGAAGCACTCATAATTTTATTCAGCCAGTAGAATAGTGCTCCAACTAGTATCTCTGCACTAGTCACTCACCACTATAGCCAATTCCTGACACTAGGATCCCCTTACAAATCATTCCTCCTTTGCCCTTCATATCATATTTTAGTATTTGTAGTTCCCAAATTCTTGTGGTGAATCTAGAAAGATAGCAGTATACTTAGCATACATTTTCTTGGGCAAATGTACTGATCTCACAATACCTCTTGAGATCATGTGAGCCCCAGTTCATGCTGCATGTAGTAAGTTCTCTGCTGTGAACACTGTTAAGGCTCTGTAGTTATCCCCTTGCTGACACTGAGCAATTCCCCGAATTTTTTATCTCTTTCTAATGAGTAGCCTTTTCTCGGGTATCTGCTACCCTGCTTCCAGGTTAGCTTTTGGACAGCCCTCCTGCATAGAGTCATTATTTCACTTACAAATAATTATTTCCAAAATGACTTCTATTTGGTCCTGAAATGTAAATCATCCTAGAAATTTAGCCCAGGTTCAAGGTCCCTCCATAACTCTGATTTGTCTTAATTCCTCACTGTGTCTTTGGTCTCCTTGACTTTCCTCAAATAGCCATTTTCCCAATTGTGTGCTGAGTATCTTGTGTAATCTTTGTGCCTGGAAGGCCTTAATTTACCAATCTCAGATTTATTTATCCTTTCCAAGATCAGTCAAATACTACTCTATTGATGTTACCCTGAACTTGGAACAGTTTCAGAGTTACAGATACTGAGTAGGATTATAGGTTCTTCTGATGGCAGCTACACTGCAACAGCTTTCTGATTCATGAAAGTCAGAAGTTGGTGCTTCCAGCTTCAAATGGGCCATGCTTGCTATAGAGGACCACATGGAGGAGGTAGCACTCAGGGGCAGGACAACAGCATCTGGGGGCAGCTTACCTGTAGCAAACCAGGATGGGACAGCTAAGAATTTCAGGTTCCCAATGGATACACTAAACTGTAACATTTTCTTGCTTCCAGTCATAGGAGATGTTCCTAATTGTACCTAGCCCTGATAAAATTTAAAAAGAAGCGTAGAAGTCCCAGTGTGAGAAAGCAGGACAAGGGAGGTGGTTAGCGTGCAGACATAATCACCTGTTCAAGAAGGAGAATTACTCTGCCTGTAGTTAGGGCCTCAGAACTGGATCAAGCAGGATTAAGACAACTACAAACAGACATAATAAAACAAAACTCTCTATTACAGGTATGTGCTTGAGATGATTTCTGCATCTAGGTTGTGTTTGGGAACAGTATGTGCGTTCCAAAGAAATGTTAGATAATGGCATAGTCATCCATCCTCATAATCCTGGAAACCTGGTTCCTGGCTCCATCATGCTGGTTCAGCCACCATCTTCCATAATAGTCTCATGCTTGTTCTGCAGAGAGGTCTATGAATGACAGAATTTCTGGGACTCTCATCTAATGTCTCCAGGGTTTGAGAATATTCACTACTTTTCTGTGGGTCACCATTATGTTCTGTTTCATCTTTTTTTTTTTTTTTTTTTTTTTTTCCCCCTCAGCTGCCATCGTTTCCCCCCATGAAACCTTTCTGGGGTCTCTGTGCTCCTCAGCCTGTGGCTCAGCATTTCAGATGCTGCTCCAGATGTCTGATTCACAGGGCCTGCCTTTGGATCCTGGTTCCACTTTGAATTTCAGCTTCCTGCTAAGGTGCACCCTGGGATCAGCAGGTGCTGCTGCCATACTGTGCTTGAGTCCCGGCCACCCTTGTGTGAGACCTGAATTCCCAGTTCTTGGCTTTGGCCTGGCACAGCCCCAGCTGTTCTGGGCATTTGGGCAGTGAACCAGTGGATGGAAGATTTCTCTTTCTCTGCTCTCTGTTTCACTGTCCTTTTGCCTTTCATATAAATATTGAAAAAACAATTAAGTTCAGTCTTCAGTTAGGATCTTATACAATAGGAAAAATGGAAAAATGATATGGAGAAGTCCAGAGAGAAGAGTCCAGAGTTCGCTGAGTATTTATTGAGTTGTCTGGGCAATTCAGGAGAGTTTATCATATGTTCCCTCCTACGGATTTTGCACTGATTAAAGTTTCAGTATGAAAGTTTCTAGAACTTTGGCTAAAATGAAAGTTCTAAGAGTAAATATTTTGATTTGATTATGAATCATCCAAACATTTTAATTTGTTTTTGACATAAGTAGATTTTATTTTTTAATTTAATTTTAATGACAATATGAGGAAATGTTAACACATGCTGACCCATTTTTGGCCTGTAATATAAAGGAATACTATGGAATGAAAAAATTTCGAGCAGACTTAATAAAATATTTTAAATTAGATTTTTTGGAAAATAAACACCAAAGCTTACTCAGTTCTTCAATTTTCTGTAGCCAATATTTTTATTATTTTTCCTCAATTTTTTTAGATTTTCCAAGGACCAGATAATCCTTAATGGATTTCGATTCAGAATTTCCCTACTAACATCCAAAAGGACATTTCCAAAGGAAAATGATTTTCCAGATTCCTACCAAATTCAGAATGAATTGGAATAATATGAATATTTCTCTGGCATTGATTCAGTCTTGTAATCCAAAAGTCAAATTTATGAGCTACTACAAACCAGGTATACTGAAGAGAAGAGTGACGAATGAAAAGAGGTATCATAGAAACTCAACTAACTTCCAACAAACAGATTCACTTGCCACTCCCTTTACATTGACTGCTGCCCACAGCACAGAGGGGGATATAAACTAACAATTTCCTCTGAATCACATATTCCACCAGTGCAAAGTTGTGTACTCAACCATGACAGCTGGGGTTGCTTTCAAATATTTTTAGACTACTTGTATCCATTTATGCACATACACACACACACGTGTATAGCTTTAATATGTATATATGTATGAAACTTTATATATGTATATAAGTTTTAATAAAATAGCATGTAAATTAAAGTAATATAAGTACATCAAAAATCTTTGGGGTGGGTATTGTGGTGCAGCAGGTTAAGGTTAAGGACACCTGGACCCCATATCAGAGCGCTGGCTCTATTTCCAACCCCTTCACTTCTGATACCTATTCCTGCTGATTTACCTGAGACTACAATGGAAGATGCCCAAGTACTGGCTCATCCATGTAGGAGACCTGGATAGAGTCCCAGGATCCTCCTGGCTTCAGCATGGCCTAACCTCAACTATTGCAGGCATTTGAGGAGAGTGAACAGGAGATGGAAGATCTCTCTCTCTCTCTCTTTCTCTTTCTCTCTCTCTTTCCACTCCACCTTTAAACTATGTGAATAAATAATTCTTTTTAAAATTCCAAATTCTTTCCTTGAACTTGTGAAAATCCCAATGATAGTGACTATGATAAAACAAAATTAATGTAATAAAAATTTCTGTCATATATAGGTAGAGAAAAAGACAAAGATAGGAGGAAACTAAAAATCTAGAAGAGTTATGTATCCAGATTGTTTAACAGATGCTTGTAATTCTTCACATTACCTTAATGACACCAAAAGTAAGTCATAGGTAATGTACAACAAGTTTAGTTTATGAAAGAATAACATGTGGAATACTCAGTAGAGGATTAAATGCAAAACGAATTTAATTAGTAGGGGATTACTTATTTATATCATTTACATAAAAGCAAAGCATACATTGTAACATCGTATCTTTTATATATGGTATTATATACCTTTTTAAAAAAGATTTATTTTGTTTATTTGAAAGGCAGAGTTAGAGAGAGAGAGACACGGAGAGAGAGGAAGGGATAGAGAGATAAAAGAGAGAGGGAGAGAAAGCAAGAGAGAGAGAGAGAGAGAGAGAGAGAGATCTTCCATCTGCTGGTTTACTCCCCAATGGCTACTGTCAGGGCTGGGCCAAGCTGAAACCAGGTGCCTGGAGCTTCACCAGGGTTTCCCACATGGGTACAGGGGCTGAGCACTTGGGCCATCCTTTGCTGCTTTCCCAAGCACATTAGCAGGGAGCTGGATCAGAAGTGGAGAAATGCTCAAATGGGATGCTGGCATTGCGAGTGGTGGCTTTACCTACTATTGTACTTTTTTGTGTTTATGATGCCCTCTTCAATTGATTATTTTTTCTATTTTCATAGGTCTGATCATGACAATAATGATAATAAAAGGTATCTTTTTCTTGAGAATATGCTCCCTTATAGAAAATCCTAACTGATATGTATTAACTTGCTTCATTCCTACCTCAACTCTATGATTTACATCTCTTACTCATGAAGAAACTGAGGCATGGAGAAGCTGAATAATTGACTCACAGTGTTACGGCCATCAAGGAGGGAGTGGAGCTTTGGCTTAAACATGGCTTTCTAGGCCCACAGTCAATGAACTGAACTTCCATCTAGAGCTTATGCTTTTCTCTCTCCATATATTGTTAAATCACTGTTCTTTTAGAACTGCATTGGTCAGCAAGAGAAATTGCTCTTTAGTTACTAAATCATCCCAGTGCTACCCACTGAAATCAGCCCTCAGTCTAGCAGTTAAGACTTCTGTTCCAAACCAGATGCCTGGATCCAATATCCACCTCTAGCACTTGATTGAAGCTTCTGTGAAGGCAGCTCCTGGGAGGTTTTGTGTTCCAGCCCCTGGGGGAGAGAGCTGCACTGAGTTCCCACCTTCCAGCTGGGCCCGCTGGCTCCTATAGGCACTCATGCAGAAACCAGCGGTTGGGAATTCATCCTCTCTCTCTGTCTCTCCCCCCTCATATCTCTTCCATTCCATCTATCTCTGTCTCTATCTCTGTCTCTGCCTGTATCCCTCTGTCTCTAAAATAAATAAAAATTTTGAATAAATAAATTAATTAAAATCATCCATAAAGTTGTATTATCCTACAGAAAAATTTGAATTCACGTTCTGAGGCTGTTTCATTCACGGGGGACTATTTCGTCTGAATTTTTCTCCCAGACTATTTTCATTATTTGATTTTTAGCTTCCAGTTCCTTGCCACTGGACACTTCTGTAATGCCTCTTCTGGAGTTTTGGAAGGTCTCTGGTAAACCTAAATTCCACTCTTTGTTCATAAAATTCAACTTCATTTTTTGCGTAACTTTAATTGAGCTTCTCGGCACAATGGTTCACATTGCTGGCTCAGAGAGTAAGTGGATAAAATACCTTGTGCCACAATATCCTATCCAGTTCAAACCAGCTCAGGAAAGCTTGGGTCTGCCCATGAATCTCCATGACCAAATCCTCATTCCTTGTCTTCAGGATACCACTTAGGCCACTAATTCACCTGCCATAAATTGATGAGAAGAAGGCATCAGCCTTCACACTGCTCAACCAAAACAGTAATTGAATGGTGGAAATTTAATATGGTAAAAAATTAAATTTATTTTTACTGTTCCCCTTTTAAAACCATTCATTCTAACCTCTCAGGAGTAGACTGTTTACATCATCATATCTTTATTCCATCAAATTCAAAATTTCTACTGACTAGTTCTCCTATCTCTATTACAATGAATTCTAAGAAAAAATTCCCTAAGAACTTGAAAATGTGTTTTGGTTATGAACAGAGAGAAAATTCTTGACAATTCTCATAATTCAAGTGAAGTGATATGTACATTAGTGGGAACGAAATTGAAAGGATTGCTTTTTATAATCTGAAATGTAGCCTTAAATAGCTATAAACATTATTTATCTTCACTAACTATAAGTGTATTATTAATTTGATACTTAAATAGGCAACCAAGAAAAAAAGAGTCCTTGAATAATAAACCTCTCTGAACTGATGCTTGCTCAGACATGAATGTATTATGGTAGAGAATGTGTTTCTGTAAGAAAGTTACATGGATGATAGTAGACTTTTTAAATGCATTTTTCTATCTACTAAATTTATCCCATTCTAAATTTACTAAACTTGAGGATGAATGAAAGCAAAAGTGATTAAGTTTTCTACAATATAACAATTTTTTAAAAAATTTTATTGAATGTTATTTATTTGAAAGGCAAAAAGAAAGAGAGAAAGAGAGAGCACCTCGATCTGTTGGTTCACTTTCCAAATGGCTGGAATAGCCAGTACTGGGCCAGGCCTAATCCAGGAAGCAGGGACTTAATACGGGTCTCCCACATGGGAGGCAAGGGCCCAAGTACTTGAGACCACCTGCTTCCTCCAAAAGTTGCATGTTAAAAGGAAGTTGGAAGAGCAAATGTGGACCTTAAGTCCCAGCCCTCCAATATAGGATGTGGGTGTCTCAAAGCAGCATAATTTTTTTGTAAGATTTATTTGAAAGCCAGAGATACAGAGACAGAAAAGGAGAGACAGAGAGAGATCTTTCATCTACTGGTTCACTCCCCAAATGGCCACAACGCTAGCAACAGCCAGGAGCCAGGAGCTTCTTCTGAGTCTCCCATGTGGGTACAGGGGCCCAAGCAGTTTCTGAGGGGCATTAGCAGTGAGCTGGATAAGAAATGGAGCAGCTGGGACTCGAACCAGCAGCTGGGACTCGAAGCAGTGCCCATATTGTACGTTGACATTGCCAGCTGTGGCTTTACCCACAATGCCATAATACCGGTGCCTCTTCCAGTGAGAGTCCTGGCTGCTCTACTTTTGATCCAGCGCTCTGCTAATGCACCTGGGAAGGCAGAAAAGAGTGGCCTAAGTCCTTGGGTCCCCACATCCACTGGAAACGCAGAAGAAACTCCTGGCAACTGACTTCGGATAGGATTGGCTCAGCTCTGCCTGTTGGTGCCTTTTGGGGAGTGAAACAGGATGGAAGATCTCTCTCCTCTCTCTCTCTCTCTCTCTCTCTCTGAAATTCTGTCTTTCACATAAACAACACTGGCTCCTCAAAGCAGCACCTTAACCACTGCGGTAAATGCCCACCCCAGCGCTTATGAGACTTCAATTTGCGGAACCAAAGAAATAACTAGTGGTGATAATTTCAGACCATGAAAATTTTATTTAAATAAGATGAATCCATACTTAAAGTTCTTAGCTGCTCACTTTTAAGCCTAGATTCTTGTGCACATGTTTATGCTCACAACATGCATCCATCATCACAAACACCATGTGTAATCATTATTTTTCCAACTGTCGAAGTAAACTTCATTTAACTTTATGTAGCAATTGTGAATTTTTCACAGTTACTTCTTTAAAACTTAACTCTGAGTCTTCTGGTTCCTCCTGTGTCTCCCACTGACCACAACTACACAAGGAGCAGCAGATTAGACTTTTAAAGTAAATCATAGAAAGCAGATTGGAGAAAAAGGCTTGAATTTGAAGTTCTGATTACCCACAGTGTATGACATAAAGCTGTTTGTTTTTCTTTATTTTCCTATTTATTTTCCTATTTCCTATTTATTTTCCTATTTTCTTTATTTTCCTATTGCTTTTCCCCTCTGAAGGTTTTCTCAAGTAAGAACAGTTTGGTTACAAATTAAGACTTTGCACTGCCCCCTGTCGCTAGGGGGGCCGGCGCTTTGGCACAATAGGTTAAATCCCCTGTCTGCAGTGTTGGCATTCCATGTGGACCCTGGTTCTAGTCCCAGCTGTACCACTTCTAATCCAGCTCTCTGCTATGCCCTGGGAAAGCAGTGGAAGATGGTCCAGGTCCTTAAGCCCCTGCACCCACATGGGAGACCCAGAAGAGTTTCCTAGCTCCTGGCTTCCAATAGGCGCAGTTCTGGCCGTTGCAGTCGTGTGGGGAGTGAACCAGAGGATGGAAGACCTTTCTCTCTCTCTCTGCCTCTGCCTCTCTATAACTCTGACTTTCAAATAAATAAATAAATCTTTTTTTAATAAAAAAAAGTCTCTAGGATTTTTTGGCTGGAGTACTGAAGTGGTACTGAGACCTTTTACTATTTCCCAGCTGCATGATACATACCGGTAGTTGTGTTTCCTTGGTTGCACTTCAGGTTCCGTAAATAAAGCATGAGTGTGGCCTGAGTTGCTTGCTGCAAAATGCCGCAGTTGGCAGGCTTCCGCAGTCCTTAACCGTGCGTTGCAGTACACTCAGAAAGTCTGGTGTGTCAGGGTGAGAGATGGTATGATGACTCGCTGCAACATCCTCTTTTACAGGAATTAGGTCTGAATTTTAACTTTGTACTTATTCTGTTAGAAAGAAAAAGTCATTTAACATAACAATATCTCATCTACATGCCAGCTCCTGCTATTCTTAAAATGTCACCTTTCAATCTGAGTTCTTAGTGCAGTATTTCTCAAACTGTGAAGCTCTTCAGATTCAAGTATCAACCATCTAAACCCAATGTCTGATTTACTGAATCGGAATTTTTGTGGATGAGGCTCATAAATTTAGGCATTTTACATACTCTCCAGGCGATTCTTAAGCCAAAGTTAGAGAATCCTTACCCCTGGAAAGGAAAAACCTGTGTTTCAGGTCTATAAAAAGGTGGCCCGTGTCATCAGCATTTTGTAATTGTCTACAGAACATGAACATCCAGCAGAAACTATAGGAAGGGAGAAGTGTCAAGGTTTATATTGGACCTGAAGAGGCCCTCAGGTATCATACAACCTAAACGCTACATTATGTGGCTGAGGAGGCGGAGAGCAACAGCCATCATTCATTCATTCATTGAACATTTACTATGTGCTAGGTATTGTGGGAAGTAATTTATTGGGAATATGTATGTAAACTCTGCTGCTAGTAAAGTTGAGGAGGTGTTAAGGTTACTGAGTGTTTAACTGGCAAACATGGTGGGGGGGGTTCTAGATATTGGCTCATGGCCATGTTCTTATTTCACCTCACAGCTTCTCATCTTCCCAGAAGAAAGGTGGGTTCCATCCACTCACTGGTGGCTCTCAACACAAATTGCAGGTACTTGTATCCCAAGCAGCACTTTCACAAAATACTTGCCATCTCCTTACATTTTCATTTTGTTCCTATTAATGAAGACAAGAATTTCCTAAAATGTCATAATGTGGCCTTTATTCACTCCAATTATAGATTTTGTCGTTATTAAAACAAAATGACCAGAAAGCATACAAATGTAAAGTTTTATGTGAAGAGATCCAAACATATTAGAATCAATAACCTTCTGAAGATTTATGCTTAATTTTCTAAAGAAGGATTCTGTTTTGTGGTCTTTAGCTAGTGATTTAATTTATATTCAGTGCTGTGTAGGATCTTGGAGCAGGCACTGTGCTTGCTCATTATCTTTAGGGAGCTATTTGTGGGGGCTGTGTACATATGCTGCATCCAGTCACTTGGTTAGCATCCTTATATTTCTTGTTCCCTACAAACTTGGGCATTTAGTTAAGTTCTTGTGAGTGTATAAAATCAAAAATTGCATCCCCTCGTTACATTGTTCTAGGGCATATTTCAGACATGCGGCTCAGGAAGTTTGTGTTAGCTTCCCACCTCTCTCAGCAGACAAAGCCCAACACTTCAGTATGGCTGAACTTCTATTCCATGCTATACTCCTGCTTTTCACACCACTTTTTCAGTCCTTCACCTTGTTTTACAACAATACTTGAAATTAAACAATCACATAACACTGTCTCACTCACCTATGCATTGCTACATATTGTTTTACCTGCCTAGCTGTTAACCTCTGTGCCACCTTACTATTAACTCACACTCAACTGCTAGACAGAATTGATCACTTCCTTCTAGGTGTTATCTCTGCATCTAGTTCTTACTCTCTGTGTCACTACTTTCTGCTCTACATTTTAGTGGCTTGTTTGTATGTCTGGTTTGCCTACTTGCCTCTGAATTGTTCAAGGAAGATGCTTTGTTTGATTCTCCTTCATTTCTCCAGAACCCAGAATGATAACTAACAGAGAATGTACCTCTTGGAAGATTTATCTTCCATTATTATTACATGCTTTTGAAGACTTTTCAATGCATTTTTCTTTACAAAAATGAAAGTTTGTTAACTGGGAACGTACCCAGATAGTGGGAACCAATGTGTTGATTCGTAGACTGAGCACTAATAATTACACAACTTATCCACAAAAGGAACAGTAATACTTTCATAGAGTTTCACAGTTTCTAAAGAATTTTCTTATATATAAACTTATTTTTATGTTATCATGGGTTATATTCATTACATTTGGCAGCTAAAAAGATGAAGACTCCACAATTCTGAGTTGCCCAATATACTTATTCATTTTTGAAAATTTTAACCTTAAATTTTATGCTCAGTTTCATAGAGAGGACCTATAAACGATTGAGCTTCAAGGAATATGGATAATTTATTCCCTATACAGTAGTCCCCAAATTCACAATCGATTTATGTTTTCTTAGAGGTTATTTAACATATTTTTCCAAATTAAATGGAAGAGCTCACAAGCATTTATTTTTAAAAATGTATGATGTTTTTGGGGCAGGCGCTGTGGTGTAACCAGTAAAGCTGCAGCCTGCAATGCCGGCATCCCATATGGGCGCCAGTTAGAGACTCAGATGCTCCACTTCCGATCCAGCTCTCTGCTATGGCCTGGGAAGGCAGTAGAAGATGGCCCAAGTCCTTGGGCCTCTGTACCCATGTGGGAGACCCAGAAGAAGCTCCTGGCTCCTGGCTGTGGATCGGTGCAGCTCCGGCTGTTGCAGCCATTTGGGGAGTGAACCAGTGGAGAGAAGACTCTCTCTTCTCTCTCCCTTTCTTTCTCTCTTTCTCTTTCTCTGCCTCTCTGCCTCTGCCTCTCCATAACTCTGTCTTTCAAATAAATAAATAAATCTTTTACCAAATGGTTGGTGTATGTCAAATATTGAGAGTTAGAAAACTGAGATCAATATTCCCATACACTACTGCAAAATATATATAAAAAAATGTTGGAAAGGGAAATCCATAAGCATATTTTTGAGAGATAAGTATCTATTTTGATGAGGGGGCATAGATTTGATTTAAAAATGCATACATATGTATATATAATATTTATACAAGTACATGTAGGAGATTCATTTAGAATTTGTACAACTTTTCTAAGAAATGAAAATAAATCTAGTTTATGTGTTGGATGGCAGTTAATGAATGACTAGTCATTTTAAAAATTATTTTGTTGTAGTTGGACGTTGTCCTTTGATTATATCAACCATAAAATAAGGGGAAAAAGGCCGGTGCCACGGCTCACTTGGCTAATCCTCCCCCTGCGGTGGCGGTACCCCAGGTTCTAGTCCTGGTTGGGGCACCGGTTCTGTCCCAGTTGCTCCTCTTCCAGTCTAGCTCTCTGCTGTGGCCCAGAAAGGCAGTGGAAGATGGCCCAAGTGCTTGAGCCCTGCACCTGCAGGAGGAAGCACCTGGCTCCTGGCTTTGGATTAGCGCAGTGAGGGCTGTAGCAGCCATTTGGGGGTGAACCAACGGAAGTAAGACCTTTCTCTCTGTCTCTCTCTCTCTAACTCTGCATGTCAAAAAATAAAAAAATAAAAAATAAAATAAGGGGAAAAGACATTTCTTTTACATATGCACTCTATTCATTAAGACAAAATAAATTTGATTCAATTATAAGGAGTTTTGCAGCCCAGATCTGCTACTGCTTCTCCACTCCCTTCTTTTGTCCCATCACTACTCTTTGAATTTAAGAGCCTGACAGCATTTAAGAGCATGCAAACACTTGTCCCCACTGAAACCATTTAGTTCAGCATAAACCTTCTGTTCTTTTTCCTTAGAGTCATTGAAGCAGTCTATTAAATAAGAATTATTTAATGCAATTAGTTTGACTCTTAATACTAAATCTATACAAAGAAGCACCGCCGAAACTAAAATGAAGGTAAGAAATAAAGATTGTGTTCTACTTGAGGAAATATAGTTGATTCTGTTCTAAATGAGAGAAGTCGTTATTCAGATAGCTGCTTGGTATTCTATGAGCTACCAAGGCAGTGCTTTCTACTGTCCACTTTTCTTCTGGGACTATACTTTTGTATGTCTGAATTACAGTGACCCCAAGACCTCTGGAATAATGGGAGCCTGGTATGGTGAAATAAGATGACCCAGCCATACCTTTCTCCTTTCTGCTTCTTCTCCCTCACTACCCTGGTACTGAGATCAAATTAATAGAATGATAAGTGTTCATTAATTCTGAGGATGGATTCTATTTTTCATTGTCATTTGGTTTGGTTTTGAATATTAAGCAAGGCATATTTAACCCATTTGAATAGATTTCATTTTTGAACAGCTTTATGAGCACAACAACATTAAGTAGAAAGCTCAAAGAGTTCCTATGTACTCCCTGCTTACCCCCTACACACACACACACACACACACATACACAGAGTCTCCCACTATCAACATCCTACACCAGCCTGGTGAAGTTATTAGAATTTATGAGCCTACATTGCCACATCATTATCACCCAAATCCTGTAATTTTCATTAGAATTGACTCTTGGTTTTGGATATTCTATGAGATTTAACAATATATAATGACATGAAATCACCACCACAGTGTTACACAGAATTGTCTCTCTGCACTAAAAATCCTTTTAACTTTACCTGTTTATCTCTTTCTTATTCTTGGAATCATAGATCATTTTACTAGCTCCAGTCTGACTTTTCCAGAATTTTATGAAATCAAAATTATCCAGCATATATTTTCATGGCTTGGTAGCTCTTCTATTTTTAACCGTTAACTAATATCCCATTATCTGGATGTACTATAGTTTATTTATCCACCAATCTACTGGAGGTATCTTGATTTCTTCCAAGTTTTGAAAATTATTAATAAATTTCTGTAAATAGCCATGTACAGGTTTCTGTGTGAACATATGCTCCGTGGGAAATATCCAGGGGCTGGATTGTGTGGTCAGTGTATGCTTAGTTTTTAAGAAACTGCTAAATAATATTCCAAAATCACTGCACCATTTTGCATTCTCTTTAGCAATGAATAAGAATTCCTGTGGTTGCATATTCTCCCCAGCATTTGGTGGTGTTAGTGGACTCCTTTTTTGGCTACTCAAATAGGTATGTAGTAATATTTCACTGTTGTCTTAATTTGCATTTCCCTAGTGACATGGGAAGTGGGGTGTCTATGTATGAGCTTATCTTTTAGTGAGGTGTTGGTTCACATGCTTTTGGTTTTATTCCTTTCCTCTTCTCAGTGTAACCACCCTAGCTATGGTCTTTAACTTCTTCTATCAGAGCTTCTATAGTCATATAAATATAATATTGTAGTATCCTTTTTATGGCTATTGCAGGAATAAATGGTTACTATAGAAAAAAAATAAAAGAAAATTCATCTATAAGCTCACCAAACATATTCATCTTTTGGCCACGTCTACAGATTTTCACCTCTCTCTGCATCTCAACAATTAACTATTATTTGCAGGATATGTCAGGATTCACCAGCCTATCATTATAATTATAACAAAATACTTGTACATTGCAAACATTTTTATGGCTCAGACCCCATCAGCTTATTTGATATTAACTTTCCCTCTGGTGTCACCCAGATATTTTTTCTTGCTGCTGCCACATTGCAGGGAAGTCTTCCATTCGATTCTGCTGCTACTCAGAACCCTGGGCCTGTATAAAGAGAGAGTGATCTCACCTGGGCTGTTCTTCTCAGTGCCTTCCCCTCCCACCATACTCAGAGCAAAAACACAAACAACTGAGGCTAAATTATATAACCTTAAAAGGGATGTCACTAAAGTTCTTGAGATAAGGCAGGAGAATGTAATATATGAACGTTTGAATTCCTGCAACAATTTAAAACTACTCTGCTCCTTTTTAGGCTGTTCCTTGCCAAGATTCTCAGCTGTGTCCCTCCCAGTTTTGCTCTATTCTTCTACATGAGAACCAGTTACCACCTCTGCACTACCCAGAAGGCGATCCCAACAATTTCAAAATGAATTGATTTAAAAAAAAAAGTTTTATGCTAATTTACTTGAGAGACAGAATTACAGAGAGGGAGGGAGAGATGGAGATGGAGAGGGAGAGGGAGAGGGAGAGGGAGAGGGAGAGGGAGAAGAAGAGGGAGAGGGAGAAGGAGAGGGTGAGGGAGAGAGAGAGAGAGAGTCTCTTCCATCTGATAGTTCACTCTACAAGTGGCTGCAGCAGCCAGGGATGGGCCAAGCCAAAGCCAGGAGCCCAGAGCTTCTTCCAGGTCTCCCAAGTGGGTGCAGGGTCCAAGCACTTGAACCATCTTCCACTGATTTCCCAGGCACATTAGCAGGGAGCTGGATCAGAAGTGGAGTAGCCAGGTCTTCCACCAGTGCCCATATGGGATACCAGCTTTGCAGACAGCAGCTTAACCTGCTATTCCACAGCATCAGCCCCATGAATTTCATGTTAATTTATTTTTTGTGTGGTGGAATAAGATAGCAAGTCTATTTTTGTTTATTTGTTTGTTTAAAGGAAGACCATAATTGTCTGATATGAACTTCCAATGAGTCTAAAGTCCTATTTTTAGCATTTTATCCAAAATATATAATATATAAACACTTTTCTAAATAAGTAAGTATAAGCAATAGTAGCACCATATTATAATAATACATCACAAGTTTTCCTCCAAAGACAGAATTTTTTTATAGTCATCTTTATTACTCAGTTATTAACAAGACACCTTGGAACTAGAGTCAAATGAGTCATGCTTCTTGTATTCATCTTATTTCCTTGAAATTTGTGAGGTTCTTCTTTTTTTTAGTGCACTGGAAATTGTAGTCAAGCTTTATATTTAAGGAAAAAAATCCATTGTTAATGGATAGATATATGCAGAAGAAGGAAATCTGATTTTTTTTAGGCACCAGATGCTTCCAATAGTGATATTATGTAATGAAATAACTGCAGCAGTTAAGCTATATAATTTACCAATGTGGGCACTCGGGGATGCAGAGTCAGTGTAAACCAGCAGTTCTCTTGATTTTCTGAAGGGAGAATGACCACTGTTTGTTGTGCCTGTTAGAAGAAAACAAGAGTTTTCATTCTGTATGATCAAACACAAAGATAATGTCACAAGGATAATGAAATACTGAAGAGATTTTAAAAAAAAGATTCGTAAGTGTTCTCTGAACTTAAAGGAATGCTAACTCATCTGGTGACCAAAACATCATGATGAAAAGCAGTAACCTGTTCTATCCAGGTAGCAAATGAATGCTACTTCAGTGTCTTTTCCTCTCAGTGCTATTTTTTGTGGGTTGATATGTATATATGCAAACAATCCAAGCAGCAGGAAGGCTCCCTGGATAAAAAAGGACCCCACAGAAGACAAAGCATTACATACATAAAGGCAGGGTTTTTGTTCTCAGCAATTGTAGGCCTTTCTTCCCTCCCTGTCTGAAGCACATAGACATAATGAAATTGTCCACAGTGCCCTATCTATGTGAGGATTCTTTATCCAATTACTTTTGGAAAGCCTCTGTGTAAGTGGAGGGCTAATCATTTCATGGGCTTGAAGATTCACTAAGCAAAAGTAAATTCACTCAATTCATGCTGTTAAGGAAAAGGAAGCCAATTAAGTGAAATAATCCAGGGGGAAAGAGAGTGAGGATAAAAGAAAGAAAAAAGAAGTGAAGATCAAGCAGATTGACACTGCCATTTCTATTTAACATGACTTCAAAAAGGACAGGTGAGTCCCAGTAGAAAAAATACATATTGTAATAAGTGCTCTCTACTTGCATACATACTATAGGTTAGACTCTAGATGAAGTCGATTTTATATATTTTGTGCTATGACTTCATCAGCTAAATGTGTTTTTAATTTTAATATCTTCTCTGTTCCCAGTAACATTGAGGCAATCCTACCTATCATTCAATTTTATTGAAGGAAAGTTATTAATCATTCTCTCTGAAGTGATTAAAATAAACAAAGACTAACATTTATATGTTTAAGCAAAATCTTAGTCCTTAAATGTTTAATAAAGTAAAACAACACTAACACCTTTAATTTAGATTTTAGAAAATTTTAAAAGTCCACGGCTTTGGTGGCTGAAGGCTGGGTAACAACACAGTCTTAGTTAAGTTCCAGAGAAGCAGTCTAGGGCACCAATCCCAGTTTGGTTTTCTCATCATTAGGCAGGGATGAGTATATAAGGGGAGAAAAGTCTCGGATAAGATGACTAAGAAATCGGAGGATTCTAAGCCTGCTCTGCTGAAGGAAATTGGCGGCACCGGCTTCCAGTTAAATCATAAAGTAAGTTTCTCCACATCCTGGAAGCAACTATGAACAATGAAAGTGACATTTCCTTTTAATACCCTGTTTCTGGGAAAGTTTTTTCATAGGAAAAATAAGCTTGTGTAGATAGAATGCATGTGTTTGGTTCCGGTGAGTCACTAAGCTTCAGTTAGGCACGGTTTGGTCAGCTATTCTGCGATGGACCTTCTCTCTAGGGCCTCAGTTTGCATCAGCTGTTCCAAATTCATTCCCCATTTTCTCTCCTCTTTCTCATGTTTGCCTCTTCAATGAATCTTATCCATCAATCACCTCCACCCCAAACCTACTCCCAGTAATTTGTATCAACTGAGTAATTGAAAAGTTTTGCTTTGGCAATGAGCCCCTGTGTTATCAGGCACTCAATATACAAACACACAATGAAAATGAGCATGGAACTCTGATCTGCAACCTCTGAAACAACTGTCTAGGAAATCAAACCACAGCTTTTCCACAACTGGCTCAGAATGGTCAGTACTTGATCCGTTCTTACCAACTTCCCTGATGGTTGCCCCACTGCTCGCTTCCAACTTAGCAGCATTTAGAGAAAGCCAAAGCCTCTCAAACCAGTCAGAGAATGCCTCGCTTTCCTTAGACTGCCTCCAGGCTCTCCACGCAGCAATGTCTACTTGGAGCTTCCCTGAGATCTTCCTTTTTTCGCTGTAACTAGTGCTTTCCCACTGCACTTAATGTTTGATTCTCTGCCAGATGAAAACGAGAGCAGCTGATTCTGTTGCTGTTGCAACTTTAAATCAAAAGCCTCAGTTCTGCTTGTTTCAGTGATCTTATTAATTTCCAGAATATTACCTCTACTAGTATTTGTCTTGTAAACCTCTCATTCTTAATTTACAAAAGAATATTTTGTCTCTGCTTGAAAAATAAGGCAAGTACAGTCAAAGGGTGGGAAAGTAATTGTCTAAACTCTTTAAAAAAAGATGTGTTTATGTATTCATTTTTTAAAGGTAGTGCAACAGAGAGCGAGGGAGAGACAGAGACAGTTTCTGATGGTTGATTCACTCCCCAAATGCCCATCAACAGATGGCACTGGGACAGGCCTGACTCAGGAGCCTGGAACCCCAACTGAGTCTCCCACATGGTTGGCAAGGGATCAAGCTCTTTCGCCATCCTCTGCTGATCTCCTAGGCACATTAGCAGGGAGCTGGATAGGAATGGGAGTAGCTGGGACTCCAGCTAGCACTATGATATGGGATGCTTGCTTCTCAAGCCTGCTGTGCCACAATGCTGGCTTCTGTTTAAATTCTCGAGAGATGCATAGAACAGATGATGGTCTAGATCTGCTTTCTGCAGGACTGATGGGGAAAGAGCTTACAGATCTCCACAGACTTGTGAGGGCATTTGGCAATGACTGTGCTCTGGTTTACGGAAATGACTCTGCTGCACAGCTGCTCCTCATCTCCAGCTCTCCCTCTCTCAAAAACGGAAGGCATTTTCTTTTACCACCCCTCCCTTGGTGCTGATACTTAGAAGTGTACAACAGTTTCCTTCTAAAATGATTGTATCTCCTATGTAAGAGTATGTGCGAATTTTCATTTCCTTAACTAACATTTTAAGATGTAGTCATGAGTGAAGGAACCGAGATTAAGAGAATATGAAAGATTTAATCAATAACGTGATTTCGTATGGAGTAATCCATTTTGATTTTATTTTAAAGACCATCTGTTTTCTCTTATTATGCAATACTGATCCTATAGCTGCCCCTTCTATTTTTTTCTCATATGGATGTTCATTCTCTCCTATATGGATAATTATAGCTTGTTTTGCCCACTATTTGAAGGATCCACATTGAGATTGGTCAGTATAGATTTAATGAATGATTAAAGAATACATTTTTGCTTTATTTATTTATAAAAATTTTAGATCTAAACATATTCCGACAAAAGCCATCTTTTTACTTTAGAAGGCCTGGGATCAATTAATAGTCTATGCATTGCCTTTCTTTTTTATCATTTATATAAATTTAATTTTTAAATTTAGCATTTCTTAACATTTTGCCACATGCACTTCATATGTACATACACATATATTTATTTTTTATTACAAATGGGATAATAATGCCACAGAATGTGAGATTTATGACAATGATGATAATGATTCATACATTGTCATGAACTTGGCATAATTCAGCTTAATAATATTTATATCTACATATTAAATGATATGACATCCTAACAATTTTATACTGTCTCTTTATATACATATATACATACATATACATTAATGTCCACAGATAAGAGACAGCATATGATATTTATCTTTCTAGATCTGATTTATTTTACTTATCATAGTGATATCCAGTTCCACCCATTTTACTGTATATGTTGCCTTTCTAACTTTCATCCTAGCATTTTAATACAATTGAAATGAATATAAAGTGTTCACTATAAAATACATGTAAAAGAACTAATTGCCAAAATATTTATATCCTAAACACAGTGATTATTTTCATATTTTTGAATGAATTAGAATGTACTTATTATTATCCTGTTGGTGATGATTAGGAATAGTTATTTCAAAGCTTCCATGTTAGTAAGTTAGGAATGTGAGAGTATATTCATTATTCAGAAATTTAGAAAAGAAACACAAATTGTTATCCTATGATATGGGTGCAGGGGCAAAGATACAATGAAAAAATAAAAAGAGGAGCCAGTGCTGTGGCTCAGCAAGCGAAACCTCTACCTACAGTAACAGCACCGATATGGGTGCCAGTTCAAATCCCAGATGTTCCACTTCCAATCTAGCTCCCTGCTAATGTGCCTTGGGAAAGCAGGAGAGGATGGGTCAAGTCCTCGGTCCCCTGCACTCATGTTGGAGACCTCTAAGAAACTCTCAGCTCTTGGCTTCAGCCAGGCTCAGTCCCAGCCGATGTGGCCATTTGAGGAGTGAACCAGAGGATGCAAGATTTCTTTCTTTCTTTTTTTTTTATTTTTTCTTATATGTTTATTTGATTTTTTTAAACTTTTATTTAATGAATATAAATTTCCAAAGTACAACTTATGGATTACAATGGCTTCCCCCCCATAACGTCCCTCCCACCCACAACCCTCCCCTTTCCCACTCCCTCTCCCCTTCCATTCACATGAGGATTCATTTTCGATTCTCTTTATATACAGAAGATCAGTTTAGCATACATTAAGTAAAGATTTCAACAGTTTGCTCCCACACAGAAACATAAAGTGAAAAATACTGTTTGAGTACTAGTTATAGCATTAAATCTCAATGTACAGCACACTAAGGACAAAGATCCTACATGAGGAGTAAGTGCACAGTGACTCCTGTTGTTGACTTAACAAATTGAAACACTTGTTTTGGCCTCAGTAATCAACCTAGGCTCTTGTCATGAGCTGCCAAGGCTATGGAAGCCCCCTGAGTTCGCTGACTCTGATCATATTTAGACAAGGCCATGGTCAAAGTGGAAGTTCTCTCCTCCCTTCAGAGAAAGGTACCTCCTTCTTTGATGACCGTTTTTTCCACTGGGATCTCACTCGCGGAGATCTTTCATTTAGGTTTTTTTTTTTTTCCCCCCCCAGAGTGTCTTGGCTTTCCATGCCTGAAATACTCTCATGGGCTTTTCAGCTGGATCCGCATGCCTTAAGGGCTGATTCTGAGGCCAGAGTGCTGTTTAGGACATCTGCCATTCTATGGGTCTGCTGTGTATCTCACTTCCCATGTTGAATCATTCTCTCCCTTTTTGATTCTATCAGCTAGTATTTGCAGACACTATTCTTGTTTATGTGATCCCTTTGGTTCTTATTCCTATCATTATGATCAATTGTGAACAGAAATTGATCACTTGGACTAGTGAGATGGCATTGGTACATGCCACCTTGATGGGATTGAATTGGAATCCCATGGTATGTTTCTAACTCTACCATTTGAGGTAAGTCAGCTTGAGCATGTCCCAAATTGCACATCTCTTCCCTCTCTTATTCCCACTCTTATATTTAACAGCGATCACTTTTCAGTTAAGTTTCAGCACTTAAGAAGAATTGTGTATTGATTACAGTATTCAACCAAAAGTATTAAGTAGAACAATCAAAAAAATACTAAGAGGGATAGCATATTAAGTTGCTCATCAACAGTCAGGGTGAGGGCTGATCAAGTCACCGTTTCTCATAGTGTTCATTTCACTTTAACAGGTTTCCTTTTTGGTGCTCAGTTAGTTGTCACCTATCAGGGAGAACAAGTGGTATTTGTCCCTTAGGGATTGGCTTATTTCACTCAGCATAATGTTTTCCAAATTCCTAACAGGGATCACTTTTCAATTAAAATTTAAACACCTAAGAATAATTGTGTGTTAATTACAGAGTTCAACCAATGGTACTAGAACAAAAAAAAAAATACTAAAATGGATAAAGTATTACATTGTACATCAACCATCAGGACAAGAGCTGATCAAGTCACTGTTTCTTCTCTCTCTTTCTCTCTCTCTCTTTCTCTTCTCTCTCTCTCTCCCATCTCTCCCTCTCTCTCTGTAACTCTGCCTATAAATAAATAAATAAGCTGTTGTTTGAAAAGGAGAAAAAGGAAAACAAAGAAGTTAAAAAATTGCAGTGGTATTGACTAATTTTTTGCTTTTTGTTTGCTTTTTTATGAGGATATTGGAATAAAGTTAAAATTACAGATTTGGTTACGTATTAAAACATAGAAGATCTTTACCTGCATACTTCTTCTTTTTTTTTTTTTTTAATTTTTTGGACAGGCAGAGTGGACTGTGAGAGAGAGAGACAGAGAGAAAGGTCTTCCTTTTTTGCCGTTGGTTCACCCTCCAATGGCCGCCACGGCCGGCGCACTGCGCTGATCCGAAGGCAGGAGCCAGGTGCTTCTCCTAGTCTCCCATGGGGTGTAGGGCCCAAGCACTTGGGCCATCCTCCACTGCACTCCCTGGCCATAGCAGAGAGCTGGCCTGGAAGAGGGGCAACGGGGACAGAATCCGGCGCCCCGACCGGGACTAGAACCTGGTGTGCCGGCGCCGCAAGGCAGAGGATTAGCCTAGTGATCCGCGGCGCCGGCATATAATTGTTCTTAATCTCTGTCTCTCTCTCTCTCACTGTCTAAATCTTTCTGTCAAATAAATAAATAAATAAAATTTTAAAAAAATAGACAGCAGTAGTTTCACAGTCATCTTGATATACTTTAAGTATTATCCTAGGAGGGGAGACAGCATCATGCCATTAACTTATTAACATATTTATTGTTCATTAAATAATAGAAAAACAAATGAATAAGTGAATGAATGAATGACAGAATTAATGAGCAGAAAGAAGGTCAAATAATAGACTTTATTAGAAAATAAATATCAGCCCCTTATAAAGAATACTACTGTAATGGTTTGAGCTGTCCTCAGAGGTTCAAACATCAGCAAATTGACAAGGCTGGGTTGAAAAACCACAGGACAGCTAATTTTCATTAAGTATCATTGAAAAGAGGTCGTGGTTCTGATGAAATGTATTTGTGTTATAGCTAGACAGTATAAAAGCTGGTTTCCAAATTAATAATTTTTTTTTTTACTTCTCATGAAATGATGAAACAAATTTTAGCATATGGAATCATTTTTAAAATGAAAATTAGTTTGTGAAATAGATGAAATATACATTTATGTATGTATTTCCAACTGTTTTGACATAAGCAAACCAGAATACAAAATTCTATTCATATTTATGCTTATGTCTGCTTATTCCCATCTAGAAGTATCACTACATACTATTCCTAGCTAGAAATATCACTTATCTCTAGTACCAATTCCAAAGCAGATCCATGGCAACCAATGACCGTGCACAGCAAGGTCACCAGTTGACCCAATGTGCAATATGTTGTTTTGTGAAGCAGGGATTTAAATCTGTGTTAGTGTACTTGTATCATGTGCATTTTTTAAAGATTTATTTATTTTACTTGAAAGAGTTAAAAAGTTACCAGAGAGAGAGAGAGAAAGAGAGAGGTCTTCCATCCGATGGTTCACTCCCCAATTGGCCACAACGGCTGGAGCTGCGCCGATCCGAAGCCAGGAGCCAGGAGCTTCTTCTGGGTCTCCCATGTGAGTACAGGGTCCCAAGGACTTGGGCCATCTTCCACTGCTTTCCCAGGCCATACCAGAGAGCTGGATAGGGAGCGGAGCAGCCGGGTTTTGAATCAGCGCCCATACGGGATGCTGGGCACTTCAGGCCAGGGCGTTAACCCGCTGCGCCACAGCGCTGGCCCCTATCATGTGCGATTTAACTTATGCATTTTTCCCTGCAGAAAGTCTTCCTTCTACTCTTAATATTCTAAATTTTGTTAGCATTATGACTGTATTGACAATTCAACATCTTCTGTGAGTCAAGTAATACACTATTTAAGACAAAATAAACCTTATTGTCATTTGAATTAAGTGACTTTGAAGATAGTAACAGTAGAGAAGCACTTTTACTAGGGAAACATTTTAACAAAATGGGGCTTGCCATAGGGTTTCTGTCCTCTTTAACCTCTGCTTTCTACCATGTCAGGATACAGAGTTCTTTTCTTCAGAGGTTGCACACTAGATACCAAGGTCCAGTGCTTTGATCTTGAGCCTCCATTCTCCAGAACTGCAAGAAATGCATTACTGTTTTATATTAACTTCCAGCGTTTGGCATTCTGTTACATCAGCACCGACAGACTAAGGTAATCTCATATGGATTGGACCCGAATAAGTTTTCTTTTTTTTGAAATTCTAAAAATATTTAAAATATGCATATATTTTGGTGGCGTTGTCTTCAGAATATTATTTGAGACCCACTACTGTTAATGTATATTGCTCCAGTTCACACATTTTCGTTGCTGCCATGAGGAAGTACACATCACCAAATTGATCTACAAAGTAACACTGCCCAAGAAAAATCACTCTCACCAAGCGCATATGGGAGTTTGTTGTTCATTTATTCTCTAAAATCTCTGAGGTAGAACTTTTTGCATTCAGTATCATGGACGTGAAATAGACTCTTGATCTTTTCAAAGTTGTATTATGGGGCTTTTAAAGGGAGTTTATTTCCTCCTATGGGAAATACCTTTAGATGTCATTTGTCTATTTTCCTCTTTGGTTACATGGTCATTTCTCTTAAAATTTTGTTTTATTTTAAACCTAATCTTTAACATTATTTGATAATACATATACAGATACATTCTCAAAGTTCTGTACTGAGTTTTGCCATACTTCAATCAATGGAATTTTTTAAGATTTTAATACAATTTATTTTTTTTGAAATTTATGGCTCAGAATCCACCTCTGACTTGATAAATCTTTTCATCAAAAAAAAATCAATCCATTTGGACTTTACTTTTGGGTACAATGTAAATTTTTGTCATAAATCTATGGAATTCCCTAGTTTCTGTTAATCCTAAATGATAATTTTACGACATATAAAATTTTCATATAAAAGTATAAATCTATATCATTTTACCTGTCTTTATTCCTATACCATGCTGCATTTATTGTAATTTGTAGTAAATCTGCACATCAGGTAGGAAAAAGTTGTATCTTGCTCAATTTTGGTTATATCATAGTTATCCCTGGCCATTTCTTTCCTTATAAATTTTAGAATACATTTTTAAAATCCCACAATAATTATTGGAATTTTCATTGGAAAACATTCAGTCTATATAAATTGGAAAAACAACTGATAAGTAAGATATTTATGGTTTGTACCTATGTATATGATACAGGTATAACCTTACAGGAATTTAATGTTTGATAATTTTCTCCATAAAAGTCTTACATGTTTTATTGCACATTTTATCTCTATTCTTTTTATTTTAGCTTCTGTAATATATAATATATTTTATAAATCTGTATCATTGCCATTAGAAGATAAATTCAGTAAATTATAACTTTTGTTGTTTACAAAGAAATAAATTTTATATTTCTTGCTAATTTAATGTATGATTAAATTGTAAACTTTAATTAATTAGTAGAAAATTCTTAATATTTGGTAAGCTTTTCTACATAGACTAATAACTGTTTTATGCATTTACATGGATGTGTTTTATGGCAAATAAAGCATGCCTTAATCATCTTTTTCAGAAAGACTTTTTATTGACTATCTGCCACATATCAGACTGCCACTTGTGCACTAGAATTTGTGATGCAAATAAAAAAGGGGGAGACAGTAAATGCCAACCAGTATATGGTGTGTGTCGGGTACAGTGCCAGTTTCTCTGAGGTCATCATCACTGATAAGATTCTGCAATTCCTACTATGTGCGGTGTGAAGCCACAGCTTCAGAAATGACATAATTTTCATTGCTTGTCAGTGGAGAATCTGACTTTGAGTTCAAATATGCTTGACTTGAAGACAGTTTAGGTCTTCCAGAAACTTGTGACTTGAAGTTCAATTGCAAAATTATGGATCAAAGACACATGATTTGCATCTTTTATGACAAGGGACATCTATATGCATATCACGTCTTTATGGTTAACAACTGTCTTCATTAATATGATTCCACTGGTCTCATCCCAGAGGAGGAAACAAGCCATGTATTCTTCAGTTCTTGATACCTAGTGTTAACACCCAGCAACAAATAATATTCCACTGATTTTTTGTTCTCTATTTATATATGTCCCAGGAACCATCTTTCTCAGATTAAAATTTGATAACCAAGGATTTGTGAGCACAGAGTTATTGAGTTCAAGTAACAGGGATAATTTAAATTTTACACTTGACTAGCTCTCATGTCTTTTTCCCCAAAAGATATAATTTGATTCTAATAGTTTTCCTTTCTCAAGAATTAAATTTGTGATTCTAATATTTCCATTAACTCACCTCAAATTGATAATAATATAATACCATTAAAAGGACATACACTACTCAAAAGAAAACAATACAATGAAAGAAATTGATTGCCCTACAATCTTGTGTTTTTTTTTTTTTTTTTTTTTGTCTGTGTGCTAGAGAAATAAAGTCATTTTTTTCCTTCATCCACTTCACTGTATTGGAAACGCTTCATAGTTCAGGCTTTGTTTCTTTACTTCACATTTCACTTTGTGTGAAGCAGACTTCATAGAAAATGAGACATAGATACAGGCTGTCTGAGACTGATAGAGAAGAAAAATCTCTCAAGCTTATGTCAGGTGTCTGACACAGCCACTAATACTGTGTATCTCTCTTTTTGCAAAGTCACACCAAGACCAAAGTAGAAATTACACACATTACTGTTGGGTAGCACTGGGTCAGAAAAACACATTATATACATTATTATTCCACCATTAACTTTCAAGAGGTTTTATAACCACTATTCTCTAATTTTTCCTAATGGTTTGTGTTACTGATAGTTCTGTATTAAATCATAGCATAAACTCTTATGTCACTTTAGGCCATCTTTATATTATGTACTCCTACTAAGTAAGTTAGTTTTTGCTTCTATTCAAAATGACCATAAAAATCTCCCAAGTTCTCTGAATGTATCATGTATCTGAAAGTCTCTGTGTAGTCAAAAATGAGTCTCACAATATCTCCTATTTACATGGCATAATATTGTCAAATTGTGACAGACACTGTATGATAATAAGTAAGAAGTGTGCTTATGCGTTCTAATCATTTCTTGTCACTAGATTAGCCTTCTCCAAGTGGGAAAATTTGGGGTTTTTCAACTCTGAGTTTGAAAATTCAGCTCTGCCCACTAGCCATATGAGGCCTGGGCCAGTATCTAACATCTGTGTCAATTTGTGTTCTCATCTCCATAATAGGGAAAAATGGCCATTACAAACAATATTTCAAGTACAAAGTGAAATAAAGCATGATATCAAGAATATAATAAAAGCTCATTAATTTCTAATTATTTTAGTCATTAGAAGCATCCTTTTGGATACCAGATTGTTTTACTGGCTGAGATGTAAGTCACAGTTAACAAGTAAGATTTTAATCATCATAGCTTCTTTAATAAAATAGAAGGCTAATGCATGCTACATGGTATATTATCTTACTGCCTTGCCCTTCTTCAGACATCATTGCTTAGTAACTTCCTCCCTTGCTGGATGGAGCTACTTTCTTAGGTTCTTCTTCAATGCTATGCCACAAAGATTTGGTTTGACTTTGAATTTACAATCAGAGATTACTATCACTGAGAATAAGCAGGAATTGGGCTTCAGAGTGTGGTCACTTTCCAGGAAATGTGAATCCACTTGGCTATGGATCCACAAGAATAGGAATGGCAGCTTATTTATGGGCAGAATATTTAAGGGACCTCTACAACTTAATTTAAAAAATACCAATTAAAATGATCACGGACCTTCTATAGTCAATTCCTCAAACGATATATACATAAAATCATCGATAAGCATATGAAGAGATGCTTCAACATCATTAGTCAAAATCAAATTCACCATGTGATAGCACTTCAAGGCCTTTTGGATGGCCAGTATCCAATGAACAAAATCTAAGAAATGTTGTTGATAATGTGGAAAAATCAGAATCCCTGTGCGTTGTTGGTGGAAATGTACAATGATAGAGCCATTATGAAAATATTATGGAGGTTTCTCAAACAATTAAAAATAGAACTAGCATATGACCCAGAAAACACACATCAGGCTAGAAATTCAAAAGAATACAAAGAGAATCTTGAAGAGATACCTGTTTTTTTTTTTTTTTTTTTTTTTTTTTTTGACAGGCAGAGTTAGTGAGAGAGAGAGAGACAGAGAGAAAGGTCTTCCTTTTGCCTTTGGTTCACCCCCCCAAATGGTTGCTATGGCAGGCATGCTGCGCTGATCCGAAGCCAGGTGCTTCCTCCTAGTCTCCCATGAGGGTGCAGGACCCAAGCACTTGGGCCACCCTCCACTGCCTTCCCGGGCCACAGCAGAGAGCTGGACTGGAAGAGGAGCAAGCGGGACAGAATCCAACGCCCCAACCGGGACCAGAACCCAGGGCGCTGGCGCTGCAGGCAGAGGATTAGCCTAGTGAGCCGCAGCGCCAGCCAGAGATACCTGTACTCTTATGTTCATTGCAGTGTTATTCACAATAGCCAAGGGGTGGAAATATCTCAAACCTCTATTGACAGACAGATAAATGGATACGCAAAATATAGTATATACTTTTAATGTACAATATGATGTTATACAGCCTTAAAAAACAAGATCTGGCATGGACAAATTTTCAGTTTGTTATGATTAGTGAAGTAAGTCAGTCACAAAAGGAGGAATGATGCTTGATTTCAGCCACACGGGATGTCCAAAGTAGTTCTGAGGTCAAAACCTGCAGAAACAGAAAGTAGAAGGATTATTCTCAGCGGCTGAGGTTGGAGCAAAGGGCAATTAGTGCTTATCAGATACAGTCAGTTTTCCAAGACGAAACAGATGTAGAGATCTGTTATACAATACTGTGAATATACTTAAAACTACAGAATTTTGCACCTAAAAATGGTTGAAATAAATTTCATGCTATGTGTTTTTTATCACAATAATAATTATATTCTACTTGAAGTTACATACTGTTCTTAGCAATATGTTAGCAAGTATAAAAATATATTTCCCTTCTTTCATTTTACACATATTCTCTTTCCTCAAGACAAAGAGTTGTAAAATACAGAGAAACTCACACACTTGCTTTTCTGTTTTCGGGGAAGGTGTCCTGATTGACTTATGTTTGTTTGTTTTTTTTTTTAAGATTTATTTATTTATTTGAGTTAGAGTTACACAGAGAGAGGAGAGGCAGAGAGAGAGAGAGAGAGATCTTCCATCTGATGGTTCACTCCCCAGATGGCGTCAACGGCCAGAGCTGCGCCTATCTGAAGTCAGGAGCCAGGAGCTTCTTCTGGGTCTCCCACGTGGGTGCAGGGGCCCAAGGACTTGGGCCATTTTCTACTGTTTTCCCAGGCCATAGCAGAGAGCTGGACAGGAAGCAGAGCAGCCGGGTCTTGAACCGGCGCCCATATGGGATGCTTGGCATTTCAGGCCAGGGCGTTAACCCACTGCGCCACAGCACCAGCCCCTTATGTGTTTCTTGACTATGATTGAAAGGTGATAATGTTTCTATGTTCTCATAATGAGATATTACCACACAGAAGCAGAACCAAAACCCTGCAGCTTTACTTCCAAAGTTATACACAAAGTTGAAATCTAAGGTTGTGTCAGTTTTCCATTTCTGGAGTTGGTGTTATTATATTTCTTACCATCTCTAAAGAGGAAAAATTGAGAAAATATCGGGGGAGAGGACATTAAGTATGCCTCAGGTTGTGTATCACTCTCCTTTGTTACGGGGCCAACACTGGTAACTAATCAATGACAAAGGACAGAGGTGAATCTAAAACCTCTCAAACAGCAGTATGTGTTTTATACTGAAGTTAAGTTTAAGCTCAGTTTCCTTAGCAAATTTCCCACATGCTGGGATCAGCATTGCGGTGCAGCAGCTTACGGTCACTGCTTTGGAATGCATGAAATCTCTTTTTATATTAATGTATTTTGAAAAAAAAAAAGGCAGTCCAACTTTAGGTCTCTTTCTATTGGTTGAACCTTTCTAAGCTTGTCTGTCTCTGAGCTCTTCATTATTTTCCAAGAAATTGCTCCCTGGTGATAGAATTTAGAGAACAACAATTGTAGAGAATGTTGACAGAGTCATTCAGTGTGAATGAGTGCCTTCATCCATCGGAGAAATTCTTCTGTCTTTAAATTGCATAAAATTGTTGGAGAACATATTTAAATGTATTTCTGAGATGCCCTGGTAATCCAATTCCATTAGGTCTGCGATGGGTCTTGTGAAGTTTTATTTCTAGCAAATTCTCAAGTAATGCTGTTATTATTGATCATATCTCTTGATAATGGAGCTAGTGACAATTCTAGGTTATTTTTTGACATATTTTAGAGTACAAGTTCTTTCCTCAGGTACAATCTTACTTTATATGTTCATATTGAAAATGATAGATACATTTCTCAGCTAACAGTGATGTCTTATATGTGTGACAAGGAGTCAAGGAGCGCAAGGCAACATTTTTGTGTATCTCTGACAATGATGTAATTCCACACACTCTCCAAAGGTGGTCGAATGTCAACTGTTACATACTTTTTTCTTTCTTTCTTTCTTTCTTTCTTTTTTTTTTTTTTTTTTTTTTTTGACAGGCAGAGTGGACAGTGAGAGAGAGAGACAGAGAGAAAGGTCTTCCTTTGCCATTGGTTCACCCTCCAATGGCCGCCACGGCTGGCACGCTGCGGCCGGCGCACCGTGCTGATCCGATGGCAGGAGCCAGGTACTTATCCTGGTCTCCCATGGGGTGCAGGGCCCAAGCACTTGGGCCATCCTCCACTGCACTCCCTGGCCACAGCAGAGAGCTGGCCTGGAAGAGGGGCAACCGGGACAGAATCTGGCGCCCCGACCGGGACTAGAACCTGGTGTGCTGGCGCCGCAAGGCGGAGGATTAGCCTAGTGAGCTGCAGCGCCGGCCAACATACTTTTAAAACCCCATATTACAATGGCTCAACATCTTCTCCTTAAATTTACCCACATGGAAATACAGCATTCCTAAAACCATCCCCTGTACTAAACTTCCCCACAGAGGGGACATCACTTACAAACAAGCTCATTAGGTGAAATCAGTCATAGCTTTCATTTTGTTCTCTCTCTCAAGCGTGACTTCCAACTTCCAGTCTATTTCAGGAGCCTTTTTGGCTATTTAAAATCATTTTCAATAGTACAAAGGCTTATTTTAAAGTGCCATTTTTATGTTCAATAATGCTAGTTTTATTAAATATCAAATATTCTACTAGATTAATCAATAAGCTCAGAGCAAATTTTGATAGTGTTAATGGATTGAGTGTCTTGATAAGACTGAGAAATAATTTAGATAATGATTTCATGACATTTGGGTACCTCGGTTCATAATTAGGCCTGCTGTTCCCCTATAATGTCCTCAAAATGTTGAACAATTTTTCTGTGTCCATCCTGCATATCACCAACAAAAGTCCTATTGGTATTGAGGAGCCAGAAAATGCTAATAAAATCAAAGGAGGCTTAAGGAAAATCATACATAGGAAAGGCACTGGACAAGAAAGGTAGGAAGAAGTTGCCTTCTTTTAGGCTCAGTTACTACTGGTGAGGCTCCAGGCATCTTTGATTAAGAAACAAGAAAATAAATAAAAACAGATGAGCATCCTAAAAGTAGTATTGAACAGAAGATGAATTGGCAATTACTCAAGAAACAGAAGGTTACAATTTCTGTAGTCACAGAAAATAGGATCCTGCTATAAATATCTTTTTTCCCTATTACACTGTATAAGTATCTAACTATAGAGAATTAGGTCAAATACTAGAGAATTCATAGAGAAAGAAGTTTTTGGAACAAAATATTGTAGCAGTCCTGGATTGCTGGGTATTGACGAATTTCCTCCAATATTTAGCATCTGAAATCAAATTAAATGTTGTTTCATTGTTGTTGATGATGGCTGATGGGTCACAGTATCTCACAATGCCACAGTCAAACACCTCTGAAGACTTGGCTGGCTTTGGAGGACACGTTTCAATACCCTTGTGTGTGACAGTAGGCAGGAAACTTCAGGTTATCTTTCTCCTCTTACATTTTGCAATAAGTAGCAAAAAAGAAAGATACATTTTTATACTTTGTCTAGGAATATCTTTAGTTAGCTCACCCAGTTAGTACACTACTAAAATTTTCTGTAAGTACATTATATAGATTCCCTTTCCTCTTGCTTGTAGTTTCCTTTAAGACCACAAGACTTTGAGATTAAGAGCTCCTTAAAAGACAACACTTGAGATGTGTGAGGGAATTGAGGGAGGTAGTCATAGATATACTTTGGAGAACATTTCAATTAGGAGAAACAGAATCACGAGTGCACTGAAATAGGCATGTTCAGCATATTCAAGAAATATTAGAAATACCAAAATGGTTGCAGCAGGTCACTGATGCTCTATCCAAATTTTAATAAGAATCTTGATGAACTGCTCAGATTTACAGATGGAGTTAGTCACATTACCTTTGGAACAAATGCTTGAGCAGACATTATAGATGAATTAATTAATCATAAATATCATCAGACTGTATTATAGATTAGAAGAGGTCAAATATGCTTGGAGGTTTGAAATGAGAGGGCGATAAAGACAACTGAATGCGATAGTTTCTTAATCTATGAATCTATTTTACATCTCTACATTGTATCCCATAAGTATACAAAATTATCACTTGTCAATTAAAATAACTAAAAAAAACCCATCTCTGATAGGGCAGTCTGTCTACACCAATTATGGTTTATACATTTTTTTTTTTTTTTGACAGGCAGAGTGGACAGTGAGAGAGAGAGAGACTGAGAGAAAGGTCTTCCTTTACCGTTGGTTCACCCTCCAATGGCCGCGGCGGCCGGTGCACTGCAGCCGGCGCACCGCACTGATCCGAAGCCAGGAGCCAGGTGCTTCCTCCTGGTCTCCCATGCAGGTGCAGGGCCCAAGGACTCCACTGCACTCCCGGGCCATAGCAGAGAGCTGGACTAGAAGAGGGGCAACTGGACAGAATCCGGTGCCCCAACCGGGACTAGAACCCAGTGTGCCAGAGCCGCAAGTGTAGGATTAGCCTATTGAGCCACAGCGCCGGCCCATGGTTTATACATTTTAACATCTGAACATTAGCTTTATGCTTCCAGGGGCTATTCCATCAGAGTTCTGGAAGCCACTTCTTCATTCCTTTTCTAAATAATTACTAAAGTTCCAATCCTCCTCGTAGCACTTGGGAAATAGAGTGAATAAAAGAACCAAATCCTTGCCTTCTTGAAACTTTTTTCCTTATGGATCCAAACTGCATACTACTATTGATTTTATGACAACCCATGTGTCTGTAATTCTCAAGATCTAAAATCATTAACATTTGATTTTAAAACCAAAGATGTGCATTTGTAGATTATCAGATTGTAATGATGATAAATATATCATTGGTCCACCATGTTTTATAATTACATTTTGAGATTAAAGTATGTCAATGAAAGATACGTGCATTTTATAGACATTTCCTCTTTAAAATCTTGTTTGAAAACTGAAAGTTACATTGTAACTTTCTTTATTCATATTTATACCAGTGACCTGGTTCTCACTACAAAATATATGAATCAAAAGGAAAGGTTTACAGATGAGAAAAAAAAAAAACAGATAATACCTGCTGAATATAGAGAAGTAAATGATGAGTATCTTGTTGGCAACTAGGCATGTTTTGTCCTCCTATTCAGTGAGGGAAATGACAACTTAGAGAGATGAAAGAACTCACTTGAAGCATCACAGACACAGTATTGAAATTTAGGCTTTTATTCTCAGTCCTGGTTCCTTTTTCATACCACACAGATTCAGTTATTATTCTGTGAGGAGGATTCATGCCCTTTAGTCTCAAGCATCTGTGACAGTTAGCACCAGAGATGACCTGTTAATCTCATTGTGTTCCAAGGTATTATTTCTAGAATTTTTTTTGAGACTACGGATTAGGGGAGCAAAAGTTGAGACCCAGCTATACTTCACAATTAATAATGCAACATCTTCCAGATTCTTACAGACTGTGCTTCATTTTCTAATGATAGATTTTTTTTTTTCAGTTTCTAAGGAGTTGGTACAGGAACCAAGATTGGAGTTTGGTTTTCTCCAAATTGAGCAATATTAGATTACATTTTGTCTTCATTTTGCCATGCAATTGCCTGGAATTATAAATAGTACTAATATGATTGTTGTTATTCACTTTGATATACATATGTTTACTAAAACCAACTTAAAATAATTAAATAATTTTAATTTGATTTTTAACCTTTTAAGAAGGCTAAAATAAGAGAGATCTAATTTGGAAAACAAAGCCTCTCAGGATGCCAAGTCAAATTTAATCCACATAACAAGTTAGATATTAATTTGACTGGAGACACATTTCTATGAATAACTTCATGTCCTAAAAACAGATGAAAATTGTTAATCCTATGCTTTAGAGACTTGGAATTAGAAACATTTTTGATAGACCAAGAAACCTGGATTCAGGTTCAGTGGATAATTCTCCAAAAGGAACATTTATTTTCCATGGTATGCACCTACCTTTCTTTTTCATTTATATACCTTTCTCCACATTTCAAGCAGTAGGAAAATTTCATTACAGGTAGTACTTGTGAGAAAAAGGAATTTATATAGTGTCTTAAATTACTTAAAATAGGAAAAATAGCTGCATGACCTATTAATAAAAGCACTAATAAAAATGATATAAAATGGCTGCAATGATTTTGTGTTTGCCATTACAATACCCTATTCTGAGTGCTTTAAACTCAGTAACTTATTTAGAAATCCACACATGACTTACCATCACCATTTCTATTTTACCAATGAAGAAATTAACAAAGGGGGAGTTTCAGTATTTTTACCTAGGATTCCTAAATGTTAATGTTGGAGTGAGGATTTGAACTCAAGTACCTGTAAGAAATGCTAGGAAAACTCTGAGTGTTTATGATTTTTTCTAAGTCAATATTTACAGGGTTAATAAAAGCTTCCCTTCAAATAGGAAAGATTTTTTTTTAACTTTTCCCTAAACTCAATTAGTGGAAAAATAATTATCTTTCTTTCTTCTTTGTTCGCTATTAGAGAGTTGATCCATATATTGAATACATGCCTTTTGAGAATTGATATTAGAGGTGTAAGAGTGAACATGGCATATATCTTTATCTCCAATGGCTTACAACTAAATTGGCAAAAAATATAAGAAGGGACAGTCCTTCTCAAGGACAAACAGAATAGTGCCTTAAGAGATTACAGGAGACGTTCATAATATGGTCTTGGTGAGGATGTTGAAAGTCTGTCTGGAGATCTTCAACAGAAGAGACTTAATTAACATTCACTATTCCTTCCTCTTTATGCCATTACCTTATTCACTCAGCAATTAATGTGGGTCTAAAATTTTGCTAAGCAAACTTCGAGGCAAGTTAACATTATTATGGGGAGAGACAAATATAAATTAATTTTATAACAAGTACAATCATTATGGAAAACAGTATGGAAATTCCTCAGAATCTGAAAATAGATTACCATATGACCCATACATCTCACTCCTGGGCCTTTACTCAAAGGAAATGAAATGCTCATTTGAAAGACGTATCTGCACTCCATGTTTATAGCAGCTAAATTCACAATAGCTAAGATATGGAATTAACCCAGATGTCTATCAACAGAAGACTGCGTTAAGAAAATGATGTACATATACACAATGGAATGCTACTCAGCAATAAAAAACAATGAACTTTTGCCTTGTGCAACAAAATGTATGTAATTGGAGACCATTATTCCTAGTGAAATAAACCAGTCCCCAAAAGATAAATATCATGTTTTCTCTGATTTGTGGTCAGTAATAAATAGAGTACAACAGTATAATGTACATAGGTGAAATTGACATTTGGAGATTTGATTATTGTTTATAGCCCTCTTCTATTACTCTTGAAGAACAATGTTTTTTCTACTTACCACTTGTTTAATTCTTTATTTATGGAGAATGAAGTTTGTGGTTATAATGTAAATTGAAAGTATGTCATTGCAAAATTTGGTTAACTTTATTCCAAGGTATTTAATTTTTTGTAGCTATTTTGAATGGGACTGATCTTACAAGTTCTTTCTCAGTCATGACACTATTTAAGTATACAAAGACTATAGATTTACGTGTGTTGATTTGATATCCTGCAACTTCATCAGACCCTCTCACGCTTTCTAATAGTGTCTTGGTGTAGTCTTTTGGTTCCTCTTTATATAGGATTATGTCATCTGCAAATAGGGATAATTTGACTTCCTCCTGCAATCTGTATCCATTTGATTCCTTTTTCTTGTCTAGTGACTCTTGCTAAAACTTCCAGGACTATATTGAATAGCAAAGCTGAAAGTGGACATCCTTCTCTGGTTCTGGATTTTAGTGGGAATGCTGCCAACTGTTCCCTATTCAATATGGGTTTGTCATGCATTGCCTTAATTGTGTTGAGAAATGTTCCTTTTATAGCCATTTTGCTTAAGGCTTTACTAATGAAAGGATGTTGTATTTATCAAATATTTCTCTGCATCGATTGAGATAATCATGTATTTTTATTCATCAGTTTGTTAATGTGATGTGTAATGTTTATTGATTTTGCATCTGTTATCCCTGCTTTCCTGGGATAAATCCCAGCTGGTCCAGGTGCGTGATCTTTTTAATGCGCGGTTGATTTGGTTAGCTAGTATATTGCTGAGGATCTTTGCATTAACTTGATCAGGGATATCAGTGTACAGTTCTCTTTCTTTGTTGTATTATTTTCTGGTTTTTAAATTAAGGTTATGTTGGCCTCATAGGAGTTTGCCAGAAATTTTCCATTTCAATTGTCTTGAATAGTGTAAGAAGCATTAGAATTAGTTCTTTAAAAATTTGGTAGAATTCAATGTGAAGCCATCTGATCCTGGACTTTTCTTTGTTGGAGGGTCTTTTCTACTAATTCAAACTTATCTCGGTTAGTTGTTGCTGTGGATTCGTTCTGAGAGGAGGAGCATGGTGGGGGCAAGAGGCACAGAGTCACCACACAGACCCTGGGAGTCGGGTGAAAGCAGGCCAGAGGCGAGCAGCCCGCAGACTCATTCATTTCAATTGGTACAGCAGCTTAAATAGCCAAGGCAGCAAATCTGGTCAAAGGGCAGTTTATGCCTTAACCAATCACAGCCTGTTGCCAGGCAGGCTCTGTTGCCAGGTGGTTTCCTAGGGGGTTTCCGAAGCCACTCCTGAGTAACTGATGCTCACCTGCCAGCGGCCATCTTGGCATGGCCTTCTCATTCCACCACAGTTACTAGTCTTTAGTTTTTGTATGTCTTCATGCCTCAATTTTGGCAAATTTTATGTGTCCAGAAATATATACATTTCTTCTAGATACTCCAACTTGTTGGCATGAATATATTTGTAATAATTTACAAGGATTCTTTTTATTTCAGTTGTGACAACTTTTTTTCACCTCTCATTTTATCAATTTGGATCCTCTTCCTTTTTTATGTTAGTTAGGTTGCTGGTTTATCAACACTATTTATTTTTTCAAAAAATCAACTCTTCATTTCACTGATTTTTTGTTTTTGATATTATTTATTTATTCTCTAATTTTTATTGTTTCTTTCCTCCTACTAATTTTGAGTTTCATTTGTTCTTGTTTTTCTAGATGTATGAGACAGATTGTTGGATCATTTATTTGATATCCTTTCAATTTCTTGATTTAGGCACTAGTTGTTATAAACTTTCTTCTTAACATTGCTTTGCTATTATTCACAAAGAAAGAAATATAAGACACAAAATATGGAAAAATCTTCCATGTTTGAGTACCGCAAAAATTAATGTGATCAAAATGTCCATACTACACAAAGCAATTTATAGATTCAGTGTGATGATCCCAATCAAAATACCAAGGGCATTCTTCTGAAATGTGAAAAAAATGCTTAAATTTATGTGGAAATATAAGAGACTCTGTATAACTAAAACAATCACATGCAAAATCAAAGCCAGAGGCATAACAATGCCAGATTTCCAGACATACTACAGGGCAGTTATAATCAAAACAGCCTGGTACTGGCACACAAGTAAACATGAAGACCAATGGGACAGAACAGAAACCCCATAATTTAATCCATGCAGCTACAACCAACTAATCTTTGACAATGAGCTAAAATCAATCCCTGGAGAAAACGTAATGTCTTCAACAAACGGTCCAAGGAAAATTAGATCTCTGCATGCAGATGTGTGAAACAAGATACCTATCTTGTACCTTATACAAAAATCAACTTACAGTAGATCAAGGATCTGCAAAAACAAACAAACAAACAAAAAACTATCCTCCAAAAATAAAAAAAATCAATAAATTCTGGTGGGAATTTGAAGAAAAGGTACCCTAAAACACTGTTGGTGGAAATGTAAAGTAGTCCAATCATTATGGGAGACAGTATGGAGATTTCTCAGAAATCTGAAAAAAAGATCTAACATATGCACCAGCCATCCCATTCTTGATAATTTACCCAAATGAAATGCAATCAGCATGTGAATGAGTCATTTGTACCCCCATCTTTATAGAACCTCAACTCACAATACATGAGATATGGAATAAACCCAGATTCCCATCAACTGAGACTGGATAAAGAAAGTATTGTGTACATACATACACTATAGAATACTAGCTAGTCATAAAAAAAAGGAAATCCTATCTTTTGCAACAAAATGGATTCATTATTGTTGGGGAAATAAGCCAGTCTGCAAAAGACAGATATCAAATGTTTACTATGATATGTGTTAGGTCATATAGAGTACAATAAATTGTCAAGAGTGAAGGTTACATGTTTTGATTTGATTATTGTTTTTAGGCCTTATCTATACTCACTTGTTGAATATTATGGTTAGTGGATGGTTAGTAGTGCATTAAGCCTGTGATTGTAAATTAAATTGAAAGCATGTTTTCACAAAAGTTAAAGAAAGAAATGAAAGAAGGCGGGGTCTTGAGGGAGGTAGGGAATTATGCTTATCTTCTCAAAATAGTATTTATAAAATCTATGAAATAGTTTTCTTTATGTTAATAAAAGTTTTAAAAAAGAAAGTGCTTTAAAAAAATAAAAAGAAATGACAAGAAAAAATTAAAAGAACAAGAAAGGAAGGAATAGGGAGGTAAATTTTACTTGCTTCATTAAATACAGATTGTAGAGAGATAAAAGAGCAGGTAAAGACACTAGTTTCACCAAAAGTTAAGCTGATGAGGTATGTAATAAATTTTACTTGCTGTGTTGAAAACAGATTATAGAGAGAAAAAAGAGAAAGTTAGGATGCTAGTTTTACCAATAAATTATGCTGGCAAGATATGGAATGGGAAGACAGTGTTGGAGAGTAAAGATTTAAGATTTTGAGAATGACAAGATGAAAACAAATCAAGGTTCACTTTCATTTACATTTTTTATCCACTTATTTTAGGAAGGCCTGAGATTCTGTATTTCTAACAAACTCCACAGTGAGTCCAATGTGTCTCTCTAAGAATCTCAGTTTAGTAGAAATGTTATGTACAGTATGGAAACAAAAAGTAGTATGGTAAAAAATTAATAAGATTAGGGAAGGATTCTTTTCAGAAAAAGAATATTGATAGGTTTTACAGAAAATTTATTATAATTAATAATGGAGTCAAAAATATTCCTAGACATAATCATAGTAATTAGAAATTATTATAGTCCCATATAAAACCTACATTTATAAGACTTAAATTCTAAAATTAACAACAAAATACAAAATATTAGGATTAAAATACACAAATGTATAAGACAATTATGAACTTTTATGAAAAATATTAAAGAATGACTAAAATTAAAGACATTTTCCAATTTTTTACTTATATAAGGTGAACAAATTTCATATATTTCATATGCACAGATTTAGCAGCATGTACTTCTCACACCCATGGTCCTACTCTCCTCCTCCCTTCGGTCTTAGTCTTTCAATTTTTACAATGACATACTCTCAGTTTATTTTATAAACATAAGTTTAGCTTTCCACTAAGTAAAGAATTCAACAAATAGTAAAAAACAAACAAATAAAAAAGTCACTGTTCCTTAACAGTAGAGACAAGGGCTATGAACAATAATCATTTCTCAAAATGTTAATTTAGCTCATATACACTACATTTTTGTACTCTATAAGGATAGGAAGCCATTATTATGAAAATGCCAGTTCTCGCCAAAATGATCCCAAGACCTATTGCATTTCCAGCCAAAAAGTAAATAAATAAATGAATAAATGAATAAATTGGGACAGGTGTTTGGAGAAGATGCCGCTAGTCCAAATGGAGGTCTACTTCTCATCTTGGATTACCTAGTTTTGAGTTCCATATTCATTCAGTTTCTGCTTCCTATTAATCTGTACTCTTTGGGACAGAAGATGATGATTCATGTACTTGAATTCCTTAGTCCATGTTGGAAATTTGAATTGAGTTCCTGGTTCTTATTCCTATCTGCAACTTAGAGCAGCCCTGGCTGTTGCAGGCTATTGGGAGTTAACCAGCAAATGGGAAATTCTTTCTCTCTCTCTCTCTCCCTCTCATTCTGCCTTTCAAATAAATAATTTAAAATATATTTTTAAGTTTTTATTTTTTAGCTTTTATTTAGTAAATATAAATTTCCAAAGTACAGCTTATGGATTACAATGACTTCCCCCCCCCATAACTTCCCTCCCACCCGCAACCCTCCCATCTCCTCCTGCTCCCTCTCCCATTCCATTCACATCAAGATTCATTTTCAATTATCTTTATATAGAGAAGATCTCTTTAGTATATATTAAGTAAAGATTTCACCAGTTTGCACCCACACAGAAACACAAAGCTTAAAGTACTGTTTCAGTACTAGTTATAGCATTAATTCACATTGAACTACACATTAAGGACAGATATCCTACATGAGGAGTAAGTGCACAGTGACTCCTGTTGTTGACTAACAATTTGACACTCTTGTTTATGGTATCAGTAATCTCCCTAGGCTCTAGTCATGAGTTGCCAAGGCTATGGAAACCTTTTGAGTTCGCTGACTTCAATCTTATTTAGACAAAGTCATAGTCAAAGTGGAAATTCTGTCCTCCCTTCAGAGAAAGATACCTCCTTCTTTGATGGCCCTTTCTTTCTACTGGGATCTCACTCGCAGAGATCTTTCATTTAGGTGTTTTTTGTTTTGTTTTGTTTTTGCCAGAATGTCTTGGCTTTCCATGCCTAAAATACTCTCATGGGCTCTTCAGCCAGATCCAAATGCCTTAAGGGCTGATTCTGAGTCCAGAGTGCTATTTAGGACATCTGCCATTCTATGAGTTTGCTGTGTATCCCACTTCCCATGTTGGATCATTCTCTCCCTTTTTTATTCTATCAGTTAGTATTAGCAGACACTAGTCTTGTTTATGTGATCCCTTTGACTCATAGACCTATCAGAATGATCAATGTAACTGAAATTGATCACTTGGACTATTGAGATGGCATTGGTACATGCAACCTTGATGGGATTGTATTAGAATCCCCTGGCACATTTCTAGCTAACAGGTTCACAGACTGGTTCTAAAATTTACAGACTGAGGAATAGGGTGGCCAAATCACAGGATTAACATGAATAAGGAAACCAAGTTGAATAAATTTTTTAAGCAACATCAAAACTTTTAAAAATAGTTTAGGCCATGTTATTTCATGGACAGACCAACAAAAGAAGCTAGAATCATTCACACATATTCTTGAACAGCTGGTTAGAGGTGGTTCTGTATATGAAATAAATTGGTCATTTGATAACTTGTATTGGGATGAATGTTTTTATCTATAATTAAAAGTACTTGATTCTCTTTTGAGCAACATATAAAAATCAATTCCAAAGAAATTAAAGGAGATAATATGAGAGTCAGAAATTAAAAACGAATTCATACTCTCAAAGAACTATACAGTTCTAAAGATGTTAAATAATAAAAAAATAATTCAATAAAAAGATCTAAATGCTTATATAATCCAAAATTAGATATTATCCAATGAAATAGAAAAACATTCCAACAGAAAAATTATAATGCAGGAATAGAACCCACACAAAGAACATAAAAGCTATTATGTAAATGAATGTATGAAACACATTAGTAATTGAGTATATAGAGATTATAAGCATAAGAAGAAAAAGTATGCCAACTAGCTTGGTGGAAATTAAAATATTTGACTCTTTCAAGTGTTGATTAGGATGTTAAAAGCATTGGGAGTATTTACATACTATTAATGAGGGCATATCATTATACTCGGGAAATCACATTGGAAAATAATTTAGAATTGTCTTATAAAGCTGGAGAGAAACAGCCATAATTGAATCCTAGAAATTTACTCTTAGGTTCATATCCTAGAGGAACTCCCATAATATGTGCTATGATAAATGAAAAGAATGTTCACCAGTGGGATTTTGAACACACACACACAACTCAAATGTTCTTCAATAAAATGTATAAATGAACTGTGCTATATCCATTTATGGTAGCAGTTTAACTGAATGAGCTTTATCTTCACTTATCATCCTGGATGAGTGTCAAAAGTATAAAGTCAAATACCATGTACATTCCTAAAGGAATGCATACTGATTTTTTCCATTGTATAAAAGGCAAAAACAAACAAAAATAGAGTATTTTTCCCTTAAGAGATGTGTAAATGTAAAATAAACCTATAAAGAAAAGCAAAAGAAATAATGCACATATTTAAAAGTATTAATAATGCTAGCTGCTGCCATTTGGATTCTGGTTACAAATGGAGATGTTTGTAATTTATTCTTTTCATTGCTTGATTGCATTATAAATACATAACACATACTAGTATATGTATTGTTTATTATTTTGATTTTATGATATATTTCTAAAATTTATATTTGAAAGTGGTCAAGTAAAACATTATAAACCCATTGTTCTTTTAGAAAACTGTTGAATAGCAACATTGTTCACCATATACTCTTACCTGGTATAAAGGAATAAATGTCTACTTTCTGTTTCCTAGTCTTTTGTCACTTATGCCAATGTGAGCTTTGCAAACTGTATCACTTCTTTGTGCCTATAATTTTGTTTCCAAAAATACCATGTATGCCTTTCACTCACCTTGAAGGAATGCCTTGTCGGCAAAATGTAACTGCTTTAAAACAAAATATAAGTCTTAATTATTGCTTATAGGACACTAAGAACCACAGGAAAATTCTTGATTTTCTCAGTCTTTTAATAGGTTTTATCAAGAAAAAAATTTTTTCATTTCCTATACATTTGTTACCGTCATTTTAATGACATTTTCAGGTACTTTAGTTTTTCAAAGCTATACCAAATGACTTTATTTTATCCTTTTAACACTCTTGTGAAATGGCTGGAAATTTTTACTACCCTTTCAAAGAAAAAGTAAGGTCACAGAACTAGTTCAAGTATAAACACGCAGTGTCCGTTCATTGTTCTTTATAACACAGTATCATTATAATCCAGTTTCTAAATAACTTGGAAATAAAACCAAAGAGCTCTATTATTTAGCTTATGCTTTTTAAAGCAAACACTTTTAAGTTATTAACATTGTCAATTATGTGTATTTTTTAAGACACAAATTCTTTGAATGAGAGAAGTAGTATCCCTCATTCTGTGTAATGACTCTCACCATCTAAAAGTTATTGAAATATGCTTCCAGTCACAAAATACTAGTGACAATAAAAAGTCATTGCATTTCTATAATTTCATTTTATTTATTTATTTTTTTTTACAGGCAGAGTGGACAGTGAGAGAGAGACAAAGAGAAAGGTCTTCCTTTTGCCGTTGGTTCACCCTCCAATGGCCGCCGCGGCCAGCACGCTGCAGTGGGTGCACTGTGCTGATCCGAAGCCAGGAGCCAGGTGCTTCTCCTGGTCTCTCATGCTGGTGCAGGGCCCAAGAACCTGGGCCATCCTCCACTGCACTCCCGGGCCACAGCAGAGAGCTGGCCTGGAAAAGGAGCAACCGGGACAGAATCTGGCGCCCCAACCAGGACTAAAACCCGGGGTGCTGGTGCCACAGGCGGAGGATTAGCCTATTGAGCTGCAGTGCTGGCCTATAAATTTAATTTTTAAGAAAAAATGTTTCCTAGAATGAAATCATTGAGCCTTTTAGGGAGTAGCAAATGCTACTAAATTAAAAACTTCATATATTGAATTCTCTTAATTAGCAGCTAAAAGAAGTATGTATTGCCTACATAAACCTGGAAATTTGGTCCATAAACAAAACTAGCTCTAGACTTATGCCTTTTCCTAACTCCCATCCATTTCCCAATCTTGTTAATTAGATGCCATTGTCTCATCACATAAAACAATTGTCTAATTGTTTAAAATCTGCCCACCATCTGCATATCTGCATCTACCTTTACAAGATCTCATATTTTGCTTTAGTTGTTGTTCTTCAGAGAAACTCAACAGTATGCATTTGTGTGTCTATGTATTCATATCTGTATCTACATACAAATCTGTCTTTTCAGAGACTTGAAGAAATGGCTCATGTATAGGTGGATGTTTGACAAGCCAAAAATCTGATGGGAAGGACCAGCAGGCTGGAGAGTCAGGAAAGATTTGCAGTCTGCAGGCCAAATCACTTCTTGCTCAAAGGAAGTCAGTCTTCATTCAACTAAGGTTTTAAACTGATTGGATGAAGTCTGATCATGTTAAAGAGAATCATATTTTGCCCAATGTTCATTTATTAAATGTTAATCTCATTTAAAACTTTATAGAAACATGTTGAATAATATATAATAATTGATCAAATATCTGAACACCATGGTTCATTCAAGTTAACATATAAAAGTAATTATCACAATTTTGAGTGACCTAGACTGTCAATTTTCTCCTAAAGGTTCTCCATACTTCCAGAGTAATTTATTTTAAATGCATAATTTAAAATCACAAGTGGACTTCATAAAAATGTAAATCTGATGATGTCCTCTTTTGTCAAAATCACACCAAGCTAATTAGAGAAGCTCTAAAAATTATTTCTTAAATGCTTGAAGACACTGGAGATAACAGAAAGCTAAATAGTGCTTTGTTCAACAATCTAAGCTTACAAAGAAGAGAAATACCATCCAAATCACGTAATAAAGTGGAAACACACATGTGAAGCCCTCAGTTTAGGACTGGGTTGTGAAAGCTATGTATTTGGAGTACCAATGAATTGCAAAAAATACTTTGCAAGAACTGCACTGCAGTTGTTAACCAAAACAATGAGATTTGATTTTTTCATCTAGGATGAATTGTGTTCAACATACCTTCAAAAATCAATTAAACACTTAGTGGGAGATTACATTATATTACGCTTCATCTTAATTTTTAAAATTACATATAATTATAAGCACACTATCATAAATAACAACAAAAGAGAACAGCAAAATATGGAAAAATAACCACCATAAACTGCAAGTTATAAAAGCAGATCTGCAGAGGATCTGAGATTACTCGGCCTAGAGTATGAAATAGTTATATTTACTATGTTCCAGAAGATAAAATGTAAGCAAAAGAAATTTGACAAATAATTGAATAGTGCAGAAAAGTTACTCAATGCAAATTATAGAACTCAAAAATGCAATATGAAACTTAAAAATTAGTTGATAAATTTAAACATAATTAGGCTTTATGAAAAAGGGAATTAGTACTATATTTATTTAAAGAGCATCTCAAAATTTAGCATACAAAGGGAAAAGGATAGCAAGTAGGAGAGAAATTAATAAATAGAGATAATATAATGATGAGGATCTAACATAAATGTAATCAGTATACCAACAATGGGAGAGCAGTAATATTTAATGCATTCACTACTTGTAATTTTACAATGGTAAAGAAAGACATATGTATTTGTATATACATATATATATACAAATATTCAACAATTCCTAAGACCCTAAGCAAGATAAATAAAGAGAATTCTACCTCTGAACCCATATTGGTGAAAGTTCTGGAAAGAAAACACAATGGAAGTCCCTAAAAATGTTCAGCGATGAGATGTTATAAATAAAAACACCAATAGATTAGTAACTGACTTCTCAACAGACACAAAGGAAGTGGATGTAAGCCCTATGTGAGTTATATGAGATTTATAAATGTTTTATTGCATTCAATATATTTTTAGTTTTTTAATATGATCTCTGAAATACAAAATCAACCAATTAATTGTCTTGTTATTTATGCTCTGTTTGTTTTGTCTAAAAAGTTTTTGTCTAACCCAAGGACACTAAAACTCACTCTGTGTTTAGGGTTTTAACTCTTACATTCGTGTCTGATCCGTTTGGATGTGGTTTTCATGTATGTTGCAGCGAATGTGCAATCGCATTCTGAGACATGCAGACATCTAGCAGTCCCAGCATCATTTTTTGAAGGTAGTATTTTTCCTCCTTTGAATTGCCTTGGCACCGTAGTTGAAATCAATTGGTCATGAATGTTATGGTATATTTCTGCATTCTGGACTCTACTCCAGTGATCTTTATCATATCTTTTTTTTTTTTTTAAGATTTTTTTATCTGAGAGGCAGATTACAGAGAGAGAGAGAAAGAGAGACACAACTTCCATGTACTGGCCCTCTCCCTAAACAGCTGCAATAACCCCAGGCTAGGCCAGGTGGAAACCAGGAGCCAGGAGCCTTCTCTGGGTCTCCCAAATGGGTGCAGGGAGCTAAGGACCCAGGGCCGCGCTCTGCTGTCCTCCCAGGTATACCAGTAGGGAGCTGGATCAGAAGTGGAGTAGCTTGGACCTGAACCAGTGCCCACATGGGATGCTGGTGATGCAGGTGATGGCGTTAACCTGCAATGCCTTAGTGTCTGCCCCTTTTATTGTGTCTTGATGTGAGTAGCATAATATCTTGATCACTGTAGCTTTGTAGTATCCTCACTTATCTGCATATATGAGCTTAAGGATTATACTATTAATATCTTCAAAAAATAAAAGCAAGTTGAGAAGAATTTAATTACATCATTGAATATAGCTAGTTAGCTTTATATACCAACAATTCAACCTCCAGTACATTGAATAAAAGTGGAGGTAGTGAACATTCTGGATATTTTCCTGATACTTGGTTGAAAGCATTCAGTCTTTAAATATGATGTTACTGAGGTATTGGTTAGAAATTTCTAATTCCCACTGTTTATCAAGTTGTGAAAGTTCTTATTCCTAACTTGTTGAGTGTTTCATAAGAAAGACTACTGGATTTTGTCAAATGCTTATTTTTTTTAATATTTTGAGATTAACATGTCTTTTTCCTTTATTATAAATATAGTATATTACATTAATTATATTTTGAATAAAGTACAAATCCTGCATTCCTGGCATGGATCTAAATTTGTCATGATATTCTTTGGCAGTATTTGGTTACTGACGTATTTTTGTGAATTTGTATATTTATAGTCAGTCTAAAGTGTGCTCTTGTGATTATCTCTAGTTTTAGTGTCAAGATCATCCTGAACCCACAGAAAGAGTAGGACAATGTTTCTTTCCTGCCTATTCAAAATAAAAGAGTTGGTGAATAGCTGCTTATTTACTTTACCAGAGCTGTTCTGTGGTCTGAATGTGTCCTCCAAACTTCGTACTCTAAAACTGAATCACAAATGTGATAGTATAAATACACATAATTTTCATATAGGGAAAAATCGTCTTTTTCTTTCTTGTACTATTTATCATTTCAATCTAGAAACTTTATCTTTGATCACAAGGTCAGAATTGTTCCTTGGGCTAGAGTTTGCAGACCCCTACATCCATCACCTCAAAGAACTGTGTAAAATAATAAAATTGTTGCTCTAACTTGTAATGTTTGGGATAGTGTATTATTCATCAATACATAACCCAAACACTATTTCAGGTTCTATCTCAGGAAGTGAATGAGATGATCAGAACTCTAGGTATAACATCAATTAAATGTGAGGAGTTTAGCGTTATATAATAATCACAATCTGCTGGAAATCGCACTTGTCTTTGATTAACCCAATCAGTGTGAATCAAAGTAATACAGTCTTATATTTAAAGACAGCCCAGGGTGGGTGTCTCATAATTAAGTACCTGCATTCAAGTCCTGACTCTGCTTACTAAGCAGCTTCCTGCTAATTTGCACTCTGAGAAGCGGCAGCTAACAGCTGAACTACTTAGAGTTTTGCCACCCACATGGGAAACCTAAGTTGAATTTTTGGCCCCTGGCTTTGGCCTATACCAGCTCTGGCTGTTAGGGAAAGAATCAGTAGATGCAATCTTCTCTCTCTCTCTCTCTCTGACCTTCCCAAATCAATAAATACATAATAAATATTTTGAAAATGAAATAAAGTAGAGCTCATTTTAATAAAAAGCCAATCACTAAAGTCACATGCAAGTGAGCCATAGATCTATGAACAATCTTATATTAGCAAATAGTAAACAAGGACTGACATCATGATTAAAATGAATGAAAAAAATCACTTCCAAAGAATCAAAAAAATCACTTTAGTTGGAAAGTTTTATTTAAACAATAGTAGAAAATGATAATTTAATAATTATTCTTGAGTGTGTGGATGCTGAAAATTATTGTGTTCCATAAACTGAACAAAGAAAAAAATAAGAAGAGGTTAAATTGCAGCCAAATTTTAAGACTGAATCTTGAGATTAGCATGCTGACAGAGAACCAATGATAGACGCATTTAAAACTTAGCAGTTAGCTAAGATTTAGGATTCTCTGCTTAGCGTCATACCTTAAAACATTTAAGTATGCTGTTATTTAATGGCTAGGACTAGAAGAAGATGAATTCCTTACTATTCCATTCCTGGAATGTGTGATTAGAAATCACAGCCTTTAATATGCAATTTGCAATTTCAACTGCCTCAGTTGGAAACTGATAGCTGCTGTTGTCTATGAACTGTAGCAGAGCAGTGCACTGTAGGGTTTTAATTGTAGAATCATCAAAGTCTGCATTTCCTGCTCTAGGGTCAAAGTACTTATCCTTGCTTTGAGACAATCAAAGTAAAATAGTGCATAAAAAGCAAGATTAATAAATGTATAAATATTTTAAGAATGAGCTTTCTTTTCTTGCCCCTGAAGAATACCCATTACATGTATTATAAAATCAATGTTTTACATACCAAAATTGCTTATTTTTCCTGGGCAATAACATAATTTAATGGCATTGAAAATTTGTGCAAGCACTGATTTCAGTAAGCACAACCATATGCTTTTATCAAAATCCCAAAAGAAACATATGTAGGCACTCATGTGCATACATACAAACTGAAACACTTTGTTGTGAAAAAAGAAACCAAAAGGTATAACTGAGAGATAATGATTCCTGATTTATCATAAGGTTATTTAAAGCAGCTAGAATGCCAGTATGATTTTTATAAATGTTTGGATTGATTAACAAATAATATATCCTGCCTTTATTGGGTAAAACCCATGCTTGATTTAAGACAGTGAAAATGGTCTTTGCTATGATCTGAAAGTTTGTATACCTCCAAAGTTCACACGATGAAATCTTAGGGTATAAGGAGGTGATATTAGGAAGTGACTTTCACTCACTTTAATCATGTCAGTCCTTGTTTATGATGTCCTGATCTGAGAAACCTTATAGGCAGTCTCTCATACCAGAACTGCAACTCCATGGCAGAGGATTTTAGGTGATTGCCTTTTAACGTGCCACATAATATTAATCTATTTCACAGGCTGGTTGAGTTAATGATAAACCATTATTTATTCCGATTAACACAGAATGTGATCACTATGCAGTATTTTGGCTTTCACATTTAATTTACTCCAAGTTTAGAGTTCTGATCATTTCATTCTTTCCTTGAGATAGAATCTGAGAAGTAGTGTTCCAGTTTTCTACTGATAATAACAAACTATCTCAAATATTGGGTGTTAAAACAACAATTTTATTATTTTTTCACAATTCTGTAGGATGTTTAGATCTGAAGTCAGCAAATTATAGCCCAAGGAAAAAAATCTGGTTTGTTGTTTCTTTCTGTGTGGGCTACAGGCCTAGAATGCATTTCTTTTTTTAGATAGTTAAAAGCATCTGAAAGAATATATTTTGTGATATGTGAATATAAAAATCAAATTTCAGTGACTATTAATATAGTTATATTGGAACACATTTACATCATTTGTTTATATATCATCTACACTGATTTTTGCACTATAACTGCATAGTAGTTACTATGGAGACCATATGAACTAAAGCCCAAAATATTTACTGTATGGCTCTTTACAGAATTTGGTGGTTCCTGGGTGGGAACTCAGCTGGATGGTTTTTCTGATAATCTGACTTGGAATCTCACTTGACTGATATCAAATTTTGATGGCTTAAGATGGCTTCAGTTTTCTCAGGTTTGTAACAGTTGGAAGATTGGGCTCAGTAAGAGGATAGGGCAGCTGATTCTTCTTTTAGGAGACTAAGAAAATGGTTTGTGTTAAGATCTGAATGCTTGCATCCTCTCCTTTTCTATGTCCCTCTCTTCTGTATGCCCTCTCTGGGAGGTCTTGCCCCATGATCTCTGTAGCAGCATAGGCTTACTCCTGGAACACGCTGGATCCCAGGAGCTCAGAAAAGGAAATGCCAGGTTTTCTTAGCTGAAGCAGGATCACTTCCCCCACATTCTTCTGGTTAGAGCAGGTCAAAGGATGAACCAAGATTCTCTGGGGCAGGAAAGAGAGAAATGAGACAAAAATCAATTGCGAATAAATGCTTATAAACTTTAAGCATAACAAAAAGATACAATCCATCTTAAGGCAAATTTGCTCTGAAACTTAGAGCTGTATTGTCTGAAAGTTTTAAACAAGAAATGATTTTACAACGAAAGTAAACAATATCATCATTGAACAAACCTACATTATGTCCATTGTTCTCAGAGAAACTATTACTATCAACATTATAATTCCTGACAATAACCTAGTAAGTTCTATAGCTTCTGCAGAAATTGAGAAACTGAAGGAAACAGTAATTTTACATTGAAACTCTCATTTCCTCTATGTTCTTTTCTCTTCCAAAGAAGTCAGGAAGGAACTTCCTTCTTCACAAAGGCATTTCTGTATAGAGCTGTCCTTACTAAACTTTTGGACCACTAGATCCCTGGTTCTATTACTGCTGCCAAAATTTCTGTACTTATTTTCGATTTTATATACACACAAATCTATAATAAATTCATCAATGCATATATATATATTTATAAAGGTCTGTTAAGTGTTTTCATATATATACAAATGTATATATGTGTACGTGCACAACTTCATGAATATATATATATATAGATAGACATCTGAAGTTTTGCTTTCAAACTCACACTTTTTAATCTTGTTAACCAACCTAGTGTTTAGCGTGCTAATTGTTTATATACAGATGCTCCACACAGTGGACTAAAGTCCTGCTAAGCCCATTACCAATAGAAAACATGATAAGTTGAAAATTCATCTTAATGCACCTACACTAGCAATATAGTACACTGAAGAGTATGCGTTGTTTATCTTGGTGATCATGTGCATAACAGGGAACTATGACTCATTGTACTACCCAACACATCAGTATCATGCAGCGTATCAGTAGCCCAGAAAGAGATCAAAATTCCAGATATGGTTTCTAGTGAATGCCTATGGCTTTCACAGCATTATAAAATTGAAAGCTCAAATAGAACAATATTAAATCAGGGACTATCAGGAATCATATAAAAAAGCTTATAATTATAATGAAAACTGAAAGTAAATCATTGTAAAAATTAAAAGAAAAATAAGAAAAGGAGAAAGGAGGGAAGGATGAAGGAGGAAAGGAGGGTATGCCATTAAAACTGTGCATATTATGGACTAGTACTGTGGCATAGTAGGTTCAGCCTCTGCCCGCGGCACCAGCATCCCATATGGGCACTGGTTCAAGTCCTGGCTGCTGGTCTTCTGATCCAGCTCTCTGCTTATGGCCTGGGAGAGCATGGGAAGATGGCCTAGGTGCTTGGGCCCCTGCACCCACATGGGAGACCTAGAAGACCTGGCTCCTGGCTTCAGATTGATCCAGCTCTGGCCATTGAGGCCATTTGGGAAATGAACCAGTGGATAGAAGGTCTCTCTTTCTGTCTATAACTCTGCCTCTCAAATAAATATAAAATCTTAAAAACACACACACACACACACACAAAAAAAACTGTATATATGACTTACATGGAATTTGTTGCCTTATATAAATATGAAAAGGAATGAAAATATATGTTTCTTAAAATTGCTCTTCATCCTGATACCTTCTATTGGCCTTCCCTAAATCACCTAGAGACTGAAAATTTGGCTTGTCACCTTGAAGAGGGCAAATATAAGCATTTTGATAGAAAGCAGAATTGATATCTTCTATTACTTAAATTCAAATACTTGCTTCCAGCTATCAAGTTCATACGATATATTGAAAAGTGATTGAAAGTGGTCAGATCTCTTTGGAACACAGTGACTAAGTACAGTCATCAGATCAGAATCAGAGGCTTATGGCGCTTGCGATGAAGGTAGAAGGCTCAAGAGACTTAAAAACCCAGGAATCCAATCCCCGAAGAGAGAGAAATACAGTGCACTGGTTGTCATAAAGAAATGAGAAATCTGTCCACTCTATCATCCTCGGCTATACCCCACAGTCTCTACACCTCCAGAATTTTCCATGATCATCCGTCTTCTCCCTCTTATTCAGAAAGAGAGGATAAAAACCTTGAAAGTCTTTGTTTAGTTTCACTAATGAAATCTACAGTAAGAGGATTACAGTGCTTTAAGCACTGGTTGGTATTTTTGATTCTGTTAATCATGCATTACCTGTGGAGAGCATTTTCTTAGCTTTTAAAATGAAATATATTCAAGCATTTATTCAGAGGACTGGAGTTCCCTGTGGTTCAGACAGATTCAGCTCTGTAATTTACAGCACTTGAAGAAATTTGCCAATAGATATTCCAAAGTAGAGGACATCAGAGTACTCGACTCAGATGGTTTCTTCTGCTTTCTAACTTTTTAAATAGAAAATGGGGTTTTGTGATCTGATTTTTAAACATATTCTGATAATTATTCATTAAATTGTACACATCAACTTTTAGCTTTGGGGTAAACCATTTTATAGACTGCTCAGAAATATTTACAATAGTGTGCATGTTTTGTGCAATTTAGAATTACAAAACCCAGATTTGTTGTTAATTAATGTATTTATAATAAAACAATCCAGAGTGGTTATTGGAAGTATTAGATTTGATGACAAAATTATTTTAGTTCTTAAACAATCATTTATTATACTGCAGGATTTTTGTGCAACTTACTTTTTTTTAAGTTCAGCCAATGTCATATGGGCTTCAGATATGACTTAGAAGATAAACAATGGAGGACAGGTTAAAATCTTTAAATGAAGAATAGAAAGAAAATACCTGAAACTTTTTTTTTACATTACATTTATGTGCAACAAAGTATTCCAGAAAGAAAGCAGCTTTCAGAAATTGAAATTTCTTAGAAGAAACCAAAATGAGAAATAAGCTTTTTTTATCTCTTGATGTTATTGGCAAAATTAGTTTTGGTTTCCAAAAAGAAATAAAAACTTTAGGCCGGCGCCGCAGCTCAATAGGCTAATCCTCTGCTTGCGGCACCAGCACACTGGATTCTAGTCCTGGTTGGGGCGCCAGATTCTGTCCCGGTTGCCCCTCTTCCAGGCCAGCTCTCTGCTGTGGCCAGGGAGTGCAGTGGAGGATGGCCCAAGTGCTTGGGCCTCTGCACACGCATGAGAGACCGGGAGGAAGCACCTGGCTCCTGCCATCGCCATCAGCGCGGTGCGCCGGCCGAAGTGCGCCGGCTGCAGCAGCCATTGGAGGGTGAACCAATGGTAAAGGAAGACCTTTCTCTCTCTCTCTCTCTGTCACTGTCCACTCTGCTGTCAAGAAAAAGGAAAAAAAAGAAAAAGAAGAAAAAAAACTTTAAGTAATAAATGCAGGAATTTACTGCCACTTCACTGATTAAAAAAGAAAGGAACAAAACTCACTAAATTCCTTTTATGTACCAAGTGCTTTATCATAAAAGTTTTGTTAAATACTCAACAATATTCAGTGTAGTGTTACTCTACCACTTTTTTAGGAGAATATAAGGAATGGAGTTATTTTTTAAGCAAGGTAGTAAGTAGTAGAATTCGATTCTACTACTCTTCTTTTAGAAAATTATGACCTTACTAATTACTCTTGGAATGTTTTCTAATGTTGAATGCTAATTACCTTTGTCCTCTAGAAATATTCACTTTTGTGAACTGTAAATTTTCAGACAACATCATTTTCTAACATGGATTTTTGGAAATAAGAACAAAACTTTATAATCACTACAGCTACTGAATATCAAACTAAAATTATTCAGTAACTCTTATCTAACTTTCCCAAATACTTAGTGAAGTTCGAGAATCTCAAAAGCATCTGTTATTACACATTGTGATGCGACTTAGTTTAAATGATAGAAAGGTTTTACAATATAGCTAATCACAATGTGTGTATAAGCATTCTGAGATGAATGTCCTTGGTATTTCGATTGGGATTGCATAGAATCTGTGAATTGCTTTCAGTAGTAAGGACATTTTGACGATATTTATTATTCCAATCCCTGAACATGGAAGGTTTTCCCTTTTTTTAGTGTCTTATATTTGTTTCTTTAGTATTTTGTAATTTTCATCATAGAGATCTTTGATACCCTTGGTTAAATTTATTCCAAATTATTTAAATTTTTTTGGTTCTGTTGTGAATGGTATTGATCTCTCTTTTTGGTTAGTTGGGTCAATGGTATATTAATTTCATATATTTCTTGGAAAAACCAGCTCCTCATTTCACTGATCTTTTGCATTTTTTAGTTCAGTTTTGTTTATTTCTTTTCTAACTTTAATTTATTTCCTCCTACTAATTTAGGGTTTGGTTTGTTGTTTTTCTAGGTCCTTGAGATGCTATGATAGCTCATTTATTTGATACATTTCCAAATAAATAGCGGAATGCTTGCACTTTCAGGGAACTATCCAATTTTGACTGAGAGCTGTTTTGTGGAAAACATGACATCTAGGTGGAGCAAAATGCATGTAAAAAGAGTTTGAATTGGCCCAAGGCCTACAGGAACTACTGTTATGAGAATACTTTATCTTCTTGGCTTTGAGTTTCTCGTACCACACAACAGTCATTAGAGGAGTGAAGCAGCAAATGAATGAGATTCTCTCTCTTTCTTTCTCTCTTTCTCTCTCTCTCTCTCTCTCTCTCTCTCCCATATCTCTCAGATAAATAAATAAATCTAAAAGCAGATAAAATGAATATGCTTTTTAAAAAATTCCACATGATAGATTACCATTGGTATCTTTTGTTCCATCAAATAGCCTTCTTTCTTATTCCCACCACTGCAAATTCCAACATATTTGCGAGCAAATACTTTTTATATGTTGTATTCATTAAATTCAGTATTTGTTTTCATGAATTTTGAGGTAACACTTCCAAGAATAGAAATGAAAGTAAAGTTTAGAAAATGCTAATTTTCTATTGAAATAACTGAAGCCTCAATTCACATCTCTGAAACCGGGGTTTAGAAATGCATATCTTTAAGATTTTGCAAAGACAAAATGCAGTAATAGTCACCACAGCAATTAGCTCAATAGTAAACACTCTATACAGTTTAACCCTTTTCATTTAATTTTTTGAAATAATTTATTTTAAGACTTAGAAACAATTCCCACACACAATGCCCCTTAAAGGACTGCAGCCAAAATAGTTTAGTTATCCATATGCAAGGGTTCTCAAGAAGGTTGTTGTCCATATGTTAGGTTAGTTGATGAAATATTAAATATCATGAAGAATTTTTGATTTTTGTCAATGGACATGGCTATTTTAGCAAGTTGACAATAATGTCTTTTGATGGAAGAAGGAAGAAGAAGGGATCATATTATTAAAACTATGCTTTCATTTCCACCCATTCATCCCTGCGTCTAGTATTTCACTAGGATAAAAATTGAGTCTTGAAAGCTTATTGGTCTACAAAATGTTTCTTTCAAAATGAAATCCCTCAAGAAGAAAACTATCTGAAATCTTAATTGTATAATATCATATTTGTCCGTTTGTTAACAATAAACTATAAAATGTTTCTTGATAACGTGGTGCACATGCAGGAGAAATAAACATGTTATGCACAATCTTTTGATCACATGGACACAACACACAATTTATATGCTGGCTATATTGATGAAATGACTTTATTATTTGTGTACACTATATATGAACATGAGTACTAAATTTTTTGCACGTTTACATACTTTATTAAATTTGTATTCTAGGATATACAAAAGGTCAGCATTTCACAAAACTTTGTACTATTCCAAAAGCAGTTATCATGAAATACAATGATTATATAAGTTGGTCAAGCAAAAACAGTATCTATAGGATGCTCTTATAGTCTCATTTATTATACTTGTTTTCAAATAGAAACCTGAAATTTTTAATATTAGAATAAAAGTGAGAATCTGACAGTATGACAATATCACTGTTCAAATATTAGACTTGATATAAAAATAAAGGGGTACTATCAAACTAAATTTTTAATAGTCTGTAATAAACATAAAGGAATCATTAATATTCAACAATTGTTTTAAATAATTATTTATTAAACAAATTTAACTATAAAATAAAATATGAAAAACACTTGCATATATTTTAATTGCTTCTAAGCTAGAGACAAAATATCTACCAAAGGGAACAGATAGGAGCAAAGAAAGACTTGATCATTCTGTATCTTCTTCCTCTTTTCTTAGCAATTGAAAATATTTTATGAATCAGCAGTGATACGTCCATTCAATTCTCTTATATTCCATCATATTTGTATTCTTTTGCTCAGAAACAAATAGCTACTTCATTGGAGATGAAGGTAAATGTGCTGATGATATGCTTGTTAACATGATCCTTGGATGACCTTTCTTCATTATTTATTCTGAATTAAGTTATTCTGATCATGCTGGTGAATGAAGTAATTGAGAAGAGAGAATTGAGTAAGGCTCAGGTTTCCATCCACAGACGCTCCCTGCATATGAATTTAACAACTCATATTCACATCAAGACATCTGGGAGGATGAGAAATAATTAATTTATAAAAGATATTTAAATCTTCACTGGAGTTCATATTCCTTACTCAGGGAAAATTAGTTAAATGCGCATCACGCAATCTGTTTCGGATTGTTCCACTGAGTTCCTCCTGTTTTCAGCAGAGTTAACGTGGAGCAACACTTTCTCCTTAGCAGGAGTAGGAGGACAAGGAAAGGAATCCATCCAGCTACAAAAGAAAAAGCAAAAAAGATAACAGAAGCTTTAGTGGAAAGCTGTACACAACATAAAAAGAATAACTACTTTTTTCTTTATATTCCAAAGAGAACAAGGAAAACATTATTTTCGATGACAAAGTTACCTAAAATCTAGCCCTTCCTCTTAAGTATTCAGCAATATTGAAAACGTTTTCTCTATGTAAGTATTAGAAGTAGAGTTTCACATTTTTCATGTACTTTTTAAAATTTATCTTTAAAAAATAGCATGGAATTGCACTAATGAGATGAATAAATACTAAGGAGTCTAATTTATCAAAATACACCGACATACTTATTCACATCCTGGTGAGAAGTCAAAGAAAAACAAAGACAAAAGTGATACAAATTTTGCCCTGTTTTAAGAAGACAGGGCCATGAAGGGTGAATACGGACTGCTTTAAGAACTGAATAGGGAATATGTCCACAGGGAATCCTAACAGAGGCTGCTGAGCTGACCACAATATAAGCCATACAAAACAGACTGGGATAGGATACCTGGTAGAAGGTTGAATAACATATCTTCTGCTTCCAAAATACTTCTATTCAATATGGTGCTATTTCACTTGGAAATTTCATAACCTTACAAATGATGAAATATAAAGGATGAAAATATGAACAAAAAATTCTCTGAGACCTATAAAGAAAAGTGTTTTTTCTTCTTCATACTATATGTTGAACCCTTTACTTAGTGTAGTATTAACCCTACTAGTATTAAGTAAACTGGAAACAGATCTTAGTAAAAATTAAGAGTGGGAATAGGGAAGGGAGGAGGGAGAAGTGTTGGAGTGTGAGTGGGAGGGAGGGTAGAGCAGGAAATATCACTATGTGCCTAAATTTGTATATATGAAAGTTATATGAATTAAATAATTTTTTAAAAAATCAAAAAAAAAGAAATATTGGAAAGATATTTTGTCATCTATTGGTTACCATAAATATTCAAAAGTAGATGAGTTAGGAAAAGTCCATAGGTGTTAAAACCAGGAAGGTAAAGGCAGTAAGGATGAGGAAGAGCAAGGTTAAAAAAAATTCTTGGTACTCAAAACTCCCATGGTGTTGACATAAATGCTGGGTGCTCAGCATATTCCAAAATATGTAAGTCACGCATGTCTGTACGTTTTTCTCTATGTAAGTATTAGAAGTAGAGTTTCTAGAGTTTCTAGATATTCTTAAAACCTCTCTCAGTGAAAATGCAGATGCTTTAAAGAAAGCGTTAGGAAGCAAAATATGCTTTAGGCTGCATCATGTCATTTGTCTAATTTATATGCAAACAGAACACATTTGTGCATGCTTTTCCTAAGGGGTTTGGAAAGCGACAGGGACTGTAATTTCTGAAAGTGGAAGATGAAGCTCTGAGAAAGTTTATTAAGTCACCTGAAATAATGCCTGTCATACTAATTTGCTTCATATGAATTTGCAGAATACTGTAATGATGGGAATTAGTAACATTTATGTGAGGTTTACCATGAAGCACATCAATTGATTGTACTTATAACTGTGGAAGGCAGGAACAGAATTAAAGCACGGATAGGGCACAAAGTGAGGCTAAACTGAACAAAACCAAAGCAGTCACAAGAGCAAAGCCATGGTAGGTGCACACGGACAAGGTAAAGGAGACAGGGAGCAGCAGCGGTCTTGTGACCAACGTTTACAGCAAATATTGACACTGAAGTTTCCTTATGAAGAAACAAAACCAGAAATTTTGGTCACAGATCAGAAGAAACCAGATTTCTTAATTTCCCATACTCTTTTTTTTTTTTTCTCATAACTTGGTCTGCTTGACATAGGGCATAGGAAAAGAGAGAGAAATATGCAGAAAGAAAGTTGTGTTAAGTTCTTTAATAACAGTTTCTAGAGGTCAAATATAAGAGAGAACTTTGAATTTTTGCAAATGATTATGTAGGAGATGCAAAAAATCTATCCACATAGCTTTGGTTAAAGGAGAGGTGAGCGAGCATCACCATACCTGTTTGCTGAATGGCATCTGCTTGAAATATTCCTCCTTCTCCCACTCTCCGCCACCCACCCCCCTTTTTTTCAGCATGTTTGTTGGCTATTTTTTCTCTTCAAAACTGATACTCTGATGATTTACTTTAATATAAAGACACTTTTTAAAAAAAAAATTATTTATTTATTTATTTGAGAATTAGAGTTACAGAAAGTGAGAGAGAAGCAGAGAAAGGTCTTCCTTCAATTGATTCACTCCCCAAATGGCCATAACGACCAGAGCTACACCGATCTGAAGCCAGGAGCCAGCAGCTTCTTCCATGGGTGCAGGGGTCTAAGGACTTGGGCCATCTTCTACTGCTTTCCCAGGCCACAGCAGAGAGCTGGATTGGAAGAGGAGCAGCCGGAATTAGAACTGGTTCCCATATGGGATGCTGGTGCCACAGGTAGAGGATTAACCTACTGCACCAAAGCACTGGCCCCTACAGACACTTTCTTAAAACTATAAAGTATAAAATACTAAAATACTAATCACTGGCTCTGATCCAAACTATGGGTGTAGGTCCCTACTCCAGAAGAAAATGTTATATGTTTCTCGCCCTCCACTGTGGTTAGAAAGACATTAGAGTGGTTGACAGGCAACGTACTGGTTGAAAAAATAATCTCTGAGCATATATTTTAACTAAGTGCCCAGCATGGTACTCCTAGTACTGAGTGTTTTAATTGGCTACTTTCTCCCTCTGGATCCCAGAATAAAATGTTAATCTTATTTTCCAGAGATATTAGCACTGTCTGGCATTTTCCTAATAAAGCCACCAAGCTCATAGTCTTTCATCATAGTAGGTTCTGCAAACAATTCCACCCTAATTACTGTAGCCTGGAAACGTCACCTCCCACACCAGGCAAGTTTTACTGAGCAATTAGCAATTTCCTGGGAAGAATGATGCCCATGTTGTACTTCTCGGACTTTCATGTGGCCAGAACTCACTTAAATCAAGTTGGTTTTACGTTCAGTCTTTAAAGGATGGTTGTACGTCTGCTATTTCCAACTCTAGAGAGTATTTTATATCAGACAAGATCAGGCGCGCTCAGGGTGTTATGGATGTAGACAAAAGCATGTAACAGCAATAAGTAGAAATGCTTCCAATGTAGAAATAATTATCCTGTCTGTTAACCTATCAATTGGAAATGGATGAGAGGCTAGGTGAGAAAAGATGCAGGAGAAAGAGCTGTCAAAGTCAGCCTGTAAAATATGATAATCTTGGCTATGCAATTCCTTATTTATGTTTTAAAGCTTGTCAGAATGGAAAAGAAGTCCCAGTTGCCCCTCTTCCAGTCCAGCTCTCTGATGTGGCCAGGAAAGGCAGTGGAGGATGGCCCAAGTGCTTGGGCCCTGCACCCGCACGGGAGACCAGAAGGAAGCACCTGGCTCCTGGCTTCAGATCGGCGCAGCACACCGGCCATAGCAGCCATTTAGGGGGTGAACCAATGGAAGGAAGACCTTCCTCTCTGTCTCTCTCTCTCTCTCTCTCACTGTCTAACTCTGCCTGTCAAATAAATAAATAAATAAATAAATCACTGACAGAACTGCCTACAGGATAAGACACTATTGTTTTGTTTTGTTTTGTTTTGTTTTCCTATTAACTATATGCTGAACCCCCCACAATTAAAGGGTAACAATGGGCTCTTTATCTTGAGATTCGTTTTTGAGCACCAAATGATAGATTCAGGTTAAATGCCTCTCAGTGAAATAATTCTTTTTTTATTATTTCCTTTTTAAGGGGAGATTTAGCATTAATACTGTTTTCAATAAATGGGGGTAGAAGTGGTGAATACATAGAAATTTTAGTCTGAGAGTTACATTTATTTGTCAGAGGAGAAACAGGAACCCTCCGCATACTCAGAAGAGGAGAGAAGATGAGCTATTCTCAAAAGAAAGGGTGAGGTATGGGGGATAATTGCCAAAACAATGACAAAAGACCAGTAATTAATATTTGTGGAGGAAAGCACTATAACAGTCTATGTATATTCCCCTGAAGAACACATACTTGAAGAGATGGAAAGAGATTATAATTAGGTGATCATCCAATGTCTTTGAGAAGTTTCATGTGCAGCATCTTACTTTTTTCAGAGTATCTCTGACTGTTATGTTAACTGCATTTCTGAAACTGGATTTTAAAGGGATTAAGATGTGTTGGGGCCAGTGCTGTGGCATAGCAGATAAAGCCACCGCCTGCAATACCTGTATCCCATATGGGCGTCGGTTTAAGTCCCGGCTGCTGCACTTCCAATCCAACTCTCCGCTATGGCCAGGAAAAGCCGTGGAGGATGGCCTAAGTCCATGGGCACCTGCACTCACGTGGGAGACCTGGTAGAAGCTCCTGGCTATTGGCTTCAGATTGGCGCAGCTCCAGCCATTGTGGCCAACTGGGGAGTGAAGAAGCGGATGGAAGACCTCTCTCTCTCTATCTCTGCCTCTCCTTCTTTCTCTGTGTAACTCTGACTTTCAAATAAGTAAATACATCTTTTTTTAAAAAAGAAAGATGTACACTTCAAATCACAAAGCAAAGGGTGGAGGAATGAGATTTGCTTTGTCTTCTACGGCACCCTGTTTCAAAATAGGAAGTTAGATCTGGAGACTAAATGATGTCTGAATATTGACATACAGGTTATTTAATCAGAAAGTTATAATCTCTGTAGTCTAATCATTCACTTAACAGATATTTATCAGGAGTACTATGAGCCTGAGGATACAGTAAAGAGTAGATAAAATCTGGATTTTAAGAATTACAGCACAGAAGGAAAAATAGATAGTTAGTAGGCTACTGTTAGTATAATTAATATAATCAGAGAATATTCCTGGGAGCTACAAAACTGAATAATGCCCCATTAAGTTTAACTTACAGGATTCAGTAACATGGGAACAGGAGGATGAGATGAACAGCTATAAGAATAAGTGAATAAGGAGATGCTGATAAGTTCTATTAGACAATAGTCTTCTTTAAAAAGTGAAAGAAAACCAACTATGGAATTAATTGAATAATTATGTCAATTTCTCAAACTTAGTCATGTTCCAGACATATATAAAGGCCCAAAACACATCACAAGGATTTATCATTGAGTCATATTTTTTGTGTTTGTTCCATTCTGACCCCAGATAATTTGTGACTCCAATCATAACCACACCTGGAAAATGAAAGAGATTAAGACACTTTTCACAATTTACATAGCAGGAGTAGAAGTTTATGAGTTCAGACACCCCACAGAAAGTCCCAAAGTTGATTCTTAATTAAGATGATTATACTCTCTCGAATCGTTAGACTATAAATAAATGATATCAGTGTTTGAAGATAGAAATTACTGATTGGGTCACACTACTAAATAAAATTAGAAATAAAATTGATCAAAAGACCAAGTGGTATATGCCTATCATAAGTGTGTTAGCGGATATTGAGTGACAGAAACAAATCAACAAAAGTCTCCAAATCAGAATTAGCAAATATTCAGGTCAACATTTCAAACTATTCATAATTACATAACATTTATATAAAGACTTGCATGTGAAGCATTGTGCCCCGAAAAGGAGTCAAAGATTTGCATCTTTATGACATCAAAAATCTTGAATTCTAATAAACCAGGCGGAAAATCTTAAATTCTAGTAAAGCAGGCATAATAATAGGCACACAAATAAAAACTATATAAGGCTGCATAATTCAGCTATTAACATAATCATGTAAATTAGAATTTTATTTTCCTTCTGGAAATTGTCAAAAAGCAGAAAGGAAAGAGAAAATATAAAAATAAAATATCAATTTTCAACAGTCTTTGGAGGCATACATAATTTCTGACTGCAAAATTTCTTTAATGATTGTCAAAAGTAGTGATCAGTTAGAAACTACATAGAAGGATGTAAAGAGAAAATGAACAGAGCACAGGATGAATGTGCTAGAAAATAACACTTTTCAGATGCATCAGTTTTTGATTTCTGTGTATCAGATTGCCACAAACTTAATGGGTTAAAACAGCACACAATTTATTATCTCATAGAAGTATAAGCAGAGCTGTGCTGAGGTTTCTATTCAGGGGTACCAAAAGTTTGCTATCAAATTTTCATCAAGGTCTACTCTCATCAGGAGACTCTGAGTGGGGACCTGGGGTTGGGGTGGGGGTGAGCAATGTGAGGAAGGATCTGCTTTTGAGCTCATTCAGGTTGTTGATAAGATTCCCTTTCTTCTAGGTTCTGACTGAAGGCTGAGGCTGAGGTGTTTTGTTTTGTTGGCTGTTGAGTGGAGGGACCCTTAAGATCCAGTGGCTATTCACTGTTCTTAGAGGTACATGCAGTTTCATGTCACTTATACTTCCTCAATAAGGCTTCCTACTACATCAAATCCAAAAAGAAGAATTTCTTCCTCTGCTGTGCTGAGACCAAGTTTTGTAGAACATAATCTTCATACACAGCAGACCCATAGAATGGCAGATGTTCTAAACAGCACTCTGGCCTCAGAATCAGCCCTTAAGGCATGAGGATCCGGCTGAAAAGTCCATGAGAGTATTTCAGGCATGGAAAGCCAAGGCGCTCTGGGGAAAAAAAAAAAAAAAAAAAAAAAAAAACCTAAATGAAAAATCTCCGCGAGTGAGATCCCAGTGGAAAGAATGGGTCATCAAAGAAGGAGGTACCTTTCTCTGAAGGGAGGAGAGAACTTCCACTTTGACCATGGCCTTGTCTAAATATGATCAGAGTCAGTGAACTCAGGGGGCTTCCATAGCCTTGGCAGCTCATGACAAGAGCCTAGGGTGATTACTGATGCCATAAACAAGAGTGTCAATTTGTTAAGTCAACAACAGGAGTCACTGTGCACTTACTCCTCATGTAGGATCTTTGTCCTTAGTGTGCTGTACATTGAGATTTAATGCTATAACTAGGACTCAAACAGTATTTTTCACTTTATGTTTCTGTGTGGGAGCAAACTGTTGAATTCTTTACTTAATGTATGCTAAACTGATCTTCTGTATATAAAGAGAATCGAAAATGAATCTTGATGTGAATGGAAGGGGAGAGGGAGTGGGAAAGGGGAGGGTTGCGGGTGGGAGGGACGTTATGGGGGGGAAGTCATTGTAATCCATATGCTGTACTTGGGAAATTTATATTCATTAAATAAAAGCCATAAAAAAAGAACATAATCTTCAGAGTAGCATCTTATCACCTTTTTCTTAATTGATTGAATTGCCTTATATGTAAGTCACAGGTCTCAACCATGCTCAAATGAAGGGGATTATATTAAGATAGAATAACAGAAGGAAGGAAATAATCGGGGGTGTATGAACCTCTATTTATCTCCCTGAAATTTCCCAGCACCACTGCTAGAAGTCAGAGTATATCCTTTTATTTTTTTTCACAACAACAACTGTGGGATATGCTGTGAGCAGAAATATACTAGACTTGAAATGATTCAGAAAAAGGGAATTATATATGAATAAAGAATATTCTGGGAGGTGGTTAAAAATCCATTTAGTTATCATAAAGAAAAGCTTATGAGTTATGAAGATTTTTTAGTCCATAAAGCCAGTTTTGCAGCCATTCCCAATCCCAGAAAAGGAATATTACACAAACAACTCTTCAAGGGAAATCTAAATCAGGTTCAGTGTTAAAAGCACTAGTGATTGAATATTTGCAGGCCATGCCATATTTCCTACTCTTCCTTGTAGTTAGGTTGGGACCTTATGACTTATTCTGTTCAATGGCCTTTGAATGGAATGGATATACAAATGTTATATCAGGCTAAGGCAGTTTTAAGTTAAGATGTTTAAAGACCATCAAAATCAATATTAATAAAAGGAAACCTATATTTTGAGTCACTACTGATATAAGCAAGGAAGGTAATTGAAATAATAACTTTTCAATGGTGACCTCATGGACTTTGGAGAACCAATGAATCCAGGAATTTCATATAAAGAATAGAAATACAGCCTACAACTTAAAAAAGCAGTAAAACAAATATATGAAAATATAATTGCAGAAAGATTTTCTGAAGTAAAAACATGAGTTTTGGACAAGCAGATGGACTCAATATGATCAAAACTAAGAAATATTATAGTTTAGTTATTGTATTAAAAACAAAAAACAAAAAGAGTAGATGTTTGGTACAGCTGTTAAGATGCCTTTGAATAGTGGAATAACCGTATCTGAATGCCTAGTTCAGGTCCTGGCTCCTCTTTTGATACAGCTTCCTGCTAATGAACCTATAGGAAGCATCAGGTAATGGTTCAAGGAATTTGAATCCTGCCACCCTATGTGGGAGTCTCAGATTGAGTTCCAGGCTCGTGGCTTTGCCTTGGCACAAACATAGCTGTTGTGGTCATTTCCACCATTAGATGTATTAAATATCATTGACTATTTCCTCTGTAACAAACTATACTCTAGTCATAAGAGATATACAAATGAAGAGACTAAGTTTCTACTCTCCAGATTTATAATCTAGTTGGGTGGATAAGTTAGAAAAATTGTTCAAAATAAGAAGTAAATTTAGAGTATGTTATTTGGAAGCACGTGCTAAAAATCTGATGTAAGGAATAATGTGGCGCACTGAAGAAAGACTAGAAGAGTCACAACTGTATATAGGGTGCAAGCAAAGATCTCATAGATTAGATGGCATAAGGGAGATGAGAATTCAGGGGTGCAGATACACTTGGACTTGTCCTAAGGTAAATAATGGTGGAAAGTCTGTGAATGTTAAGAGAGGAAGGGGACTTTCCAACAGTACACAGTGCTATACGGCTTCTCTTTCATTTTCATTGTTGGAGATGAGTAAGGCAATTCAGGGCGGTACAGTGCAGAGTGCGGTGGTCCTGGTAGCCTTTTTTAAGACAGAAGATGGTAATTTGAAAGTCCAGAGAGATTTTCTTATCCAGAGCACTGAGACTTAAGGAGTAAATATACATGAGTATCTTCAAATATGCTGAAAATCAGTCAACTTGAATTATCAACAACTGTTCTTAGTAATAGTAGACATACATTCCCCCTAGTGTGACATCTGAATTTCCATCAGTCCTAATGCCAGAATTAGGCTTAACAAGGTCTCACAAGAGGAAATCATTAAAGCGATGACAAGACGTGGTTGTGGTGTTTCTTTTCTAATTTTATTGAATATATTAGCCAATTAAACCAAAACCCATGAAGTAAAAAACCACACAAACAGTATTAAAATGTAATATAGCAATAGAGTAAAAATATATAAAGAAATGAATATCATTTTTACATAAAACAGAAACTACTTAGAAGGTATAGCTCAAATGAAAAATAACACTATTTGTAATAGCAACAGAATGATAAAGTAGTAATATGCTTATCAAGAAAAGCACAAGACCTCATTGAAAATATACTTAAAATATCCCTGAAAAGTAAAGAAGTCAGAGCTGAAACAAAAACACATATCAACACATATCAATATCAGTACATTCTGAGTTAGTTTGTAGTTTTCACACAATCCAATAATATCCGAACTCTTTTGTTTTGCAGCTAACCAAGATGCTTTTGAAGTTCAAAGAGGTTAAGTATCATAAATGCTCAGGGAACCATGTGAATGAAAATCAGGGAAATTGACTTAACCTACTATTTATTAAGATAATTATAAAGCTTCAGTAATGTCTCATGAACAGATAGGAAGACAAAAAAAAGGGGGATAGACATTCCAGGATTAGACCCATATTAATTTAAGGAACTAGGATATAAAAAGTATGTATAATAAGTGAAAAAAGATAAGTAATTAATTAAAGACATTATGAAAACTGAATAGTTACCTTGACACAGTCAAGTTAGGATCTTCTATTTTTCACTGAAATTAATTTCTTATGGATTAAAGATTCAAATGCATAATATAAAAAGACAATGAAATGTTGCATTCCTAGAGTTGGATAAAAACAATGTCTAATTCTGACTAAAAATGCAGGAGTCAATACAATGTATATGTTAAATTAATCTTAAAAAGACCAGCTGTATGCTCTAAAAAAAAAAAAGCAAAAACAAAAACAAAAAAAGCACAAAAGAAACAACACAAGCAAAAAATACATGTAATAGTATATATTTTCAATTTATATTGCCCAAGAAGGCTAATTTTAAATAGACATTTGACTTAGAAATCTTTCATAAAAAAAAGAGCAGAGTCACAATTGAAGGGTAAGGAAAGAATGTTAGAAGAGTCCAGAATAAAAGAAAAAAAAATCTTCCAATAAGGCGGGTTATGGAAATTCCATACTTCCAGTTGCTAAGGCTGTAAAATTTGGAGTTGGAGTTTATCCTGTATCCTGCTAAAGTACATATACAATCCTCCTTGAAATCCTGATTGTGAACCTTCAAAATGCATAGAGAATTTCAAATCCACTTTTACTACTACCACGCTGGCCCCAGCGGCCATCACCTCTTAGTAAGGTACTTGCATTAGCTTTGTAACTTATCTTTCTGTTTGTCACCTCTCTGTCTGGCCTGCTCTTAACAGCAACTAGAGGACTACTTTCTGGCTGAAGAGCCCAGAAGAGTATTTTAGGCATGGAAAGCCAAGACACTCTGGAAAAAAACAAAAAAACAAAAAAACAAACAAAAACAAACAAACAAAAAAAAACACCTAAATGAAAGATCTCTGCGAGTGAAATCCCAGTGGAAAGAATGGGCCATCAAAGGAGGAGGTACCTTTCTCTGAAGGGAAGAGAGAACTTCCACTTTGACTATGACCTGGTCTAAATAAGATCAGAGTTGGCGAACTCAAAAGGCTTCCATAGCCTTGGCAACCCATGACAAGAGCCTAGGATGATTACTGATGCCATAAACAAGAGTGTCAATTGTTAAGTCAACAACAGGAGTCACTGTGCACTTACTCCCCATGTAGGATCTCTGTCCTTAATGTGTTGCACAATGTAAATTAATGCTATAACTAGTACTCAAATAGTACTTTAAGCTTTGTGTTTCTGTGTGGGTGCAAACTGTTGAAATCTTTACTTAATATATGTTAAACTGATCTTCCGTATATAAAGATAATTGAAAATGAATCTTGATGTGAATGGAATGGTAGAGGGAGCAGGAGATGGGAGGGTTGCAGGTGGGAGGGAAGTTATGGGGGGGAAAAAGCCATTGTAATCCATAAGCTGTACTTTGGAAATTTGTATTTATTAAATAAAAGTTAAAAAATAAAATAAAACACATGTCATATATCCCTGTTTTATTCCAAGTACTCAGTGGGTTTCCATTTCATCCAGAATGGAAGTTGAAGTTTCTCAAATGTTTTCTGCAAGGCTCATGCATCTTGATTCCTCATGCTCTCTCTGACTTCCATCACTCTTCCCCATTCAGCATCTGTTCCATCCACATTGAATTCCTCTAAAATGTCACATGTGTTCTCACCTCGAGAATTGTATGATGCTTCCTAGCCTTGGGACTCACATTCTCCAGATATCTGTTTAGCCCATTTCATTATCTTCTTTGCTTTTGCCCATAAATCACTATATTGAGGAAGTTATCATTCCCCCTCACCTTCCTCTATTTTGTGCTTCTTCATCACAATAATTATTATATAACTATAATTTACTATAAGTATTTAAGTCATATACAAAGTAAATCATATACATAAGTAGGATTCTATTTGTCCATTTCACTTTTATATTCCCATCAACTGGAAAAATCTATTTGCTTAAAAACAAGTTTAGGGGTCGGCGCTGTGGCACAGTAGGTTAATCTTCCATATGCAGTGCCGGCATCCCATAAGGGCACCAGTTCTAGTTCCAGCTGCCCCTCTTCCAATCCAGCTCTCTGCTATGGCCTGGAAAAACAGAAGAAGATGGCCCAAGTGCTTGGACCCCTTCACCCACACGGGAGACCAGGAAGGGGCACGTGGCTCCTGGCTTCGGTTTGGGGCACCTGGCTCCTGGCTTCGGTTTGGAGCAGCTCCAGCCGTTGTGGCCATCTGGGGAGTGAACCAATGGAAGGAAGACCTTTTTCTCTGTCTCTCCATCTCATTGTCTGTAACTCTAACTCTCAAATAAGTAAATTAAAAAAAAAAACATTTTTAATGATAAATTTATTTCTACTCCTAATCTCACAGACTCCAATGAAGTACTCCAATTAAGGCTTTCCACTTAACACGTTAGCAAAAAGCAGAAGTTGCTAACACTCTGGCAAAGCATATTTTTATAGCAGGTGGAAGTTCTCTGTCTATCTTTTTCTTTCAAATAAATAAAATAGACACAATTTTTAAAAAGATGATGTCTTTGAATCATTAAACTGAATAGAAAATTATTACAAGGTAGTATATAAAATTAACCCCAAGGGAAGTGCAGCTGAAACAGAATTACTCATTAATCTCATTTTGAATAATAATATAAGCACATGAACTTTTCCCAGTACTTAGAACTTTGTTAAACTTTGAGAATAAATTGTAGGAAATCAATATGTAAGTGAGTGAAGTCAGCCATATGGAAAAACACCCACCTAAGTTATTATCTCTTAGAAATGAGTGGTCTTAATCAAGAGAGAGGGTGTAGTTTCTATCAAATACGACTGCATTAGCATATTGAAATCATGACTGGATTCTGAATTGATGTCATGTCACAAAAATGTTGCCAAAGGTACTGTCTAGATGACCAATCAGTAACACTCCTCATGTCACATCACATTATTGTACTCCTCATATTATGATGAAATCAAAGACAATTAGCTACAGGAAATGGTGGGAAGATGACAATTAGCTTGCAATGTTTTCTAGTTTTTTTTTAAATGCTATTAGGATAAAAATGTGAACAAAAGTTCTTTGATTTCCTGGGATAACTTGTCATATACTAACTTTAAAAAGAACAGAATATTACATATCGCATTAATGAAAATGACCATGAAATTCATGGTTAATAAACTACCAAGTAGGGCACCTTTCATATCAAAGTTGAAAAGGAAAATTTTAATTACCTTCTTCTCAATTGTTATGCAAATAAAATTTGATAAATGCATCCATGTCTCTTTCTGTAAATGACCATTCAAATGAAAAGCTATTACATTAGGAAACACCAACACCTCCCACACAGTATCACATTTTCCAAGTATAGGTATGGTGACTAACAAGCTTCTTTTAAGGATGGAATTACAGAAGTGGAAAACTTACAAAAGCACAATTCTAGAAGTTCCCAAGTCCCAATTATCTAGATGATTTTTCTTCGGGGGTTTCATCTCAGTTCTCTTAAACCATTTTGATTTAAACTATTGGGGTCATGAATAATGTATTTCTTTTTTACTTATATGAACAATTTACAAGTAATTTAAGTGTTTATCCATGACTGCAGAAGTAAGTATAAGAGATCAAGAAGAGCTGTCTTTCAGAGCCTGCTCTGGTCCTTAACACTATTTATCCTTCAACATCAATTGATCTCTCTCTCCTTCCAAAGTATAACTACTGAGTAGTTCATCTCCTTTCTTCTGATCACTCTGATGCTACTTTGCCACAATTATTGGTGCCACAAGCCTTATTACCACTCAGGCTGGGGCAAGGAGACCACAAAATTTGTGCCAATCAGCACCAGAAGCCAGCCCCTGGCTATAACAGTTGCTACTGTAACTGACAAACAAATTCCATGGAGACTGAAGATACATATCTTAGGAAGCGCACACGCACCTCAAAAGCACACTTCTGCTATGCATTGCAGCAAAATAGCTCATTGTGTCACATACAGAAACACCTGGCATTGATTACAGCAAAAATCACCCAGAGGTTACACTTCTCAGCTCACTTAGAATCGAAGAAATTAAAGAAAACTTCCTTACATTGTTAAAGAATATCTAATTAGAAACCAGGTTGGGCATTGTGGCACAGTGGTTTAAACTTCTATTTATAACACCAGAATCTTGTTTTGCAGTTCTTGGTTTGAGTTCCACCTCCTCTCCTGCTCCAGCTTCTGACCCAGCAAAGAGCTAATGGACCTGTGAAGCAGCAAGTGGTAGCCCAAATATGTAGGTTCCTGCCACCTATGTGGGAGTTCCTGGCTCCTGGCTTCAGCCTGACTGAACCCCAATGTTGCAGACATTTGTGTCTGAAGATACTCATATCTCTCTCCTTCTCTCTCTCTCTTGTTCTCTCTCTCACCCTCCCCTTCCTCCATCTCTCTCCCTCTCTCTCTCTCTTAAAGATTTATTTATATATTTGAAATTCAGAGTTATGAGGTGGGGGGAGGAGAGAGAGAGAGAGAGAGAGAGAGAGAGAATCTTCCCTCTGCTGGTTTACTAGAATGACATCCTTGAAGAATATGAATGCAAAATTTTGCAACAAAACACTAGCAAAGCAAATCTAAACCCACATCAAAAAGATCATACACCATGATTAAATAGGATTTATACCAGAGATGCAATGGTGGTTCAACAATTGCAAAACAATAAATATCATAAACCACATCAACAGAATGAAGAACAAGAACCATATGGTCATCTCAAAGGATGGGAGAAAAAACATTAATAACATTCAACATCTCTTACTGATTAAAAAACTCACCACAAAGTAGGACTATAATAAACATAGCTCAAAATTATAAAGGATACATATAACAAGCAACAGCTAATATCACACTGAAAGGGGAAAAGCTGAAAGCATTTACCTTCAGGTCTCAGAAAAGAGAAGGATGTCCACTTTCACAATCCTTATTCATAAATACTGAAAGTGTTAGCAAGAGCAGTTAAGAAGCAGAAAATAACAAAGGGCATTAATATTAGAAAGGAGGAATCAAAATATGGATGAAATGATGTATTAAACCTAGACTAGATGCCATCAAAAAATGTTGGAAGTGATACACCAATTCAATAAAGTTGCAGGTTATAAAATAAGCATACGAAAAACTGCAGTTCAATTTATATCCTAATGATGAAGTCACTGAAAGAGAAATCAAGAAAGAAATCCCATTTACAATAGCCCCCCAAAATCAAGTATCTAGGAATAAATTTAACCAAAGAGGTGAAAGAGCTATACAATGAAAACTATGAAACATTGATGAAGGAAATCAGCTAGCACACAAAAAATGGAAAGATATTCCTTGCTTATGGACTGGAAGAATCAAAATAATTAATGCCTACCTTACATAAAGCAATCTACACATTTGATGCAATCCCCATCTAAACACCAATGACATTCTTCACAAAATTAGAAAAAAAGTCAAAGTTCACAAAGGACCCAGAATAGCCAAAGTGATCCTAAGCAAAAGTAATGAAGCTGGAAGCATCACAATAGTTGACTTCAATGCATAAGACAAAACTATAATAATTAAAACAACATGGTGTTGGCATAAAAGCCAACACAAAGATAAAAGGAATGGAATATAGAATCCAGAATTTAATCCACATACACACATGTACAAAGTGTCCAGACCTACATTGGAGATAAGATAACCTCTTTAATACATGGTGATGGAAAAACTGTATGCATATATGTAGAAGAATGAAATTAGATCCATGTGTATAACCACATACAAAAATCAATTCAAGAAGGATCAAAGACATGAGATTATTTTGTAGCAATTATGCATTTACTGTGACTTGAGAATCTATTGTGTTTATCAATTTCTTTAAAAAGGTTTATTACACCTTAATTTGATATTTTGAAAATAAAAAAAAAGTTTTCATAACCTACAAAACATGTAGCCCTGCAAAAGCAACTTGACTCATAGAGCGTAGGCTTAAAAACAAAGCAAAGTTTATTGTGCCTGTCAAGGCAGTGGAAACTGACACAAAAATCAGGATTCACTAGCACATATTTCATTTGCCTTCTTTCCTATTCATATTTAAATTTTTTCTTTGCTTGGAAAAATCTGCCTACCCTTTTAAAAGCTGATGGTTGGCAGAATATTTTATATACATTTCAGGGAATATTTTCATTGATTTGGATGAAACTGATGGAAGAGTCGCAGGGAGAGTGGGGTTGATTAAGGAAGATAAAAATGATGATTCATCATCTATCGATAGCTTTCAAGAATGTGATCATACAGCACAGTACAAGGGTGGAAGCATTGTTTTTTGACACATTTTTGCTAGGGAGGAAAGCCAGATTATAGGGGCTAAGACAAAGCAAGTGGAGAGAAATGGTAACAGCTGGCAGAGTTCACTTACATGTGAGCCCATTCATCCAAGATAAAAAGAGAGGATTAAAGAAAACAGCATGAAGAGAAATGTGCTGAAGTAAGGCACAGGACAAGGAAAATACAACTCTGTGCAATAGCAAAACAAGAACAAAAGGTAAATTCAACTTTTGAGGCTGAAAGATGAATGAAAAATAGTTGTGAGAATAGGATGAGTGACTGAACTTTTATTTCCACAAAGGAAATGCTTTATTCAAATATAAACATAAATAAAAGCATGCTGACAAAATTAAGTTTAATCCTATAAACCTCAATGAATTTAAAGATACTTAAATTCTTTGGTGCTGGAGTACAAATTAAGTCATCTTGAAGTAGGCAGGCATACAGGTTAAAATTGATCAGATTTGTGAACTGGAAGACCACGCCTTCGCCACGCCCCTGTGTGGCCTCATTCCCCTACCTGGCCACACCTGGGTGCCCACCAGCCAATCAGGTTAATTAACCACTCCCCTTTGGAAGTGGGTTAAAAGCCTAGGGCACAGTGTGCCTGGGCCCTGCTCTTCTTCCCTGGCCTCTTGCCAGGACAGGGCTTGCTGTAGCCCTGCGCCTCCAGGGTGCATGGCCTTCAGGCCATGTGCTCTAGGCTTCCTGGCCTAGATGCTCACCCACGTGGCTGTTCCTGGTGCTCGGTATGAACCCCCATTCACCTCTCTCCCCTAAATAAAGCTCTCACTCTCTTATGCATCTTTCTTACTAAATAAAAGCTTAAAACGTACCATGCTGCCTCGTTTATCTGTGCCGGTATTTAGAATTCTTCTCTAAATATTAGGCAAGAACCCTCTTGGGCTTATTAATATCAGGGATTTAGTAATAAGCCCGTTGTGAAATTGTAAGGTACCCCAAATTCCGGTAGCACATGTGGCACCCTGGATAGCATTCCTGGGGAACTTTAAGGGGCCTCATTCCAGTGTAAAATTTAGGGGCTCTTCTCCAATTTCAATCTGAGAACTGACTCTTCAGTTTGAATCTGAAGTACTGTTACCCCTTCTGCTCCAAATCCTTCCTAAAGGATCATGTGGCTTCCTGCAATATTAGTAATATTTTTTATGACTGGTCTCTTTCTAGCAGTAGGTGATGAGATTCTTCATCTGCTGATGATCACAAGTCCCCCTACCCTCCCTCATGTTTTCTTTTTTCTTTTAACTAAAGATTTATTTATTTACTGGAAAGTCAGAGTTACAGAGAGAGAAGGAGAGGCAGAGAGAGAGAGAGAGAAAGGTTTTCCATCCACTAGTTCATTCTCTAATTGGCCACAATGGCCGGAGACATGCAGATCCGAAGCCAGGAGCCAGGAGCTTCTTCCAGGTCTCCCACGCTGGTACAGGGGCCCAAGGACTTGGGCCATGGTCCACTGCTTTCCCAGGCCATAGTAGAGAGCTGGATAGGAAGTGCAGCAGCAGGGACTCAAACCAGTACCCCTATGGGATGCCGGCACAGCAGGCAGCAGCTTTACCTCTATGCCACAGTGCCAGCCCCTCCCTCACATTTGCAAGTATTCTCATTAGTGATGAGAAGCTGGAGTATAATTGAAAATGTGAAAGTAGGCATAAGGGTCTTTTACATGTGTATAAGAATAGATGACAGCATTTGCAGGCTCCTCACCACATTCTCTTCATTAAAAATACAAAACATTGTTAAAAGTTAATTCTACCACCAGTGAGTCAAATTTAAATATCTGATCTATCTAGATTTTGTTTCAGAATAGTTAATGAGTTATGAATCTACATGTTCCTTCCTTTTCCTCCCCAAAATAGTAAGCCATTTGGTTCATTAACTCGTAGAGTATAAATCAATTTTCCCATTGAGTTGAAAAGCCAATTTTACTAAGCATTAAAGGATCATATATATTTAGGTCTATTTTGAGAACTCTCAAATTATTTCAGATATTATTTGATATAATTCCTTCTTAAAAGGGAATAGTCTAAATTATATGAATTTGTGGTTTATTTTAATTTAACAAGATCTCTTTCATTTTAACTCTTTCTAGAATTTTCCTGGAGAAGAAAATATATTCTTTTTTTTTTTAAGCTCTATTTATTTATTTGAAAGACAGAGTTACAGAGAGAGGTAGAGACAGAGAAAGAGGTCTTCCATCTGCTGGTTCACTCCCCAGATGGCCACAATGGCTGGAGCTGCGTCAATCTTAAGGCTAGAGCCAGGAGCTTCCTCTGGTCTCCCACGTGGGTGCAGGGGTCCAAGGACTTGGGCCATCTTCTACTGCTATCCCAGGCCATACCAGAGAGCTGGATCGGCGGAGGAGCAGCTGGGACTAGAACTAGCACCCATATGGGATGCCAGCATTTCAGGCCAAGGCTTTAACCTGTTGTGCCACAGCACTGGCCCCAGGAAATATATTCTTAACTTGAATACTACCAACAGAAGCCAACTCTCAAATTACATAGTCAGAAATGGCTACCTAAATGCTTTTATTGTGATAAAAAAAAATAGTAATAGTAAATAAAAGGATAAGAAATCTTAGCAGAAGACTAAAATCTATTTTCTATTATATTTTATGAAAATTTCTGTTTTAAGTAATATAGAGAGATTTCATGTATTCCATATACACAATTCTTTTTTTTTATTTGACAGGTAGAGTTACAGACAGTGAGAGAGAGAGAGAAAGGTCTTCCTTCTGTTGGTTCATCCCCCAAATGGCCGCTACGGCCGGCACTGCGCCGATCCGAAGCCAGGAGCCAGGTGCTTCTTCCTGGTCTCCCTTGCAGGTGCAGGGGTCCAAGGACCTGGGCCATCCTCCACTGCCCTCCAGGGCCACAGCAGAGAGCTGGACTGGAAGAGGAGCAACTGGGACTAGAAACTGGCGCCCATACAGGATGCTGGCTCTGCTGACAGAGGATTAACCAAGTGAGCCATAGCGCCAGCCCCCCATATATACAATTCTAAGAAGATAACCATACTTCCTCCTTTCTTCCCTCCCTCAATCCTCCCTCCTGCTTGTCTTTCTCTGTTTTTAAATTTAATTGAGAAATAACATTCTTATGGGGCCAGTACTGTGGCGCAGTAGGTTAATTATCCGCCTGCAGCACCAGCATCCCACATGGACCATCAGTTAGGGTCCCATCTGCTCCTCTTCAGATCCAGCTCTCTGCTATGGTCTGGGAAAGCAGGAGAAGATGGCCCAAGTCCTTGGGCCGCTGCACCCATGTGGGAGACCAGAAGAAGCTCCTGGCTCTTGACTTCATATCGGCCCAGCTCCGGCTGTTGCAGCCAATTGGGGAGTGAACCAGCAGTTGGAAGACCTCTCTCTCTCTCTCTCTCTCTCTGTCAAATAAATAAATAAAATTGTTAAAAAATAAAACCTGTTTTTACTTTACTTTATAATCACAAGCTTAAGGAACTACTAACCATAATGTTAAAAAAATAGATAGACCACTGTCTCACTATAATATAAAATCATATAAATAATAAGGTGTCAAGTTCATTCTTACACACTGGGTGTTTTTTTGTATTTTTTATGAAACAAAACATATGAGAGAATACTTATTAGTCTAAATACAAAATCTAGAACTAAGCAAAATATATCATGTGATGTTAAAAATTCACTAAATGGACTTAACATAAGATGGTAGAGTTACTAGAGTTGAAGAGAGTTTAAAAATGAAAGATTTAAAGTATGCCTATTTCAGAAGTAGAAACAAAAATATTTCTTAATATATAGACAGTTAAGGACCTGTGGGACACACTTTAAATGTCAAATATATATGTAAATACAAGTATTGAAGAAGAGATAGTAAATGGATTGTAAAAAATATTATAAGAATTAATAATTCAAAAATTTCATTATTAGGTGAAAGATACAAGTTTAGAGTATCTGGAATCTCAAGAAGACCCCAGAAGAATAAAAGCAGGAAAAAAAAAACACAATTAGAAACTTCATAATCAAATAGCTAAATTTCACAGTCATTTAAAATTTTGTGAGGAAGAAAGCTATACAGTCATGACTTTAATAAAGTGCAATACATAAACTGTGCAGAATATTTACAGAAGTTCTGAGTTAATTTTTCATCTAAAACTGAAGGATTCCAGAAATCCAACTGAAGGATTTCTAGAAATTTTGCTTTGCAAGCTGTTCATCACTTGTTTTAGCCATTCAGAGAGTGAAATGGGGTAGGGGAAGAAGAGGTCCCATCTGCTTGCTCACTCCCCAAATGCCAGCAACAGCCAGTGCAGCACCAATGTCCAAGTCAGGAGACAGAAGCTCAATCCAGGTTTTCCTTATAGGAGGGAACAGTTGAGCCATCAGTGCTGCCTCCCAGAGTCTGGAAAGTGGCAAGCTGGTGTTAGGAGCAAGTGCTGGGAATCGAACTCAGACATCCTTATGTGGAATGTGGGCATGCTAGCCACTAAGTGAAATGATTGCTCCTCTTAGCAGATTTTTTTAAAGATTTATTTATTAATTTGAAAATCTGGGTTACACATAGAGAAAAGGAGAGGCAGAGAAAAGAGAAAGAGGTCTTCCATCCGCTGGTTCACTCCCCAGCTGGCCGCAACGGCCAGAGCTGTGCTGATCTGAAGCCAGGAGCCAGGAGCCAGGAGCTTCTTCAGATCTCCCATGCAGGTGCAGGGGCCCAAGCACTTGGGCCATCTTCTGCTGCTTTCCCAGACCATAGCAGAGAGCTGGATCAGAAGTGAAGCAGCTGGGACTCGAACTGGCACCCACCCATATGGGATGTTGGCGCCTCAGGGGCCAGCTTTACCTGCTATGCCACAGCACCAACCCTTAGCAGATTTTTAACATTACATTTTGGGAGAGAGACAGTGGAAATATGTTTTGTTTTGTTTCTTTTTGCAGGCCAAATGAATAAACACATACATGTTTGAAGTAGGACATCTCACTTTTGAAAGGGAGAGTGAGAGTGCTGAGACAGGATACAGGGACGAGAGCTAGAGATTCTGGTCCTAGATTTACATCTTTTTTATTTACCTTTTTAACTCGGGTCAAAGTTTCCATTTGGCTCCACTTATTTCATATATATATATATGTCCATGTGTTAATGTCTTTAGAGCACATTAACCTTTAGGGAGGAGGAAAAATCTATAGTTAGAAGTGTGAAATTTGGTTCCTTTATAGTCCTTTGGACCCAAAAGGTTGAGGTGCTTTATTTTTAATCTCTATTTGAAACTTCTTTTTGAAGAAATCGTGAAAAAAAAAAACACATTATTTTGCTTCTTTAAAAAAAGAGAGGTTTTTAAATTTGTTTTACTTTTTGGGGTTGTTTTGTTTTTGTTGTTATTTTGTGGTTTTTGTTGTTGTTATTTTGCTTTCTTTTTTAACTAATGAAAGAGATCCATAGAGCCAGTGTGATTTAGAAAAAAGTATTTAATTTAGTTTTATGCATTCTGGGTACTGCCAGTGAAAACATGGTCTGAAATGTTTCTTTTCTTTTCTTTTTTTTTTTTTTTCTCACAATATTGTGTAACTCATCTTTCCCAGACCTGTTGCCACTGTTACAGATGCTAACACTCTTTTCAGACATAGGGCGAACAAAGTTGTTTGGACTAAGGAGAGGTTTCTGTGGCTGGCTCTAAATCCAGTTTAATAACCTTACTTTGCTATTTGAATTAAGGAAAAGAGTCTTTTTATCTAATGCCCTTCTCCTAATGATGGAAATGACATTATTTCCTAAAGGTAACCCTCAAATGACATTAGGTCTGGACTCTCAGTAGCCTAAGTGGCAAGAAATAAAATAATTTTTTTCAATTGGTTGAATAAGAGAGTAGATCCCCAAGAAATAAAACATGAACACAAGAAAAGAATCAATGAGAAGATGGAGTCTTACAAGCATTTAGCAAAAGAGGAAGCTGGCAGTGTGGTAAAAGATCGTTCCAATAAATGAGACCTGTCATGTGTGGGTGGAGGGAAGCAATATCTGAGACTGCTTATTAAAGCGCTACAGCTCCAATATAATTTGGCTTATGTGCTTGGCAAGATATCCAAGACTCTTAAAATGTGAAGACAAGAACACTGAATACCAGCCAAAACTTCAATTCAAATTTGAAAAAAAAAAACAAAACCCTTATTTGTTCAGCAAAGAAAAAATTGTATATTCATAAGTAAATTTTTTGTTATATTTGGCATCTGTTCCTCTCTCAAGCAATAACTTTGAAGAAAACATAATTCTGTGATAAGCATAATGAGCCAGAGCAAAGCAGAGACAGTGTGCTCAACTGAATTAAGGAATCAAAGATATTCAGGTTTAAAAAGACATAAATCTACAATAGGCCCAACTATTTTTCCATCCAAAAGGCTTTAGGACCCTATCAGTTTCCCCCTTGCAAATCTTCACTGGTTTATATGTACTATTTGCATACCTAAGGCCTGCGTGTTATGTAAGCAGTGGTCTGAACCCTTTCAAAAAAACAGTTTAAAACTATCTGTGTTTCCAATAATATGTACGTGATTGTTGTGGACCAAATAGATAACTCCAAAGAGAGTTAAACACAATTCTGTCTTCTTCAGTCCTAAAGATTATCCTGGACTGCTTTTGAATTATATGCTTTCTTATAAAGTCTTTCTCTTTTTTTCGGTCTGTCTTCATGACGCTACCCCTTAGGATTTCTTGAATTTTCTTTTTCTTTTTTTTAATTGACTTATCTTTAAGATCATTTCTCACAAACTCTTAAAGATTTATTTTTATTTTACTGAAAGTCAGTGTTACACAGAGAGAGGAGAGGCAGAGAGAGAGAGAGAGAGAGAGAGAGAGAGGTCTTCCATCCGATGGTTCACTCCCCAATTGGCCACAACAGCCGGAGCTGCGCCGATCTGAAGCCAGGAGCCAGGAACCTCCTCCAGGTCTCCCACATGGGTGCAGGGGCCCAAGGACTTGGGCCATCCTCCACTGCTTTCCCAGGTCACAGTAGAGAGCTGCACAGGAAGTGGAGCAGCCAGGTCTGGAACCAGTGCCCAAACGGGATACCAGCACCTCAGGCCAGGGCGTTAACCCACTGCGCCACAGTGCTGGCCCCAGATTTCTTGAATTTTCTGTTATCTCTGGAAGCATAGTTCCAGAAAAGCATACGTTTCCCTAGACTTCCCTTAGCAAAAATCATAGTTCACGGCACATGTTTGGCACATCATCAACGTTTTTGACTGGCAAGCTGGCATTGCAAGCTAGCTGTGCTTCCCGGGAAGTCCTGCCCAGAATAGGAGAATGACTAGTAAACCAACATTATAAATCCATTTTTTGAGGAAGCCTTTAATGCCAAAGGTGATATATCTTTCACTTGAATTAGAAAAATCACGTCTCTGCAGTGATTTATCTGCAGGATTTAATTTTTCCTTTTGTTTTTCTTGTTTCTGAAAAGGAAGAATAAATGAAGTTGGAAGAAAATGTTTTCTAGCACTATTCTGGAACTCCATTATTTCTCTATAGGCAAAGCCCTCAGGCAAATTATTTTTCCCTAAAAGAAGGTTCAAAATGTAATATATTTATTTTCTCTTTCTTCATTAGAAAGGTCCTTTTGAGCTAATGAACAGAAAAAAAATTCAGCCAAGATGCATAAATTATTTGTAATTCCTCAATTATTTCATGACTCACTTTGTGGTGGAGAAATCAAAATTAAGGGCTTAAATGCTTTTGGAAAATTGGATTTTAGAAATAATAGTCTTTCATGACAGCTTTTTGGTGTTGGCCATTTAAAGTGTGCAACATTTTCAATCACCTAGGAAATGTGAATATTTTGTCAGCAAATTCCTCGGCTTTCAAGGAGAACAATTTTCCTAATATCTGTAAAGCCATCAAAAAGACTGATGGGATTCACAAATGGTCACTTGAATGAATCTGCCTAATGATTATTATTTAAAAACATAGCAGTCTTTTTAGACTAAGACATTACAAGAAAAGTGAAGAGAGGAGAGATATGAGGAGCTAAGAAAATGCTTGCTGCACTCCAGTGTATTCTCTTTCAGAAACTACAATAGTTCAATTAATAGGAAAGCCAGGTCAAGTCACTCCTATGGCTTCCCCGATCATTCTGAGTAAAAGCCAAAATCCTTCCACTTTGCCTGTACGTCCCTCTCTACTCTGCTTCTTTGCTCTGTTGAGTTTTTCTCTGTTCTGTCCTCCATTGACTCACAGTGTTCTAGCCGCTGGCCACCGGGACGGTCCGACGCGCATACTGCAGGATGCTCCTGTTTCCCATGTTTTGGTCCCTTTTTTCCTCTCATGCAATTCCTGTTTGTCTCGCCTCATCATTTCCTTCCAGTCATTGCTCAAAGCCAACTTTGGTTCCACAAATGGACAATTCCTTTCCTGATCCTCCACAATCCTACCTCTCTTTACTCCATCTACTCTTTGCTTTTCTATAATATGTTTCACTCTCAAATATTCCATACCATTTTTGCTTTTATTATTATTGTTTATTTTATGATTTTCTCATCAAGGGGCTATCTATTCTAGGGCAAGGATCCTTGTCCGCTTTGCTCACTGAGATTTTCCCACAATCAACAATAATACCTAGCACACAGCAGCATATTTGATTATATGTTGAATAAATGAATGGCAAGGATTTATCTGTCTCTACTTCTACAACAGAAGAAAACAAAACATGTAAGAGTCAAAGAACTTCATACAGGTTGCTAACGATCAACTCTCTAGCTGCTATAACAAACACCATAGACTGGATTGTTTGAACAACAAATATTTCTTTCTTAGAGTTCTGGAGGATTAGAAATTTAAGATCAAAGTGTTGTCAGACTCAGTGTTTGATGAAGGTCCTCTTCCTGGTTTGCAAATGGCTGCTTTTTTCCTTTACCTTCACATGGTAGAGAGACAGAGAGAGCTCTGGTCTCTCTATCTCCTTATAGGAGTACCAGACCTAGTAAGAGGCTCCATCTCCATGACCTCATTCAAATTCAATAATCTACTAAGGTCCCTACTTCCAAACACCATCATATCATATATTAGAGTTTCAGCATATGAGCTTTGGGGGCAGGATGAGACAAATATTCATAGCAACCAATATTGCATTATTTTTTTGGCATAAAAACACCTTTAAATGCACAAGAGCAAGTTAATCAGTATACATTATTGCATGTTCAATGTATGTTTTACACCTTTATCTAGATTCTGGGTGAATAAAGGAGAAACATGAAACATAGTTCTTATTGGTAATATTGATTGTAATTAGTTAAAGGACACATCTAATTCATATTAATTACTGCAAAAATTATAATAATATGACTTTATGGAATTATTTACATTATAATACACTCTAGGATTACCTGGAGGACTTATTAAAATATTGACTCCTGGGATCCATCCTCAGAGTTTCTCATTCATAGGCCAGGTTTGGACCAGATGACCTGCATGTTCTACAAGCTCCTAGATGATGCTAATGTTACTACAGTACACCACACATTGCTCTATGACAATGGCTCTCAATCTCAGCTGCACATTAAAATCATGATTTTTTTATTAAAATTACATTTTGGGGCTGGATACGTGGTCTGTTTGTTAAGATGCTTGCAAGGACACGCACATCCCTGTCAAAGTGCCTGCATTCAAGTCCTGACCCCACTTCTCACTCAACTCCAGAGTTCTGTTAAGGCACACGCTGGGAGGCAACAGATGATGGCTCAACTTCTTGGCTCCCTGCCATCTGCATGAGAAACTGCAGTTGAGTTCCTGGTTTCTAGCTATGTCCTGGACCAGTCTGTGCAGATTGAGGCATTTGTGGAGTAAATAGTGAATAGGAGCTCTCTCTGTCCCTCTTTCTGCCTCTCCCCTGCACCCGCACATCTCCAGTAAATTATAAAACAGTACTGACATAGTACAGTACAATCCATAGATTGATATTTTAATTTTTATGAGGTAAGGAAACTCATTTTGATAATACTGTCTATCTACTGAATAACAATTGTTCTTTTATTAACCACTGTTCAAGTTTTCATATCATACCCATTGAGCATACAGTAAATGTTCAAGATGACAGGATCCATTACAATGAACAAAAGTGTCATGTCTGTGAATAGATTTTTGTTTTCTATTATATATCTGTAGACTTCAATTTGAGGAAATGAAGTAGGGCCTTATCTTCTTTTGAAGTCCATCACTCTTCCAACTGGTGAAAATCAAAACTAGAAAAGAAAATGCAAACCTGAAACTCAGGCATACTCCATTTGCATTCAATAATTCTTTGAGGAAATGTTTATCATTTCTTTCTTTCTTTTTTTTTTTTTTTGTTAGAGTAGTAATTACAACAAACACCAGGAAGAGAAAAATTTCAATATTATTGCTCTTCTGGATCACACTGACATGCACAAATATTTTACTTAAAAAAGACTGCTTCATCAACAAAGCTGGCCCACTCAGGGCTTTCAGGGTTGGTGGTGTTCTCTAGTAGAACCAATGCTCACCTAAGAGAAGGCAAGCCTTAATATCACCTTTCAGGATGAATTCTATCTGAAATACTTCAACCTACAACAGAATCTTGAAATAGGCAGAAATCTAAATTATTTTTTCTCAAGATGTTCTTTGGCCCTCATGTAAACTTTTTCACCCACAATCCAGGTACCACCTCAGCCTACCAAAAAAATTTCAAAATAAAAGATAAACGTAACCTCAAAAGTGACTTTTACATTCTTTCCACAGGGCTATTATTTGTAACAAAATACTATGTTGTTACTTGTCTAATAATGAAAATCTACACTCCGAGTGTTTATAATACATAGTCATAAAAGGTCTGGTATACATATACATAAATATGTATATTTTCAATTCTTGCCTAAGAGAAATCAGCTTTCTGTGTTGTAATTTTTCAATTCTAAATCTCCTGAGGAAAGAGATAATGTTTTATTCATTTGATATTCACATTCACCCTTCCAGTCTAGCATACCATTTGGAAGCACTAATTGAATGTTGAATTGAATTAAATTCTTCCCATTCATCCTATTTCTACTTATCCAAAATATTTTTCTCTGGTGTTTCTATTCTTCTTATTAGTGATACATAGAATAAATGTAATGACTCTTGAACATGAAAATTCTTTAAATATTTTCTGGCAGCTGTTTTATCCCCATGCTCTTAGGTCTTCTTTTCTGCAGACTGAACAGTTCCAATTCCTTTAACTGCTTATGCTAGGGAATCAACAGCCTTCACCATCTCCCTACTGTGTCTTAGATTGAAGATTTTAAAGCTGAAGTTCACGAACATTTAGGGGTTTCACAGGTGAGTTTTAAGGAATGCTTTGTACTTTCTGAGACTAAATATAAAATTTTGCTTGCATGTAAAAAAATCACATTTGACTATAGAAATATTGATTGTTTGGGCTTTGTCTATGATCTCTCAGATTAATAATCTTTGATGGAAAAACTATCCATTTTCCTGCTGTTTATCTCAAAATGTAGTCCCCAAATGAATTTGTAATCATATGATACAACTTAAACTAGTGCATAGGTGCTGGTATATTTCTTACTCTACAAACTACTTTTTTTTCTATTTGTGCACTATTTTTTTTCTGTTAAAACTTTCAGGTGCCTCCCCATCTGATATTCTTTTTCTAAGATTTGTTTATTTATTTACTCATTTGAAAGGTAACTCATAACTCTTTATGATGAGAGAAGGAGAGACAGAGGGGGTGAAAGAGAGAGAGAGAGAGACAGAGAGACAGAGAGAGAGAGAGAGTTCTTCCATCCCCTGATTCACTCCCAAATGGCCACAACAGCCAGGGCAAGATTAGGTTAAAAGCGTGACCCAGGAGTTTCATCCAGGTCTTGGAACATCTTCCCTTACTTTTCTAGGAGCATTAGCAGGGAGCTGGATTGAAAATGGAGCAGCTGGGACTTGAAACGGTGCTCACATGGGATGTCAGCCTTATAGGCAGTGGCTTAACTCACAATACCACTGCATCAAATTGGTTCCCCCATGTGATATTCTAGGTTATCATTAAATGTATCTGCTTATAAAACCATTAAGTAGGGCCAACGCTGTGGCGTAATGGGTAAAGCCACCACCTGCAGTGCCGGCATCCCATATGGATGCCATGTAAATAATGTATACATCATCATTAATTTTAATGATAAAAATTTTTATATTGATTTTCTGTGTGAATCATAACAGTAATTTTCTAGAGGCTGAGACAGTAGTTGAATTTTGGGGGTGGTATAGGGGAAATTATTTATTCAGTAAATAAGAAAATATGAAGCAAAATGAAATATATATAGTTGGATATTCCTGTTATTAATTAAAATCAATATCAGAATATTTTACCACTTTAGAAATAAAACACATGATCACCCAAATTCTAAGGTATAAAATTAATTTGTTTTAAAATATTATTGCTAATAGCTTTTAAGGTTTGTAAAACATATTTATAATTAAAACATATTTTATTACTATTGAAAAGAAATCATGAACTAGCTCAAAATTGATTTTCTTACATAGTATATAGTTTTATTTGTTGGAAATGAAGATGGTATATCTGAGTGAAAGGGTTGTCATCCAGTTCCCTAGCAAAAGTAAGAGCTGGAGTTCCTAAGATAGTAGGAAATAAACTATGATAGGTTAGTTCTATAGAATATGCTTCAGGTATTTATATTTTAAGAAAATATTGTTACCTTGGGTAAAAATCAAAGACATGTTTTTAGATCAAATGGGTAAAGGGAATATTTGAATCTGAAATTGTTAGGAGTTCCTCATAAAAACCAACACAAATAATACCCTGATAGGCATATTTCTCAAATCACATCAACCGAAAAATATATGATTATATGCTTGCATGCTGCCAAATATATGTGTCCTTCCACCTGAAGTATAGCTAAGATATCTCTGTTAACATCAAATCTCTCTCCTTGTCCTATTCTGCCAACAGCTGTCACATATGATTTATGTTTACTATGGTTGAGTCCCACCATTTCACTAACGGTTGATGGAAGTGAGTCTCTTTGGCTTTTGAAGTCTGTGCTCAACAGTTTGTTTTTTATGATTATTGGAGTGTAGAGAACAATGAGATAATATATCATTCCACTGCATAAAAGATACAAGTCTTCTACTCTTAGTCTCACCTCTATACTTTCTACTTTGGAGATAGTGGTGGCAGAAGAGATTATGAATCACACACACAAAAAAACAATAACCAAAGCAATGTTAAACAAAAAGGACAAAGCAGGAGACCTTATACTATCTGGCTTCAAAATATATTAATAGCTATAACAATAAAAATAGTGTTAGTTGTCACAAAACAGACACCAATACCAACAGAACAGAATAAAGGCACTAAAAGTTAACTCACAATCTTCAGTGAACTGATCTCTGGAAAGATGTTAAGAACATGCACATTGTAGGCATTTGGGGTACTGAACCAGCGGATGTGAGTTTCTCTCTCTCCTTCTCAAACACATGAAATAAATAAGAATTACAGAAATAAAACCAAAAGTGGACAGTAAACCAAAATATACATTTCTCAATAGAATGTTTACATATGGCCAACTGGTAAATTTAAAAATGTTCGATGTGACCAATCAGGAAAATGCAAAGAAAAATTACAATGAGCTATCACCTCACCACAATTAACATGGCTATTATCAAAAAGAAAAAAGTGTTGGCAAGAAAATAAAGAAAAGAGAGACCTCAAAATTACTAGTGAGAATGTAAATTGGTACGGTCATTATATGATCCAACAATCACACTGCTAGGTATGTATCCAAGAAATGAAGCCAGTATGTCAAAGAGATATTACATTCCCATGTTATTGCAGTACTATAGCCAAGAAATGGAATGGAAACAACCTACGTGTACATCAACTGATGAAGTGATATAGAAAATGTGTGTGTGCTATGGAACATTTTATGAAAAGGAATATTGTTAAAGTAATACTACTTTAGTATATCATATTATTTAGGAATGGCTAACTACCCACACACGCACACATGCACACACACACACACAATTGCATGCTATTCCGTCATTAAAAGGCTGAAACCCTGTTATTTGTAACAGCGTAGATAGCTTAGGAAGTCATTGTGCTAGGTGACATAAACCAGGTCTGGAAAGTTAGGTGCCACATCATCTGAAACCCTGTGTGAAACTAGAATAAGTTGATTTTATGGAAGTTGAAACTCAAAAGAATGTGAGGTAGCAAGGGATGGAGAAAAGTCAACCAGTGGATACTAAATTACATTTAGATGGGAGAAATGAGTTCCAATGCTCTACTGAACTATAAGTCACTGTAGATGACAATATTGTGCCACAAACAGCAAAAAAAAAAGAGCTATCAGAAAGTCTTCTGGTTGTTTATTCCACACAGAACTAATAAATATTTGAGTAGACAGATATCTTTACCCTGATTTGTACATTATACACTGGATACATGTACTGAAATTTCCTATGATATCCCATAAATATGTACACATTTATGTGTTAATTAAAACAAGTGGCTCGATAAAAATAAAATGAATATTTTTATTTATGAATATTTATTTATTGTGGAATACTTCAGTAATCTTTGTGGTGGGAACAAGAGACTAGAAACACCCATTATCGGTATAAATAATATGTGGTTTACTCACACAATGGCATACTCCTTCAGGATAAAGAATGAACCACTATTTCAATCAATAGCATAGACTAATATCATAAAGACAGGAAAAATAAAATGATCACACAGAAACACACACTGTTTGATTTAATACGTGGAGTTCAAAAACTGCCAAAACTAATCTGTTGCAATAGATTGGAGAATGGTGGTCATGCTGAGTATGCATGGGATTCAGTGCAAAGGAACTTCCTATATATTTTCTAAAACTTTTAAAAATTATTTTATATTGAAGGTAGAGATACAGAGGTTTTTCATTAGCTGGTTCATTCCTCAAATGCCAGAAACAGCTAAGGCTGATTTAGGCTGAAACCAGGAGCCAGGATTTCAATCCAGGTCTTCCATGGACCAAAATACTTCACTCATCACCTTCTCCCTCCTAGGGCTCAGAAATGGAGCTGTGTCTGGAATCCAAGCAGTCTGAAATGGGATGAGAATTGCATTCCCTAGTGGCATCTTAACCACTTTGCCAAATTCCCTCTCAAAACGTCCTATGTATTAATCTGGCTAGTGGTTAGCTGAGTGTGTGTATGCACACATGCACACACATACAAATATATGTATACATATTTCTGAAACTGTTATATTCTATATGGAACATTTTGTGAAAAGGAATATTATTTAAATACACATTTTTTTTTGATAGGCAGAGTGGACAGTGAGAGAGAGAGAAACAGAGAGAAAGGTCTTCCTTTGCCGTTGGTTCACCCTCCAATGGCCGCTGCGGCCGGCGCACTGCGCTGATCCGATGCCAGGAGCCAGGTGCTTTTCCTGGTCTCCCATGGGGTGCAGGGCCCAAGGACTTGGGCCATCCTCCACTGCACTCCCTGGCCACAGCAGAGAGCTGGCCTGGAAGAGGGCAACCGGGACAGAATCCGGAGCCCCGACCGGGACTAGAACCCGGTGTGCTGGCAAGGCGGAGGATTAGCCTAGTGAGCCGTAGCGCCGGCCTATACAAATTTAACATAATATTATTTAAATACGTGCAAGTACACATCATCTGCCTGTTTTGCAAATGTATGCACATGTATGTAATTTTTTTGTTTTTGGTTTTTTGGCTGTTATTTATCAAGTTACTTTAACTACTACCTAAGACATTTTAAATCTTATTTATTGTTTCCTTATATCCTTATTTTTATGTCACTTTTAAATATAGCATCCATTTTATATTTTTATTGCCTAACTTAATTACCTTTTCTGAAATGTGATATAGTTAATTATTGTTAGCTAACATCCTGCATTAGTGTAGTTCTAATATATTTTATGGAAATTCTGATTTAAAACTTCAGAAACAGAATCACACGATTATGGCAAAGCCCTCTAACTATAAGCTAGATTAATTTTGACAGAATACAGAATCATATATCTCACATTATCTGGCCTTGAATTTCTAGAATTCATTGCTTTTTGATGATTGGTGAAATCATGACAAAGAATTGAGAAATAATCTACAGACTATCTTATATAACAACATAGCATGAAAATAATTGGAGCATGTTTGATGCATAATTATAATTTTAAAGAATATTAGTATTTAAATATTTGTTAATTTTTTATTTAGGCATGTGAGTCTTCATACATGTGAGATGAAAATGTTGAACCAGGAAAGCAAGAAGATTTAAATTTCTGCCAAAGAATTCCATACTCCACAATACTTCCCTCATTCTAATCCAATCACTTTAGAATATATAAGAGGAAAAGGTCCAAACAATGCTCATATGATTGAAAGACCATGCTGCCCTTTTGGTAAGAAAAGTCATTTTAGTTTCTTTTTTTTTTTTTTTTGTACTTTCCCAGAATGCAAAATTATTTTTCTTTCCTTCTGAAATTTATTTCTAAGAAGCTATATGTTTCTTGGACTAAAAAAAAAAAAATCGTTATAATTTCCATTGTGCCCATGATTATCATGTATGCTTGGTGATGGATATCTGTCTCAAAAGATACAGGGTAACACCAAGTTATATATCAGTAAAGCTGACATCCACTAGAACTTCTGCCTGGAAAGTCTGTAATCTTTCTAAAAACAATTGGCTATGAATGAGGTCCCTTCCAACGTTTAAAATCTTCTAGGTATATTCTCAGCCCATTAATTTTTTGTTCTTTAAATTCCTGCATCAATATGGCAAGGGAAATTGTAAAAATAATTTTTTTTGTCATTGTGAAAATACATTCCCAACATGGAAGAGGGAATTTGTGTATTTGTAGTTTGTTAAAGAAAGGGTTCTCTATTACTGCTTAAAATACAGAGATATGGAATAATTAATATTTTAATGATAAAAGTGAATAAAGACCAACATTTTTTTTCACAATTACAAGATTTCAGAATATATATAGGTTATGCTGTGCATACTAACCTTTAGAACAGGTTGATGATATATTTTCTTCACAGTAAATATAATCTTAGAAGGTAGTAATATGGAATTTCCATTTTCACAATCATAGAAACTATAAAATCTTTCTAAGATGTTGAGTAGTTTCACGTGGGAACTAAAATCATTGTGGGATGTCCAATTATTCTTGTGTCAAAATGCCAAGAAGTACATTGGCATTTCCAACAATTAACATTGATGGGCCGCAGCCACGGCTCACTAGGCTAATCCTCCGCCTGCAGCGCCAGCACCTCAGGTTCTAGTCCCTGTTGGGGCTCCAGTTCTGTCCCGGTGGCTCCTCTTCCAGTCCAGCTCTCTGCTGTGGCCCGGGAAGGCAGTGGAGGATGGTCCAGGTCCTTGGGCCCTGCACCCGCGTGGGAGACCAGGAGGAAGCACCTGGCTTCTGGCTTCAGATCGGTGCAGCGTGCTGTCCAGTAGTGGCCACTTGCGGGGTGAACCAACGGAAAAAGGAAGACCTTTCTCTCTGTCTCTCTCTCTCTCTCTCACTGTCTAACTCTGCCTGCCTCCCAAAAAAAAAGAAAAAAGAAAGAAAGAAAGAAAAAAAAACATTATTGAAGAATCTAAAATTTAATAGAAATCGCTATTATCACTTCTTAATTATGCCCCACTTATTCATTATAGCAAACAATGCATTAATGAGCTGAGGATTCTGATTCATCCCCTATTACAAGACTCAGTCTGAACATTTTTCAGCCTAAGTGAAATAGATGCTGCCACAGGACAGTGGAAACATTTTTAAAGACGATACTTTAAGAGAATTAATAGCATTCAAATAGCTGGATATTTGTACTTATATCAAATAAATTGTGCAGCTACTTAGATTCTCTTACGTTGCTTAAGTTTCAGGTTTTTCTGTTTCTGTTTACTGATCCCTTTGTACTTGAGGAAAGACTTTGACAACACACAGCATTCCCAAATTAAGTATGCTACTCCCTGAGTTATCAGCATCTTCTGATTAAGACTGTATATTTAAACAAAGAAAGAGATAATTAGGTGGTAAGAACCATTGCTTCACTACCACCCCCCACACTTTTAATGCAAGCTTTTGAGATTTAACCTGGACAAGGATATCAAGGTATAAATGGGGTGGTACGATCTCGAATAAGATTGAATGAGCACTGGCTTTTTTTTAATTTGAAACTTCAGTCACCATGTCAACATCCATAAAGAGTTGTCCCTCTAATAGTGCATTTTTGGTAACTTCTGAAACTAAAGATGATATTGAAATAGATATATATCTAAAATCCATTTTAGATATTAAAAATGATGGTTAAAAATATTGGCTAATATTTTCTTCCTGTATTTTTAATATGAGTTTTTTGAGAACATATATTTCCACTACTGAAGAGATTGTTTTTAGTTGGAAGTTAACTTAGTTTAGTTTTGTATTGCTTTTCTTCCAGCTAGGCTAACCACTTTACCTTAAATCTATTTTTATGAAAAAATCCTTTCCATTTCCCAAAATGTGTTTATGAACAAACACATTCCTTAAAAAACGTTTTTTACATGGGGAAACTTATTACATTAATAATGTCATGGTTTAGTGACATGCTGTTGTCATCTTAGCAGTAATAACAAATTCAAGCACTAATTTCCGTTGCTTATGAAAGGCACCACAGAGATAATCCATTGTAACAGTTGCAAACACTTAAAAAAAGACCTCTTGGTCCATTTTGTCTTAAAAATAGCAGCAACAATAACAGAACTAAATCCAGAGCAAGAACTAGTGCAATTTTCCTGCTGAATGAGAGAGGAGACTGTGAAGAGGGACACCGGCTTTGTCCAATCCCTACGCACCTTTGAGGCATATCTATGTAAGTTCTGATTTGAAAATGTCAGAACTGGTCTATTTTCTCCATTTAAAGATGTGAAAGAGAATCAAAAAGGAAAAATAACTTGTAGAAGTCAACATACAAGTCAGTGGTTATGGAGACATGAATCTGGTCTCCTACCTTTCCTTGTATGGTTTTGGCTTATATTTATTCAAGCTCTTAAGCCATAAATTGAAGTTCAGTTATAGCTTATTTTTTTCTAATATGTGAAACTTTATTTTTCCTGTTTCCTTCCTGAAAAAAAATCAGTAAAAATAGTATTATGCTGATTTCAGAGTATAAAAATAACTGGCCTTGATAAAGAGGTATTTTGCACCCTTAGTTCAAGTCTTAAAAGGCTTTGGCTAGCTTTCTTCTTAAAGAAACTTAAATAAACCCATCCATGTAAGGAATAACTTTAGAAAGCTCAACATTGTGAAACAAAGGAATGCCATCATGTCTGTATATCAGAAGTATTCTAAGATTTCAAAGTTTAGTGTCTGGATGATTTATTGGATAATGATGAAAGGGCAGCAACAGTAGGCAAAAATTCTAGTTGCTATGTATTTTTGTCCTATTAAAAACCAGCTTTCTGTTGCTATTGTTTCTCTGGAAACTCCAGCTGCTATTGTTTTTCTTGTTTTACAAGTTCAGGAGAATCTTCATCGTCTCTGCTTGCTTCCATTGTAGGGACAAGCAACATCTTTCAGGTTTATTGAACTGGAAAGATATGAAAAATCATCAGGCCATCACTTTATACTAGTTTCCCATTCACAGAATGAGCTAAGTTTAAATTTTTATCATACTTAAATTGTATCAGTATGTATTGCAGTTTCTAAAGAAAAAATGATTTATTCGCACATAACCAACGGGGAAATTATCATATATATCTTTAACTTCCAATTTAGAAAAGTTATACTGATGTTCTTTAAAAACTATGAGATAAATATCAATTATATTTGTTTGTGAATTGTACATATTCTACTGCAAATATAAATTTGCTTTCTCAGTGTCTGAAATCATAATTATTTATCAACGCAAATTAAACCTTGACTAGCTCAAAGTATCACTAAACTATTGTATGTTTACAATGAAACACTAAAGGGAATATCATGGCTTCAAAAGAATAATACTGTAGGGACATGTAGTTAGCCTAGCAATTAAGACATTCACCTCCCATATCAGAGTACCTGGGTTTGGTACCCATATCCAGATCCTGACCCCAGTTTCTGCTAATGCAGACCCTGGAAGGCAGAAGTGGTGGTGGATTGGCTTCCTGCCAGTCACATGGGAGATTTGAATTGAACCCTTGAATCCTGTTTGGACCCAAACACAATCTCTTCCACTGAGAATTCAGAAAGTACTTTCTGTCTTTTAATGTTTCTCTCTGTTTTTCTCAGTGTCTCAAATAAGCAAATAAAAAAGATGTTTTGGACCTATAAAAAGAATAATATTCTGAATTAGTTTTAATGGCATGCTAGTTTGGACAGAAACATCATTATCAGATGTAGAGTTATAGCAAAACTATGAATATTTCCAAATGATCTCACTGTTTCTGAAACTAGAAAAATTTAAAATTTAAAGGAAAAACAAAAAAAAACAACATTGGTTGAACTCTGTAATTAACACACACTTATTCTTAGGTGTTTAAAGTTAACTGAAAAGTGATCTGTTAAATATAAGAGTGGGAGTAAGAGAGGGAGGAGATGTACAACTTGGGACATGCTCAAGCTGACTTGCTCCAAATGGTGGAGTTAGAAATCTGTCAGAGGATTCCAATACAATCCCATCAAGGTGGCATGTACCAATGCCATCTCACTAGTCCAAGTGATCAATTTTCAGTTCACAATTGATCATAATGATAGGTCTAAGAGTCAAACGGATCACATAAACAAGACTAGTGTCTGCTAATACTAACTGATAGAATAAAAAAGGGAGAGAACGATCCAACATGGGAAGTGGGATACACAGCAGACTCATAGGATGGCAGCACTAAACAGCACTCTGGCCTCAGAATCAGCCCTTAAGGCATTCAGATCTAGCTGAAGAGCCCATAAGAGTATTTTAGGCATGGAAAGCCAAGACACTCTGGCAAAACAAAACAAAACAAAACAAACCAACAAACTAAATGAAAGATCTCTGCGAGTGAGATCCCAGTAGAAAGAACGGGCCATCAAAGAAGGAGGTATCTTTCTCTGAAGGAAGGAGAGAACTTCCACTTTGACTATGGCATTGTCTAAATAAGATCAAAGTCAGCGAGCTCAGGGGGCATCCATAGCCTTGGCAACTCATGACTAGAGCCTGGGGAGATTGCTGACGCCTTAAACAAGAGTGTCCATTTGTTAAGTCAACAACAGCAGTCACTGTGCACTTACTCACCATGTAGGATCTCTGTCTTTAATGTGTAGTTCAATGTGAATTAATGCTATAACTAATGGTGAAACAGTATTTTACACTTTATGTTCTGTGTGGGGGCAAACTGATGAAATGTTTACTTAATATATACTAAACTGATCTTCTGTATTTAAAGATAATTGAAAATGAATCTTGATGTGAATGGGAGAGGGAGATGGGAGGGTTGCGGGTATGAGGGAAGTTATGGGGGGGGAAGCCATTGTAATCCATAAACTGTAATTTGGAAATTTATATTTACTAAATAAATGTTAAAAATTTTAAAGGAAAAATGTATTTTAGCTATTTTTATTGTAATTGTATTTAATGTTCTCAAAAAAGCAATGCATATATACATGACATATAGGTTTTACACATCTTCTAGGAAAACTATAAAACTAAAAAGTAAAATTAAGTTTAAACTTCAAAAATAATTTTCCAAGAGTATAGGAATACAGCAAACACTGAGTTGTTATCAGCACGCTCACTTTGTGAAGATACCATAACCTTATTTTTCAAGGCTTTTCAGTCTTTGGTTGACATTGATTAATATTCCTTTAATGTGAATGCACTTACCTATGAAATCTACATCTCTACATTTCTAATCATACCATGGGCACAACTATGTGGCACCAAAGGACTATAAACACAAATAGGCACATGTCCCAACAGCAAATAGACAGTACATACTGAGGAATCTGTCACCTGTGAAAAACATCTAAATTAGACTACCTAGGTTTTCATTGTGATTGCCAACACAGAATTCCTGGTCTGGCTGAAAAGCCCATGAGAGCATTTCAGGCATGGAACGTGGCTTGGTCCTGCAAAGGCACACTGTCCAGGAAAAGCAGGGTGGCAGTGCCCTTTCCCACAAAAAGACACTGCGGACAGGCTTTGATGAACACATCCGGGTTTATCAACAGGCATGTAGGCTTTTAAAGAGCAGGTAGAAGGGGTGTAAATAACTCATAGGGACACTGACTATAGGACAGAACTGATACTGGTGCCAATATGCCTCTCCAATCAGCTTGAAGGTCACGTAGCATTCCAGGTGGGCTTAATGGGCCTGGGCCACGCCCAGGAGCAGTTTACCTGATTGGCAGAAGGTGGGGGTGGGAGGAAATGTGATCTGTTGGGATCGCCCACAATGGAAAGCCAAGATACTGCAGCAAAAAAATATTCTACATGAGGGATCTCTGTGAGTGAGATCCCAACAGAAAGAAGTGGTCATCAAAGAAGGGTGTACTTTTCTCTAAAGGAAGGAGAGAACTTCCACTTTGCTTATGGCCTTTTCTAAATACTGATAGAGTTTGTGGATTCAAAAGTCTTCCATAACCTAGGCAGCTCATGCCAAGAGCCTCAGGTTGTCAGTGATGTCACACATATGAGTGTTAATTGTTAAATTAACAAAAGGAGTCACTGTGCACTAACTCCCCATGCAGGACCTCTGTCTTCAAAGAGTTGTTTTATGAGGGTTAAATGTGATGCTCATTCCCAACAGTTTTGTGTGGGTGTGCATGTGTGTGCAAATTGTCGAAATCTTTTCTTAGTATAGAGTTGGTCTTCTGTGTACAAAGTTAATTGAAATTGAATCTTAATGGAGAATGGGACTGGGAAGGGGAGAGGAAGGAAGAAGTGGTTTGAGAGTATGAGTGGAAGGGTGAGTATGATGGGAAGAATAATTATATTCCTTATTCCTAAAGCTGTACATATGAAATTTATATTCCTTAAAAACTAAACTAATTAATTTAAAAAATCTGTATGGTTTTTAGTGGAAGAATGACTATTTCACCAACATACTGTAAATTTTAAAATAATCACAGATTAAAACTATAGTACTATAATATTTTTATCCATTGGTTTGATAAAGGTATAAAACAAAGTTTTACAAAACTATACTTGCAACAATACTGATACAAGGATTTGTTTTTTATTTTAGTTCTCACATTATTGTTTATAGCCATTATCTATATTCCCATTAAACTAGGTACTTTTGTTTTTTACTCTTAATATCTTATTGAGTGAAATATTAACCCTTTTGTCTATAATGTAAATTTACAATATTATCTCAAAAACTAAAATGAAGGAAAGAAAGAAGAAAGGTGGAAAGGAGTGAATATCATTATATTCTTAGAATTGTATCTATGAACTCTATTAAATCTGTTAAAACTAATTAAAAATAACATTTTAAAAATTTTAAAAAACTGTATGGTTTTGTAGGATTGATAAGTGACTATAAAACCTGAAATTAAGCAAAGAGATCTCAACAAGAAATGACTAACAGATAAGCAGTGATCACTCCAGAACAGGGCTTTAAGGAAGTACAATGGGTCATCAATCATCATGAGCATGTGTTATTTAGTTATTGAACTGCAGACTGAGGAGCTAGTAGTGAACTGTGTACTTAATACATTCATTCAGAGTTAATATTCTGTGGTAATTGAAGTTTGAACTGTACTGCAGAGGATTGCTGTTATCAAACCAAATCAGGAAACTAAATTTCGTGTGTATTGCAACTCTGAAAAGCAAGGGATGCCTGTGTGCATGTGTATGTGCAAAATTTTGCCTATAGTTATATAATAAGCAAAAATTAAAACTTGGGATATAGTGTTCAGTATATGGTACTTGAGGTAGTTCAAAATTGAGGTTACCTATTATAGGTTTACATAAAAAGCCCTCAAACTAATGACAAATAAAATAAAACAGTGAAATACAGAATGAATCATTTGCTTTGTAATGAATTTAATTCAAAGCTTGTCTCCTAAAACTGCTTTTGCAGACCATTTTGGTGTTCCTCTGTGTGGGAATAGTCAGAGAAAATGTTTGATATCTTAGATTTCATGAAATCAGTGAAGAAATGAAGATGCAGGGAGTGATCAGAAAATGACTCCATTTGTCTTATTAAAAACATAGGCTTTTTCTTATTTTCAGTTCTGTATTAATCTATTATTCTCCTTACTTATGTAATAAAAGTTGAATATAAAATCTACATCTTTTATTTTATATGACAGGTATGGGAAAGTGAAATAGTCTGATAAATAATTTCTACTTATTCATATAATTTCCTATAGTAACATAATTTGACGATCTGGGAAAGAGGAAGCATTAAATTAAGTAAAACATTTTGTTTCCAATATTGAGTTAGAAGAAATAATATAATCATAAAGCATGTAAAAATTGGAACCAAATTACATAGTTCTGAAGTCCAGCTCCATTTAGTATCTGTGGGACCATGGACAATTACTGACTTTGTAAATATTTTGGTACTTTAATTCGTAAAATGCAGATGACAGAAGTATCTACCACATGCAATTTAAAAAAAAAAAAGATGAAGAGAAATAGTTGCTTAGACATCATACTTGGTATATGATAGTAATTATTCTATGTAATGGTTTGCTTTATTTTAAATCTTTCAGATAATTCATGATTCTAGGTTTCCTCTGCCTTGACAAGTATTGCTTGTAAAACATATACTTGATAACAAATGTGATTACCCCTAGAGTTCTAGACTGTACCTATGAAATTGGATGTAAATGGAAATAACGTCAGAAGTGTTGGAAGGCCTATTTCAATACCACAGGATGTTCCAGTTTTCTGCAAGGAACAGTATACAACAGCAATTTACATGACCCACATATGACAATTCTAAATTATAATAGTTATTTAGGAGCCGGCAGTGTGGTACATTGGGTTAACGCCCTAGCCTGAAGCGCCAGCATCCCATATGGGTGCCGGTTCTAGTCCTGGCTGCTCCTCTTCCAATCCAGCTCTCTGCTACGGCCTGGAAAAGCAGTAGAAGAAGGCCCAAGTCTTTGAGCCCCTGCACCCGCGTGGGAGACCAGGAAGAAGTTCCTGGCTCCTGGCTTCGGATTGGTGCAGCTTCGGCCATTGCGGCATCTGGGGAGTGAACCAGCAGACAGAATCTGCTACTCCTCTCTCTCTCTCTGTACCTCTGACTTTCAAATAAATAAATCTTTAAAAATAGAATAAAATAAAATATAGTTATTTAAAAATATCTTCATATGATCTCTCAGATGGATTTCAGGAACAGTACTCTCATTTTAATTATTTCACATTTGTCTTTCTAAGTCCTATGGAAGCACACGAAATGAACATCTTAAAAAATGTGTTGTGTACTAACTGCAGCAATTATTTTCATTGAAAAACAGAACGTTTACCATTTCAACCAAAACTTATTTACTGCTATGTAGAAAGTAGTGCTCTCAAGTAGGAATAAAGATAATGCATAGATCACCTATAATTAAATCAGAAGAATACAGAACAATCACTTCAAGTAACACTCTTTCATTTCCAAAAACCAAGGTGTCCTGGACATGTAACACAGTTTGCGGTTATGTTGAGCATGTAAGAGTTGCTCCTTCTCAAATTCTTATTGATAGAAAGAGGAATCATATCAGATAAAGCAGAGACATATCTGAAGATAAAAAAGGACATTTTAGTAGAAGAGAAAATGCTCTAATTTTAAATCATAACATTTGATATTCAGGGTGAGGGAAGTATAATGAGAATTAGTCACTGAGCACATTTGACTAAATGTTTTTCCAAAATAACACTGCAGATACAACTTTCATGCAAATGAATTCAAATAACTTGATTTTTTTCTTTTTGGTTATAAACTGTCTTAGTGGACATAGTATGTGGTTTATGACTGCTTTATTGAATATTATGTGTCTTTTAGGTAGCATCTGACATGTAATTAAAAATATCAAGCTTCAGGAAATTAAATAATGAGTGAAATATGTTAATCACTGTTAAATACTTAGTCTTCTGTGTATGCAGTTTTAATGAAAAATAAGAAACTTTAAAATGTACTATTGAGGTTAATTTCCAAGTTGCGATTTTGTTTTCTCATTAAATTACATATGGCAAATAGTCCTACCTGTCTGGGTCATGGCAGATTTATCCTGCAGGACTCTTGGAGTAGCTATTCTTCATTTTGTTCTGTCCAGGCATGCAGAGAAGATAATCAGTACAGCATTTTGTGTTAAACTTAATGACCTCCATATTGCATATAACAAATATATGAAGGTTAAGAAGGATTTACTCATCATTATTACAGTAGTAAAATAGTATTAATGCTACTGTATACTTTCCTATATCAGTGATTGTTTTATCCTTTTATATGCTTTCACATTACTAATTACTTCTTCAGCTTGAAGAACTCCTTTAATACCCTTTAGCACCTTTTCTAAGGCATGTCTGTGATGATAAACTCCATTAGTTTTTGTTTGCCTGAGAAAGTCTTTATATCTCTTTTTTTTTCTGATGGAGTTTTCTGAATGAAGAATTATTGGTTAGTAGTTCTGTTTCTGTTTTATATATACAGAAGTTTGGGTATATCATCCCACACTTTTCTGTTCTTCCATATATCTGCTGAGAAATCCATTGTTTTCTACCTGGCCACATCCCTAACTTCTGAACAGGAACTTTTAGCTCTTTCTTCTTATTTTTTATGCCTAGTGAAAAATACTGTTCTTAAGTTGAACAAAATTTTAAAGTATTGGTTTGTATAAAAGAAAAGAATGTCTGAGAAGTCTTGAGTGAGTCTCATAAATTGATGTCAACTGAAAAATTACATTTTCCAATTTGTTTTCCCTATAATAGTTAATGTTTATAGAGAAATTAGCATCCTCCATTTAGACAATATTAAGAGAGAATGAAAAAATTAAGATTACTCACAAAATTGAAAAGAAATTAGAAAAGAAGGATTTATTAAAATAGAACTTACATTTGCTAATCATTTTATGAAACAATAAATATCAATTATTAAAATGTATTTTCTAACAAAGCACTGGGTATAGACTAAAAGCATCTGGAAGTTATCAATTATGACTGTTTTTCAGAGTCTATGGATTTCAGTTTTGCTTTTAAGAATAATAGAGGCCAGCGCCGCGGCTCAATAAGCTAATCCTCCACCTAGCAGCTCCGGCACACCAAGTTCTAGTCCCGGTCAGGGCGCCGGATTCTTTCCCGGTTGCCCCTCTTCCAGGCCAGCTCTCTGCTGTGGCCCGGGAAGGCAGTGGAGGATGGCCCAAGTGCTTGGGCCCTGCAGCCCATGGGAGACCAGGAGAAGCACCTGGCTCCTGCCATCGGATCAGCGCGGTGCGCTGGCTGCAGCGCGCCAGCTGTGGCGGCCATTGGAGGGTGAACCAACGGCAAAAGGAAGACCTTTCTCTCTGTCTCTCTCTCTCACTATCCACTCTGCCTGTCAAAGAAAAAAAAGAAAGAAAGAAAGAAAGAGTAATAGAAACAGCAAATTCTCCAATAGAAATCATTGAACAGTACGCCCACACAATCCTTAAGCTCACATCTACCAAATTCCTTATATTTCTGTTATTAGAGGCAAGTATCCATATTTCCATAGATTCCTTTTAATTCTTTCTTCTCTACTCAAATTTCCTCTCTGCATACTATGTTATCAGTATTTCCATCTTTGCTAGATTTCTTTAGTCAGAATAAGAAGCCTCAATATATCTTATGAAAGTATCTCTGCATTCTACTCTAAATGATGCTATATTTCTTTGCAGGTTCATATAATAAAATTCCTTGAAAATACTATCTCCAGTTATTACACTATTTAACCCAGTGTAATCAAATCTTCTCCAACATTCCAAGAAAGAGCAAGTATCAGGGTCAACAGTGATCTTTACATTGTTAAAGCCAATGGTCTTACTTCTCAAGATGGTTTGTAAACTACTACATCATAAAATGTTTCTTCTCTTAGCTTTCAAGGTATTAATCTCCCTTGATTATCCTCCTCCTTCCATCACTGGTGCTTCTTTTGCTGGCTTGTCCATTTCTTTGCAAATCTCAGAAAGCTTCTGAACTTCAGGCTCAAAGTGCGTCCCTATTTTGTCCATATTTGCAATCTAAAAAGTGCTACTCAATATTGCAGTTGTAAATAGTGTTTGCTTATGAATTTTACTTTCATATCTCTATATCTGATGCTTCTGGTGAATTACATATTCTAATATTCAGCTAACTGGTCAATAACTACACTTGGATATCAAATACTCACATCAAACTTAATACTGATAAAACTAGCCTTTTGATTTCTTAAATTTTGCAACAGTCTCTCTTCCTAATCCATGCTATTTAATTCATACTCTTTTAAACATATTTGTTTAATCATTTGAAAGGTAGAGTTACTGAGAGAAAGGAAGAGACAATGAGGCAGAGATCTTCCATTTGCTGATTCACTCCCCAAATGTCAACAACTGGTAGGAAAGCCAGGCTGAAACTAGGAGCCTGGCGCTGCATCTGGGTCTTTCACTTGGGTACAAGCACTTGTGCCATCTCTCCTGCTTTCCCAGGCACATTAGCAGAGAGTTGGATCAGAAATGGAGCAGCTGAGACTTGAACTGGTATTCATATGGGAGACTAATGTCTCAGGCAGTTGCTTAAACCACTGCACCAAAGTGCTGGCCCCCAATTCATATTCTTCTATATTCTCTAGTACTTTCATGTTACAAATCCAGATTGCCAATAGATGTCGTGTGTTTTAGCTTCAAGATAGATACAGACTTTTACCACTCTCAAAATGTCTACCAGCAAACATTGTGCAATAAATATCTTCTACTTGGATTACTACAATAATTTATAACTTGTACCAACGTTTTTGCCCTTGCCTCTCACTCTGCACCCATCACAATCCTTTCAGAATGTAAATAAAATTACATCAGTCCCATAAAAATACTTCAATAAATTCCTGTTAGTAAATGCCAAAATCCAAACAATGCAGTTTTAGATCTACGTGTTCCAGTGTCCCCCAGATACCCCTGATACACCTGATACACTTGTCTGCTGTCACTCTTTTCTTGGGCTCCATTTCACCTCACACTCCAGGAATGCTTGGAATGCTTAAACACTGTAACAAAGTTTAGCTAACACTTTTGCATTAACCCTTTGCCTAAAGTGCTAGTCTACAGATAAGCTTTCAATACACATACTAAAATTTCCAGGTCTCTGCTCAAATGTTCTGCTTATGACATACCTCCCTTCCAAAACTTTCTAGTTCCTTACCTATTTTATTGCATCTGTCAGAATATTTCTATTTCATTATTTGTTTATTGACTTTCTTTCTTCCACTGAAATAAAAGTTCACTTAGGACAAGGACTGCCTTTATTTCTGTAACTTCAGAACATTCTTGTGTGTGAGAGATATTCCATAAACATCTATTAAATGAGTGAAAAAAATCCAAATTTCCTCCTACTTCAAAACTTATTCCACTTTGTATTTTCTTAATTTCTTAAAGCATTTCACCATAAATCTCAATTTTCCTAGAGTTAATTCTACCTACATTCCTATATTTTTTCCCTTTTGGATCAATACTTGTTCAGAACTAAATTTAATCATTAGAAGAATTTTAGGATCTACTTGTAAAAGAAAATAATGGCCCCAAAATTGGAAAGTACAAGTAATGGTGCTAGCATGCATTTTAATTCTAAATTAACATTTTAATTTTATACAAATTTATTCCTTGCCCTTTAAAATTTCATTTTTGACATAAAAGGCAGAGAAACACAGGCAGATAGACAGACAGATACAGATCTCCCATCTACTGTTTGACTCAGCATACGCCCACAACAGTTGGGTTTATATATATATATATATTTTTTTTTTTTTTTGACAGGCAGAGTTAGACAGTGAGAGAGAGAGGGAGACAGAGAGAAAGGTCTTCCTTCCGTTGGTTCACCCCCTAAATGGTCGCTATGGCCGATCGGAAGCCAGGAGCCAGGTGCTTCCTCCTGATCTCCCATGCGGGTGCAGGGCCATCCTTCACTGCCCTCCCGGGCCACAGCAAAGAGCTGGACTGGAAGAGGAGCAACCGGGACAGAATCCGGTGCCCTGACCGGGACTAGAACCCAGGGTGCCGGTGCCACAGGCAGAGAATTAGCCTGGTGAGCTACGGCGCCGGGTTTATATTTTTTTTAATTTTTTATTTATTTGAGAGTTAGAGTTACAGACAGTGAGAGGGAGAGACAGAGAAAGAGGTCTTGCTACCGCTGGTTCACTCCCCAAATGGCCGCAGTCTCCCATGCGGGTACAGGAGCCCAAAGACTTGGGCCATATTCTACTGCTTTTCCAGGCCATAGCAGAGAGCTGGATTGGAAGTGGAGCAGTCAGGACTAGAACCGGTATCCATATGGGATGCCAGCGCCATAGGCAGAGGATTAACCTACTGCACCATGGCCCCAGCCCCAACAGTTGGGTTTAGGCGAGGGAACTCAACCTGGGGTGGGATCCCACTAGAGAAACCATGACCTGCCACCCCTCAAGTGTGCATTAACAGGAGGCTAAAATAGGGAGTTCAACCAAGAGACAAATCCAAGCACTCTGACGTAGGATGAGGGCATCCAAAGTGATGTCTTAACCACTATGCCAACTACACACTTCTAAAATTATTTCTAACTTAAAGCAACCATAGTGAAATGCATTTCAACTAATAAATTGTGGGAAATGATGCTATGTTAGAGGGTGTATTCTGTGTAGAACAATTGGAGAAAATGCACAAGTTTAAGCAAAAATTTTGATTCTCTACCTTTCTGATAAGAACTTTTGATGGCTTCTCACTAAGTGAAGCATGAAGTCCATTACTTATATTGTTATTTATACTTTTCTTTAAACTGGAGAGTTAAATTACAAACTCATACATAGATTCTACTTCACCACTACTTTGTTATCCAAACTCCTACTACATGCTCATTACCCAAACACACTATGTATGGAATTTCACATCCTACCTTGGCTCTCTCTTATAATGCTATCAAGTACAATAAGAAGAGAACAGTTTTTAAAAATCAAATATATTATGTGGTTCCATAAATGACAAGGCTCTGAATTATGCAAGCATATCCCATAGAATTATGTCTACCAAGATAATGTAAATAATTGGATGTGGAATATATAAGCTAGGTGCCCTTAGCTAAGGAACATCACTTACCCAGTGTTTCCTACTGTAAAATGATTATAGTAATCTGTCACTGTTATTTAAAAAAAAGTGGAATATATTTTTAAATATATCTGAAATAAGTAAAAGCTCCTAATCATCTAATTTGTTGCTTTGGTCTATGCCATGGCTTTATTTATATTTCATTCATAATTTATGTTTTGAGCAAACCCTTTATCTTGGAATTACTTTCTCTATATTATTACCATATTGTTACACTTACTACCTAGTCATATATCCTACTACTGTATTTAAGTTTTAAACACATAATTCTGAGTTTCAAAAATTTATATGGAAAAGGAAATGTGAAAGCAAGATATCCTCCTTTGAGACTGATCTATTAAAAGATGTGGGACTGGCATTGTGGCATAACAGGTTAAGCTGCCTTTAAAGCCAGCATCCCTTATGGGTGTCGGTTTGAGTACCAGCTGCTCAACTTCCATTCAAACTTCCTGCTATTGTGCCTAGGAAGGCAGCAGAAGGTGGCCCAAGTGCTTGGGCCCCTGCCAGCCATCTGGGGGACCCAGAAGAAGCTCCTGACATCGACTTGGCCCAGCCCCGCATATTACAGCCATTTGGGGAGTGAACCAGCTGAAGGAAGACTTGTCTCTCTATCTCCCTTCCTACTTCTCCGTTACTCACCTTTCAAATGAATAAAATAAATCTTTTATTTAAAAAATGTATTCATATGAAACCTTTACCTATATGATTTTTGGTGTACTTTTTTAATTTTCTGACTAGTGATACAAAAACTATTTTGAATTAAAATGATGGGAGGCTAAAACTTTAGTAAAATTGTTTTTTGTTTTAGTCACAGAAATATTAAACAGTTTGCATAAGATTATTTTCTTTAGTTTGTTTTTAAATAACACACACTACTTCAGAATAATTGTGTTTTTTTAAGTATCAGTGTTGTATATGTTATATAGTGAAACAGCTTTTTTATCAATTGCTCTAGATAATTCCAGATAAATGAGAATTCTGTTGAAACTAAAATGAGATTTTTCTGAAGAAATAAAGACTGGCAATTTGAAGTAGGTTAGCTTTAATAAAGTAAGATGTTATTTTCTGTTATTTCTTTCACACCAAAATTGCAGATTTTCTTTCAATTTAAAGATTGTGTTTTTGGTCTTAACTATTAAGGCATATTGTCCATTAAGAACTTTCCTTCAAGACATTGAATAGTTAGTTCTTTTAGACACAATATAATAAATAATTTCTAATCAAATGTACAGGTTGTTTCTTATTTCTAAGTACTAGATATTATTTCAAATCAATAGAATCTGTAATCATAACCATTTGTTCAGGAGGAAAATAGTCTTCAGATTGAAAATTAGACTAATTTAAAGTAAAGTTAATTTTGACATTTAAGCTTGAAGTAAAAATTAAACTTTGTCAATATTGTTCAATTAGAAATTCATCTCTTGAGGGTAAAGACAGGTAATGTTAGTAGGATATAAACTGCTGGGAATCAGATAACATTAATATTATTTTTCATTTTATCTTTATTTATTGTAACATTAAAATATAATCTTATAATTTATCTGCATGTTACATTGCCAAGACAAGTTTCAAGGTACTCCAGCTCTAAAAGAAATAATGCTGTGAGTATATTGAATATTATGAATATTATCAGGAATTTATTATCAATTCTCTTTTCATTGCAACTGTTCTGTCAGAATTCATTTCTACAAGATCAATTTTCTTGAGATTGTCTCATAAACTAGAATTCTATCAAATTCATTGTTATAATAAAAATATCCTTGGGAAATTTACAGAAAAATATTAAAATCATTAATACAATCAATGTCATTAGCTTTAATCCTGAGTAGGTAAGCATAGTTTAAGAGTAAAAATCCTTAATAAACATGAATATACATACTATACATGCATTATTGCATATATGTTTACCCTTGTATCCTAGAATGATTGCAGATGCTCTCCTATAAACATCATTGTAGTAAAAATAAGTATTTTTAAAGAAATTTGACAGAAGAGGAGACAGAATTTGTAGGTAAAGATAAAAGCCATAAATAGACATGTTTCTATTAAGTTTTCAGGTCCTTTCCTAAAGCAAGAACAATTTTACAGTGGGAAGCTTACTTAAAATTATACTCAGTTATCAACAAATTATGTTTTTAAAGAATGATGCTATCCTCTTTTCTTGGAAAATGTCAACGAAGTCTCTTCTGAGGGGCACAGCTGGTCAGGAAAATGCACAGTACCTCTTTCAAAGCGATCTACTTGTGAACTCGGATTTCACATTCCATCATTAACAAGAATCATTTGCCAAAATACTTTTCCTATTCTATAATTATAGCTAAATTCATAGGAAGAACTCTGAAATTAGGATTCTGGAATCCAAGAGGGCTTCTAACAGATCCACCCCATGGCTTCTCATTTTCCTTGTCAGGGATCTTCATTTTCTGAGAGTAATTTATAGTAGCTAAGGAGTTCATGTAAGAAGAGTTTCAAGTAAGAACTAAATTTGTAAGAAATGGTAAACATAATCATTCCACAATGTATCTAAATAATCACAATGCATAAAATGTTTTACAATTTTTCTTTCATTTTCTTACCAAATAGTCAAACAAATATGTCAGATTAATTTCACATCTGCTTCAAGCTGACCATTTAAAACATATCACCACACAATGCATACTTTCCATTGCATACTACCAGGGTGAAATTGGGGAGATTTGATCAAGATGAGTCCAGCTTTCTACAATCGCCTAGAGTCTACATATCCCAATAAAACCCAATGATGTCTTCCCATAAGACTTGTGAGTTATGGAGATTCCATGGCATGACTCAGAACCTATTAAATATTTTATTTTAACACAGACTTATTTCTCATATCATATCTATTAAGAGTCCTGTGTTTTCTTAAATTAACATTTTAATTAAGTTATTTTTAAATGAGGGAATGCCAATGTGATTTAAATTAATTGACTATTATGAATTGATTATTTTCTCTAATTAAAGAAAAATAACAGTTTATACAAATGTCTATGCTGGTCTATCAATTTAAAAGAAATGTATTATCTTGCTAGATTGCTTTCCCTTAAGGGAAACCAATGTTTCTAAAGAAAAATACAGTTTGTGAAATAAGAAGAGATAGCCTAAAATCCCAGTTTTCAATGTATTTAAAGAATGTATGATGTGGGACATAATGGTAAATAAAAGAGTACCAAAATAACATGATGGTGATTCTTATTACCTGTAGTATTTTTTTTCAATTTATTTATTTATACGAAAGTCAGAGTTATAGAGAGAGGGAAAGAGACAGGCAGAAAAAGAGAGAGAGAGAGAGAGATCTTCCATCCACTGATTCACTCCCCAGATGGTTGCAAGGGCCAGCACTGGGCCAGGCCAAACCAGGTGTCAGGTGCCAGGAGATTTATCCAAGTTTCCCAAATGGGTGGTAGGGACCTAAACACTTTGGCCATCTTCTAGTGCTTTTCCCAGACTGTCAGCAGGGAGCTGGATCAGAAGTGGAGCAGTCAGTACACAAACTAGTGCCCATTTTGGATGTCAGTGTCACAAGTGTTTATGTCACCTGCTATGCCACTATGCCAGCCCTGAAGCCTTGTGGCTTGTGTATAGTCGTTGACAGAATAGAATATTAAGGACCAGCATAGTGGCACAGTGGGTTAAGCTGCCACCTTCAACAGCAGCATCACGTATGGGCGCTGGTTTGTGTCCTGGCTGCTCCACATCCTATTCAGCTCCCTGCTAATGGCCTAGGAAAAGCAGCATAAGGTGGCCAAAGTGCTTGAGACCCCCACCTACCTGGGAGACCTAGGAAGAAGCTCTTGGCTCCTAGCTTCAGTCTTGCCCAGCCCTGTATGTTGCAACAATCCAGGGCGTGAACCAGTCAGTGGATGCAAGACTCTGACTCTCTCTCTCTCTCTCTCAATTCTTTCAAATAAAAACAAATAAATTTTTTTTAAAAAAATAACAGACTATTAGTTGAAAAATGTTTCAGTCAATAAAAGATTAGAAAGGCAGAGAAACTGCATATGCTCTTTGCAATAGATAACAATTAACTAACAAAAACCTGAAAGTGTATAGCCTTAAGGCAACAAACATCATTATCTCAGTCTCTGTAGATAATGAGTTGGGGCATTTACCTGAGGTGCCTTTGGCTCTAAGTCTTAACAATGTTATATTCAAGGTGTTGACCAGGCTGTAGTCAGTCTAAGGCTCCACTCATTCTTTGAGATAGCCTTGCCTGGGTATCACTCACATGTCACTAGTGAAGCCACAGGTACTCACTGGCTATTCCTACTAACATCAATTCCTTACAACTTGGGTCTCTCCAAACTGTGGCTTAAAGTGTAGCAGCTGACTTCCCACAGAGCAAATGAGTCAGAAAATGAGGCTGCAGCCCATATGAAAAAACAAATTTGAAAAGCTGCTATTTTTATAAACTAATTATGAAAATGGCAGCTCATTACTATTGTTTCATTTCATGACCAGAGGTATCCATCAGGAAGCGATGAAAGTCAACAAAAGGAATAAATGTAAGGCACAGGTATCATTGAATACCATTTTAAAGATTATCTAGCACACTGCATAATCAAATATAAAGGGGGATATTGACCAGCAAATAAGTGTAATGAAGTCCATATCCCAAATTGCTACAAACACTGTTGGTGTGTCAGTTAGCAAGAACATTCAACTGTGACAGGTTTAGCTACTTCTTTTCCATCATCCACAAGGGGAATATTTAATACATGTTTTAGGGAAAATGCTGCCAACTATCATTTACAAAAATTAGTCACTTTGTATCAAAGTTGAAAATAAAAGAGTTACTAAATAGAGTTTATCAAAATTAGGTGCCAATCCAGCCCTTTTAGAGAGAGAATTAAGAGTCTGGGTTTCTTAGCTACAAATTTCATGTTTTGATTTTATATATATATATATAATACATAAAATACATATATAATATATATTATATATAAAACATATATACATACATACACATTTACACACGCATACATATATATAGACATGAATTGTGTTGAAGGAATGAAAATAGTGTCTTTTTAACTTGAAATATTGTTGAGGGTACTAGATCTTATTATAAAATATTTGTCATGCTCAGTTATTAATAATATCTATATACATTGGAATGAGAGATTACTTTCAAAAATATGGTCTGTGATTTAAAAACATCTCAAGAGGAGAAGCTCATACACAAAAACACACAAATACAACCTTACTTATTCAGAAATACTGGGAGTAGATGGTACCTGTATCAAACAAAAAACACTTGCTTTTCCATTCTTAAAACAGGTGTGTGTATTTTATCTTAAATCAGAAGCTTTGAGTAACAAAAGTTGCCTGTCTGCAGGATGACCTCAGAAGCAACTGTAACAGCAAAGAATCAGAAGCTAAGCAGTTAACTCAGAAAGAACACCTCAATGAAACCCACTGATCCATATGTTGTTATATCTTTGAATTTTGGTCTTTAAAACATGTTTGGCCGGCGCCAAGGCTCACTAGGCTAATCCTCTGCCTTGTGGCGCCGGCACACCGGGTTCTAGTCCCGGTCGGGGCGCCGGATTCTGTCCCCGTTGCCCCTCTTCCAGGCCAGCTCTCTGCTGTGGCCTGGGAAGGCAGTGGAGGATGGCCCAAATCCTTGGGCCCTGTACCCCATGGGAGACCAGGAGAAGCACCTGGCTCCTGGCTTCAGATCAGTGTGATGCGCCTGCTGCAGCACGTGGGCCGCAGCAGCCATTGGAGGGTGAACCAACGGCAAAAGGAAGACCTTTCTCTCTGTCTCTCTCTCTCACTGTCCACTCTGCCTGTCAAAAAAAAAAAAAAAAAGTTTGTAATGTATCCTGTACAAAAGTAAATGTATGTGGAAATTATGTATTTCTTTTAAACGTGTGGAAAATTTGAATGCTGAAGTAGAAAAAAAGGAACGACATTTTGCACTGCAGCACATCCCATATCTGAGTATGTGGATTCCCATTTTGGCTCCACTTCCCATTTGAGTTCCCACTAATATACACCCTAGGAAGCAACAGGTAATGGCTCAAGTAGTTGGATCCCTGGCATCCATATGAAAGACTCAGGCTGAGTTCCAGGCTTCTGGCTTCTGCTTTGATTAGCCCTGGATGTTGCAAGCATTTGGAAAGTGAAGCATGATTCTCATCTGTCTGTCTCTGTGTCTCATCTTTGTCGTGCATTCAACTCAACTGGCATCTCAGGGACTGTGTATCAAGCATCTTGCTAAGGTTCTGTTAATTATGATATATAATTTGATATTTTATTTGCTATGGTATTCTATTTCTTGACTCTCTAGGTTCATTTTCCATTAGAGGTTCAAGTCTGCATTTGAAATACTCATTTTAACCCTCTGTGCCAAAACGCCGGCCACAGAATTACACATTTTAAACAGCCTACCTCTATCCTGTGGTATCTTAGAATCCTGACAATCAGTATTTCAAACTTAGAGTTTCTTTTATTTTCTCTTTGATGTCCTCCTAAAGTATATAATAGGATGCTATGAACTATAGTTATTTCTAAAAATATAAAACTGCTATCTCTTTCACTAGAAAAATCATGAGGCATGCAATTTCTAAAGAGTAAGTAATTGACCTTTGGGTGCTCTGTAAAAAAAAAAAAATGGTATGTAAGATACATCTTTTTTTTCCATGAGAAACACTGAAGAAATTAAGATAGATATACAAAGGAACCTGAGTGCTTAGATTAAAATATGTAAATTTGGAAGTCACCCTAAAAGATGAGAGGGAAAGTGTTGAGAAGGTTAGAGAGATGGTTGTGTTTGGAGAAGGAAAAATAAATTGTGTGCTCCTCTAAAGTTAGTCTACTATAATACAGCATAGCTCGACTCCAATTCATCCCCTAGGGAACTGTTTTCAAAGACAGTGATGCATATGTTGAATTAATGATGACCTCTGAGCATACAGAGTTTCTTTGTGTAAACTATAGGGATTCTTGCATTTGGAAAGACTTTGGAAGGATATTTTCCACAAAGAGAAAACTTCACTGAAGTCAAATAAGAATGATATACTTTATTAAGCACTCAATACGTTCTATAGCTACACTATAGAATCTTGATAAAGTAAGGACTATTATTTTGCACATTTTATAGATAAAGAAACTGATATACATAGAACTTCAGCAACTTGCTTAATGCAAAATAAATAAATAAATAATGGAAGACCAATGATGTCAGTGCAGGTAGTTGGACTTCCGAGTCTCTGCACTTCAACACCACAATTCACTGACTTTTCCTCACAGGTAGATGGTGACTTTTTAGTGAGATTAAACATCTAACTCTCCTCACTCAAAACGCATATTTCTTAAAACCTATGCCATTGTAGGTTAAATGCAAAAAGTTTCCAAACTTATTAAATGATAATGTGAATTCTGAGCATACCTTAGGATAAAGAAAATTATTTGAACTGCTATTTGAGGAATATTAGTAGTTCAGAAACCAAAATCAAAGCCCAAAATTCAATTATAGTTTCTTCACTCAGTTTAGATTTTCCAGCAATGTGTGGGAGCCAGTTATACTGGCCCACAGGATAAATTGATTTATGCCCACAGGAAATCAAATTATCATGAATTTTTGACCAGTTGTTTAATATTAATGTTATTTTATTTAATATCATATCATTGTACAAGTAAACAAGTTATATTAAAATAAGTTAATATACTCAAAATACACTGTCTCCTATGTGGTACCATTTTTGCTCTTGAAGTTATTTGCATTCATTTTATCCTAGATAAGAATGCTAAGCAGACTATATTTAATACTTTTATAGCTACTGTGAATGGTACCAGTCTTACAAGTTCTTAGCCATGGCATTGTTTGTGTATATAAAAGCTATTCGTTTTTATTTGTTGGATTATAACCTGCAACTATGCCAAACTCCCTTGGGAGTTCGAATAATCTCTTAGTATAGTCTTCTGGTTCCCTATATATAGGATCATGTCATCTGCAAACAAAGACAATTTGATCCTTCTTTTCCAATTTGACTCCTTTGGATTTCTTTTTCTTGTTTAATGGCTCTGGATAAAGCTTACAGAATATTGAACAGTATCAGCGAGAGTGGGAATCCTTATCTGGTTCTGAATCATAATGCAAATGCCTCCAGATTTTCCCCCATTCAATTTGATGCTGACTATAGGTTTGTCATATACTACCTTGATTGTATTGAGACATGTTCTTTCTATACACAATTACCTTAAGGTTTTTGTTATGAGAGTGTTGTATTTTAGCAAGTGCCTTAATTGCCAAAAATTGCCTCTATTGAGATAATTTGTTGATGTGGTATATCAGATTTATTAATTTGTGTATGTTGACCATCACTGCATATCATGGATAAATCCTACTTGGTCCTGGTGAATGATCTTTTTGATATGTTGCTGGATTTGGTTAACTAGTATGTTGTAGATTTTCATTTCTATGTTTATCAAGGATATTTGTTGAAAGTTCTTTTTTGTTGTTGTCGTTGTTGTTTTTTTCCTGGTTTTGGAATTAAGGTGATGATGGCCTCATAGAAGGATTTTGGAGGGATTTTATCCCTTTCAATACTTTGGAATAGTCTAGGAGATTTGGGATTAATTCTTCTTTAAAAGTTTTGTAGAATTCAATTGTGAAGCCATCAGCCCTGGATTTTTCTTTGTTTGGAGAGTCTTTTTTACTGATTCAAATTCCATCTTCATTATTTGTCTATTTAGGTTATCTATGACTTTATTACTCAATTTTGATAAATTGTATATGTCCTGAAATCTATCCAATTCTTCTAGATTTTCCAATTGTTTGGCATATAGCTCTTTGAAGTAATTCGTGATTATTCATTTTATTTTTGTAGTATCCTTTGTAACATCTCATTTTTCACCTGATTTTATTCATTTATGTCTTCTCCCTCTTTTTTGTTTTTGTATTTGTTCTTCTTTTTTGGTTAGTTGGACCAATGGTTTATCAGTTTTATTAACTTTTTTAAAATACGAGTTCTTCATTTCAAATTTTTTTGCATTTTTTGCTTCAATTTTTCTTATTTCTTATCTAATTTTTGATTTTTTTCTCTTATTAATTTTGGGTGTGATATGTTGTTGTTTTTTCTAGATTCTTGCGAGGCATTGCTGGGTCATTTATTTATTCTGTTACAATTCTTGATAAAGGCATTTATTGCTATAAACTTTCCTCAATAAATTTTTATATTTTGTGGTGTCATCTCATTAGTTTATAGAATTTTTTTTATTCAACTTTTGAGGTTTTCTATGACCCACTGTACATTCAGGAGGATTTTGCTCAGTCTTCATGTATTTGTCCATATTTTAGAGTTCCTTAAATTCTTAATTTCCAGCTTCAATCCATTGTAGTCAGAAAAGACACATAGTATGATTTCAATTTTTTTAATTTGTTTTTTAATTTTGTCTTTTTAAATTTTATGGCCTAGAATATCTTCTATCTTAGAGAATGTTCCATGTACTGATGAAAGTAATGTGTTTTGTATAGCTGTGGTACAAAATGTTCTTTAGATCTGAGTTTTACTCATTTGATCAATAGTGTAGATTAGCTCGGTTGTTTGTTGATCTTTTTTGTCTAGTGATCTATCCATTGATCAAATTGGGATGTTGAAATGCTATTGTATTGGAGCCTACATCTCCCTTTAGATCCACTCACCTTTGTTTTAAATAGCTCTGTGCCCTAGGATTGGGTGCATAGATATTTACGATAGTCACATATTCTTGTTGAATTGATATTTAGTCATCAGGTAAGATCATTCTTTGTTTCTTTTAATAGTTCATATCTTAAAGTCTATTTTACCTGATATTAGGATGGCTACATCTGCTCATTTTGAATTTTCATAAGCATGGAATGACTTTTCCCTTCTTTTCCTTGCTAAGTAATGACTTGGTCTTGCCATTTTTCCATAAATATTTCTGTTTGCTTTGTATTTACTTTGAGCTTTTACTAGGAGAGTTTCTGTGTGTAGCACATTATTAAGTATAATTTAAAAGACTGGATGAGTATTGATACATTCTGTCAATTTCTATTTGTTTTGGAAGGTCTTTGTTTCACTTCCATTTATCAATGAGAGTATCTCTAAGCGCAGTATTCCAGCTTTATAGTTTTTATTTATTATTTTTTTCTCTTAGGACTTGGACTGTGTCTCTATTTCTTCTGGCCTATAGGCTTATGGATGAGAAATCAGTTGTCAATCTAATTGGAGATCATTAGAAGGTAATGTGACATTTCACCCATGCATATTTTAGAATCTTTTCTCTGTGTTTTACTTTTGAAAGTTTGACTAAGATTTGTCATGGTAAAGATCTTTTCTGATTATCTATATTAGGAGTTCTATGTGCTTCCTGTACTTGGATATCCATATCTTTCTCAAAATTAGGGAAATTTTCTGCTGTTTTTTTCGCTGAATAGCACTTCTAAGCCATTCTGTATTTCCTTTTTCTTAAAAAATTTATTTGTTTGTTTGAAAGTCAGAAATACAGCCAGAGAGAGAGAGAGAGAGAATCTTCTATCTGCTGGTTCATTCCCCAGATTGTTGCAATGGCTAAAGCTGGGCCAGGCCAAAGCCAGGAGCCAGGAGTTTTTTCCAGTTCTCCCATGAGGGTCATAGAGCCCACGCACTTGGGCCATCTTCTGCTGCTCTTCCAAGGCCATTAGCAGGGAGCTGGATTGGAAATGGAACATCCAGGCTACAAAAAGGCACACATATGGAATGCTGATATTGCAAGTGATGGCTTTATCTGCCACACCAGAACCCCTGCCCCCATTGTTTCTTTCCATACCTCCAGGAACTCCTAAGACATGTATATTTGGTTGTCTGATGTTAGCCCATAAATCTCAGTGTTCAGTTTTTCTGTTTTTCTTCTTTTTTTTTTTTTTGTCTGAAGTATTTCCAAAAATCTGTCTTCTAGCTCAGATATTCTCTGTTCTGCCTCACCTAGCCTGTTGTTAAGGCTTCCCACTGTATTTTTACTTGACATATTGAACAATTTATTTCTAATATTGTTTTTTGTCAGTATCTCTATATCCTGGAGGAGTTTTTTTTCCATGTCATTTAAGAATTTCTTTAACTCTTGTATTTGCTTCTCTGTTATGAGTAGTTTTATGGTACTTATTTTTAATTCCATTTCAAGCATTTAATCATTCTCTTCATTTTCAAATTCTAATACTAAAGTGCTGAATTCCTTTTAGGAAATCATACTGTCGTCCTTGTTCACATTTCTTGTATTTCTACATTAAAGCATCTATTTTTAAAGTAAAAGCATTCATCACAAAAACAGGGAAAAAACAACACATGGAAAGCAGTTTCAAAAATCATTATTATATCATTATTATATGACCTTGTTTCAGTATGACAGAGAACAGTTAGAAAAATGTGGAGTATTTTGGTTTCACATATTTATTTGATTAGATGCTGCTTAAGGAAACAAGCAGTCTGTGGGCAATTATTTTGCAAATTAAAGGATTTCAGATGAAAGGAAATAGGTTTAGTAGCAGCCTAAATTCCAAATTAAGCTGCATTTGTAAAACATATGACTTGGAAGAAGATTAAATTTTATTTTTTGTATAATCAGTTCCACCATGTCATCATAGGAAGGTAGGAATTAAGACTGAAAAGTCATCATTTCAAATAGCACCACAATTACATAAAATAATCAGCAGTGCATACTCCCCACATTACAGCTTCAAGGTAGATTATTTTTGATTTTTCTAGTGTGCTTCTTTTTGAGCTTCCAGGTGCATTCTCCAGATTTAGCATTCCTATAAACATGGCCTTCCCCACTTGAAATGATTTTGATTCAATGGCATATGACTTTTTCTAAGCAGGAGAACCTCAGGCTACATGGAATATAGGCCACATTGTACTCTCATAAGCCTGTGAAACTTTTCTCTAGATGTTAGAAACGATGTTCACTATAAAGGGATGCATTCAATATTGTATCATTAATTATGCTTATTTATATCTCCCTATATCAATTCCCTCATTCCTTTCCCCTTCCAGCAATCCCCTCCTTCCTTCCTTGCTTCCTTTCTTTTTTTCTTACTATAACATGATTTCAATTCAAAATGTTCAACAAATTAAAGGTAGTAAGATTTTTTTACAGGCATTTAGACAAAGGTTATAAACAATAATCAAATCATAAAATTTCAGTTTCATTCTTATACACTGGGTTTTTTTGTATTCTATCTTAACTACCACATATCAGAGAAAACATGCTGTTTGTCTTTCTGGGACTGGCTTATTTCACTAAGTATTATGGACTCTAGTTTCAATCAATGGTGCTTTTCTTTGTAATCTAGACAGTCAGCACTGGGAAAACTACAAGGATGCACATTTATTCTGGAAATGACAAAAACAAGTGAATAAACTAAATGTATAAGACGATATAAAGAAACATTGATTAAAGTCATATAAGAAAATGAGTTTTATATAAGTGATATATATCACCCAATTTTAATTTTTTGTATGATCCATTTTTATAGGAAGCTCATTTAAAAGTTCTATAGAACCAAAGCTTATCTAAAATTTTAAGATAAGGAAAAACTTTTTAAAATTTCACTAAAATTCAGTTTGTGGAAAATAATCAGTTCATTAACTGGAGAATGAAAACCTTCCCTTCAGATATTATTTTTTCCTGGTTATAATCCAGGTTGTCTAAATTTAGCATATTGATATCCGTTATCTCTGCAACTCTCCTAATCTCCCAACTCTTTCTTTTCCACCACCCTCAACCCCACATACAATGAATCCACTAAACATCTATTCATTAGTGGAAGTCTCTAATTCAAAAATTCTTTAATTTTTCTAGCTTTGAACTTTTACATACTTGGCAGAGGTAATCCAATTAATAACATAGCTCAATGTGAGTGAATTTACAAATGCTTTCCTTAGAAGCAGCATTGATCAGAGATGATGGTGAGCATTGAGCCTCAACACAGGAAAAATAGTTCAGAAAGGAGAACTGGGCAGTGACGAAGATAAACCCTCATATTGCAGCTTTGTATAACATAAGGAGGAAATTCAAGCCACTCCAATTTATCTTGCAATTAGATTTTTGAAGAGCGAGGTATACTTAAGTAGCTACTATGTGCCAATCTTGATTTGTACTATAGATTTTTATTTAATTTTCACAAGTATTTAGTAAATAGGCATTACAGTCATACAAATGAGTGAAATGGGGTCTTAGGAGGCTCAATAACTTATGTTGAGTTATTGTACTATCAAAATTATCTATCTCAAAACCTTTTACTCTTTTTTTAACCTATAATTCCTCATACAGGTGGCATAAATATTGATTCTATTAACTGAGGAATAAGAAAAAATCACAATAATTTCTGACACATTCTAACAATCAGAGTAAAGAGTACACTATGGTATTGCTTGACTGAGGCCTGAGATTTGTGCTGAACTAGTCTGCACAGATTTCTTATGGGCTATACAGAAATGAAGCTGCATTACTACCATTTCTTTGATTTAGACTTTTGTTGCTTCTCCTAGGCAGCCATATCAATGAATGCAGTCTCCTTTAATAAGTCATACAGCTAGTAGGCTGTGGTTCTCTCTCTCCTTGTGCTGAGGTTATTATTCATACCACTGAACAAGTATCTTATCCTAAAAAACAGCTACATGACTCATGTGTGGTATAGTAATGAGTGGATAATTGCTAGAGATTCATAAGATTATTCATACATATATGATGTGTCAAATCCAAGTACCATTAGCTACTTCATAAATAAATTGAATGTAATATTTTAAAATTTTTAAAATATTTTATGTTGCATATGTTATCCATAAATGTTATTTCCTGAAATCAATTTAGTTTCTATTGCATTTTAAATTGTAAATTGATATAAAATGTAGATTTTTCAAGAGCTGAAAGATGTTGGTGTTACTGTTATTACCACAAGTGCTTCTGATTAATGATCTATTAGAATTCTAGTTGGCCTTTACAAAATCTGCACATTAAAAAGAAAAAAGAAAAAAAAAAACCAGCATGGTAAACCACAGGTGAGCAGAATGCAATTTAACAGTGTGTGTTCAGCTTTTATGTTCTTTGTAAGCCAGAATTGATTTCAGTAATTACCACAATTTTCCAGGATCCCTGGCTTGTGGGCTATTTCTGCTTTTACAACTGTTTTTATTTTTCTGTCTTTCTTTATTCTTGTGTGGGTGCTCTCTCTCTCTCTCTCTCTCTCTCTCTCTCATTCTCTCTGTGTGTGTGTGTGTGTGTGTGTTGTGTGAGTGTTCTTCAGACTTTGATGATAAAATCTCAATAATCTAACCCCTACTTAAAAGTAATGTTGCCTGGATACAAGAGTTTGTCCATAAGCATCATATTTTTCTAAGAAGCTCCTTTAAAGAACAAAAATAGGAGGCTAGGTCCCATTCTGCCTCTGAAAGGACTTCAGATGAATGCTTGATTTTAACAGTGAGCATCATTCAGACCCATTTATAAGCCATTACTTGATCAAATGCATTAAAAAAATCTTTGGATTCAGAAATTTATAATGCCTCACTTCAGTCAAAATTTTGCAGGGAAATCAACTACTTTTAAATTCCCCTGTTTCACTCCTCACCTCCTTGACAAAGATCCTCATCTTTCTCTCACTCAACAAGTACACTCTACTCCTCAAAGCCTAGCCACCTTCAGCCTCTCATAGAACCTTTTCATGTTTGGTGCCAACAATAGCAATCATTCTCACAACCACCTTAGCATTCAACTTTGCATAGGTTTTGCAGTAGTTACATTTTGTGCTTGTTTCCTTATGGTTCCATTGTGTGAGTTATCTAGTATCCAATGATACAGTCTAAATTCTTTCATGACAAGTGTCAACCATACATGGCATGTAGGACTCGTGGTCTCCTGTTATTCCATTGACTAGTGATGTCTTAGTTTGTCAAAGTACACTTTAGGGTGTTAATACAATGATATATTTCCAAGAACAAGACTCCAAAGCATGCCTTTATAGGTTTTGTTCATCTTTAGGTATGACAAGGTCAGTGGATCAGGAGAGAGTTGCCATGGAAATGATAATTTATTACACTCACAGATCTCAAGAGAGGGTGCACGGGTTGCCATGAGAAGGCCACACAGATAGCTCCGCAGAGGGAGGCAGAGGGAGTATACTAGAAGTGAGGTGAACTGTGAAACCACCTTTAATGTGGTTTCTAGGGAAGGCAGGGTAAATGTGGATCTAGGAGTGACAAATTTCTGATGCATAAGAACTGTTCCTAATTGGCACCTGGCCCTGGGGTGATTAAAGCAGGGAAATAGTGACCCAACAGGTGAGAGACTGACAAAGGAGGTGAGTGGAATGGGCTCTGAATTGGGTGGTTTGCATATAAAAGGCACACTTAGAGAGAAGTTGTTTGTCCAATCTAGGAATCAGCTGAACCTGGGGGGATGAAGAGTCAGCAAGGCCTCAAGATGTCAAAGCTTTAAAAAATGAAATGCAAGGTAATACACTGCAGTTTCTACATTTTAACTCTTTGTACTACCAAGAGTGTCAAAGAGTTTATTGAATCTGGAAGCAGTGCTACAACCTTGAATATTTCATATTAGTTTTCCACATGAAATAGAGTGACTGTAGACATAACTGTTGAGTCACAACACTGAGTTCCCTAATGTTTTTGCCTACCAGTGGTTGAAAACCAGGAGACCAGACATTTGGTGATTTTGAAAACATTAAACTTACTTTGTGACCTCAAAAAATACTAGCAACTACACTTCCCCCTGGGATTTAAAAAGGCGTGTTTACCTATGTCTAAGCCAGACACACATAGACTCTCCAAATTCTACTCTTCTTCTTACAGAAGATTAGCTGAGTTTGCCTCCACTAATAAATCCAAATAAAAATCTCTCCAAACTGACTTAAACTTTAAACTTTTCTCCTCCACTTAGGTCCTGAACTTTAAGACCCATGTCAACTTGAACCAAAATCAAGATGAGAAGTTGGCCCACTCTCAAATCACTGATGATAAAGAAAGATAGTCTGATCCACTGTCTAACACACATCATTTCAAGTTTGGGTTATGATTCCAGGTAAAAGAAAAGTCCTTTAAGGTCTTGCAGATCCCATGACTGGGGCGTGTTCCCAATTGCAATGTCCTCCTCTCCTAATTGATATAATCTATTGGAATTAACTCTCTTCTTATCTAAGCCCAAATTTGTTTTTTTTTTTTAACTGACAATTTCTCTATCATAAATTTTTATGTTAAAATAAGATTACTAACGTTAAAATCACTTCAATCATTGCAATGCATTGGTTTTCCAGTATACCCATGTGTAACCGTTAGAAAAATGATATTTTCTTGAATTTCCTTTTAACTTTCCCAATAAATTTGAAGTTGAGAATTAAATTCATTCTCTGAAGTTACCTTCTATAAATCCAGATAGGTCTTAGCCTCAGATTACACACATGAATTCAGCACTTATAAGATATTATAGAGAAATAAACATATCATTCCAGTTTCTTATACTTTATTCCTTGAAAAGAATAAATATAGAACACTAAGTAAATTGTTGAAAATGTTTGAGTGAAACACTTGAAATGAAGATTTTTAGTGTGCGTATTTGTGCAAATTAAATTGCATAACTGGCAGTCTATATAATTCTATTCTAAGTTATTAACTGACTCAAATATTGTTGTTATTCCTACAAGTAGAAACTAAGCTGTTTGTTATAAGGAAGGAAGGCAAAATTCATGAAGAATCTCCAAAGTTCTAGATCCATAGTGATTGCTTTCCTACATAATGCTTAATTCTTTTTATCTTATGAGGTGATAATATTATGCATCAAGTTGTTGAAACATGGACCTTAAATCCTCATATAGACTTCCCATCTGTGAAAGACCAGAGGCAGGATATGAGCACAAGATTTCATTGTTCTGAGAATTTTTTTTCCATACCTTAGATGAAAACTCTTGAAATTTTCCACAATGCATTTTGCCTAGAAAAATAATACTCTAGTCACTCAAAAAACTGATTTAAAGGCAGAGAAATGTTCAAATAATAGGGTGCCTTCATCAATAATTAAAATTTGTATTTTTGTTTACTTAAATATATGATTTTTTTAAAATACAGATACTCTTTATTCAAACTTTAAAGTCACAGAGAGAAAATTGACTCTGTAGCCAAGGAAAAATTATTACTAGGAACTTCTTAGATATGATATAGCTGTAACCAATCCCATAATATTTCTGGAAAGTATTCCTTTATATATATTTGTTTTGCATAAAATATGCAGCATATTGGCCATTTTAATTACATTCATCAAGAAATATTATTTTCAAGTTTATCCTCACAGCAACTTCACCAGCACCCAACTTTTAACACTGAATTACATAAAAAATAAATTGCAATCAGAATGACACTTCATAAGCATGAAATCAGAGAGGAAGAATTAAATAGGCAAAGAAACATTAAATGATTTTTAAAATTGCCTAATGAATTCGTGTGATTTCATTCTATAATCACCTTAACTGAATCAGTTAAGCTTATGTAGATTTTGTGTCTGCAGTGGTAGGGTTTCTTTGTACTTCAAATGTACAATATATAAACACACACATATAAAGGCATTTCAAATATGGAGGGCACTGGAATTAGAAGATGAATTAATTTTTGCAAAAATTGAAACCAATGCATTTTTTTTAAAGCTTGAATTTTCTACAAACTTTTAGAAGACCTTTCTTACGTATATGTTTCTGAGTGTGTGTTTGTGATAGTTTCAATGTTTTTACTTTAATCTACCTTTCAATTATTAAACACATATTTATAGTTATGAAGCACAAATATCAGCAATGATTATAATTTTGCATAATGCATGTAAGGGGAAATCAGAAGTGAATAAAATGCATGCTATTGTACATTCAAGACATGTGCTTGAATGTACAATCTCATATTGTTTCTAATAAATTGAGACTTCCTTAACATACTTTATAAATCTACACAAATTCACAAACCTTAATGGAAGCAGAAAGTAAATTTCATAAGGTAGCAATTTAAGATGTCATAATCAACCTATGTTCTTAATACTTAGAACCTTGCCTAGCACAGAATTGTTGCTTAATAAATGTTTGTATAGTGACTATCTGACAGGAAAAAATAAAAGTAATTTTGAAACACTGTTGGCAAGAGTTAAAGCTGATTAAGAGAGTCTTCATATGGAAGTGGCTCTATAGTCATTCAGTTCACACAAATTAATTGCAGACCACATCTGCTATGTGCATGACACTATGCTGGACATTACCAATAATATTGCTTTTTTGTGGGGGGTGGAGCAGCATTTTGGTTCAGCATGTCAAGCTGCCTCTTGCAACACCAGCATCCCACATGGGCACCAGGTCAAATCCCGCCTGCTCCACTTCTGATCCAGCTTTCTTCTAGTGTACCTGGGAAAGCAGTAGATGATGGACCAGGTCCTTTGATCCCTGCTACCCACATGGGAGAAGAAAGAATGAGGGTTCCATAAGTGTGGTCACAGCAGCATCCTCCATTCAGTCTGAAGAGCTATCAAGATTTGATTGATTTTGATGGGGTGTGAAGGAAAGGGAGGAATCAAGCATGATGTCAAAATTCTTAGCTGCCCAGATGAATCTAAGAGTTTGCTTTGGAGAAAGGGGGAGCTCCAAGATGGTGGAATAGAGAGGGAGCGCACTGATAGTACTGGGAAAGATAGTTTAATAAAAGTGGAGATACTGTAGTCTCAGGGAAGAGTTAGGGAAAAAACTGCAGAGGAAACTCTTCTGGAACTAGTGGGACACGGTGGACCTACATGGAGGGCATGGGCACCCACAGATCAGGACCCCAGCCACCGAGTCTACACACCAGCACTGGAAAGGGAGGTGAGGCAAAACTGCAGTAACCTGAGACACTGGTGGAAAAGCAGCAGGAAGAGCCTAGAGGGAACGAGGCTTGAAGCCCCGTGGGGTAAAGTTCACCAGCTTAACTAGAGGAGAGAAAAAAAAAAAATAAAAGGGACTGGTATGGACACGATTCTCTCTCTCCACTAACCTTACAAAGGCAGGAAAAACAATACAGCAGGCGCCATTTTGGACATATATAACAGCTGCACAAACAGTATTTTTCACTTTGTGTTTCTATGTAGGTGCAAACTGTTGAAATATTTACTTAATATATACTAAACTGATATTTTGTATATAAAGGCAATTGAAAATGAATCTTGATGTGAATGGAAGGGAAGAGAGAGCGGGAAAGGGGAGGGTTGCAGGTGGGAGGGAAGTTATGGGGGGAGGAAGCCATTGTAATCCATAAGCTGTACTTTGGACGTTTATATTCATTAAATAAAAGTAAAAAAAAAAAAGAAAAAGAAAAAAAAGAAAGCAATGGAAGCAAAAAAAAAAAAAAAAAGAAAAGAAGGAACATTCCTCAAATGCAAAGTGCAAAGTAGCAGGATATAAAATCAATTCACAAAAATCAACAGCCTTTGGATACACAGGCAATACCATGGCTGAGAAAGAACTTCTAAGATCAATCCCATTCACAATAGCTACAGAAACAATCAAATACCTTGAAATAAACTTAACCAAGGACGTCAAAGATCTCTATGATGAGAATTACAAAATCTTAAAGAAAGAAATAGGAGAGGATACCAACAAAAATGGAAAAATCTTCCATGCTCATGGGTTGAAAGAATCAATATCATCAAAATGTCCATTCTCCCAAAAGCAATTTATTGATTCAGTGCAATACCAATCAAAATACCAAAGACATTCTTCTCAAATCTGGAAAAAATGATGCTGAAATTCATATGGAAACACAAGAGACCCCCAAATAGCTAAAGCAAACTTATACAACAAAAGCAAAGCCATCACAATACCATATTTCAAGAGATACTACAGGGTAATTATAATCAAAACAGCCTGGAACTGGCACAAAAACAGATGGATAGAACAATGGAACAAAACAGAAACTCCAGAAATCAACCCATGCATCTACAACCAACTTATTATCTTTAACAAAGGAGTTAAAATGAATCCTTAGAGCAAGCACAGTCTCTTCAAGAAACGATGCTGGGAAAACTGGATGTCCACATGCAGAACTATGAAGCAAGACCCCTACCTTACACCTTACACAAAAATTCACTCAAAATGAATCAAAGACCTAAATCTATGATCCAATACCAATAAATTTCTAGAAAACATTAGGGAAACCCTGAAAGACATTGACATAGGCAAAGAGTTCTTGGAAAAGCCCCAGAGGCACAGGCAATCAAAGCCAAAATTGACAAATGGGATTACATCAAATTGAGAAGTTTCTGAACTACAAAAGAAACAGGAAAGTGAAGAGGCATCCAACAGAATGGGAAAAAATATTTGCAAACTAGGCAACCAATAAAGGATTAATAACCAGAATCTAAAAGAGATCAAGAAACTCTACAACAACAAAACAAAAAACCCACTTTAAGAGATGGGCCAAGGACCTCAATAGACATTTATCAAAAGAGGAAATCCAAATAGCCAACAGGCACTAGAAAAAATGTTCAAGATCACTAGCAATCAGGGAAATGCAAATCAAAACCACAATGAGGTTTCACCTCACCCCGGTTAGAATGGCTCACATACAGAAATCTACCAAGAACAGATGCTGGCGAGGATGTGGGGAAAAAGGGACACTAACCCACTGTTGGGGGGAATGCAAACTGGTTAAGCCACTATGGAAGTCAGTTTGGAGATTCCTCAGAAACCTGAATATAACCCTACCATACAACCCAGCCATCCCACTCCTTGGAATTTACCCAAAGGAAATTAAATTGGCAAATAAAAGAGCTGTCTGCACCTTAATGTTTATTGCAGCTCAATTCACAATAGCTAAGACCTGGAATCAACCTAAATGCCCATCAACAGTTGACTGGATAAAGAAATTATGGGACATGTACTCAAAAAATACTATACAGCACTAAACAATGAAACCCAGTCATTTGCAACAAAATGGAGGAATTTGGAACACATCATGCTGAGTGAAATAAGCCAGTCCCAAAGCGACAAATAACATATGTTCTCCCTGATCGGTGACAACTAACTGAGCACCAAAAAGGAAACCTGTTGAAGTGAAATGGACAGTATGGGAAACAATGACTTGATCAGCCCGTGTCCTGATTGTCCAGGAACAACTTAATACTTTAGTATTTTTTTTTTTGTTCTACTTAATACTATTGGTTGAACCCTTTAATAAACACACAATTATTCTTAAGTGTTTAATTTTAACTGAAACGTGATCCCTGTTAAATATAAGAGTGGGAATAAGAGAGGGAGGAGATGTACAGTTCAGCACATGCTCAATCAGACTTGCCCCAAATGGTAGAGTTAGAAACGTGCCAGGGGATTCCAATTCAATCCCATCAAGGTGGCATGTAGCAATGCCATCTCACTAGTCAAAGTGATCATTTTTAATTCATAATTGATCACTCAGGTAGGTCTAAGAGTCAAAGGGATCACATAAAGAAGACTAGTGTCTGCTAATACTAACTGATAGAATTAACAGGAGAGAATGATCCAACATGGGAAGCAGGATACATAGCCAACTCATAGAATGTCAGATGTCCTAAATAGCACTCTGGCCTCAGAATCAGCCCTTAAGGCATTCGGATCTGGCTAAAATCCCATGAGAGTATTTTAGGCATGGAAAGCCAAGACAGTGGCGGAAAAAAAAAAAAAAAAAAAAAAACTAAATTAAAGATCTGTGAGTGAGATCCTAGCAGAAAGAATGGGCCATCAAAGAAGGAGGTACCTTTCTCTGAAGGGAGGAGAGAACTTCCACTTTGAGTATGACCTTTTCTAAATAAGATCGGAGTTGACAAACTCAAAAGGCTTCCATAGCCTTTGCAACTCATGACAAGAGCCTCGGGTGATTACTGACGCCATAAACAAGAGTGTCAGTTGTTAAATCAACAACAGGATTCATTGTGCACTTACTCCTCATGTAGGATCTCTGTTCCTTAATGTGTTGTATTATGTGAATTAACAGTATAAGTAGTACTCAAACAGTACTTTACACTTTGTGTTCCTGTGTGGGTGCAAACTGTTGAAATCTTTACTTAGTATATACTAAATTAATCTTCTGTATATAAAGATAATTGCAAATGAATCTTTTTTTTTTTTTTTTTGACAGGCAGAGTGGACAGTGAGAGAGAGAGACAGGGAGAAAGGTCTTCCTATTGCCGTTGGTTCACCCTCCAATGGCCGCCGCAGCCGGCACGCTGCAGCCAGTGCACCGCACTGATCCAATGGCAGGAGCCAGGTACTTCTCCTGGTCTCCCATGGGGTGCAGGGCCCAAGCACTTGGGCCATCCTCCACTGCACTCCCGGGCCACAGCAGAGAGCTGGCCTGGAAGAGGGGCAACCGGGACAGAATCTTGTGCCCCGACCGGGACTAGAACCCGGTGTGCCGGCAACGCAAGGTGGAGGATTAGTCTAGTGAGCCACGGTGCCGGCAGAAAATGAATCTTAATGTGAATGTGATGAGAGAGGGAGCGGGAGATGCGACGGTTGCATGTGGGAGGGAAGTTATGGGGGGAAAAGCCATTGTAATCCAAAAGTTGTACTTTGGAATTTATATTTTTTAAATTAATGTTAAAAAATTCTAAACACCTTAAAAAAAGAAAGGGTAGGCAGAAGACAAATCAATAATTTTGTTAAGAACTTTGTTAAATTTTAGATTAGTACTTGAGATTCTAGCCAATATATCAAGAATTTTGAATTTTAATTATCAGTGAAGTAATTTAGGCCAAAGATAAAACTTTGGGAGACAATAGTGAGTCAGTACTGATATAATCTTGGAAGTGAAAGAAAAGGACTATCTGAGGAGAGGGGAATTTCATCTCCCAAGCTCTGAGCAGCTCTCTCATCCAGAGTTTAAGAACTTAAGAAGATCTATCAAAGGGAAAAATACAAGAGGATAGAAAATGTAAAGGAGAACCAAAGAGAAAGTGATGTACAGAAGAATAAAAATTAGGCCAGTGCTGCGGCTCAATAGGCTAATCCTCCGCCTGTGGCGCCGGCACTCCGGGTTCTAGTCCCAGTCGGGGCTCTGGATTCAGTCTAGCTCCCCTCTTTCAGTCTAGCTCTCTGCTGTGGTCCGGGAGTGCAGTGGAGGATGGCCCAAGTCCTTGGGTCCTGCACCCGCATGGGAGACCAGGAGAAGCACCTGGCTTCTGGCTTTGGATCAGCACAGTGTGCCAGCCGCAGCAGCCATTGTGGGGGTGAACCAATGGAAAAAGGAAGACCTTCCTCTCTGTCTCTCTCTCTCTCACTGTCCACTATGCCTGTCAAAAAAAAAAAAAAAAAAAGAATAAAAATTAGGGAAGTATTTAGTGAACAGGTTATCAAGTGCTTCCATTGCCACTGTGCAGAGTGAGCAGGTATATGAAAACATCTCACTGTTGATAGAGAGATAGATTCCCAGCCAGTAGACAGGGACCTGGGGCCCCTCTCCACCATCTGGAGATGAGCCTAGGAGGACTTGAGAATGTCAAGCAACTGACTATTGTGGAAAATGTTGATGTCATGTATTCAGCCTCTAAATCAAGGCTTTTTTGTGCTGCTGTAACTGAAGTAGGTAATGAGAATTTTATGTGTCTTGGGAGAATGTTTTCCATTGTCTGTATTCACTATCAGTGGGAGACAACTTTCACCCAATTAAACAATCAAAACTGTCACTTCCTAATGCCTCTCCAGGACCAATCACTAGAACTTCCCCTTTTACGACCTATAAAATTCCTAAACAATCAGTTCTCACCTGTTCCCTCCTTCAGAGACCCCTCTTGGTGCTGCTGGGAGCTTTTTCTTTTGTTTGCTTTCCCTGCTTTTTTTTTTCTAATAAATTACTTGTGCTTTATATTCTTCCTTGTCTGGGCTCCTAATTCCGTGTGGTCACAAGACACAAACTAGAGTCATGAGAGCTGCAGATTCCTGCTGTTTCTTGGGTGCTTGTCCCAGGCAATCAGTAGGGTGAGTAAATGTGGACTGTCTGCTTCTTTTCTGAACACCCTTGTTCTCCACCATAGTCCACTATGATTAAAAACAAAAAACAAACAAACAAACAAAAAACCCAAAAAACAAAAAAACAGTATTCTGTCAGTTAAAAGCTCTGAGCTGCTCTTTTGACCTTGAGCCTTCCAGTTAAAGCTCTGGAACTCTGAAAAGATAAGGTTCTCAATTGGGAGAGATAATCACACTTTTAGTTAATTTAGATGGTGTAAAATACATTGTCAGGTTACAAAATGATGCTAAACTCATGTGCTTATATAAAGGTCTCATGTTTTCATTCCCGGGTCAATGGGACAAGATTCCACAGTGGATCCATTCCCCATGACTTTCTACAAGGCATGATTTATCCCATGTGTTAGGTTGGTCAATTGTTAGTGGGGGTAGAAGGGATGCATGTTGCTCCCTAATGCCCAGTGTTTGACTGAGGCTGGATCACAGCTCACAGCTCTCTCCCATTCCTATCCTTGCTCACAACTATTCTGAACCTAGTGTGTCTTGTGACCCTGGTGGGATGTCATCATCCACACTGTGGTTGGGCAACACACTCATGAGAAATATCTACCTCTTGGCAGAGTACCCACAGCAAATGCAGAGAAATGCCCATAAATATGAGACGCGGATGAAACACTTCATTGCAGCTGTGTAGCAGCCACTGGCTAAGGAGAAAAAAAGGGTAAATAGCACTTTTTTCCTGCTTAACTGATCAGCCTTGGAGAACAGGCTGACTCTTTAAAGGAGGACTTACAAAGGTACAGGCAAGCTCAACATTAAACAGTCAGGAATTGCCAGGTCAAAATATGGATCAAAAATGGAGGAAAAGAGAAAAAAAGAGTCAAAGTCAGGCATAGCTAAGGGTAACTACCCTTCTCAGCTAACATTCCTCACTTGTGAGGGCTATGTTCCATACACATCTGTAAGCCACAAGATCAAGGGTCCTAGAGGACACATGGCCTGGCATTGAGGCATAGGGAGGAGTATCTACCCCTTTTCTCTGAACTCTCCCTGCCGTGGGTTTCAGCACAGTATGCTCCCATGGCCCAGAAACTTGAGGGATTCCTCTAGTGGGCAGAGAAAAAAAAATTAGGGCTGCCTTTGTTTCTTGTCCTCTCATTTTAGATGGGTAATAAGACATCTTTAGCATGCACCACTTTGGAGTACACAGGGCACTGGGATTCTCTTTTTTTATTCTGCAAAAGCAAAATAATTTATCAATGCAACGAAGCAAATAGGAGGTGTGGGGAGCAACTCGGACTAGACTAAGTTACTGGAATTAAGACTTATTCTATGCATCTGCTCTCCCACAATATGGAGCTGGGAGAGGAGTAAACAACTTCTACACAGCTGCCTCCAGTTCGACCAGTAACCTGCAGGAGCTGATCCTGCTCCTGATTGGAGGAGAGCAGCGTACTCGGCATGTGGGTAGCAGAGTTGGGATTGGTGGAAGAGGACTATAAAGGAGGAGAGAGACAACATGCACCAGGAACATCTAAAGGGAACATCCGTATAACATCTGAGCAGCCCCCAAGAGAGCCGGCCGGCGGTGTGCCACTCCCCCGCGGAAGTGGGGAAAGTGGCAGGGGGAGCCGCCCTTCCACGGAGGTGGAAGGATCGGCAGCCAACCCGGGAAGGACCAGCAGCAAACTTGGGAAGGGCCGAGCAGACGAAAGAACAGCACAGGGTCCTGTGTCATTCCTCCGTGAATGGGGGAGCGACAGGAGGAAGTCTCACTAGAACCGAACGTTCTGGGCAGCTGTTTCCTGCATGGTTTGTCTCCCCAGTCATTGTCCACAGGACTCTGGGAAGCTGTAGGAATATGCAGGCACAGACTCAAGGCCCGCTTCCTCTCCAACAGCATAGGAAGGGACTGTACGTCAGCTGGCAGAGCCCTGTGCTCCCCTGTACCACCTGGACAGAGCCCGGGGAGAGTGACCTCCCAGGGTGTCCACATTGGAGGAGTCTTTTGACTCCAAAATCTTGAAGAAAAAAAATGTCTGGTCTTTTCTGCACCATAGCATGACCAGGATACAAGCTGGAAGATGGAAAGGCTTGGCCCCAGAGAAGGAAATATTAACTATAAACCCATTATTCAACAAGACCCCTTCTGTCACAGAGTGGAGAAGGGGTCTGAGACCCCTTATGCCCAGGACTGCCTGGTGAAACATGCTAGACCTGGCATTTTTAGCATCAGTTACCCTTAGGACCCCAGACGTCCCTCTCCCCATGCCTGACATGGAGCCTGCCACACAGTCTACACAGATCCCTCTGTCTACACCTCTTGTTCCATCATGATCACCCTATCTTGAATTATCTGTTAACAAACAAGACACTGAACCACTGGCTTCTATTTTACCCCTTCAAATATTCGTTGAGGTTCAGTGTCCAGATTCCCTTTTCTCTGCAGGATATTAAACAGATAAAGGGGGGCTTGGAAATATTTTCCAATAACCCTGACAGATGTATTGAGGTTTGCCAGGGTTTCTCCTAGGTCTATGATCTCACCTGAAATTATGTACTCTTACTCCAAATAATACCCTAACACGGACTGAGAAAACACCTGCTCTCCAAGCTGCAGAAGCCTCTGTGGATGAATTGTACATTAGGTTTACACCCTCATCTGATCAGGGAGGCCAGCAACAGATATGTCCTATAGGAAAACAATCTGTTAGCAGGAAGAACATCACTCTAAAAAGACCTTGTAGATGAATGGAAAAGAAAACAATTCCTTGCCCAAATCCTCCTGGAGGGATTGACGAGGACCTGGACCAAGTCCATAAATGACTCCAAGCTGTCCAAAAGAGACCAAGGTCCAGAGAAGAACTACTCCACTTTCCTAGACAGAATGAGGAAGGAATTATTCCAGCATCTTCCATATCTCCCTATTCAGTAGAAGGACAGGAAAATGTTAAGGATAAATTTCTTAATCAGTCAGCTTTGGATATTAGAGGAAAGCTTCAAAAATAGGTTATTGTACCTATGCACATCTTAGAAAATCTCCAGAATATTGCCAATCTGATCTTTTACACTCATGACAAGAAGACCTAACAAGAAAGAAGAGAGAGGGAAGAGGTCACAGCTGTGACAATAATCTTATAGTCATGGCAACCTGAGTGTTCCAAGGGGTCTTAAAAGTGGTATGACTGTGGAAAGGTGGAACACTTCAAAAAAGCAATGTCCACATTCCTGTCACCAGAGAAAATCCTCATGGCCCTGTCATATTTGCAATGTGGATAATTGTAGGGTTGGTTGCATCAAGAGACCACAGCCTTCAATAATGATTCTCCTACAGACTCCTATTACTCAGACTATCAACACTCAGGAGTGGGGCTGTGGTGTAGTGGGTAAAGCTGCAACCTGCAGTTCTAGCATCCTATATGGGAGCTGGTTCGAGTCCAGCTGCTCCACTTCCCATCTAGCTCTCTGCTATGGCCTGGGAAAGCAGTAAAAGATGGTCCAAGTCCTTGGGCCCCTGTACCCATATGGAAGACTCAGTAGAAGCTCCTGGTTCCTGGCTTCAAATAGGTGTAGCTCCAGCCATTGTAGCCAATTGGGGAATGAACAAGCAGATAGAAGACCTCTTTCTCTCTCTCTGCCTCTCCTTCTCTCTGTGTGTAACTCTGACTTTCAAATAAATAAATAAATCTTAAAAAAAAAAAATGGCCGGTGCCGCGGCTCACTTGGCTAATCCTCCACCTGCGGCACTGGTACCCCTGGTTCTAGACCCGGTTGAGGTGCCGGATTGCATACCGGTTGCTCCTCTTTCAGTCCAGCTTTCTGCTGTGGCCCAGGAAGGCAGTGGAGGATGGCCCAAGTCCTTGGGCCCTGCACCCACATGGGAGACCAGGAGGAAGTACCTGGCTCCTGGCTTCGGGTCTGCACAGCGCACCAGCCGTAGCAGCCATTTGGGGGGTGAACCAACGGAAGGAAGACCTCTCTCTCTCTCTCTCTCTCTCTCTCTCTAAATATCTCACTGTCTAAATGTTTGCCAGTCAAAATAAATAAATAAATAAATAAATAATAAAAATAAAAAACACTCAAGAATTCCAAGTAGCTAAAACCATCGAAAGGAAGAAAGTTGACTTCCTTCTATATGCTGGAGCCATCTTTTCTGTCCTCTCAAATCTAGGTCTGCTCTTTTCCCTTAGCATGACTGTGAGAGGCATCTTAGGGAATCCCTTATTTATATATATCACCCAAGACCCTAAGCTGCAACTGGGAAAACTCAGTTTTTTTACATATGCCTTCTTGATCATACTGGAGAGTCCAACATCACTTCTAGAGAAAAATCTCTTAGCCTGGGTGGGAACTACAACCCCAATGATCCCACTGCAATTCTTAGGCCTTCATCTAATTGAGACAAATATTAACACAGAGGTTTGGGCAGCCAAAGAAAAAGACTGACCAAATTATGACTGCTCTACCAGTAAGGATTTATCACAAGGAACCCTCCTCTTTTCCACATAAAAACTGATACACCTTAAAGCTGGATACTTGGCAAGGGTTAAAAGCCATAACAAACAACTTAAAGTCACAACAATTTTTTCCCCAAAGAAATCGTTTATTTAATGAGTACAAGTTTCATAAGCAGCACTTTAGGTATTTAGTGATTCTTCTCAAATTCTCAGTCCCATTTCCATCAAGAAAACCAAACAAACAACAACAACAACAAAAACCTGTTCCTCGATAGTCAAGACAATGGTTCACAGTAACTTTAAAGACTTGCAATAATCCCTATAAAACACCATTCCTAGGAGTCACAGGATTCTGTCACCCATCTCTGGGTCTCTGGATATGGAGAAATAGCACAGCTTTTGTATTGACTGGAAAAAGATACACAAATGACATGAAGCCCAGAGGCCAAACAGGTCTTTATCCAACTGAAGCAGGCCTTATTCAAGCTCCTGGCTTTAAGCCTCCCAGCAAGCAGTTTTCCATCCATGTATTACAGAAAGAAAATGGATCGTTTTAAAGTTTGTGACCCAGTTTAAGGGCTCAAATCATCAGACTATAGGGTAATCTTAGCAAACAACTTGACCTGATAGCCAAAGGGTGGCCAGCCTGGCTCCGAGTGGTGGCAGTTATCAGCCTTTTAATCCCTAAGTCACCAAACTGATCCTGGGGCAAGATGTAATGGCAGACATCCCCCATAATGTGACATTGTTGCTAACCTCAAAATGAAGCCTTTGGTTAATGGACAATTGCGGCCCTGCACCGGCATGGGAGACCAGGAGGAAGCACCTGGCTCCTGGCTTTGGATCGGCGCGGTGCTCCGGGCACAGCGCGCCGGCCATAGTGGCCACTTGGGGGGTAAACCGACGGAAAAAGGAAGAGCTTTCTCTCTGTTCTCTCTTTCACTGTCTAACTCTGCCAGTCAAAAAATAATAATAATAATAAATTAATTAATTAATTAATCCCACTACTTTTCTCCCAGATGAAAATGATAGAGTTAATATACTTAACTCTACAAATTTCTGAATTTTCAAATACAAATTGTGTTGTCTTATAAAGAATAAAATCATATATTAATTCAAAGAAACATATATCTCCTGTCCATAAGTCTAATGAATGTAGGAAATGTAGAAATGAATATGTATACACACAACAACACTTGACTTTAAAGTCATGGATTCTACTAGACTGGTGTAGTAACAGTGCTTTTGGGAATAAGAAGAAATTCCCTTTGAAAATGTGACTTATCAACGGAAACTTTTCTGAAGATAAGATATTTGAGTAAACAAAAAATGTTAAATCTTTTCAGAAAATAGGAAGATCATTTTGAACAGAGAAAATTTAAGAAATGAAAGCATGTATATTTATAAAAGCACATGAAATATCCAAAAAAGATATCAACAGCTACATGCAAATGCAATGGGAATAGGCAATATGTAGGCTAAGATTTGATGGTTCAAAATTTTGGATAATGTGTCTAGGATATAATTATTTAGGATGTGAAGATTCAGTAATACCATTGCAGATTGGTAATTGAATCTCAAAGGTACTACATATTGTGTGTGATCTATATTCTAACCTATGACATCATTTATATCACACATATGCTCAGTTGACAAATGAGACTTGTGAGGATGCAGACAAAATACTTACCACAGTGCCTGGCACATAGGAGCCCTCTTGGTATACTAGTTGTCATTATTGTTTTATTGATAATAAAAACAGTAACAAAATGCAGAAGTTGTAATGAAAACACTAGGAGTATCTGAGAAAGGCAGACTATGTTTGAATACTAACTTAAACACTGTGTTGGCATGGCAAGTTATTTAATTATTTTCAGTACATACTTTGTAATACTGGAAGTAATATTATACATTTGAAAGACGCTGTGTTGAGGTAGGTTAAGTCTCCACCAGCAGCACCAGCATCCCATATGGGCACTGGTTCTTGTCCTGGCTTCTGAACCAGCTCTTTGCTATGGCCTGGGAGGGGAGCAGAAGCTGCTCAAGTCCTTGGGCCCCTGAAGCCATCTGGGAGACCCGGAGGAAGCTCCTGACTCTTAGCTCCGCATTGGCCCAGCTATGGCATTTTTGGCCTTTTTGGGAATGAACAAACAGAGGACTTTTCTCTTTGTTTCTCCCTTTCTCTGTCTGTAATTCTACCTCTAAAATAAATAAATGAGATATTTTCAAAAATACAGTTTGGAAAAGTAGACAGCTAGTATATTTTTATTTAGGAAAGTTTAATGAAAGCCTATATGTATAAATGGATTTATATGGGTATACCTCAGTGCTCTGGTGGTTTTCCTAAATAAATGAACTTAATCTAAGAAAACAGAGATATCATCTTTAAAGAGAGCCCATTTACATATTGAATATTGACAAAATACATTTACTTTAAAAATGAGAAATCCTTTACTGATTCATGAGACTCTTTATTATAAACTAGTAAGGATTTTACAAAAGTTCTAGTGGTTCTAGAGTTTCGGATTTTTTTCATTGAAATATTGACACCTCACATGTTTTCAGTCATCATGGTAGCTAGAATGGTTTGTTCACAAGCCACATGCCAATTTAAGACCATGAGTTCACTGGGTACAGGATATGAAGCCTGTTTATTCCTGTACCACCCTTATCAGCACTCTCTGGGTTGCAGTAAATATTACACAATGATAAAATGATAGGCATCAAAATGGATACAGAGGATTCAATGCTCTGCCTCCAGGCTATTGCCATCTGGAGGAGGAAACCTTCTTCCATCCTGATTTCAGGAATGGTATCACATTTCTTTTGTTCCTGTTCTTCCTTCGAACAATATAAACTTGTTGGGAATAACGTAAACTGCCTTTGGTTTTCCTCCCACCTCTTCATTCTCTTCTATGATTGTGTAAAGAAGAATCAATTATCATCTTCCCCTTTGATCATCTTTATAATTAATTTTGCACTGGAGGGCCCCAGGATACATTAGCTTAGAATCCAATAATTTTGATTATTATTTGATAAATATGTACTGAGTTCATACTGTGTTCAAAACACTGTTGTTAGCACTGGGTACTGAAAAGAAAATATACAAGTTTCTATTTCTTTTTTTTTTTTTTTTACAGGCAGAGTTAGACAGTGAGAGAGAGAGACAGAGAAGGATCATCCTTCCGTTGGTTCACCCCCCAAAAGGCCACTATGGCCGGCGTGCTGTGCCTATCCGAAGCCAGGAGCCAGGTGCTTCCTCCTGGTTTCCCATGTGGGTGCAGGACCCAAGGACTTGGGCCATCCTCCACTGCCTTCCTGGGCCACAGCAGAGAGCTGGACTGGAAGAGGAGCAACCGGGACAGAATCCGGCACCCCAACTGGGACTAGAACCCAGGATGCTGGCTCCGCAAGCGGAGGATTAGCCTAGTGAGCTGCAGCACCAGCCACAAGTTTCTATTTCAAGAGTTTTTATTCTCTTTTATATAATTACATACAATGACAAAAAAGTTAGGATAATTCTATGAAGGACAATAGGAATAAGATAGAGTCACCAAAGTTCAGGACTATCAGAAAAAAATATTTATTTATTTTGGTGAAGTAACTTTCATAAGGTGAAATTTGAACAGCAACTACACTGACATGATACATAAAGATATCTTGGGAAACAACTGTCTACAGACAGGCACAGGGGTTTAAGGTCATAGAATGGAAACAGAGTAAGAGAAAGAGCAAGGAGTCTATTGTATCCAGAAGAATGTGAGACAAGAAACTGGGTTGGAGCAAAGTATTTAGGATTGTAGGTTTTCAAAAGGAAGAAGGGAGTCAAAGAACACTTTCAAAACCAAATTCACTACCACACAAGAAAGGGAGCTTAATAGAAGGGAAGGAAGGAGTGATTACTAGAATTCAAAGAAGACAGTAAACATCCGTTGGCTAGTTTTTGATGTCTGAAGGTAAAAAGAAGAGCCTAATAGCAAGACACTTTCACACACACACAAAAAAATCAACAGGTTATTGTGATGTTCATGTAGCATGAGGGGTAAGAGCTTTAATATCACACACAGCACTTTCTATGATCAAGAATTTGCACACACATCACCAAGCACTTTATAATATGACACATCTGCTTAATGGCAGAATAATAGATAGGCTCCACTATTATTCTGCCATTAAGCAGATGTGTCATATTATAAAGGGAATTGCATTCCATCAAGGGTCTAGCCTTGATAGCCATCTAAGGGTCATATTAGGCATTCATGACTTATTATTCTGTGACACTTTAACATTGACAAATTAAATATTCTCCCAAATTCTTCCACAGTCCAAATCTCCAAAGGATTCTGTGTAGTTAAAAACGTAACCTTTCCCACAGAGCAGTCTGGCCTTGGCTAGCAGGTAGGAGGTAGTCTCCAAGCTCTTGGAATATTGTGCCAGGCAGGAGTATCTTTGTTTGCCTGGGAATCTTCAGCCAAGTAAGATGTTAACAACATGAGGTAGGTTGGATCCTTTGGGTCACACAGCATCAGCAATGTCAACTCAGTTTCCTGAAGGCTGGGAAATGAGACCAGCTGAGTTGGCGATCAACCTTGTCTATGTGCTGGCACTCCAGCAAAGACTCTGGCTGGCAGTATCCTGAGCATATTGTTACACATCAGCCCAGGAGAGTAACGCCACGCTGACTCCGCATCTGGTATTTAACCTAGACTGTGCTCTATGTGTCTTTTACTGTGGCTGATTTTAATTTAGCTGTGATAAAGTTTAGCCATTAATACAACAGATTTTAGTGGGTTGTGTGAGTCCTGGCATGTAATGGAAACTGAGTGTAGGGAGGAAACATCCAAACTTACTGATGTTAACAATGATGACAATATTGTGTGTAGGATGTATGCACTAATATAACCATTGCATGACTCTCCTTGGCTCCATCATGAATTTGCTGTTAAGTATTTAGCCATTTGTTGTAGGTTTTTTTTTTTCTTTTAAGTATAAGGGTAAGACAAGATACTTCCAGTTTGTATGACACTTTAGACTGTGTCTCATTTATTTTATTATTGATTTTTACCTTTTTTCACATAATAGACTACTTCAACAAAAACTATAATGAAATTCAAGATTCTGATTAAAAGTACCAAATACCAAATTACAGAATTACTCTTCCCCCAGACAGCTCTGTCATAGAGTTTCTAGAACGTCCATTTTTGCTCAGGAATATTTTCATGGGACTGACTTATGCCCTAGTTTATGTGGGGTTCAGTAGCCTCATGATGAATAAATATACCTGTGCTGTGTCAACATTTGGATTTCATTTCTAAATTTCTCTTAATTTACAGATTGTCATTTATTTTTAAAGGCATGTCCTGGCTTGCAAAAATGCTGCATTAGCTATGTCCTCAAATGGTATTTCCTTGGTGCAGGCACATAAGGAGGGAGAGAGGGAAAGAGAGAGAGAGAGAGAGATCCCTTAGGGATTTAAAAAAAAAAAAAAGATTTATATATTTATTTGAAAGGCAGAGTTACAAAGAGGCAGAAAGAAGCAGTGGGGAAAGAGGACTTCCATCCGCTGGTTCACTCCAAAGCTAGGAACCAGGAGCTTCTTCCGAGTCTCCCATGTGGGTACAGAGGCCCAAGGACTTGGGCCATCTTCCACTGCTTTCCCAGGCCATAGCGGAGAGCTGGATCAGAAGTGGAGCAGCTGGGACTCAAACGGATGCCCATATGGGATGCCAGCACTGCAGGCAGCGGCTTTTACCCACTACGCCACAGTGCTGGCCCCGGGATATTAATATTAATCTCATTAGATCAAAGCCTTGTCCTTATTAGCTCATTTAACCTTAATTACTTACTTAGAGGCCTGTCTCCAAGACAGCCATGTTGGGGTTAGGGTTCAGCATATGCATTTTGGAGAGACACAAACATTCAGTCCAAAACTAAAAGATGATGAAGCACATAAAGATCTGAATCAAAGAAACCACAGGCAATGGCACACAGGATGGCAAACGATGCAGCCAGGGCCAAACCTCCTGTGATCCTACAATGATTTCCCCCAGGTGCTAGAAAAAATGTGATCAATAAGATCATCCATGTATGTGACAGGTAGGACTATTACTCTGGCATATTTAGAGAAAAACTCTTAAAATTCTTAAAGAAGATTTGCATAGTTGATAGAGTTTTATAGGAATTGTGATTTACATACTACTAAAAATGTGAAGATTGAAGAGACAAAGTTAGTTGTTAAAGGTCATGTGGGTTGTAACAAGCAGGCAGGCACACACACACACACAACATGCAGCATTCCTAACCTTCTAATTGCTGTATTTCTGGGAGAAATTATTTCATAGTCCTCAACTTCTCTTTCTCCATTTTCTCATTTCTATTCCCATTATGCTTCACCTCCCATCACTTCTGCCAGAAGAGTTGTGATAAATTAAAGAAGGGTCAAATAAACTTGTAAAACTCATTGTAAATTATTCCTTACCCATTACAGTGGTTTTCATTTTTCAGGAGATCTTGAAATTCTAAACCTACAAGTAGAAAATAAATATCTTAACAGATCCTGCACACTGACTACACGGTATCAATAAATAAAGTCCTGCCAGCAACTTTGCTGCAAAATGCTTCAGAGATTCACATTTCTGGATAACTAGACACCAATCTCTGATATCAGATGTGTTTTGAATGTACTAAGAAAATATGGAAAACCATTAAAATAAGCACATTAAACCTTTGAGATTACATTATTGTCAGAGAAATGGCAGGACTATGATCAGAATCTTTTCTTGTACAATTCTCTCTCATGATGGCCTCTTCTTAAAGTTTTTTTTTTTTTTTTTTAAGGTAGAGTGACAGTCACAGAGGGAGAGAGAGAGAATGAGAAAGACATTTTCACCCCCCGAATGCCCAGTAGAGCTGGGGCTGGAGCAGGCTGAAGCCAGCATCCAGGGATTCCATTCAGGTCTCCAACATGGATAGCATGAATCCTAATAGTTCAGCCATCATTTGTTGCCTCCTAGTTGCATTAGCAGAAAACTAGGTTGGAAACAGAGGAGGGACTCAATACCAGGCACTCCATTATCAGCACAAGACTTAACCCACATTGCCACAATGCCTACTCCTTTATACAAATTTTTATTTGCAAAACGCCTTGTATTTTTTAAAATGTTTTTATGTTTGTTTGTTTTTACTGCCCCCAAGCAACAGCTTTGGCCACTGTAAGAGAGAGTTAATACTTTTTGAAACTTAAAGTGTTGATGACTGCACCAGCTCCTTAGAGGCTCTGGTTGAGTGTGTCTCCTGCCTGAACATGAAAATGTGAATCCCCAGATCCTCCATCCTTTCCTGAGGAACTTTTCCCTCTTGTCAAGTGCACAGCTCATTTCTGTCTTCACTATCCATTAAAACCATGGGGCTTCAAAAAGTTCATGGAATGATATAAATAAATAAAGATAATCTATATTTAGATATATAAATATTATATTTAAATTCAGGTTTCCATAAACTTTATGAGGATCTCTATATATATTCTGACTCTACTCTCATATCCCAGGGAAAAATCATTTCTTATTCATTTTTGGTTTTGAATTTTTATTTTTGCTCTGCTTGCTTTTCCCTTTGATCCAAACACTGAGCTAAATGACATAATTTTTAGTACTTTCTTAGTAATGAAAAATGATTGTATCACTTAGAACTGAACTCAGCTGCTGAACAGAACATCCAACTCAGTTCAAACAAGGCATTTATTTGACTCATGTACCTTGAAGACCAGAGTTGGGTCACTGCTAGGCCTGGTGCTCAAAAAGACCATTTTGGACTTCCAGGAATTCTGCTTTCTCCTCTGCCATCCTCACCTTTGTCTCCTAATGATTAAAAATGGCTACTCAATTCTGCATGCAATGACTAACTCAGGGCAGGGACAGAGAAAGAGTAAGGAAGGCCACAGCAGCTATCTAAGCCCCCCTGCTTCAGGAAAGCAAAAAGTGCTCTAGATTTACACTCATTTACATTGGTCAGATTGTGTTTCATGGCCAGTCCTACCATCAAGGGAGGCTTGGAAGTAACTGCTTATCTTAGGAATCTTTCTTTTGTGAATGCAGTCAAGATTGTGTTAATATGGAAGAAAAGGTGAATGCATATTGGGAAATAACTAAGTGTGTGTTGTAAAACTTTGTGAATGGTCAGGTATTGTGTTCAGTCACATGTAGAATTCTTTCTAAGGATTGTTGTCATTGATGTTAAATAGGGAAGCACCTTTTGTTACCCTTTCGCCATACTTGGTTTGCTTTTAAATATTTTATTTATTTATTTCTGTATCCACATTTTGATTATGGAGATTATTTTACCTCTTCCACATTCTAATTTGAAGGATAACTTAAATTTTATTTGCAGATGGTGGAGCTATGTGAAAGTAATTTTAAGTATCAGTAACTTCCGATTGCCACTGCTCTTGGAGAACCTATGTCCATTATATTTGTATTAGCTTCATCTCTGCTGACCATGGTGAGTTGCCAGAGCTTGGCTTACCAATGACTTTTCCAGATCCTAAGTATTTCATTAGAGATGCTTTATAATATCATTTAAACATATGCTGACCTGCGTAGATGTAAAGGGTGTCTCAATGACACAGAAATGCCCACAACCATAGCTAACAATACATAGGACAGATGGCAGTTCTCTAAACTCCACTCCCTAATTACTATTAAGTTTGATTCAGGACAGATGAATATATCTCTAAAATTATAGAAAAAATTGTGCTTAAGCATTTTAATCAGAGAGGAAAACGTATCCATAGGATGATTGTACATAAAGAGGAAACAGGTTTAGTAAACATTTGCTTATGTGGAATTTTCAAATTGGTACTTTTGCTCTGAGCAAGCAGTAAATAAGGCAATGATAAAGAGGAAATTCTGAAAGACAGATGCATTATTTTTCATGCATCCCAGTCTCTCAACTCATGTGTATCACTTCTTAGAGAACACAGCATTCATAGCGAGGAAGATGGGCTGAATGTGTTCAAATCAAACCCCTACATTCTCTTCAAAAGACAGAAATGTTTCCTGAAAATGACTCACTGATTCAACATGACTGTTTCTGCACTCAGTCTCAGAATATTTCTGCTCATGGATGAACTCCTTTTTTTCCTTTGTGATTACAATTTCCTTTCTGGTGCCTAAAGAAAGAATTATTAATATTTACAGAACAAGAAATCCTTGTTCATAGCTTGAATTTTCATTACATTTTAAGATAATCATATAAACTGCCAACATTGTATATATATTTTTTTTACTAAACTGAGAATACAGAAGATAAAATGATAGCGTCCCTTCCCTAAAGTTTATATTGCAGGCTGAGAGGAATGACTGTGGTGAGGGCAGTAGGTAATAATTTTGGTAATCAGTGGACAGGTAGAACAAGAATTAGTGTGCGGTCTCAAAAAAAATTACAAGTAGAACCTTCCCCTCTGGAGAGTACTTGACATTCCTTTGACAAACTCCTTCCCAATTACTTATACAGGCTGCAAATTTCCATTTCCTAATCCTTCTCCTCTTATATCCCCTTCAAAGGCTGTTACTTTTGTTCACGTTGGCAAGAATTTCCATTATGCACATATTTTTACATGCTGAAATCCTATAGAATTGAGAAACTATTTCTATCTAAAAGTACTAGTTCTAAAAGTGTCTATATTATACCGTGCATGGATTTTTTCTGCTATTGGTTATTTTGCACCACACAATGTGATATTAAAGTCTTGATGCAGACATCTAGGTTTGAGATAATGCTCTCATTTTTGAAGTCTTATATGAGATGCTGTTCAATGGTATTTGTTATAAGAATTTATGATCTTGACATCGCTGATGTATTTCTTGAAGAATTGATTTTGACATATTTATTGGTAGACTCTTCTAGATCTGAAATTGTGAATACATCCTTGTGTTTCTGAAATCATGAATTTCTTGCTAATTTGATTTTGCCAGTTTGTAATTTGCTTCTTATGGGGAGAAGACTCAAGATAAATCAATAAATATTTGGAGAAAGACTGAGTCCATTATGTGCACAGAATAAATTCAATTGAGTGTGTGTATGCAAACAGCATGGTGGGTTTATATGTATGTGCATGTATATATGCATATATGTATAAACATACATATGTGTACATGCATATATATGTGTCCATATGTATGCATATTAATGTATTGTAAATGCTGGTTTTCTTGTGTTGTTTGGTGTCAACTATTTTGACAGATTCTGTTGGATCTCATTTCCAAATAATATTTAATACTCAGAATAGGTGAGAAATTATATAATGATAAAATAGCACAGCATTCTTCTCATGTTTTCTCTGAAAGATGGAAACAGCAATATTCCTCTTCCTTTACTTCTTTAAGCAGTAATTCCTTAACTACTAGGAATTTTTTTTCAGAAATAAAAGATCCAGTACATGTGACAGAAGATAATTCCCTAATATCCACTCCTTACTTACTAACAAACTTTGCTCTTGGTGCATCCTACCTGTCTCCTAATCCTGACAGTATGATACCTGTGTCTGGGTGTTCTTTGCTGTGTGTATATTTGGTGAAGGTTCTTCTGTGCATTTTGGGATATTTAGCAGCATCCCTGTCTGTTATCAACCAAATGTCCATAGCTCCACACCAAAAGTGTTTGACAATTAAATGTGTTTAGACATTGCCAAAATGTCCCTATGAGGGCAAAATCTCCCTGGTTCTATTTATTGCTATGAATGATCAGATCTGTCCTTTGGCCAGGTCTATACTTCCAACTCTAAAATGATTTTGGGCATATCATTAAAACTATTGATTACTTATACCCTCATCTTGTAATATTAGCCTATTTTATTGTCCATGACTTAGAGTGGAAGTGAGAATTAAAAATAAATGTCACAGTAGAGATGCATGCAACTATAAAAATCATTACCCACATTTTCCTATATCAAAGCAGATATTTAAAATGAATTTAAAACCTCAGTTTAAGCCATAAGAGTAATTTTGCCTGAAATATGTGATGTGTGTGGTCAGAAAGATTTTTACTTAAGTCTTCTAGCCCCACAGTGCTAGCATACTGAAACATTGCTGGCATCCTGCCCTTATGGAGTGGATCTCCACAGCACAGAAATTGACTGCTGCAGCTCCCCTCATTTCACAGTAAGAAAAGTGAAAATGGTGCATGTTCTGAGTTGCTCAGACAACACCCCAAAAGCCACATGAGTGCAGCCTGGAAGAATTCCAGGTTTCCAGTCCATCATTCAGGGTACTGAGAGCTCTTCACCTTCTATTCCTAGCATGCTTACCAGTCACTGAATTAAGTTAACAAATCAATTTCAGGCTAGAAATGCTTTTGGTAAATAGAACAAACTGCTGCCAGTTGACTGGTTCTGTGACACACCACAACATGACAGGCATGGACATTTCACCATCGGTGAGACAGAACAGAGTTCATCCAATTTAAATACTGGTGAGATCCAAACTCAACTGTGGAAAATTTCTCTGTCATGCATTATTATAGCTCTGCTGACCATCATCCCCTAAGCCAAAAAGCGGAGAAACAAGCAGAAAATCCCTTCAAGTCTTTCCACAAAATCTTTCAAGTTTCTAATTATATCTTGAGTAAAATAATTAAATGACTTTGAGTTTGAAATAAATTTAAATAATTTTAAAAACACACTCTCCTTTATGTATCTTTTTAAAAGTCTTGTTTATTCATATATTTGAGAGAGGGGGCGAGAAAGGAGGGAGGGAGGAAGAGAGAATCTTCCATGTGATGATTCACTCCCCAAATGGGCACAGTGGCAACTGGGCTAGATTGAAGCCAGGAGCCAGGAACTCCATTTGGTATCCCTCAATGGGGGAGAAAGTGAAGTACTTGGGCCATCAGTGCTGTTTCCTAGGCACATTAATAGGGAGCTAGATTAGACGCAGAGTAACTGGGACCTGAAACTCTAACCAGCACCTGATTTGGGATACAGGTGTACCAAAAAACAGCTTACCTCTCTGAGCCACAATGCTGGCTTCCTCCACTGAGTTCCTTTTGACACCATCATTACCATTCTTGTTTCTGTAAGAAATTCTGTCACTCTTCTCAACCTATCTCTTTCCCTTATCCCTACCCCACCAAAATTAAAAAATCCAACAGCCATCAAGGACTTCTTGCTACAAAATTTCATCAAACTCACTCTCTTGCCTGTATCTCCACTGCTGTTCCTCCCCTCGTTGCGCATTATTGTCACTTGAATTACTACAATGCTGTCCTAACTGGTCACTCAGTCATCACTAGTCTATGCTCCAAGGGGCAGACAAGATTCACTGCAAATCTGATAATATCCCTGCATGTTCAAGATTCTTAAATGAGAAGCCGATGGAGTCCGTGTTCTTTTCTCCCTGTACCTAATACACTGTACAGGCACACATTTCATAAATGCCTGCTGTGTGAAAGTCCTTTCAGGGCACTCACCACATATGCTGGCATTGCAGGCATAGTGAGGGAGACTGTAATTCACAACAACCTAGTATAAAGGCATAAACAAATAGAAGGAAGCAGCTCCAAGCCTCCAACCATGAAGCGGTGTCAAAAAGGGGAAGTGTTGATTACCCTGTTTTGATCACTACACTGTCTCACTCAGAAACTTCTCCCAAATGAGTGCCGACTGGATTTAAATACTCTCTCTGCTTACTTGACTCATTTTCCAAATGAGACAAAAAGTTGAACAGAAATGATGATAAAGAACATTGCAATGTATATGTGGCTATTTTATAGATAAGATTTTCTTCTGTCTTTGAAAAATTACAAAAAGCACAGATGCAACTAGAATTCTGATTCCGTAATTGAACTGAAGACAAGACCAGTACAGGGATAGAGTAGAGAAGTTGAATAAAACAAAAAACAAAAAACTGAATTCTATGACCTGGAATCTAGCTCAAATAATTTATTATCTACCCTTAGTTTCTTTCTCTTTAAAATGAAAATGGTGCACCTACTTACATTTCTAAGAGCAACACTAGTTCACAAAAAAGCACCACTTAAATATGAGGTATTAGAAATGCATATACACAAAATAATTTTATATAATTTCGGTTATTTTTAATTTCCTAAAATTTAATTATGAGCCTTTAAAGCTTTAAGTGTAATTGTTTAATTCTGGATCCTAGTGTCAAATCCCAGCTTAAGGACATTCTTGGGGGGCTCGTTATGTGGTGTAGTGGATAAAGCCATAGCCTGCAACACCAGTATCCCAACAGGCCCCGGCTGTTCCGCTTCCAATCCAGCTCCCTTATAGAATACACCTGAGATAGCAGCTGTGGCCCAAGTGCTTGGGGCCCTCCCACGTGAGAGATCAAATGAAGCTCCTGGTTTCAGCCAGGCCCAGCGGTGGCCATTGCAGTCAAATGGGGAAGTACACCAGTGGATGGGAGATCTCCCTGTCTCTCCTTCTTTCTCTCTAACTCTTTCTAATAAACAAGTAAATACATCTTTAAAAAAAGAGAAAATTTTCTTTAAAAGGTACATCATACTTTTTCATTCAACATATCACTTAATCCACTGGAAGTTCCTGGAACATAATGTTTTTATTTTCTGTAATTGGATGAGAAATAAATATGCAAAAGTATTGAAATGTGATTGTTATATCATTTTGATAATCTTCTATTCTTTAAAAGGAAAAAATGCTCACCAACAAAATATATTTGAAAATATTTTGCCCACAGATAAAAAATATTAGCATTGAAAAATGTTGCACTGTAAGTGGAAAAATCATTGATTTTTCCTTTTCTCCTGATGTAATTACCTCAAATTATCACTGCATTGCAGCAAGTCTTTGTGAAGATCAGGGGAATTATTTGAACAGGACTGAGAAGCTGTAGTCTGGATTAAATGCAAGCCATACAGCCTTTACATTAGGGCTATACAAATCACACAAGACCCAGTGTTTAAGAAACAAAAAAATCTTTCAAATCAATTTACTAATACACAATGCAGCTTCAACTCGTTGTTTTGACATCTGATTTCCTATATTGTATGTAGCAAGCCATGTAAAGAGAGGTTGTAAGGTTAGCTATTACCTCTCTAGTGTTCAGATCAGTTAGTATTTAGACTCATGCTTTACCTTAGGCGTTATGGTTCTTAGTTGACTGAGTTCAGAGATTCCATTATAGTTCTGATTAGGAAAGCTTGACAGTACTTACACAGTGACATTGTTCTAAACTTCTCTCAATATACTGGGTATATATTTCAGTTTATTCCTGGATATCTGAGTTATTGTTCTTCTGCATACACTATGTATATTCTGTGATGGAATGTGGAAAAGTTCCTGGGAATATGGAATGTATTTTGAAATACATACATTATGTTAATAGTATGCATTTTCCATGAACGTTTTGAATATCTGTCATATGCATCGATTTCAAATTTTTTACAACAAAATAAAATTATCTTTAATTCTATTTTCCACGAACTTTTTGAAGCCCCTTTATATGTCTGCACATACTACTTAACTCAGGTTAGCTAATAAAGAGATGAAAGGTGATATTCTGAATATGGGAAAGAAAATTGTCCCTTTAATTATTTTTATAAATTTGTTCTTTTTATTTTCTTACTCAAGCAAGAACTTGGAGTAACAGTTACCTCTAAAATTGTTTAATGTATCAGATAGGGGAATAACATTTAAAGCTATATAAATTATAAAATACCATATAATTCCAAGGTATGCTTTCATAATTCTTTTACTACACAGGAAGTCAAGCAAAGACAAAACTACAGAAAAGAATGGGTGAGCATTCAGAGGGGTCTAAGGTAGTGAATAAGCAACTTATTTGGGGTGAAAAAGAGTTATCAGTCAGCGACAGTCACTATGACAATGTCACAGAGCGGTCTTGCCCTACACAGGCTGGCATGATGTTGCACCTTATCTGTCACTACATAGCTACAGACTTTGCCTATCCTGACATGTCCTCCCAAATTTGGGACACATTAAACATGTGACCTGCAAGTTTTTGGCTCTTGATGATATATAACTAGAGGAAAGCATGGAAACAATAAAGATGGTGTAGGGCTGCCCTCCTGTAGTTCTTTTTACAGAGTGGGAATTTCCCAAGGTCATAGTCCTGGAATGTCCGAAATATGGCAGATTATTACCTCTCTCCCATCCTGATTCCAGTTAATGTCCTTTTCATGAAGCCCAACCAAGGATTGGTCATCCAGGCAATCAGCATTAAGTAAACAGGAGGTGACATGCAAACAGAAACCTGTTTGTCATTCCAGGTGAAACCTGCAACCTGAGCCTAACATTCTTCACAGGTACTTAGAACTTTTTGCATTAGAAGATAAATTATCATTCTGTCTCTTGGATTACATATACTGTACTATACTTGAATTGAACCTCTGATCATGAACTTTGCAATGCAGACATCTTTTAATGATAATTAACAATGCATCACCAACTTGAGAATATAATTGTTATATAATATTCTATTTTTCATGAGCTTTTTGAAGTACCCTTACATATTTTTTTTTTACCCTTACATATTTAAATGTATACATATATATAATGTATAGTGTGCATATGTTGAGAATTTTTTTCTTGATTACTGATATCTTTGTTTTCCTTAATTTATGTTAGCTACTTATTTGCTTATTTTTGGATTTTTTATTTGCAAAGTATTAACCTTTGTGCTTGCCTATGAGCTCTAAAGTTTTTTCTATTTTTCATCTCTTTAATTAATGCTTTTTTCTTCCTCCCTTTTGCTATTTTCTTCAGTTCGTTTTGTGAATCTTTGTGTGCAATTTATACAGTTTATATACTTTTAAAATAAATAGAAGTTTTAATGCCATTAATTTTCATTCTAACACCTTTTTAGCTTTAATTATTCTATTGGGTCTGATAAGTCATGATTTCATTACTATTTATTCTTAAATATTCTTTAACTGCAATTTTCAGTTATTCACAAATCTAAATGGTTTTTCCAGATAAATTGTCAGTTTAAAGGTGGCAAATAGTGTCCTTAATATTTTTTTAATTTCTCATTGTGTTACACTACAATAAAATGTTTCTAATCATATTTGTGTATTTGAGGTTTCTTTCTTTGTCTAATATGTGGTCATTTTCTGTAAAAATTATATGACTATTTGAAAATAGAGTATATCCACTATAATGAAAATATGAAGTTTAATGTATGCAAAAGATCTTCAAAAAGTTTAAGGAAAATGTGTACCATGAAAAAATTATGCATGGATTTAAAAAACTTGTTTCTACCAAAGTAACCTGATCTTTAATTTTATTTTCCTCTGAGCTTAATATCAACTATAAGTGAGCAGGTCACGGAAAGTCATAACATCTGGTGAGTTATATTATTTTTATCATTGTTCTTTGTTTATTAAAACATAAAGGCAATCAGAGAGAGACAGAGAGAGAAAGAGAGAGAGAGAGAGGAGAGAGAGGTATGTTACACACCAGGACAGGAAAGCCCTAGTTCAGTTCGTTTATTTCTGATTATTGTATACACCTCCCAACCACCACCAAAGCAAGAATTAGAATGTTCCTTTCTGTATTCTAGCCAATATACCCACCGAAGCAGAGACAACTTTTCTGATTTCTATCATGTTTGTTTGTTCTAGTATTTTGAGCTTTGTAGCATACCTACGCCACTACTTTTTTTTTTCCTTTCTTTCTTTCTTTCTTTCTTTCTTTCTTTCTTTCTTTCTTTCTTTCTTTCTTTCTTTTTTGGCTCAACAAATGTTCTGAAGATTCATATTGGGCAATCAGTGATTTGTGTAATCTTTTAAATTGCTGCATAGCTTTCCAATGTATAAAGGTGTCAGAAATTTTGTCTCCATTTTGCTGTTGAAGGGCACTTGGCTTATTTCCAGTTTAGATTTATTATAAGTGTGCTTGTTGTAGAAATTCTTACCTGGGTTCTTTTCTGGACATGAATTTTCTTTTTTTAAAAAAAGGATTTATTTATTTATTTGAAAGTCAGAGTTACACAGAGAAAGGAGAGGCAGAGAGAGAGAGAAAGGTCTTCCATCCAATGGTTCACTCCCCAATTGGCCGCAACGCCTGGAGCTGCGCTGATCCAAAGCCAGGAGCCAGGAGCTTCTTCTGGGTCTCCCACGTGGGTGCAGGGGCCCAAGGACTTGGGCCATCTTGTACTGCTTTCCCAGGCCATAGCAGAAAGCTAGATCAGAAGAGGAGCAGCCGGGACTAGAACTCTCACCTACATGGGATGTCGGCACATCAGGTCAGGGCTTTAACCCACTGTACCACAGTGCCGGCCCCGGACATGAGTTTTCATTTCCCCTAAGAGTAGGGTCTCTTTTGAGAGCGTGAATTCCCTATTGGTATTATTAGGAATGGAATTGCTGAGTCATACAGTAAGTGCTGATTTGACTGTAAAGTGGCACATCAACATTGGGGAAAATTTTGGTTTCATAAAAGCAAATGTATCTCTAAACTACCTCATATCTACTCTCTATATATGCTAGACTTGAAAGAAAATTTCCAACTTATTCTTTATACTATTTGAAGAATTTTTCACTCTGACCAACAATGCATGATTGTTCCAGTTCCTCCACTTCTAACTAACCATTCTTCTTAATTTGGAACTGTCAATGTTTTAATGTTTTCTTCTTTTTCTTAAATTTTAAATTACTTCTTTCATCTGTATTTGTTGCATGTATTAATATTTCATTTTCTTAAATCTTTGGGTGACATTTCATTACACTAATTTCTAGATTTGATTATCCATTTCTCTTCTTGCTGGTTATTTTTCTGGCTCCAGATTTTGTCCAAATTATGCATAAATCAGTTATAAGCAGCAGCATTAAATTTTGTAGTTGACTAATAATTTAATGTTCCAGTAAGACATGAATTTATATTAATAATGTAGATCATATATTAGCAACAACTATCTATGGGACAAACTTGCCCACCCACCATCTACGCTTGGAAATAAGGATTTCCTAAAGTAGTAAAACTCATTTCTTTCTGTGTTGTCTATGACTGGCTTTGTGTTACAATGGTCAAGTTGTAATAGAAACCTCAGTAGATATATATTTGTCTGTATAAGAAATTGCCAAAATCCAACAAAGCAGTTATATTCACAATAATTTCACCTCCTCCATATGCTCACTCTTAAAAATTTTGTACTTTCAAGTTCATTGAAATGAGTTTACATTGTGAGTTTTGATTTGTATTTCCCTGATGACCAGTCATGCTGATCACCTTATCATTAGCTTATTGATTATCTATGTCCTTTGGTGAGATGTCTGTTCAAGCCCTTTGCAATTATTAAGTTACACTACCTTTTTGTTTTCAAGTGCAGTTCTTTATATACTCAAAATACACCATTTTAAAGATATTTGGGCCAGCGCCGCGGCTCACTAGGCTAATCCTCCACCTTGTGGCGCCGGCACACCGGATTCTAGTCCCGGTCAGGGCACCGGATTCTGTCCCGGTTGCCCCTCTTCCAGGCCAGCTCTCTGCTGTGGCCAGGGAGTGCAGTGGAGGATGGCCCAAGTGCTTGGGCCCTGCACCCCATGGGAGACCAGGAGAAGCACCTGGCTCCTGCCATCGGATCAGCGTGGTGCGCTGGCCGCGGCGGCCATTGGAGGGTGAACCAACGGCGAAGGAGGACCTTTCTCTCTGTCTCTCTCTCTTACTGTCCACTCTGCCTGTCAAAAAAAAAAAAAAGATATGTGTATCACAATTTTATCCGAATATGGTGCTCCTTGTCATTTTCTCAGTAGTATCTTTTTTAATTATTTAATTTTACTATTTTTTATTTATTTGAAAAGCAGCCAAAAACAGAGACAGAGGAAGACAGAAATCTTCTGTATGCTGGTTCATCCCACAAATGCCCAAAAGAGCCAAGGGTGGACCTGTCCAAAGCCAGGATCTTGGAACTCAATCTGTGCCTCCATTGTGGGTGGCAGAGACCCAAGTACTTGAGCCATCACCTGCTGCCCCTCGGGGCGTGCTTTAGCAAGAAGCTGAAATCAGAAGTGGAGCCAGGTCTGAAATCCGGCTACTCAGATAAAGGCTGTAGTCATACCAACTGACATCTTAACCACTGTGCCAAATGCCCATCCAAGTGTCTTTTGATGAACAAGAAATTTATATTTTTATGAGATATAATTTGTCACTTTTCATTTATGTTTAATGCTTGTTATGTCTTGTCTGAAAAAAAAATCTTTGCTCACTCCATTGTATATGGAATGGAGCAGGGGACGAAGTTGACTTTCTTTCCTTGTGGATATTCAGATCTTACAACATCACTTGTTAAAAAGATTGTCTCTCACTGAATTTGTTTGGAACTTTGCCAAAAGGTCAGTGGATCATATATGTTTGAGCATATTCTGACCTCTATATTCCACTTATCTGTCTATCTGTATACAACACCCTACTCTCTTCATTACTGTAGCTTTATAATAGTCTTAAAATCTGCTAATGTAAAGTCCTCTAATTTTGTTCATCTTTTTAAAAACGCTATTTTAGTAGTTCATATTTTTGCATTCTGGTACTCATTTTAGGACAAATTTGTAAATATTTTTAAAAAGCAACTAGGATTTTTATTTTGATTTTGTTGATTCCATATGTTAACTTGGCAATAATGGAAATCTCAATAATATTGAGCTTTACAATCTGTGTACAATCCATGACCCATTTATTTAGGTCTATTTTAACTTAAGCAATTTTTATTCTATTGCAGATATTTATGCATATGTCATATTTATTTTACATCTAGGTATTGATTTTTTATATTGAAATTATCTGTAATTTTCAATTATAGTATCTGGAAATGTATAATCTGATTTTTGTAATGTTTTCTGATTTTCATGGTGTATTACATGACAGATGAAAAGTTTCTGATGAATCTCACTGAATCCTAAGTTGGGAAGCTGGCTATAGTACCACACCTTACTATGGTATTCCCATCATATAGATACAAAAGGTGTAAAAATACTCAAGGCTGTAGAAATGTAATAAAGACATTGGGAAATGATCTTTTTGAGTTTACATTATCTTTGATTTTAACACAATTTATTTGAAAGTAAGTTTAATATTTTAAATTTCTGTGTTTTACAACCAGTGCACAAAAATTCCAAAAAAATTAAAAATCTATTCTTGTGGCCCAACAACAGACACATCCAGCAAACTGCCATCTTTCAGTGTTGTGGTTTCTTATTCTTTATACTTCTGGTCACAGTTCTGAGTTAGAGTGTTTGTCTACCTGATTTTGTGATGCATAATGTGGTCTACAAGGCGGTCACGTTATAGGTGAATAAGAAAACGTTTCTTCTTCTCTCTCTTCATATTCTAGGATGTTCCTTCTTTTTGCAGGTTAGAATTTCCAGTAAAATATTTGTCACCATTGGTGGGAATAAGCACGCCTTCCTGTTCTCCCAATCTCAAGACTCTGCAGATCTTCCTGAATTCTTCAATCTATTTCCTAGCTTCCTGAGAAGATCTGCCTGTGCCTTAGAGTCTGACATCAGCTGCACTGCCAGTTTTCTGCACCCTGAGAGATCGCTCTGCACCCTGATGCGCTGCCCCCCAGACTTTGGATGCTCACTGCGGTGCACTTGGTGAAGGCTGGGGGACCCTTCACCTGGGGGCTTTCTCTCAGCACCTGGGATCCAAATCGAGGCTTTAGCAGCGTCTGCCCTCCAGTAGGTGCATTTTCAGAGTTCCTCAGTACAACTGCACCTCCCAAAGTTCCTAAGCTGAATACCATGATAGATAATTGTGAGCTGTGGTCACCCCATGGTGTTACGTAACACCAAGAATCTATTCCTTTTATTTAACTCTGATATGTTCTAAGGCTTCAATCAGATAGAGAAGGGGAGATGTTAATTGTCCCAATTTGGGGCCAGCACTGTGGTGCAGTGGGTTAATACCCTGGCCTGAAGTACCAGCATCCCATATGGAAACCAGTTTGAAACCTGACTGTTCCACTTCCAATCCAGCTCTCTGCTATGGCCTGGGAAGGCAGTAAAAGATGGCCCATGTCCTTGGGTCTCTGCACCTGCATGGGAGACCCAGAAGAAGCTCCTGGCTCCTGGCTTCGGATCGGCACAGCTCCAGCCGCTGCGGCCATCTGGGGAGTGAACCTTTGGACGGAAGACCTCTCTCTCTCTCTGCTTCTCTCTCTCTGTGTAACTCTGACTTTCAAATAAAAAAATAAATCTTAAAAAAAAAAAATTGTCCCAATTTAATCACTAAACATTGTGCACATGTATTGAAATGTTACACTGTTCCCTATTAATATGTAAAATCTTTGTTGATCAAATATTTTCATGTTTTTTAAATGTTTAAAACCCCCAAAACTTCTATAGGAAACTGTCTTTTCTCACATTATCTACAGCTTTAAGCTGTCAGTGCCTTTTAAGTAATGATGGCTTGTAGACCTCAGAAGAGCTCTCTTTCAGCAAACCAAACCTACCCAATCTTAAATCCTTTCCTTTACATACTTTTTCATAAAAATTAAAGTGGATTTTATTTAGTTCAAAGCATCATTTGCATTTTAATTATCGAATCAATAACTTTTTATTTTAAAGTTCTATTTTTATTTTCTTGAAAGGCAGAGAGAGAGAGAGAAAGAGTTTAATTAATCTTCCATCTGCTTCATTAGTCACCAATACATGCAACAGCCAGAGCTGAACTGGCCAAATCCAGGCTCCCAGAATTCAATCTATGTCTCTCAGGTGGGTGGCAGAGACCCAAGTACTAGACCCATTGCTGCTGCCTCCCATTGTGAACATAACTGTTACACTCTTTGAAGGTCCATGGAAATGTTGATTCAAGTGGATCCAGGCTTGCCTGTGCTCAGTGCCCCTCTGGATACTAATCCATCATGCCAGTCCACATGTGGCCAGGAAGGCTGACTCGTTCCTTCACCCCCTTCTGCAGTGGAGAGTGGAGTTCTACTCTTCCCACTGACTTGCCAAGAGAAAATCAGACTTGTTCTTCCTTTCTTGCTTTATTTCTTTATTTTATATTATCTTATATTTTAAATTTTTAATTAATATGTGATATTTATATATTTTTATGCAGTACAGTGCAATATTCCAAGACATATACACAATATAAGTGCATCAAACCAGTCAATCAGCCTATTTTCTTATCTTTTCCTTGTGGTTGGAGGCTACCAGCTGCTCTATTACAGGTCTTCATCTTTATGGCAAATACATTATATTTTTGTGAACCATTGTTATCCACTCTACTGTGAAACACTAGAATTTACTACTTAAATCTCTGCTTCTTATAAAATCACTCATTATTCCCTTATCTGTCTACTGCATTTACAAATATCATAAATATTTAAGCTTATCTGCCTTTTTCTCATTGTTAGCATGGGAATGAATGGGTCCTGTAACTTTTTACATGCTAACTGAGAAATGAATCTTGGTTTGTTCATTCAACTTCTAAGCATGTTCAAAAAGTATTTATAAAATCCTTCCCATTACTTATGGGCTTTTGAGGTATGTGATGCAAGAAAAGTGGAAATTAATTAAAATCACACCAGTTATTAGTCTCCATATGCTAGACTGCTAGATTATGATGCCTAAAGTCTCAATACTCAGTGACAAAATGCACACAAATTTCATTTGAGTACATAATTACCATTAAAAGTTTATCTGAATAATTGTTGTTTTACATTATTTGACTGATAGTCCAAACTAATTGAAAGTAACATGATGCACATGTGCATTATAGAATTTTTAATAGAACCAATATTTTTAAAAATGATTTAGAATTCAGTACCTGTTCACCAGAGGATCGGAAGATATCCTGGATGAACACCTGACTGCCTCTTCTCTGCCTCACAGACACATGGGTCACACTCTGGCCCCTTCTTTCTGTAAACTCTGACCTCATCCTCTGGAAAGAAGAAAATGGGGAAGAAACATTCTTGCAACCATGAAAAATGTTTCCAAAGGAGGACTACAATCACATTAACATCTTATTATTTACAGATATTTTTCCAAAAAAAAGTTTACTTTCTCTGTACATTGTAGTTATGTTATGATCTTTGAATTGTATATGCATATTTCACGAATATGGATATAAATGCACATATATATTGCATACAAGTCATAAATATATGTCATCCCACAAATACTTATATGTATTTTGATATATTAAATATTTTGTGATATATTTTATGCTCTAATACAGCTACTATATTTTAGTACTTAGTATATACCAGCTATACTACCACACAGTCATGTTTACAAAGTTCATGGAATGAGTATTATGAAAAAAACCATGGATGGATTTCAAATTTTTTCCATAAAAATAAATTTGCATTTTAATCTCATTTTCTATGACCTTCTTGAAGTATATTTATGAAGTAATTATATAACATACAGCACACTATGATAACTTGTTTATGTGTGTTACTTTATTCAATTATCTGTGAATTCTTATAAGCTTCCTACTATTATGATTTTCGTTTAAAGATGAGAAAAAATAAACCCAAAGAAGTAAACAGTAAGGCAAACTCAGGCAAAGTTCTTGATACCACTGTTACCCACTCACAGAAAGGGGCAATACTATCTCACACACACACATTTCAGCTACAGTGTCACACTGGGAGTTAAACTGCTGCCTGGAACTCTGGCATCCCATATGTGCACCACTTCAAGTCCTGGATGCTCCAATTCTGATCCAGCTCCCTTCTACTTCATCTGGGAAAACTCTGAAAGATGGCCCAAGTGATTGTACCACACCCAACACAGGAGACCTGGCTGGAGTTACAGGTTCCTAGTTTCAGCCTGGCCCAGCCCTGGCTGTTGTGACCATTTGGCATTTGGGGAGAGAACCGGTAAACTGAAGATCTCTCACTCTCTGACTCTCCCTCTCTCACTCTGTAATTCTTCCTTTCAAATAAATACAAAATTAAATATTTAAACAAACTACTGACCAGTAAATAACTCTTCATAGAAAATTGGTGCTATTTCACCAAAGACAAACGGCTTCAACTAATTTAGGCTCATGGACTTATTAGCTCATGATTTCTGTAAATTCATTTAACTGTTCTCATCTTTAATAAAACAAACTTTAGGTGACCACATTGAAAATTAAGAGGGGATAAGCTACACAAAGGTACATATTGGTTGGGGCCAGAATTGTGGCATAATGGGTTAAGCCACCTCCTGCAATGCCGACATCTCGTACAAGTACTGGTTCAAATCTCAGTTGCACTGTTTCGGATCCAGCTCCCTGCTAATATGCCTAGGACAGCAACAGAAGGTAACTCAAGTCCTTGGGTCCCTGCACCCACGTGGGAAACTCGGATGAAGCTCCTGGTTCCTTGCTTTGGCCTGGGCCACCCCAACCATTGAGACAATTTGGGGAGTGAACCAGAGGATGTAAGATCTCTCTCTCTCTCTCGTTCTCTGTAACTCTGCCTTTCAAATAAATTAAAAAAAATTTAAAACATTAAATAGTAGTTAATAGTTTTTCCAGATAAGCAGTTGATAAAACTGAGTATGATATTAATGCTGGAATAGCAAATACAGTGTTCTAACCCTAGTTTCATCACTGATTTGTTTTAAAATATGATTGGTGTGTTTAAAGTGCTTTATATTTCCCCAGAATAAATTTTATAGATAACTATACCGATAGATCATCATGGAAATTTCAAATGCATGTATTGGCTAAGATTTAATAAATACACCTCTGTTTCAAACTCAATCTCTTTTCCACAAACACTGATCACTTGTGCTTTAAAATGAAGTGTTTTCAAAATCACTGAAAGAATTACCAGTCTTTACTTGTATAACACCTTGTTACATAGGTTTATGTGTATAACATATTGCTTATCCAAATACTTGGTACAATTTGACTCTGACTTGGGAAATGGTAGTAATTACTTCCATTTTCATTGCAAGACTCATACATTATAACTCATAATAAATATAAAACCTTTCATGTAGTAAATGGTTGGCTTGAGTCCTTTGAAACTTTATAAGCATGACTTCTTGGGAGGTTTCTATTTCAAATCTTCCTTCTCCCCAAAATACAGAGCAGGGTAAGATACTTAATTTCTACTGGGGACATTGTTTTCTTAGCTGAGCAATATGCTTTCAGCATTTCTAAATGAAACATAACAAATTCTCCCAACTTTGCCTGCCTACTATTCAAGCTAAATTTTGAAATCACAATAGTCCCTGTAGAGAAGTTATTTTCAAAATCTCTTTTGGCACTGGAGCAGAGACCATGGAAAGAGTCAATGTACCAGAAAAGAGAGGCAGAAAACCATTCATTTTAAATTTTAAGATGGTGAAAGCCAGTGCTGTGCCCCTAACTCACCAATGGGACTTGCTTCCATCTTTTCATTTTTACTGTTTTTCCATGCCTCATTCAAACTGCATTTGATTATTTTTAGTGAAAACACCACTTATCTGATGGAGCCCAAGGAACAAAAAATGCAGCACAATTAATGATAGTTATCTCAAAATATCTTAGATGAAGGTTGAAAGACATGTATTATATTTGGGTCAAAAATATTTTCTGGTCTCAAAACTTCCTCACTTTGACATTAAGTTCTCTGTTTTCAAGAAAAATAGCATATATGTGTATGTATATAATGTCTGTGTTTGAGATGAATGTGGCAGAATGCTAAGAAAATGTTAACTTTGGGGACTGGCATTGTGGCATAGCAGATAAAGTTGCAGCCTGAGACACCAGGATGCCAATATGGGCACTGGTTCAAGACCCAGCTGCTCTACTTCCAATCCAGCTCCCTACTAATGGCTTAGGAAAAGCATTGGAAGATGGCCCAAGTTTTTTCATCCCTTCTACCCATGTGGGAGATCCAAAAGAAACTCCTGGTTGCTGGTTTTGACCTGGCCCATTCCTAGTCATGTGGCCATCTGGGGAGTGAACCAGTGGATGGATCTCTCCGTCTCTCTTTTTTTGTAAATCTGATTTTGAAAGAAAGAAAAAAAGAGAAGAGGAGAGGGAGAGGGAGAGGGAGAGGGAGAGGGAGAGGGAGAGGGAGAGGGAGAGGGAGAGGAAGGAAGGAAGGAAGGAAGGAAGGAAGGAAGGAAGGAAGGAAGGAAGGAAAGAGAGAGGAAGGGAAGGAAGGAGAGAGAGGAGGGAGGAAGAAAAGAAAGTCAAATTTTAAAACTTAAAAAACCTCTCTCTCTTCCTCTCTCTCTCTCTCTCTCTCTCTCTCTCTGCCTCTCCTTCTCTGTGTAACTCTGACTTTCAAATAAATAAATATTTTTAAAAACACTTAAAAAATTTTTTTCAAAAACTAGTAGAACTCAACTCTTCCCTGAGAGTTCAACTATGCAAACCTTTAATTCAGTGCTTAGAAGATCAAGTAGATGTATTGATTTTAAAACGTGATAAAGAGATTATAATGACAATGTAGATTTTCTTCTCTTCCCATCTGGGGTCATGTGATGTATTTCCAAACTGGCTTTTAAAAACGCAAGTGCAGAAATCCCCCCTTCTACAACCCTCCGCTCCCCTAGGGTTCCAAAAGCGATATGAAGTTAGAGGTGGAGATTCAATGAGGCGTTTGCACTGGGTTCCCAAATAAGGCTGAAGCTGTGCTTGGGGACTGGAATAGACACAGGATGTCAGCATTGCCAGTGGTGGCTTAGCCCAAGGCACCCCAGTGCCTAGCCAGTTCCCTCGAGGATTGCTGCTTCGAATCTTACCAGTCTCACACAGTCGTCTCAACTGACTGGCATAAACCTACATACAGAGAAAATATGTCAGATACATCAAAATTTACTTTTAGGAAAAAAACATCCTCTACCAAGAGGCAGGCCTATCATTGCTAAAAGAGAAAAGACATTTTCAGGGTTTTGATTACTATATTGATTAATTTTCTGCTTTAAATGTGTGTGTGTATGTGTGTGTGTCTGTGAGCTGGGCAGGTACTGTGACAGATTGCCCCAGAAAGTCTAGCTCTGCAAGCCTGTAGCCTGATCATCAATCCCTATTTAACTTTAAAGCTATTATTCAGAAAGGTCTGGAGTGCTCAATTTCTGATTCATTTCAGGAGAACATTTGGAGTCAACAACTTGAAGGTGTTTTTTTTTTTTTCTTTCCTTTCTTCCAGAATTACTTCTGTAATTATTGCTATCTAGTGGGCTGTGGGATATGACTTTGTACTCAGAATTGTAAGAAAATTTGTACAAGGTCACCATGAACCTAAATTAGGAAGTAATTACTAACCTCATTTTCTTCTTTTGTCCACACTCCTTAAGAAAATGTGTTGAAATGAAGTAAAAGGATTGGTTTTTACCAGAATCAATCTGTCTCTCAGCCATAGTTTATGCTCTCATTTCATATACTAAGGATTCTTTTAAATTACATATTCAGGCAAGAGTTAGAAGAAAAAGTAATATAGAATATTGATTAGACCTAGCTCCTCTTGCTAGTGCTCCAGGAATGCCTCAGAAACAAATCGGGTGCTTTAACTACAATAAAATCTTTCTGTAATAAGGCAGTGCCTTCAAATTTGAAAAGAACTGGTAGATGGGAAAAACATTTGGCTGTCGTGTTGCCACCATAAATTTCTCACTGAATAGCACTAAACATTATAAAACTGTGTCACTCGATTTTCATATTATACTTTGGAGTACAAGTAATCTTTGAAGCCTCAATGCTTTCCTTCTACCTGATGGAAGTACCCACAGCTCAGAAAATCTACGTCCAAGCATATCTGTACCAGTGCTACAGCATACTTAAAATGTTCGTGGGAAACGCATATTATGAAAAAATATACGTGGACTTCAAATATTTTACACCCAAATAAACTTATCTTTTAATTCCATTTGTCCACAAAGCTTTTGAGGTAGCACTGTATATATGCATTTCTGAAAAACTACAACTTACCACAATCACGGAGATTTGAAGACAACATACGATCGGGGAATCACTTAAATCCTATGGAACTTTGTAACCAGAACATTACCCAAAAGAATAACAATCTTGTAAAATCCTTAACTTTTTACAGTGAAATGCAGGCTGGTTTGTGTCTCAATTGGGGATTTTATTTAAGTGAACGCAAAGTGAAAAACTGCCTGTAGTTCTCTTTGGGGAAGCAGTGAAATATACTCCCTCCCCGTCCCCGCCCTGACCTCCCCATGCCAGTCCTGAGAGGCAAAGATGATCCGTATACCAGAAAGATTTGTGTAAGGATTTTTCTAAATGACATTGCAAAAATGAGCAGAGCTTTGAGGACAACCACAAATGGAGAGGCATTATTTTCTGCAGTTGTAAAAACTTGAGTTTCTTTTTTCTTTTCTCTTTGTTTTTTGACTCAAGATGTATTAATTGCATAAAGATAGTTTTGATAAACTACTTTTAGGAAAAAGATAAAGATCACAATTAAAAGAGGATTTGAGACGACTGTACATAAATATGGGCATCCTATCTGTGCCCAAACATTTTAGTAGTAGAAACTTTTATCAGCAATTTCCTCATCTGTTTTTGGAGATTTATATACATTGGGCATGATATGGGGTGTGGAGCAAGAATTAAATTCATTTAAGGTTCTAATTGAATTTCCTGTCTTATCTAGATCCATTGATTTGCTGAATTATACAGAAGTCTCACTCTCTAAATTTAAATTAATGCCTAGTAAAATAATCAGAGTGCTTTCTTTTTCCCATTCAGTGTGTTTAGTGTGTATTAAAGGAAGATTAAGCTGAATGATTTTTCTCTGCTAACTGAATATAATGACTTTTAAAAAAGTGACTGAATCATGGCCTTCAATGGCATTTCCATTTGCTCCACTAGGTGGGTTGTATATGTTTATTAACTTAAACTTAACAGTTGGACAGCAACTTATATTAAAACACACTGCAGAAATATATAACTAAAAGACAGAAGTTTTAGATTTTTAATTTATATTCTAATCCTTTTTTCATTTTACTTGAAGTTGTTGCATGGAGTCTTGTGCTAATAAATTCCCATTATTACCAAGCCAGTTAGTTATCACTAGTTACATCCTGATAAAAGTCTAGTCTTGTAAACTTGTTTTGCGTTGCATGAGACACATTTATATAAACACACACAGTGGTGACTGAGGAAACCAGGTCCATCATTTCACTAAAAACACTAGATATAATTGCTTAAATGTTGTTCAGTTTATGACATATAGCAGATAATTTTTCTAAGGTACTTTTTCTGTTGGTGATCAAAATTTACATTCATGCCTCATAAATCAAATGCATGTGAAACAGAATGATGTTGGAAGCCATAAATTCTACACTACTTATAAAATCCAAGTGTGAAACCTTTCACATTCTGGCTATTTGCATGGAACTAGTTACAGAATCACATGGACTTGTAAAGTCTGAGGATGCAGGCACCTAGATCTCTCTATATACTTTGACAATATGCAAGTATACCTCAAAAGGTTTATTGAAAATAGAACTAAAAGGTAAGTTTATTTTCTAGTGGGCATTGAGCCTAGTGATTAAGAGACTTGCAACCACATCACACTATCTGGATTCAATTCGCACCTTCAGCTCCTGACTCCAGCTTCCAGTTAAGGCAGACCCGGGGGCAGCTGTGGTGCTCAGCTTGTTGGATACTGTCATCAATGTGAAAGACTTGGATTGTAGTCCAAGCACTCAGCTTTCCACAAAGCCCAGCCCTAGCAACTGTGGCCATTTGGGGAGTGAACCAACAGAAAGGTTCTCTATCTCTCTCTCCCTCCATCCCTGACTCTTTGCCTTCCAAATAAATAAATGTTTTTAAAAGGGTATTTTATTGTGTTGCAAAATAATTTTGAAACCATGCATAGTTTTTTCACAATATTCATTTCCACGAACATTTTGAAGATTCCTTGGAGAAATAAGTGATTCACTAACATTAAAGGCAATTGTTTTACCATAGATTTATGTGAAAAACAATTGTTTGTTTACAGATTTGTTTATGCACTTATATGAATGACAAAGTGACAGAGAGAGAAGGAATGATAGAGAGAGAGAGGGAAAGATTTTCCATCACTGGTTCACTCCACAAATGGCAGCAAAAGCCAGGTCTGGACGAAGCTGAAGTCAGGAGCCACTAATTCCATCTGGGTCTCCCATGTGCGTTTCAGGGCTCAAGTATGTGGGGAGCAACTCGGACTAGACTAAGTTACTGGAATTAAGACTTATTCTATGCATCTGCTTTCCCACAATATGGCGCTGGGAGAGGAGGAAACAACTTCTACACAGTTGCCTCTCGCCAATTTGACTGATAAGCTGCAGGAGCTGATTCTGCTCCTGATTGGAGGAGAGCAGCGTGCTCGGTGTGTGGGTAGCAGAGTTGGGATTGGTGGAAGAGGACTATAAAGGAGGAGAGAGACAACATGCACCAGGAACATCTATCTGAAGGGACACCTGAGCAGCCCCCGAGAGAGCCGGCCGGCGGTGTGCTGCTCTCCCGCGGAAGTGGGGAAAGTGGCAGGGGGAGCCGCCCCTCCACGGAGGTGGAGGGATCGGCAGCCAACCCGGGAAGGACCAGCAGCAAACCCGGGAAGGGCCGAGCAGACAGACAAACAGCGCAGGGTCTAGTGTCGTTCCTCCACGAAGAGGGGGAGCGACACAAGTACTTGGATCATCATCTGCTATCTTTCCAGGTGCATTACCAGGATGCTGTATCAGAAGCAGAGCAGCTGCGACTTAGCCCAACACCCACTATGTAATGCTGGTGATGCTGCCTTACAACCCTGTCCTCAACAACCGGTTATTTTTAACAAATGAAGCTCTTCCACAGTCCTCCCATTAAAGACATACTCATTTTAAAATAAGAAAGGCGGCTGGCGCCACAGCTCACTAGGCTAATCCTCCACCTTGCGGTGCTGGTACACCAGGTCCTAGTCCCGGTCGGGGTGCCGAATTCTGTCCCGGTTGCCCCTATTCCAGGCCAGCTCTCTGCTGTGGCCAGGGAGTGCAGTGGAGGATGGCCCAAGTCCTTGGGCCCTGCACCCGCATGGGAGACCAGGAGAAGCACCTGGCTCCTGGCTTCAGATCAGTGCGATGCGCTGGCCACAGCGTGCCAGCCGCGGCGGCCATTGGAGGGTGAACCAACGGCAAAAGGAAGACCTTTCTCTCTGTCTCTCTCTCACTGTCCACTCTGCCTGTTAAAAATAAAAAAAAAATAAGAAAGGCAAACATGCTGATAGGACATTTTTCATAAGGATCATGTCATCTGCAAAAAGGGATAATTTGATGTCCTCTTTTGCAATTTGTAACACTTTGATTTCCTTTCTTGAATAATGCTCTGGTTAAAACTTCAGAACTATATTGAACAGTAATCATGACACTGGGCATCCTTATCTGGTGCTGTATCTTACTGGAAATGCTTCCAGCTTTTCCCTTTTCAATATGATGCTGACTGTGAATTTGTCATACATTGCCTTGATTGTGTTCCTTCTATACTCAATTTGCTTGAGGTTCTTATCTTGAAAGGATGTTGTATTGTATCAAGTGCATTCTCCACCTCTACTGAGATAATCGTGTGGGTTTTACTCTTCAGTTTGTTAATATGATGTATCATGCTTTTTGATTTGCATAAGTTGTGTTCCTGAGATAAATCCCACTTGGTCTGAGTGAAGATCTCTTTGATGTACTATTAGAGTCGATTAGCCAGTATTTTGTTGAGGAATTTTGCAACTATGAGGGATATTGGCCTACAATTCTCTTTATTGTATCTTTTTTCCTGGAAGTAAGACAATGCTGGCCTTAAAGAAGTAGTTTGTGAGGATTTCCTCCCTTTTAATTGTTTTGAGTAGTATAAAAAAAATTGGGATTAGTTCTCCTTTTAAATTGTGGTAGAATTCACCATTGAAACCATCAGCTCCTAGGATTTTCTTTGTTGGAGAGCCTTTATTACTGATTCAATCTCATTTTGGTTACTGGTCTACTCAGGTTTTCTATGTTTTATTTACCAATTTTGTTAAATTGTATGTGCCCTAAAATCTACCTATTTCTTCTACATTTTCCAACTTGTTGGCACATAGCTATTTGTAATAATTCTCACAGATTCTTTGTAGCATCAGTTTTGATATCTATTTTTTCATCTGTGATTTTATTAGTTTGGGTCATCCCCATTTATTTAACTATTTATTTGTTTGCCAAGTGGTTTTCAATCTTGTCTATATTCTTCAAAGAAGGATAGCTTTTCATTTCAATAATGATACTGCATGAATTTTATTTAAATTTTATTTCCTCATTTTTCCTAATTTACTTTGTTTTTATTTCCTAATTTTTATCTTTTCTCTTTTCCTATTAATTTTGTACTTGGTTTGTTCTTACTTTTCTAGGTCCTTGAGATGTGCTGCTAAATTATTTATGTATTTTAAATTATTACTTCAACCAAGGACACAAATGGAATATGCTTTAAGTCTAAAAACAGCATAAATGGAAATAATATGTAATATATTGGAAGAGATCACCAGTACCCTATTCACTACCAAGACTTTCATACTTACATTCTCAATTTGATTTATGTTAAGGATGTTTCCCAACAAGCATGCAACCATTTAACAAAAATTTCATGTATTCTATTGCTTGTAAAATAAATTGCTAGAAATAAGAACATTCTTTTGACAATAAAAACTATACAAGGAAAAAGTCAAAAAAGCTTGCTTTTATATTATCAATTTTTTCCTTCAGTATTCAGATTAAAATTTCTCCCTTCCTGGAGTCCTAAAATAAGGATATGAGTCTTCTTCATTACCGTTACCTGAGGGCTGCAAGGCTGCTTTTTCCTCCCCATGCCCATATTTATTCTTTCCCTTCCCTTGTCTTCTTCCTCTTCTCTGCACTGCTCCCTCACATGAATCTCAGTCAGGAGAACAAGTCAGAGGAGAAACTAACTAATTTAGGCCATGGAGAGCCTCTCCCTCTTCCCTAAAGCCACAAATCCTGACACTTAGATGGCAGTATTCTGGTTTTCCATGAGGCTTCCTTGCACACACTTTTGCTTCTTTTAAGAATTCATTAAGTCAACAACAGGAGTCACTGTGCACTTACTCCTCATGTAGGATCTCTGTCCTTAGTGTGCTGTACATTGTGATTTAATGCTATAACTAGTACTCAAACAGTATTTTTCACTTTGTGTTTCTATGTGGGTGCAAACTGTTGAAATCTTTACTTAATATATGCTAAACTGATCTTCTGTATATAAAGAGAATCGAAAATGAATCTTGATGTGAATGGAAGGGGAGAGGGAGTGGGAAAGGGGAGGGTTGCAGGTGGGAGGGAAGTTATGGGGGGGGGGTGAAGCCATTGTAATCCATAAGCTGTACTTTGGAAATTTATATTCATTAAATAAAAGTTAAAAAAAAGAAAAGTTCACAGAAAAATGGGAAAAAAGAATGATATATATATATATATATATATATATATGGATTGCCAGTGAAAAGAATGATAAACTAACAAAAAAAAAAAGATTCAGTTTAAATTCTATACATGTAAAGTAGTTACTAAAATGAAAATCTACTTGTAGGCTAAACAACACATCTACAAAAAAAAAAGTATGGTAGGACATTAACATACTCCCAAAAAGCATTTGTTAGTAACTGCATCCCCAAGGCAACAGTTTCTTTTCTTTGGAATAGATTAGCCGCTAATTTAAAGAGCTTGAGGTTATGAGCTCCCTTTCTTGCTTTCTCTCAGCATGTGATATCATCTGTCTTAAAATAATGCAGGAAAATGACCCTTTTCAGGTGGGCCCTCTGCTTTAGGCTGCTCAAGGTCTAGCCTCTAAGAAATTGATTTCTTTATTAGGGGCTGGTACTGTGGCAAGTCATGTTATGCCACCACTTGTGAGGCCCATATCTCATATCCTAGTGTTGGTTTGAGTCCTGGCTGCTCAACTTCCAGTTCAACTTCCTGGTAGTGAACTAAAGAAGGCAGTGGATGATGATCCAAATACTGAATCATGGGAACACATGTGGAAAACACAGATGGAGTTCCTGGCTTTGCCTTTGCCCAGTCCTGGCTGTTGCAGACATTTGGTGAGTGAAACCACAGATAAAAGGTATCTCTCCCACTGAATTTCTCTCTCTTTTTTCTCTCTATTCCCAAATAAATAAATATTGAGGGCATTTTGTTCCCAGTTGCTCATTTTGTGTTATTTATATAGCATATATTTTGTTATCCAAAATAAACTTGATTTTAATTTCACTTTCTGCAGTCTTTTAGAAGCACTCATATATATTAAGTGGCTTTTTAAATTTTTCCTTATGTTCTAAAGTTCTGAATTCTTGTCTTTCATAAAAAAATTGTGGATGTATTTTCTATGCTTTAAGTTTGTTCTATTTTGCTATGTGAATGACACAAAATGAGTAACTGGGAATAAAATGCATTCAATATTTAGCCCTTGACCTGACTGTTAATGTACAATTTAATACTTTATCCATTTTAGTATTTTTTTGTTCTAGTTAATACTATTGGTTGAACTCTGTAATTAGCACACATTTATTCTTAGGTGTTGAAATTCAACTGAAAAGTGATCCCTGTTAAATATAAGAGTGGGAAGAAGAGAGGGAGGAGATGTACAATTTGGGACAATCTCAATCGGACTTGCCCCAAATGGTGGAGTTAGAAATGTGCCAGAGGATTCCAATACAATCCCATCAAGGTGGCATGTACCAATGCCATCTCACTAGTCCAAGTGATCAATTTCAATTCACAATTGATCATACTGATAGGTCTAAGAGTCAAAGGGATCACACAAACAAGACTATGTCTGCAAATACTAACTGATAGAATAAAAAAGGGAGAGAATGATCCAACATGGGAAGCAGGATACACAGCAGACTCATAGAATGGCAGATGTCCTAAACAGCACTCTGGCCTCAGAATCAGCCCTTAAGGCATGCGGATCTGGCTGAAGAGCCCATGAGAGTATTTTAGGCATGGAAAGCCAAGACACTCTGAAAAAAAAAAAAAAAAAGAAGACCTAAATGAAATATCTCTGCGAGTGAGATTCCAGTAGAAAGAATGGGCCATCAAAGAAGGAGGTACCTTTCTCTGAAGGGAGGAGAGAACTTTCACTTTGACAATGACCTTGTCTAAATAAGATTGAAGTACGCGAACTCAAGAGGTTTCCATAGCTTTGGCAACTCATGACTAGAGCCTAGGGAGATTACTGAGGCCATGAACAAGAGTGTCAAATTGTTAAGTCAACAACAGGAGTCACTGTGTACTCACTCTTTATGTGGGATCTCTGTCCTTAATGTGTTGTCCAATGTGAATTAATGCTATAACTAGTACTGAAACAGTATTTTACACTTTATGTTCTGTGTGGGTGCAAAATGATGAAATTTTAATATATACTAAACTGATATTCTGTATATAAAGATAATTGAAAATGAATCTTGATGTGAATGGAATGGGAGAGAGAGCAGAAGATGGGAGGGTTTCAGGTGGGAGGGAAGTTATGGGGGGGGAAGCCATTGTAATCAATAAACTGTACTTTGGAAAATCATATTTACTAAATAAAAGTTAAAAAAAGAATTTGTAAGTAGAACAAATACCACAAGTTGAGTTATCTAGTATATAAATTTTTCCCACTTGATTTTTATCATTTTCTATTATTTGGGTTCTGTTAACTTTCCATTTTTTATTTTCCTGTTATGAATTGAATCCTCAAGACAATATGATATTCTTTAAAATTATAGTCCAGTTAAAGAGAAAGCATTAAAAAGAAATTATGTATATTTGATCTATATAAATATTTATGTGAGAAAGTATTTTTTCCATTACATATTATTAATTACCTGTCAGCTACCAAATAATGATTAATTTGAGATGACCAGAAACCACTGACAAAATGGCAGAGCAAAGAAATACATACAGCAAAATAAGATGAATAAAGTCTCATTATTTACTTTTATATTAAAGTAAAAAATGCTCTAATTATTTAATACAAGAGAAAGCCAATCCATTATCTCACCACTGAATCACCACCTCTGTTAACATTTCGCTGAGTCTTTATAGTTATTTTCCAAGGACTATGTTTTAGTTATATTAAGTTGAATATATAGTTGAGCATTGTTTTACTGAGCATTGTGATGTAAATATTAAAAACAAAATTCTACAAAGAACCCAAAATAGCAGTTACTCCAATACTGTTTGGGATATTTTTGAGTTTTCGATGAGAAAATACAGGAAAAAAAATAAAGAAGCAATGGAATATGCGCCACTTTTCCCCCTGAGGGATAAAAGAAATCACACAATGTCAACAGGAGCAGTGAAGCGTTCCTTGTTCTAATTTCTAATGTAAAGTCACACAGTGTCTTATGGGAGGCCAAACGTGAGAATACAGAGTAATCCTGCTGATTTCTCTATTGTAATAACTTCTCATAAAAAAAAAGAAAAAAGGAAACACAGCTACATGACACAATCCGGCCACAGACCAAAACCGACTAGAACACGTCGCCTTCTTTCTATGATAAGTCACAAGTGCTGCAGCAGTACATTCGCTCAAATTAGAGTACAGCTGTCCCAATGTACCGATGCCCAATGTACCACCATCTCCTGACCTACTGTCATTGTCCTAGGGACAATGCGATCTTCACCTTGATGCCACTGCACACAGGTCATACATTAATATAGTGAAGTTGGCAGGCTAAGCAAGTTGCAGAAACCCAGTAATGTATGTATTTGACTAGCTCTTCTGAGTCCTTGCTTGCTTTCTTGGCAGGAGTTCCAGAAGCGAGTAAACAGAGACAGAAGTAGGGCCAATGGAAGTCTGAAGAACGAAAGGCGATCAGAGAGGCTTTTCCCCTCCTAAGCTCTGTTTCATGCAATCACATGATATCTCGCCACAGTGGAAGGGCTTGATGAGTTTACTTGAGGAGACAGGCACAATGCACATCTTTGGCTGAACCTTAACCCTTCCATCTGGACTCCAGATTCTGCTCCTTCTCAATCTCTGCAAAATCTGCCATCTCTTTTATTTCTCTTTTTTTCACTGTCTCTGTGCTGTCTTCAAGTAAGCCCATTGTTTTGCATCATTTCAATCCTATAGAGCTAGTGGTATCTAATATTTCAATAATTTTTCCTTGCAGCATTAATGAGTTATAATTGCCTCTGTTTTTCAGATAGCAAGCTGATGCTCAAATAATTAACCAGATAAAGTTATGGCTACTAAATGGCAGACTCAAGATTCAATCTGATATTCACCTGTGTGAACGCTATTCCCAGCTCATTATATAGCATTAACAAGTCCTTGTCTTCCATTCTTTTCTGTCCATTCCCTTTCCTTCATTGCTTTCAGTTTTGAAAGCATTTTTTTAATCTCTTTATACCATTCCTAACACTTTTGTACTGCTTGTGGTTTGCCATCTGATTAATCATCATGGTAGTCTTCCTCTCTTCTAGGTGTCTCAGGGCTAATTAAATCATCTTACAGTATTGAACATTCAATCCTCAAACCTTCATTGTCCTCATTAATATGATATTGCTATTCCCATTTTTACTTCTCCCCATAACTACAGTTATTTTTAAAATTCTTCTTCCTTAGTTTTTGTTACTTGGGTATTATTGGGTACCTTAATTACCTCAAATAGAGCGAAATGTAAACACTCTACCACATATTGGCTGTGTAACTCTGTCGAAACTTCCTAATACTGCTGAGCCTCTGCTGAACCAACTACAAAGGAGGTTCTGTGGGGTAAACAAAAGGCTGCTCACAAAGCATGTGGCATACAATGAACATTCAAGACTTGCAGTTTACAAACACAAAGTTAGCAACCAGAAGTATTTCAAATGGATTAACAGGTGTCTGCATTATGGGAATGTGTGCCATATACTTCAGGAGGTTCCCTAAAAGGCAGGCAGCCTGCCATGTACAAGTTCCTTTCTGGATGCAGCACCCTGAATTTGCAGAAGAGATTTTGAAGTTACAACAACAATATTAAAAAGAAAGAACTTCAAACAAAGAGAATATGAAGGCTACACCTATTCTGTTTATTTTGTCCTTGTTGGTTAGTCAATAAAAGTCTAAAAGTCAACATATTATGGCCCTAAAATACTATAAATTTTAATTGGAAAATAATATCTAAAGCATAATATCCAGTCCAAATTCCTATTAGGTGTGAAGATAATGAATTCTAGGGATAAGAGCATTAGAGTACATTCAGGTATGAGGTTTAACTTTCAAAGAAATCATGTTAAGAATCTTTACTTAATCAGCTGTTGTAATAGATAGTGTAACACCTTCCTCCAATGCCTCCACCCTCAAGATGAAACCTTTGAATATGTAATATTACTTAACAGTGGACAAATATGTTTATGATGGAATTAGAGTAGCTAATCACTGACTAGGCAATGAGGAGAAAATTCTGGGTTATCCAAGTGGGGTCCAATCTAATCACCAGGATCCTTATCAGTGAAACAGGAAAGTTGAAAATTGCATGTCAGACTAAGAGAGATTGCAGAAGAGGCCAGCTTTAGAGACAGAAAAAGTCATGGAATGTGTGCACCTCTGAAGTTGGAAAAGTCTGAGAAATATATCCTTCCTCTGAGATTCTAAAAAGAAACTCAGTCCTGTGCACAATTTTGATTAAGCCCTATTTGGTACTCCGACCTCCATAACTATAAAAGACTATGTTTGTATTGTTTAAATCACTTAGTTTGTAGTCAATTTTTATTGCTGCAATAGAAAGCTAGCAAAACTAATACTTAGAGTTATTCTTGTGGTAGATATCTCAGGATAAAGTAACTACACAGAAAAGAGCAATGATTAAATTTGCTGTAGGGAACAATTATGGTTCCTTGAAAGCATCATCCCTGAAACAAAAACAAAAACAGAAGACTTTTTTTAAAAAAATGAAAATTGAAGTTTTTAAGTAGTTTTTCTAAGAAGCTAAAATCAAATTTAAGTGGGCATATTTCTGAAAAAAATAAAGAATAGTTTTCTTTAATACAAAGACACCCCCCTACACACACACAATTATAGCCAGGCCCTGATGCTCATGGGATGTTTCAGACAATGATACCTCCTGGAGGTTGAAAACAGCAGGAAAACCATGCCATTTTAGCTTCACTCCTTACTTCAATCTGCATCCCAACAAACAGAAAATCTTAGCAAGAAATATATCTATTTAAAAAATAATACATCATGTTAGTTTACCTTATAATTTCTGACAATGTCTATGTTCTATCATGCCAAAAGCCATAAATTAAAAAACAAAAATAATAAATTAACTTCTACACACTGATAACAGGATGCTTATAAAGTAATAGTTACTTTATTATACCTGATTAGTTAAATCAACCTTAACTGAAATCACTTAGAAAATAGAGAATGTTTTAGAATTCCTTAAAGTGGAATATGGCTGAGTATCCACCTTAATAAAATGGTGCAGATCAAGTTATTTAAATCTCTTAAATGTAATAATCAGAAATACGTTATTTTACACTTAATTAGACCACCCCTTAGCTGAAAGTTGTGGAAATGGTCTGTTTCAATGGTGCTTCCTTAGCCAGACAGCAAGTTGCAATTGTTTAAGAATTAGTCTCCTTGGTGGCTGCAGAAAGTTACATCCCTTCAGCACCAAGAGACACAAAGTTTAAGTGAGAAAGAGAGGAGTTGTACTTTGAAACATCCATCTTTGAGAGAAGTCTCTAAAATAAAATGTTATTTTCTAGTTACAACTGCTATAAACAATTAACTTGGAAGCCACATGAAAACGTTAGAAAAGGAAATATGTGCAGCATCTGAACATCTGGAGGTCATTGTTCCTCCTGGCTTGAGGACAGCTCTGTGCTAAAACCTCAAGCAATATTTTACTATCCCTCTTCATCCAGCTTCAATTAAATAGGACGTGGTTTTATACTCCTGGTGGTTTTGAGGGTTTGGCACTGCTTCCACATTTGGGGTTGGATCTTTTTCTAATGTTACAGCTGCTTTCAATATAGACATTGAAAACTAGAAGAAATGTACTAACTTTACTACTTTATTGAGTGTTGTTGATTTATGACTTTTTAAGCATTTATTTTAGGTGACCTGCTCTAGATTAAACCAAAATCATTCTTTCAAGATATTGAGTTTTCTGTCAAAATAGATATGAATTGCATGCACATCCAGTGGTTCCTTATCTCATGCAAAAATATCTTTGAATCTTTAGCTACAGGTGAGTGGCATTTGCCATGATTGCCCTTAAATAACAAGAATGACAAATTATAGCGAACCTGTCAAAAATGATGATAGCTACATCTGTGATGCATCCATTATTCAACTGGCAAGTTCTGGTCTCTCAGACCTCCCAAGATCCTATTATATCAGACGAAGAATTTTTGTATGTGTATGCATGTTTAAAAATCAGTAAATTATATAATCTATATTTCAATAAATTTATTTTTTGAACCTGCATCTACAATACTTCAAAATTTTTGAAATAAAATCTAACAATAACATCCCACATTAGGATTTAAAGAATACATTCCAGAGAATAGTGATAACAATGATGGCAATGAAAACTGAAGCAAGTAACTAAATCTTTTATTAAAATTTCAGAGCACTTTCATGCACAATACATGTTTTGTAATCTGTGAGGCAGGCTGTATAGGATTATTAAACATTTTGGAAAACAAGAAAAATGAAGCCCAAGGAAATTAAATATCTTATGCGAGATGACACTTTCATGAAGTGGAAAATCCAGGTTTCTTGGACTCAGCCCTGCAGTCTTTACTGTCAGCAATTTTCATTACTAGCTTGTCTTGTGACTAAAAGAATTATCTGGATGCTTTTGTACCAAGCTTTTCTGGAAAATACATTAATGAACTTGTAAGGAATTTCTGAACATAGTGTTATTCAGGGACACAATAGCGTATGATGTTCAACAGTTCCTGTCATCTGAAAAGTTAAGCTATAGTTAGCCAAAGGACCTAGTGTTATGCACTAATGATTGTACAAACTAGTTAGGTTTGCCAGTCTATGAAAATGCATTACCTGAAAAATATGACAAAATGTTTGTGGGGACATAATAGAGGCAATTGTTTAGGGGCAAGAAATGTGCTGGGGATTAGTGTTCTAAATTCACAGTGATATTCACTTCTTCAAGAAAATTTCTTTACTTAGTTGATCTCTAACTCTCCACTCAGTCTGCAAAAAGCAATGATAATTTGAAATAAACAGAAGGATGCCAACAAAAAATTGCAATTATAAATATAGTAAAATCCAAAGTGTTATTCCTTGTTTTTTTCTCAGAGCATTGCTATAGTTAGTTCAAGAGGGTAATGAAAAACATACACAGTACTCAAGATATTTTTGTTCACTAAATTTCTAGCCAAAACTATATTAATCCAATAATTTTGCTCAATAATGATCTCTCAAACCAAATTAGCTGTGACTATATGGTCTCCTTATTTGTACAATGATACATCAGGTTGCATATGCCAATGTAATGTGATGGAAAAAGGACATTGTGGTTGAAGTAACATGGCTCTGTGTGTGTGTGTGTGTGTGTATCACATTCCCAAAACAGTGTGAAGCCATGATTCCAAAAGTGTTTCTCAAAAACTTTGAGGAGGTAAGAAGTCTCCAGGTGGTTACACATGGGGATATAATTTTGACAGAGATGAATTGGCATAATGTTTAGCATAATTTCTATACAGAAGGATAATAAGAGAACCTGTCACCCACCTCAGGCCTATGGAAAGGGCCCTAAATAGGAAACCCTCAGAACATTCCTTCTGGTTCCACTCCATTCTATGTTGTCTAATACGCACCAAAGAAATCTAAGGTAGGCTGAGTAATTGTTGCCTTGCTCTAACAACAGAGAAGAGGAGCTACTGTTATTTCCAAGAATTGGCCAGCACTCACAGATTTTCAGAGTTGTCAGGGTAGTGCAAACATGAGGATTTTATTTGGCACATAATCATGAAAACAAACAAAGAAGACAATACTCAGTGTCTTCAAACACATCCAACTTCTTAGCAAAGAGAACTGGGTATAAGGACAGACACCTGGGCTCTGCGAAAGGATTAACAAGGAACAAATTGGAATGGAGATAAAGTCAACATTTGAGGAATTTCAATTCAGTGATCAACATGAGGGGGAGTTTTCTGAGACAGACCTTAAATATCTGCTAGGTTCAGAGTGGTAAGTGTCCGCAATAGCAACAGTCTTTGGAAATTTCCTGCTTTCATTTTCTCTCCTCCTTCCCACCACTCCAATCACTCAGGGACAAGAGGAGTAGGAGGAATATGAGCATGCAGTGGAACTGAAACAGACACTGTTTGCACTTTCTCCATTTTCTAGGCTCTCAAGTATAAAAAGCAAATCAGACAGGAAGTTTTATGTTGAAAGCAAGACTGAGACTGTCACTATTACACAGATATAAGCAATTGGCGATCAAACTGAGACGATGATGCATGAATTGAAGTGACTGAAGAGCATATGCTACTTAAGATCAACCAAAAAAAAACTTAGTTCATTTTTCATTCAGGAGCAGGGGAAGCTTAGTTCCACAGAGTACACATAAAAGGACTGTAGGGGGCAGGCTGTTCTCTGCGTTGAGGCCTGCATGCTTAATGTCACAATATTCTCTTGTAAAATGAGTCATGAACTCCCTGAGACTACAGTGTTTTTAAAATGGCATACAACATGATTACCATTTTCTGACTTTCCTTCCAACTCACGACTTCCGACTCAGGACGTCTTGTCTTTGGACGTCTCTACTCCACTGCTGTTTTCCAGTTTCCATTCATTTCTAAACTTATTCTACTATAAAGCAAGGGTTTCAATTATGTTTGCCAGGATGAGAACGTTCTGAACCATGTTGTAGGACAGCAATCATCTAAATAGCTTTTAAGCTTCATCATTGACTATCTGGGTTTCCCTGTCTTGTGAAAGACTGATAGAGCAACTCATGGGAAATTACTACTAGAATGGTGGCTGAGCTGGTTTAAACATGTTTCTCTGTGACTGTGTTTCAAGCTAATGATGCGAAAGGAGCGGTATTATGTATTAATGGCTCTACCTCCATTGCTTTTCAAAACTGCACTCATTAAACCACAGCTTTTCCATAATCCTTTAATAATCGTCTGTACAGGCTAGTGGTAATGTAAAAGTATTTCCATATTTTATAGTAAGATTCCCTGCTGTCTGTAATTACAGTCAATCCTTGTACAGAAAGGGAAAGATTTAATTTTTTTAATGTTTTCATGCTGGAAAAACAATCAAGTTTTCCATTTTATTTTTAATTGCATTCACTAGTCCTAGCTGGGCTTACTTTTCCAAATTACAAGTAAGTCAGACCATTGAAGTGTTAAAGCCTTTAAACAGCTTGTTATTACTTTTTTTATAATTCTAAAGGCAATGATAAAAATCTTCCCAAGTCACATTTTTCTTTTGCCATCAGTCCTTCAGGGGCTAGACTGACTTTATTCATTGACCTGAAATCTTGATTAATTTTTGCTGGAAACTAATAAAGTTGAAAACCGGAAATTGGAGTAGTCCCTCATTGATGGAATCTTGCCTTAAGAAGCAATGGGGGGAACGAATAACAAATGGCCTTTTATTAAAGACTGTGCTAAACTAATGAGTCTGAATTTGTCAAGTCCACAATAGAACACAGGGAATTTAATCAAAGTGTTCACAGAGTGACCAAGAATGTGGGAAGCCTGAAGGAGGTGAGGTCTCAAAAGATTTCATTTCTTTTTGACTTAGCAAAATGCTTCTTCCTCCTTCAACTCGCTTTTGATATTTTTGTAATAGTATGTTCATTTGTGCCTTTTGTAAATAACACACATTTGGATATTTCTAAAATTAAAATTCAATTTGGAAACTTCTGTATTTTGGTTGGAGTAATTAGAACAGTTACATTTAAAATACAAAATATTTGGATTTATATTTGCCACCTTATTTTGTGCCAGGTAGCCTCCTTCTTAGTTTCTCTTGTTATCCTTTCTTGGTATATTTATATTATTTGAATTTTCTTATAATTGTATTTTTCCTTTAATGAATGATTTGTACTAGCATAATTTTATATTACAGGAAACTGAGTTGTATGAAAGTTCACTCAATATCTGAAAACCTGCCGAGCACTTCCAGAAACCGGGTTTTTATTCATCTTACCACTGGTGTTGGGAAACCAAACTGAAATCATGATTAATCAAACTATATCTAACAGAAAAGTTCAGTATCTTTAACTTTATTCTTTCTATTTTTATCTCTCTTTTAGTTTCTATGCCATGATTTAAAACTTCAGATTGCCAATTTTGCTTTGGGAGTGAGGCAAGTAAACAATATGTAAAGCATAAACAACTCAATATAGTCAGTACATTTAATCTGTGGGTTCCAGATGGTCTTTGCAGCTCCATGTTGTCAATAACACACTCTGGAAAACCACAGTGGTGAACTAAACTTTTCTTCTAGCCATCCCTAGCTCTCCACAACCTTGAAACAAAACACAGATTTAGTATAATTAATTTCCCATTATACTAGGATGTTTGGCTCCGTGAGCAAAGTTAAGTAGATGAAGAGTTGGAAAATGGTTTGCATGTTGCCATACATCACTGAATTAAGACATTTTAAAAGACAATGTCAAGAGTTATTCCATTCCCAGTTTGATGGAACATTTTTGGTTTAATTTTTTTAGTTTGGATATATTTATTTATAGTTTGAAGAGGGGGATTGGAAGGAGCAGACCAATACCAAAGATAGTCATGTAGAATCCTATTTGATGGACATAAATAAGCAATAATAAAATGCTTTAATTTAGCCAAGTATATGTTATTATTTTCACACACCTTAAACAAATCACAAAATTATAATGCATTTTAGAATAATTAGGTTGAATTGCCTTTCTACTACTCATAGTTCATATTTCATTCTACTTTTCTCTTTTTTTTTTTTTTTTTTTTTTTTTGACAGGCAGAGTGGACAGTGAGAGAGAGAGACAGAGAGAAAGGTCTTCCTTTTGCCTTTGGTTCACCCTCCAGTGGCCGCCGCGGCCAGTGCGCTGCGGCCGGCTCACCGCGCTGATCCGATGGCAGGAGCCAGGAGCCAGGTGCTTTTCCTGGTCTCCCATGGGGTGCAGGGCCCAAGCACCTGGGCCATCCTCCACTGCACTCCCGGGCCACAGCAGAGAGCTGGCCTGGAAGAGGGGCAACTGGGACAGAATCTGGCGCCCCGACCGGGACTAGAACCCGGTGTGCCGGCGCCGCTAGGCGGAGGATTAGCCTAGTGAGCCGCAGCGCCGGCTACTTTTCTCTTTGATGAAACTAATTTCCCTAACTTTTCAAGCTATTATTTATGAGAAGTAGTAAAATTTGCTTTAGAGACTTTGATTTTCCAAGTAGAATTTTAAACAAATCACTGAGGAGACTCCCTAGAACCAAAGAATGACATGTGCTTATTATAACTTGCATATCAAATACGGTTTAGATAATTTCAATATGTGTATAAGTGCTCTATTGTTGCTTCCCATAAACTAGCTACTAAAAAAAGAAGACAGGATGATTTTCTTTTGACAGGTAGAGTTATAGAGAGTGAGAGAGAGAGACAAAGAGAAAGTTCTTCCTTCCATTGGTTCACTCCCAAATGGCCACTACGGCTGGCACACTGCAAGAATCCAAAGCCATGAGCCAGGTGCTTCCTCCTGGTCTCCCAGGTGGGTGCAGGGCCCAAGCGCTTGGGCCATCCTCCACTGCCTTGCTGGACCACAACAGAGAGCTGGACTGGAAGAGGAGCAACTGGGACTAGAACCTGGCACACATATGGGATGCTGACACCGCAGGCAGAGGATTACCCAAGTGAGCCATGGTGCTGGCCCTGACAGGATGATTTTGATTTGCTTTTTTTAATTTCTTTGTGCTTATTTTCATTTATATTGGTAAACATGATAAAGTTAACATGAGCCAAAATGAAGGTGTTGAGAGGAGAGCCTTCTGAGTCATTTCTATTCAAACTACTCCATTTGTGTAAAACGTTTGCAATGTAACAGAAGTCTAGCATCTTTGGATTTCTTCCTTGGAGTTAAATACATTATAAATTCAGATTGGTTTATTCCTGGGAATCAATTATATCAGAAGACTTTTTTCTGGCTTTAAGGTTTTTGTTTCAAAATCTGTGAGTAATTCCAATGCTCTCAAATAAACTCTCAAAAAGAAGAAAGAGGGATAAGGAACATATCAAGGCCAACAAATACATGATGCAAAGTGATTTTGACCTCAAATCTTATATATCACAGTGAGAAATAATTTATTATTTCAGATGCTTCTGGTTTTCAAAATTGTTTTTTGTGGCCAGCACTGCGGCTCACTAGGCTAATCCTCCCCCTGTAGTGCCGGCACCAGGGTTCTAGTCCCGGTTGCTCCTCTCCAGTCCAGCTCTCTGCTGTGGCCCAGGAAGGCAGTGGAGGATGGCCCAAGTGCTTAGGCCCTGCACCCACGTCGGAGACCAGGAGGAAGCACCTGGCTCCTGGCTTCGGATCGGCACAGTGCGCCAGCCATAGCGGCCACTTGGGGGGGTGAACCAATGGAAGAAAGACCTCTCTCTCTGTCTCTCTCTCTCACTGTCTAGCTCTTCCTGTCAGAAAATTGTTTTTTGTATTTTTTGGAATTGCTTAAGACTCAACTTAGGATGAAAATATAATCATCACTATAATCATGTAATAATTCTATCAAATATAACATTATGCATATTGATAGATTGAAGCCCATTCTTTTTATCAGATCAAGTTCTTCCTATCATCTTTAAGAAATGGTCCACAGCAAAACATTTAAACTTCTAGAACCAGTTTGTCTTTCTGTTATTTGAATCAACAGTGGCTCCTAGAAGACTGCTTCTAACCTAAGCAGGAAATCTATGCTCCAGAAACATTAGTTTATTCACATTACACATGCCAGAGATTTTAAGGAAAACTTTCAAAAATATTCTCAGATCAGTATAACTTAATGATGGTATTAGCAGTCATATCTAAACTTGGATTAGAAGTTCTTTTTGTCTAGCCTGCATTGCTTAGGCTGTGTTGCACAACTCTCCCCTGCAATGCCAGAGGACAGTGGATGATTTCTTTTCACAGCCTGCTTCACCCTGCAATTCCATTACCTCTGTACTTGTCCACTTCCTAAGTACAGGCTATAACTTCCTTGATTGCACAGCCTCTATCCCATTTACATTGTGTTCCTATTACATTTTATGGTTACCGCAATAGAGCAGAAACTTGATATTTGTTAAATGAATGCATTGCATGGTTTAAAGACAAATAGGAAAGTTAATGAGTTTCTGTGAAGGATGGTGGTCCATTCAGTCAAGTCCTTGGACTTGTGACATCACTAATGGGAATCATTGCTCCAAACAATAAACCTAAAATTCTGTAAGATTCTAAGGTGGAGTTAGGACAATTGTAGAAAACAGTTAATCTATTTGGTATATCTAAGACACAGTGGTGGTCGATAGGAAAACAAACACACTAATATATAAGCATCTACTTCTGTATGGAAATGAACTTCTTAACTGGTAGTCCCTTTACCATAGTAACCTAGAAAGTGGTCATGATGATGCTGACACAACTGACTGTAACTACAAATTATCCAGTAATGTTGACTTGGAGACATCCAAGATCAACGAACAGGGTGAAGCCACGCTAACTTCAGCTGCATTGAGATTCGAACTGAACAGAAGAAGGACCTAGCTTCCAGCGACCTGACGAAAATTTTCAGACAAGAACTGAAAAAACAACCAAGACTCTGTGGGACAAGAGGAGAGAAGACAGAGGCACCACTGCAGTCAGCCGTGCAGCGAAGCCAGTCGCCGGCGGTGAGCAGCCATCAAGCCATGGCAAGGTAGGAAGAAACAGCTGCAAGCCCCGCTGCTCGGTTTTAGCTGAGAGGGAATTCCACAGTCAGCCGCTGACTTGGACTTCAGCCGGGGGAGCTGGCTGGGGTCTGAGCAACTGGCAGTCTTGGAACAGTGAATCGCTGTGCGTCCTTGGCCCCATTCCTGCAGAACACCCTATTCCACAGCGAGGAGTCAAGCAGTGCTCTTCGATGCTGCTCCTACCAGTAAGGGAAATCAGCAGCAGCAGGAGACCCCATCTTCTTAAAGAGAAATGAGAGGAGACGGAAGCCGCCCACATCACTGGTGATATTGCCTGAGGGAGAAACTTGTGGACCTCACAGACCTTGAGTCCCGCCTGGGGGGCCACTGGGGACCAGCTGTCCACCTAAACTGCTGAATTGAGGGCACATTGCCTGCCTGCCATTGCCCCCACAAAGGCTTTTGGCCAATAGCAGGGAGGAAGCAGCGTCTTAAATGGTGAGTGCGGGCTGCCAGGGGTGAGTGCATGTGACAAGGGGATTTTATCTGAGGGATAAATCCGGGTCCCCACTGATTTTGAGTCTGTACTGCAGGGTTAGCAGGGGGCAGGATGCCCCCTTAAGCCTGTGAGGTGCTCCCCTCCCTTCTACATCACTGGTGCCTGTACTTAGACTGCCAAGGCAGAACACTGACAGGCAGCTGGAGCTGGGAACCGCTCAGCTTTCTCTGAGGACAGAGCAGCCTTGCAGGGCTGAGAATGGATTCTCTGCTCCCTGTGACTGGAGGAGCCCTGTGAGATGTATCTGTGGGAATTCTGTGACAGCTTGATATGGCATAGAGTCTAGCTGGGTCTCTGAGCAATTAATTTATCTGACTTCAGAGGCTCTGAGTTCTCCAAGTGCCTGGAGTAGTTCATTGCAGAGGGTCCAATGCTCACACTGAGGACTGCACAGATCCTCTGTGTGGTTCTAGTGAAGGTGTGTAGCCACTGTGGACTTGCTCTGGGCATTTAGCATTGTGGCAAAGAGGAGGTGAGGCAGTGATCACATCAGCCAATGTGATCATACTATCCATCTGCTGAAAATAGAGATCTACCACACCCTATGTGGGTGTCACTCTGGACTCATATCATCCCTGAGCACTGACAGGAACTCACTGACCCCACCCAGCACACATCTTCGAATATCCACTGAAGAAGCAGACACTCCCCTAAGCCACTGAAGCATATTTCAAAGATAAAAGACATCAGAGGAGAAAACCAAAAAGTGGTCCCACAAATGCCTAAAAATAAACATAGAAACATGATAAACACAAAGAAGGAAGACAATGTGACTACTCCAAAGGCACACAGCAAAATTGCAATGTTAGAATGTGAAGGTGAAGAGATTGATGAAGTTCCTGAAAAAGAGTGCGAAAGAGTAATCATAAGGTTACTCAAAAGAAATGAGGAGGGTGGCACTATTGCATAGTGAGTAAAGACACCACCTGCAATGCCAGCATGTAGGTGCTGGTTTGAGTCCTGAATGCTCCACTTCTAATCCAGCTCCCTTACAATGTGCCTGTGAAAGCAGTGGAAGATGGTCCAAGTACATGTTCCCTGCATCCATGTGGGAGACCCAGAAAAGGCATCTGGCTCCTCACTTCAACCTGACCCAGCTGTTACAACCATTGCAGGGATGAACCAGTGGATGGAAGATCCCTCTCTTACTATAAATCTGCCTTTCAAACACACAAACAAACAATACCTACATAAATAAACATTTTTAAAAGGCACAATGTGAAGCAAATTCATGACAAAGAAATCCATACATGACATGGATGAAAAATTTCCCCATGAGAAAGAGATATTGAGGAGGAATCAGAGATATTAGAAATGAAGAATTCAACACATCAAAAATACAGAGGAAAGCCTTATCAACAGACTTGGTGGGGCAGAATAAAGAATATGTAAGCAAGAAGACAAATCTCTGGAAATATCTAAGTCAGGCAAAAAAAGTGAGGAAAACTGAAAATTGTGTTCAAGATTTATGGACAATATCAAATGATCCAGCATATGAGTGTTAGGAGTTCCTGAAGGTGTGGAAAGAGAGAATGTATTGGAAGGCCTATTCAGTGAAATAATAACAGAGAACATACCTCACTTGGAGAAAAAAGGGACATCCAATACTGAAAGCACACAAAACTCCTAATAAACATGACCACACAAGATCTTCACCATAATACAGTATAGTCAAACTTTGAGCAGTAAAACAAAGGTTCTAAAATGTGCATGAAACACCAGATTTCTTTCAGAGTATCTACAGTTGTACTGACAGTTGAGTTTTCATCAGAAACACTACAGGCTAGGAGAGACTAGAGTGACATGTTCCAAGACTTAAAAAAAGAATACTGCCAATCCAGAAAACTATACCCTGCAAATCTCTCATTTATGAAAGCAGGTGAAATAACGATGTTCAAAATAAAGGGCAATTGAATGAATTTGTCACCACTCATCCAGCCTTATAAATGATGTTTAGTGTTGTGCTACACGTAGAAACACAAAAAGATAGTCATCATTATGAAAGAATGTGAAGGCAGGAAATATCCCTGTAAAAGTATAAAGGAAATCCAAAGCAAACATTAGTAATATTGATGGAAAACTAACAGGGACAAATCATTACTTCTAAATAACAACCTTAAATATAAATTGCCTAAATAAATAACTAATAGATACAGATTGGCTGAATGGACTAAAAAACAAGACTATCTAATTCTGTTGCAAGCAACACACCTCACTAACAAAGATAAATGCAGACTGAAAGTGAAATTATGGAAAAAAGATAGTCTATTCTAATGGAAAGCAAAAAAAAAAGCAGTAATAACCTTTCTAATATCAGACAAAATAGACTTTAACACAAAATCTCTTAAAAGAGAAAAGAGCAAATCACTGTTGTCGCCTATCAGGGAGAACATATGATATTTGTCCCTCTGGGACTGGCTTAATTCATTCAGCATAATGTTTTCCAGATTCCTTCATCTTGTTGCAAATGACCAGGTTTCATTGTTTTTGACTGCTGTATAGTATTCTATAGAGTACATGTCCCATAATTTCTTTATCCAGTCTACTATTGGGTTGATCAGCTCTTGTCCTGACTGTTGATGTACAATGTAATACTTTATCCATTTTAGTATTTTTTTTGTTCTAGTACTACTGATTGAACTCTGTAATTAACACACAATTATTCTTAGGTGTTTAAATATTAACTTAAAAGTGATCCCTGTTAAATATAAGGGTGGGAATGAGAGAGGAAGGAGATGTACAATTTGGGACATGCTCAATTGGACTTGCCCCAAATGGTGGAGTTAGAAACGTGCCAGAGGATTCCAATACAATCCCATCAAGGTGGCATGTACCAATGCCATCTCACTAGTCCAAGTGATCAATTTCAATTCACAATTGATCACACTGATAGGTCTAAGAGTCAAAGGGATCACACAAACAAGACTAGTGTCTGCTAATTCTAAATGATAGAATCAAAAAGGGAGAGAACGATCCATCATGGGAAGAGGGATGCACAGCAGACTCATAGAATGGCGGATGTCCTAAACAGCACTCTGGCCTCAGAATCATCCCTTAAGGCATTCGGATCTGGCTGAAGAGCCCATGAGAGTATTTTAGGCATGGAAAGCCAAGACACTCTGGCAAAAGAAAACAAAAAAAGAAGACCTAAATGAAAGATCTCTGTGAGTGAGATCCCAGTGGAATCAAAGGAATACAAATTGGAAAGGAGGAGGATAAATTAGGAAGTCAAAATATCCCATTTTTTAGATCACATGATACTCTAAATAGGGAAACCAAAACACTTCACTAAGAGACTGTTGAAACTCATAAGCGAGTTTGGAAAAAGTGCAGCATGTAAACTCAGCACAGAAAAACCAATAGCCTTGAATACACAGACAATGCCATGGCTAAGACAGAACATTAAGATCAGTACCACTCACAATGACTATAAAAATTTAAATATCTCATAATAAATTTAACCAAGGAGGTGAAGTTTCTCTATAACAAAAACTATTATTAAAGAATTAAATAAATAAATGAAAAAGATGCATAAAAAAGGAAGAATCTTCCATGTTAGTGGATTGGAAGAATCTATATCATGAAAATATATATACTCCTTAAAGGAATTTACAGATTCAATGTGATCTCAATCAAAATATCACAACGTTTTTCTCAGATCTAGAAAAAATAATGTTAGAATTCATACAGAAATACAAGAAACCCCGAATAGCAGAAACAATCTTAAACAACAAAAATAAAGCTGGAGGCATCACAATACCAGATTTCAAGACATACTACAGGCTAGTTATCATCAAAACACACTGATACTGGCACAAAAATAGACATGTAGATCAATGGAGCAGAATACAAACCCAAGAAAACAATCCACACTTCTACAACCAACTAATCTTTCATAAAAGAGCTAAAATCTATCTATAGAAAAAGTACAATCTGTCTAACAAATGGTGCTTCAAAAGTTGGATCTCCACATGCATAAGTATTAAACAAGATCCCTTCCTTATATCTTATACAAAAAGCAAGTCAAAATAGAACAAGGATGTAAATCTATGACTTAATACCATCAAAGTACTAGAGGAAAATTTCAGGAAAACTCTGCAAGACATTAGCAAAGGAAAAAACTTCTTGGATAAGACCCCAAAAGCACAGATTATAAAATAAAAAATAGACAAATGGATTACATCAAGATAAGGAGTTTCTGCACGTTAAAGGAAACAGCCAATAGAATGAAGAAACAATGGACAAAATGTGAGAAAATATTTGCAAACTATGTAACTGGCAAAGGATTACTATCCAGGATCTATAAAGAGCTCAAGACACGTAGTAACAACAAAACAACCTAAGTAGGGAAATGGACAAAGGACATGAAGGGGCACTTTTCAATGAATGAAATGCAAATAGCCAACAGACATATGAAAAATGTTCATGATCACTAGCCTTCAGTGAAATGCAAACAAAACCACAACAATAACCTCATAGTAGTTATAGTGGATTTATACAGAAAAAATAACAAAAAATCAATAAATGCTGGTGAGGATGTGGGGAAAAAGGTACTCTATATACTATATTGGGGAATGTAAACTAGTACAACCATTGTGGAAAATAGTATGAAGATTCCTTAGAAATCCTAAAATAGATCTATCATATGACCCAGCCATCCCACTTCTGGGAATGTACTCAAATGAAATGAAATCAGAACATGGAGGGCCGGCGCTGTGGCTCACTTGGTTAATCCTCCACCTGCGGCACCAGCATCCCATATGGGTGCCAGGTTCTAGTCCCGGTTGTTCCTCTTCCAGTCCAGCTCTCTGCTGTGGCCCAGGAAGGCAGTGGAAGATGGCCCAAGTGCTTGGGCCCCTGCACCTGCATGGGAGACCAGGAGGAAGCACCTGGCTCCTGCCTTCAGATCGGCACAGCACACCAGCCTTGACAGGAATTTGGGGGGTGAACCAATGGAAGGAAGACCTTTCTCTCTGTCTCTCTCTCACTATCTAACTTTATCTGTCAATTAAAAATAAAAAGAACATGGAAGAGTTATGTGTACCCCCACATTTATTGCACCTGAATTCACAATAGCTATGATATGGAATCAACCCAGATGCTCATCAAATGATGACTAGGTAAAGAAAATGTGGTATATATACACTACAGAATACTATTCAGTTGTAAAAAAGAATAAAATCCTGTATTTGCAACAAAATGGAAGCAACTAGAAACCATCATGCTTAATGAAACGAGATATCCCCAAAAGACAAATATTATATGTCTTCCCCAATCTGTGTAACTAATATAATACAAAAAATGTAACATACATGAGCAAAATTGACACTTTGAGATTTGATAATTTTTACAGCCCTTGTCTATACTGCTGTTGGTTTTTCTCCTTACTTTTTGCTGAATTCTTTACTTAGTGGGGGCTTAAGCTTATGATTATAAAATAAACTGAAAGTATGTGATTGTAAAATTTAAATGGAAGAAGAAAGGAATTAGGAGGAAGGGTAGAGCATGAGCAGCAGGGAGGGTAAGATGAAAAATATCACTATGCCACTAAAGCTGTATATATAAAACACATGAATTAGTTCACCATATATAAATTTTAAATAATCAAAAAAATAAAAAAGTTTTCAGAAAGACACTCATAAGTAAAATAAATATTTTGTGATTTTAAAAAACCAGAAAGTACTTATAAATATATTAACTGATTTGGAATTGTGAGTGATATTAAGAGAATATGGCTTTTGGCCGGTGCCCCGGATCACTAGGCTAATCCTCCACCTAGCGGCCCTGGCACACCGGGTTCTAGTCCCGGTCGGGGTGCCAGATTCTGTCCCGGTTGCCCCTCTTCCAGGCCAGCTCTCTGCTGTGGCCAGGGAGTGCAGTGGAGGATGGCCCAAGTCCTTGGGCCCTGCACCCCATGGGAGACCAGGAGAAGCACCTGGCTCCTGCCATTGGATCAGCGCGGTGCGCCAGCAGCAGCGCGCCGGCCGCGGCAGCCATTGGAGGGTGAACCAACGGCAAAGGAAGACCTTTCTCTCTGTCTCTCTCTCTCTCACTGTCTACTCTGCCTGTCAAAATAAATAAATAAATAAATAGATAGATAGATAAAAATAAAAAAAAAATAAGAGAATATGGCTTTCTCTGAATGTATTTATAATTTTTAGCAATATATGAAAAAACAAACATTAATAATAAAATAATAACTAATAAAAACTTAATCAAAGGAAATCAAAAAAGGAGATGAGTGTTGTTTAGACAATTCATGAAGGAAATACAGTTTGATTTCAGAAATAATAATAATTATTATTGTAATAATAATGCATGAGATTCAGTTATTGTAAAATAAGTCCAGTGGAATCCTTAAAGATGAAAGGGGTTGAATTCACACACTGTCCTGAGAATAGGAATGTCACATACTAATTACAAAGTTGTGAATATTTAAAATTATATATCATAATGTGTAGCTGGCTAGCAGAGGGAACATGGGTAGGGAATTTTGTGAGGTTTGGCTCTGGTTTAGAATCATGTTAAGCTAAGTTCCTAAAGAAGTAGGTGACCTTAAGAAACTAGTATTTGTAGAGAGAATGACGCTGTATTAGAGAGCTAACATGAAACTATAGCCAACTTCTGCTTTAGCATAGAACATAATGTTGATTCCAGTGGAAATGGAGGTTGGGGGAGGAAAATGAGGGAAGTGTGAGATACAAATTTTATCAGTTTTTCAAGTGTTAAAAGTTAATTAATATTAATATTAGAGCATAATATCGGTATTAGTAGAATAGAATAGATGATAAAAATGTGGATCTTGGAATCAAATTGTTTAAATTAAATTCCAGTTCTCTAAATTTATAAAACTCATAGCTCTTATTTCATTAAACATTCTGTCAGCTATCCTCTTCAGAGATTCTATATAAGCGGAAAACTTAGAATTGTCCCACTGATGCTCACTGATGCTGTATTTTAATTATCATTACTTCTTGTTGCTATTACTATTTAGTCTTTGCTTTTCATACAATACAGTTTCTACTTCTATGTCTTCCAGTTTATCAATCTATTTTTTCTATAGCACCTAATTGTGTGTTTTTATATTGAGTTTCAGATTTTCTCACCTCTATAAATTGATTATTGGTGTTTATTATACCTTTCATCACCTACTTAATGAGAGCAGAATCTTCTCCTTCTTTGACATAGCTGATGAATAATCACCAGCAGGCCTTCACTGAGACCCTGGGTCCTGTAGCCACATGACCACTGCTGACCTCGGGGTAGACTCATCACTGCTGAACGATGGCGAAAGTTCTGAATTTTCGCTCATTACCCCTTATATCATCCAGGCTATACCTCCTTAGCAACATATGAAATAGTTGTCCAAGCTTCCCACCCCTTCATATGGTCTCCTGTGACAATATGCAAGAGAGTTTCATTTACCCCCAGTAAATGATAAACATCCCTGATTTCTACTCAGCCTTCTCTGACAATATCCCAGCACCATGTTGGAGTTATAGTCTGATGAAGGTAGATGCCTAGACTCCAAATTCGGCCTTCTGTGGGATATGGATGGCATAAATTTTTCTGTATGCTTTTTGCTTTGTTTTGTTTTGTGTTGACTGGAATTGAGTGGTTATGATCTGTCTTACTAGAATTCCCCTTTCCAAGAGTAGGCTTTCATTTTTTTTTTTCTTTCTATCTATGTGCATTCTGTTTTAGGATTGTGGCTTCTCTGGAATGCAGCCCAGGATATGTGAGGCAAAAAGAAAACAAAATTCTAAACAGCAAGAAAATACTCAGGGAACTTACAGTCATGTCATTCCTTAGATTAGGTCTCCAGCCAGTCTGCCTTCTCTCCACCTATCAGAGACTTCTTACTTTTGTTTAATACATAATAACAAAGACTTTCATCTGTTTTTGTCAGCAGAATGGGGGAAATCACAAGTAACATGTGTTGACTGTACTTGGAGCCCTAGGTATTGTAAGATTTCCCGAACTGACTGGTGAAAACACAAACTATTCTGAGCTCTGTGTGGGCTCAAGATCATTTAATCTGTTCAAGTAATTTTTTTCTATATCTCAATTCATTTGCTCATCAGAACTCATCTGAAACTCAAAGGGTATGTTCTGCTGACCCTAGAATTTCTCTTGCACAGCTCTGTCATCCTCCTATTGCTTCCTGCTCTGTGTACTCTTGTGAATTGTAGCTGCCTTGACTTCCCTCATGTTCACCTCCTATCTCCCTGTCCTGAAAGAGGACGCTGCAGCAATCACAAGCCATGCTTGATTTGTCTCCCTGTGTCAGAGGTCATAGTCATGTGCTGACTTTTGCCAATATCTGAAAATTATACTGCATTCATTTTTTTTTTTTAATTTAGGGGACAAAAAAGTTTCAGTTACTCTGTGAGGGTCAGAGTAGAATTTACATGCCTTCTGTTTTCCCTTTAATCTTATCTTGAGTATTGCCTAAAATATGATACATGTTTACTACAATCTTCCCTTGTAAGCCTTTGAAAATCCTGATTTTCAATAGAAATATTAGTTCCGAAAGTGTATGACTTACTTTAAATTTACCAGACTTACTTGATCTATTTCTATTATTTTATAATGTTTCCAATAAAAAGCAAAAAGGACAACAGGCCATTAACATAGAAAGCAGAGAAGACAATGAAGCTGACCTACCTTACTTAGGGGAACATTAATGTCTTATGCACGTTGAATTCCTTAAGATAAAATTCTTTTTTAGCTATAAAAATATTATATTTTATTATGGTAAAGATGAGGCATACAAACAAGCACAAATAAGACAATATAAATCAATCACAAATGAATTGTATGCTCATAGGCACAACTAACTATTCTTACACTTTTTTCCTAACTATAAGCATAATCTAATTCAAAGTTGGATTCCTCTGATTTTAAGATGCAGGAAAGTTTGGATAACATTGATTCAAATCTGCATTGTATTTATCTTACAAAAAACCAAGGCCTGCCACATGATTTTTGGGAATCCCTAGTAGCTCTGATTCCAAGTTTATCTTTTTAAAATTCATTTTTATTAATATAAGAATAATAGATTTCCTATAGTTCAGAGATACAATTCTATCATGATACTTTCTCCCTTCCTTCCTCCTCCTTCCTTTCTTTTACCTTTTAATTTCTGTGCTATCACATTTTAATTTACTTTATAATCATAGACTTAATGCTCCATTAAATGGAGAATCCAACAAGCAAAAAGTAGAAAGATCACTGTTCCTTAGGTGTAAAGGCAAGGAATGTAAATAGTTATCAAATGCAAAGATGAAGTTCACTCATATATATTACTTTTTTGTACTACATGTATTGCAAACTATATCCCGTGACTTTGTTAAGGGATAATAGATCTCATTTTACTATATCACCAAATTCATAAATCTAATTTTGTAAGTAGGAAAATGAGATCTTACACTTGTGTGGTTTTATCACATAATATATTAAATTGATTAAAATTATTAAAGGCAATTAAAGCTTTCTCCAAAAGAAAAATTATTCTCAATTTAAAAAGTGAGAGTTTGCCTCCATTTTATGTTTTATTTTTACTAATAGTCTCATAATATTATTCAAGTATTACATTGACTATAAAATGCAAAATGTAGTTATAGTATCCATTTGTTAAGTCTATGGGAGACTGAGAAGTCATCAAAGTGTAATTGTGCTTAAATAGTATTATAGATGCTATTTGAACCAGTAAAGTTGTTCTATTACTTAATTCATATTTATTTCACATCAAAAGTATACTATGTGTGCTAGTGTAAACAGTGACTAGTTGTGATATTGCTTTCAAAACTGAAATGAAATTTCTTATTAATGAATTAAAAGTATTTCTAATTTTATTATAGATATCAACATTTTTAAGAGTCTACAGGGAATATTGCTGAGAAATAGAGGTACCCTTCCCTATAGATGGAATTTTTAAACAATTTAGAGCATTTTGGTACTATTAATTGCTATACATACTGCCTCAAATTAGGTTCCAGAAAAAGTTGAAATAATAGGTTTAATTCATTGAATTCTGTTTTCTTATTCAAATACCATAAATAGATAAGGAAATAGAAGCAAGAGAAGAACATCTCCATTTTTGCAGGAAACAGAAAATCCATACTTCATATAATTACATTATAGTGGTACCTTTAATCATTGAATTTTTTTTTTTTTTTTTACCAAGACTGACCAGAATGACAATAATTGTTGCTGCAACATCTTTTGGTAAGAAGTTTTTCAAGAATTTCCTGATCAATTATTGTAGCGTATTTCAGACCAGAATATTTTTGACCAGAAAATATTATGGCAATGGTTAATAGCAAGTGTCCTTTCTCAAATACCAAGTTAAATACAGTGTAACAATTTCTTTTCCAGTCTTTAATTCAGAACTTTTTATTATGCTAAATTTCATATTCTCTGAGTGAAATATAAAAGTGGCTTATCTCAACCTTATTGAGTCAGATAAGAGTTTTTGTAGCTTTCCTGTGACTATTTTAGGAAAAAAAAAAAAAAAGATGCATCCCTTAGAGCTCCCGTTGATGAATTCTGTGCTCAGCCATCACACAATGACAGGAAATCTAGCCTAGGAAGATATTCTGCAATGTTCCTTCCAATCTAAGGGTGTTTGTTTTATCTATGGCATAAAGTTTGTATTCATGGATTATTTAAAAACTGCAAATTTCTCCCTTTCAAACATGCATGTTAGGATTCTCCCATTCAAAGAAAGATTATATTTATTCTGTTTGTGTACTCTTTAAAAAGGCTGTAGTGTCACAAGTATTTAAAAGCAAGATTTATTTAAGTAAGAGACCTTCATTTAGACCTTCATTTAGAGTGGCCTGGAGGGGCGCTCCAAGAGAGGCAAAATCCAAAGTGACTGGTGGTAGTGGCGTTTTTAAGCACAATCCTGGGGAAGAAACTGTCAATCAGTGCAAATCAGGGACAAACCCCTCAAAAGACCTGATTTATATCATAATCTTTTTACCCTGTCTGGCTTGCTCATGATAAAACAGAAGAGCCATCAGAAGGGTGGGATGCCTACTTTGCTTTACAGTAAACTGGGAGCTCAGATGCATGGAAGGCTCACTCCCTTGCTATTCTCATGGAAAGACTGGAAATTCCTAAGGAATGGGGAAGGCACTTTTAATCTTGGTGAAGGTAATTTTTTGGGAAAGCAAGCATTCTGCACCCTCAATTTCCACCTGGAACTCGCTGACTGCCTATTAACCTGACTCCTCACATTCCCTCCCCCAGAAGAATGGACCTTAACTTCTATTAAGGAGGACGGGACCATGACCGCTCTGGCTTCTTCAAGCTGAGTAGGGGCGGAGTAGGGAACGGCAGTCAAGTCAGGGTTCCAGCGGGTGGCCTCTCAAGGGGGACACAGAGCCAGTTTGCAGAAATGCTTCCATCCGCGGTTTCATGGGCATGGCCATCCCCTCAATAGTTTTGACTGCCTTGGAAGTTGGGCTGAGTGAAGGGCTTTTTTCAGCATAGAGCCAACAGTGTCTGCAGCTCTGATCCAAGAGTCCTTCAACCCCCAGGGCACTTCCACATCCAGTGACCAGCTCTTGGCTGGCAGAGCTGCTGGGGCTCTTCATAAGCTGACTTTTGTGTCCATCTGAAGCCTTGGCTTTCCTCATTGAAAACCAACACCAACAGGCTAGTGGTGGACTAACCTGTTGGGTCTCCTTGATGGCACATGACTGTGTAAAGCAGTCATTAATTGGCTTGCTGCCTATCCTTACGTTGTTCCTGCCACCTAGCATTTTTTTCTTCTTCCTGGTATTTGGTAAGCAGAACACAGAGGCAGCCTTTAATGTCAGCCAAGAGGTTGTTCAGTTGCATCACTAGACTTTGGTGGCCTGATCCAGAAATCTATAGTCACAGACATATTCTGAGAACAGCTTTTCTGTGAGATAGACAGTGCCCATGAGGAAAACTACGTCCTCACTTTAACATCAAACATGCAGACCACCTTATGTCAGCTGTCTATAAATGTATTGGTAAAACTTACCTCTCTCTAAGTTTGGTTTGAAAAGGGAGATTCTGTCTGTTTACTGTGCCCAAGGCAAAGTAAATCTAACTGTGAAAACATAATTTAAGCCCTTATTTTGGTTATGTTACTTGGCTTTTATGTAGCCAGGCTATTATTACAGAAAAATGTTAGTCATCCCTTTTATAAGGCCTAAAGACCAAACTGTACATCCCAATGGAGAGTCCTTCAGAATAGAACCAGTTCTTTATCTTCAAAAGAGTAGAGAAATGAGTGAAAAAGCCAGCCTTCTCAGATCGCTTACTGTTAGTAGCCTAATATCAAATGAAAATTAGCAAGCAATTTTAACTGTTAAGTAACAACTTATGAAACATTTACCAAACGGTCCAATGCCTTTTATAAATTTCAAGACAAGAGTACATGCATTCGGAAACAACACTTAAATATCTAACACATGTGTAACTTGTTTGACCATTAAACTTAAGCACAAACATGTCAGTGACAAATATTTCTTTCTACCAACAAATTTAAAACATCTGAAACACAGATTTATCTAGGTCACATGAGCTAAAAACATATATTTGATTAATTTAGCAGTTTGAATTCATGAGCAATCTTTTATCTATAAGCCAATTAAGACAGAGGTTTTAATAAATTTTCTCATGTAGGCATACAATATGTATACAAGTATTATACAAGGTAGAACAATATAGCAGTTTCAGTAGTATCTTCTTAAATATTTATTTTTTTTAAATATGATCAATCAATAAGAATTATCTCCTGCTCTTAGTAACCTGAAATAATCATACTTTTTCTCACTTGGGACCTACAGTCCATTATTGGCTTTTTCTCCTTACAGAATTTTCCCAAAGTACTGGATACAATAGAGGTCAGGGAAAAAGAAGCCCTTTGGAACCCAAAAGAGGACACATTTAAACACAGAACCAACAATGTTTTAACTTCCATGAGCAGTAAATCTGATTTTTAGTGTTTGGAGAGCACAAAACTGTGGATAAGAGTTTAAATGCCATGTTTCAAAGAATAAACTCATTAACCAACATGAAGAGGCACTTGCTTACTCCACACAGTATTTCTGAAAGCACCGGTAGAAATTTATAAAATATTTATCCTTTTTAGGCCTCTGGGCCTTCTCATTAAGATAACCATAATATCAGATAACACAAGATCATCAGACTTTTTTAATTTTTGGACATTTTTACCAGTAGCAATTTACATTATCATAGCTTAAAATTTAGCACCACTTCACATCTTGACAGTACCTTTAATATAATACAAATCTCTACAAGATGAGAGATATATCCTTTGATACTTCCAGGAGCCCAGCTGGAATTTGGAACTTTGGCCGGCGCCGCTACTCACTAGGCTAATCCTCCACCTGCGGTGTTGGCACCCCGGGTTCTAGTCCCGGTTGGGGTGCCGGATTCTGTCCCGGTTGCTCCTCTTCCAGGCCAGCTCTCTGCTGTGGCCCGGGAAGGCAGTGGAGGATGGCCCAAGTGCTTGGGCTCTGCACCCACATGGCAAACCAGGAGAAGCACCTGGCTCCTGGCTTCAGATCTGCGCAGCGCGCTGGCCTTGGCAGCCATTTGGGGGGTGAACTAACAGAAAAGGAAGACCTTTCTCTCTGTCTGTCTCTCTCTCTCTCTCTCTCTCTCTCTCTCTTTCTCTCACTGTCTAACACTGCCTGTCCAAAAAAAAAAAAAAAAAAAAAAATTTGGAACTTTGATTGTTTTGAATGCCTGTCAAAGATGCCAAGAAGGTTTAAAACATCTGGTAGAAATAGGATTCCTTAACATCATGATAATATAGACTAGATTTGATCATTATTACAAAGTGATCACCCAAATGCTTTAGAATAAGTATATATTTAAGCAAACCATAACTCTTTTAAAACTCAGCTGTTTTTAAACTATCAGAACTTAACAGAGACATTAAGAGAACACAACAGATTACTTCAAAAGAACACAACATCTGTGTTGTCTTTGGTCATCCCAAAAATCAAAAATAAAACCTTCAATATAAGAGTTAGTGCATAAAATCATCTCATAACAATTTTAGCAGAGTCAGAACTAGGGAAGAGAAAATAGCCTACTGGAGCTGGCTAGAAAAGTGACAAAGTCACCAATTAAACAAAAACTATTAAAGGAGATGCTGCAGTTTTTAAACAGATTTTTAAGATTTTTTTCAAAATATTACTAGCATATATGAGTTGCAAAAACCCCACTGCTTTAACAGAGGATCAGATTCTAATTCTATGTCAAAGAAAAATAGATTTTTGTATTTAAAATTTGTTTTTCTCTTATAACATTCTATGACTTCCTCATACCTTCTGTAACTAATTTAAATCTTTCTATCTTTTCTATTACAGTCTAGAGTAAATTAAGTAAAGTAATTCTATAAACCATATCCTTTCTTTATTCAAAAAAATCTCTTTCCTTCTTAACCTTCCTTACTAAGAACACATTTTTATACTTGTGACCTTTTTCCATCTGCTGATTTCCTTGATTTACATTTTGAAATAACCCATTAAAAATATCCAAATTAAGACAACATTTTAAAAATAATATAACACAATGACACCTCAAATTTCAACTTTAGCTACTTTCAAGTGATGTTGAACTATTATTCATAGACAGTTTATGGAAACATATTTGCTAACAAACTCAAATAGTTTTTCCATAGAATATAAAGTGCTAAGAGTATCAAAGTTTACATTTAGACACATTTATCTCATTTACAATTACCGAATTTACATTTAGCAATTATACCTAGATGACTTAAGATGCTGATATTATAGCATACCTCTATCTGAATTAAGGTCAGAATTACATTTACATGGAATTTTATTCTTTTTTTATAAAACTCTAGCTAGAAATCAGTGACATAAAACAGAGACTGTAAAATCTATTTTAGGGGACTGACAAAACTGATTATCCATTGTTATTTTGGCCAGATTTGTTAAACCAAGTTATAAAACAAATTTGGCAAGTTACAATGCAAAGATTTTAGGCAGTGATCTTTTTTTTTTTTTTTTTAATTTTTTGACAGGCAGAGTGGACAGTGAGAGAGAGAGACAGAGAGAAAGGTCTTCCTTTGCCGTTGGTTCACCCTCCAATGGCCGCCGTGGCCGGTGCGCTGCGGCCGGCACACCACGCTGATCCGATGGCAGGAGCCAGGTTCTTATCCTGGTCTCCCATGGGGTGCAGGGTCCAAGCACTTGGGCCATCCTCCATTGCACTCCCTGGCCACAGCAGAGAGCTGGCCTGGAAGAGGGGCAACCGGGACAGAATCCGGCGCCCCGACTGGGACTAGAACCCTGTGTGCTGGCGCTGCTAGGTGGAGGATTAGCCTAGTGAGCCGTGGCGCCAGCCGGCAGTGATCTTAAACCCAATGTCTCATTACAGCTGAACCAAATTTTCATGCAAGAGATTGTTATTTAGCAAACACATCTTTTTGGAATCTAATTGAATTTGAGTCTAGTTTTCGTTTTCCACTGGAGATTATTTACCATTATGTTAGGTTTAATGGGAGACAGCATTCATCAGAGCAGATAGGAACCCATCCAGAGAGATTCCTAAGTAGGAGAATATGATAGGTGATATAATGAAGTACGATGACTTACAAGGTGGCTCCTATAAGAGCCTGTGAAAAGGCAGGCAGGAGGGAAAAACTGGAGGTCCTGCAAGGTGATGATAACTTATACTACAGACCAAAAACCAATACTGGAAGTGTCTAATCATGGGGCTGTCAGTCAAGCCAGCCTCACGGATGGAAGTCAGGTCAGAAGGTGTCTCAAGAAGTCCAAGACATCACCAAACATATTAATCCATGTATATTCAATAGTATCTGAGGTTATTGGGCCTAGATTCTTGCCTAGAAACCCCCAGGCAAAATTACAACAATGGGGCAATTTCATCAGGCAAAACTCTCCTGCACTGGGATTAAAAGCCTCAACAATATTCAAACAGAAAAACAGAGGGACCCTGGTGGCTCACTAAATATACCCAAGGACCCTGTGACACTTTGGAAAATAATTTAATGCATATTGGAGCATATGCAGGGAAATAAAGGCAAGAAGGTGTTAGGAGACAGAGTTCTGAGACAGGGAGGCAGAACAGAGGGGCTGGCACTTTTTACAGCTCACTTAGGCTAGCTTTTCCATCCTCTGGCTTTTAACCAGGCCAGGTGGTGGTGCAGACAAGAATGAGGCACTTTTCTGCAAGTTCAGGGTCAAAGGAGTCCCGAAGTAGGTGGTTGCCTTCTGGCTGGAATGAAAGGGTAAAAATGGAATTGTACCTCAGTTCTTTTCTCTCCCATATTTGAGATGTCGCAAAACTCTGCCTGTGGTGTCCAGAGCTGCACTGAAGCCCGAAGGGAAGAGAGGAAGGTGAGGGTGGGATTAGCACGGATTACCTACTCTCACTCAGCCTTCTGTGACTGTAGCTTAGGGTACACATTTTTCAGAATAGCACACACAGGGAGTGATCAGTTCCCTTACTGGTGGTGTGCTAGACTGGGCCTTTGCCTGCTGAAATGTATACTGTCACTTTGTTCTTATAAAGGAAAAACAGTTGTTCTGTGCCCCTTATCCTTGAGTCTTACCTAATAGGCCTGATTTCTATAATGAGCCTTCATGGGAGAGCCTTAGCAAAGGTGTTTTTAAGCTAGAGTTTGGTGAGAGAGTGCCAGTCCTGGTTACTATCTCGGTTGGTGACTAGGCAGGTGAAGAAACAAAGAAGCATAGTAGGGGAATAAATTATCCCCAGTGAACCTCCTCTGAGGTATGGGCTACATAGGAAGGACCTGACAGAGGGCACCCAGAAGAGAGGACGTGAGAAGGGAGATAGGGGATATGGAGACATGCTGGGACTTGTCTGTGCAAGTTCGGGTCACATGGAGACTTAATGGGAGTCTAGATCGAAAAACTGTCTGTCTGCAAAAGGGATAATTAAACCTTAACCCAGAGCTAACCAAGGAAATATCTAGGAAATTCCAACCAACAGGACCAGGGATTTGAGTCTGTAGGAACTGAGGAGGCCTGGGGAGGCACAGAAAGCATTTAGAGGAGCAGAGAAATACAGAGATCTTATCAGGATTTGAAGTAAAGGAAAAACTCACTGGGGCATGGAGCCTGGAGCCCATGGCCTTGCTCCAAGCTGTGCCTAGTCTCCCCGACAAATTAATCTCCAAGGAAAAAAGAACAAACCACAGTTTTCAGCGCAGCACCTTAACAGACTGTCAGAGCCTGGTGTATCGTCAAGGAGTCCTTGAAAAGCATCAGAGAGTGGCCCTGGCCTAAATTTCAAGGTTATTCCAATCGCTTCTCCCAGTCCTGCAGGACCAGCGGATCCCCACAGAAGGAAGCCGAGTCAGAGCAGACCAACCTTCCCAGAGCTGAGACAAGAAATATGAAGAGCGGAGCCTCTGGCTCTATACCTTGTGAGGACCCCAACAGAGCAGGGAATTTGCTCCCTGCTGGAAAGTGCATTTCCCGGCCCAACACCATTTCAGCTGTTGGGGTCTGGTGTTCAGCCAAGAGACCTTCTGGAAGCGCTGGAGTGTAGCCCCAGCCAGAGTCCAGCAGCTGTCTCAAGGCACTCTTCCAGTCCCACATGAAGGGCTGATCCACGCAAGAGGGAGGGGAGGTGTTTCACAGTCCAGCACCCACACAGCTTGACAGGGACAGGGTCAAGAGACTTTCAGAACACACCGGGGAGTGTCCTGGCCAGAGTCATCCAGTTATCTCAAGGTCTTTATCCAGCTCCTTCACGAACGGCCGATCCACACCAGAGAAAAGAGGGGTTAGAAGGTCAACTCCAGGGGATTGGATTGCACGGGCCTAATCAGCGAGCCTGGCCCCTGAGTCTTAAGGCCAGCAGCCGCACTAATCACTTTTATCCAGCTGATAAGGCCCCGGTGTTTTTGAGTAAATGAGAGGGTTGCTATGGAGGTGAGTGAAACTCTGAAAAACAGAAATGAGAACAGTCTGCGTGCTCACCCATCTGCGAGATGACCCGACACTGGCTGGAACTGACCTCTGGGAGGATCCCCGTGATGCTGGAGTCGCTGTCTGAGAGTCACTGCACCAAAATGTTACAGCTGAAATGGTGGCAGGGAAAAGATGACCTCGTTTCTTTGCCTTACATGGAAGAATTTCCCAGCAACAAGGCTGAGGGAAAGCATTTAAAAGTATTTAAAAGCAAGATTTATTGAAGTCAGAGACTGCCAGGCAGAGTGGCCTGGAGAGGGGCTCCAAGAGAGGCAAAACGCCAGTACCCCGTTTTTTTTTGACTGACAGAATGATATGATGTAGGTAACAGTGTATGAGTTCTGGAAAAATGGACTTCTAGGCTCTTCCTTCAACTGCTTAGAAAATGTCCCTGAAATTAACATAGAAGGAAGCCAGTATGGCCGAATAGGATGTCCTGAGTCCACCTTGCACCTTCCAATCCAGTTGGTTCCCCCAGATAAACACAGCAGCAGGAGGGCAGGTGAATATATCAAACAACCACCTAACCGAGAGAGCATCATGAGAATCGCAAGAAAAAAGGGAGTGTTTTAAGCCCTTAAATTGTGATGAAGTGGACTTCCCCCACCTCTGGGGAAAACTGATATAACAGTCATACTAGGAAAACATTAATAAAATTCTGATCACATTCAACACTTCTGCAAATTTGAGAGGTAAAAAAAGAACTGTGGTTCTGTCAACTCCATTTGAGTATTTTTCCACTATATTTTTGCAGAAATGATGAGAAGATTAAGAAAAGGATTCCATTGTTGTAAACTATCTGCATGGCTGTCTTTCTATTAACACACACACACAAAAAAATATATATATATATATAGTACCCCTCCAAGAACAAAAAGAAAATGTAAGGCTAAAAGAAAACAATACTTCCATTAGGATATGGTCTTATGATAATCTAAGCTCATTTATGGAAATGATAAAGAAAGGAAATCCTATCTGGGGAAATTGCGGGGAGTAGCAGAGCAGAGAGCAGCCACCTTGAAATCTACAAATCCCCAGGTGCTGTAGTTTCTCAGGCAGATGAGCGCCTTTCCTTCTTATCTGTGATTTTATAACAGGGTAGCCAGTTGGGCATAGCTCAAGAATGAACATTTATTGCTAAATGAAACTGTGCCTTGTACTTGTCATGTCTCTTTCTACTTGCGGTTAAAGGAAGAATTGTTCACCTTTCATGAGGACATTATTTGGTACAGGCCTTTGAGTCTCATTAGTACTTACCATACGGACTGTAACCATAGGAACTATAAGAATTAACGGTCCCCCAAATGGTCAAAAGTCTCATTCCTGTACTAACAGTTAGCAATGTAAAGCAATGGCAAATGCCAGTGAAGTGAAGACCATATTGTACAGACTACTAAGTTTTGCTGGGATCCTGAAATGTTATGAATTACTGTAGTAATAGCAGCCAATGTGGCATATGGCACATGGCATATTTTTAAATGTTACATATTTTAATTTTGGGCAAGAGTTCATTTCTGTGCCTGTTTCTTCATTCCTTCCACCCTTTTGCTTTGAAAGTAATCCTGTCTCAGTAAAGAATGTCAATTACAGAAAGTTAATGTAATGTTATATTAATTGGCATTCTCTATAAAATATCACAATTTAATTAAGGAACAAGAGTATACTTTAAACAGTTATAGGGGCCCGTGCTGTGGCACAGTGGGTTGAAGCCCTGGCCTGCAGCGCCGGCATCCCATATAAGTGCCAGTTCAAGTCCCAGCTGCTCATCTTCCGATCCAGCTCTCTGCTATGGCCTGGGAAAGCAGCAGAAGATGGCCCAAGTTCTTGGGCCCCTGCACCCACGTGGAAGACCTGGAAGAACCTCCTGGCTCCTGGCTTTAGATCAGTTCAGCTCTGGCAATTGTGACCAACTTAAGAGTGAACTAGCGGATGGAAGACCTCTCTCTCTCTGTCTCTGCCTCTCTCTGTAACTCTTTCACATAAATATAATAAATCTTTAAAAAGTTATAAAATTACAGAAGACTGCATGTTTATTATATAAATAAATTTTATATAGCCCACATTTATGTATGTACACATACACACAAACATGCAGGTGGATATGTCAGTGCATTCCAAGTGAGAGAATGATAGCTATTATTCCAGCTAGCTTTGGATGCATAACAACAGTCACAAAACCTAAGAACTGAAGACAAAAAACACTGTTATTTCTCATGAGTCTATAAGTCAACTAGATGGTTATTCTGGTCTGTGCCAACCTGTCTGATATTTGTGGTTAGCAGGAATCTCAGTTTCATTGAGATGACTTAGGATGGTTTCACTCACTTATCTCTTGTTAACCTAGGGAGTACTAGCCGTGATGATTTATTTCTGCTCTACAGAAATAATGGAGGATCTCTTATCCTCCAGCAGCTTGTCCTGTACTTCTTCACATGACTCTCTCTGCATCACAAAGAACAGTAAGAAATTTCAACACCCAAGATTTAAGAAGATTCAAACCTCTGCTTGCATCATATTTGTCAGTGTGTTGTCTGAACAAAAAACATGTCCAAGGTTTGATTCAAAGGACAGAGAAACAAACTTTCCCTCTTGATGGAGGAGTGGCAAATATTGTGACAATATTATAATTTACCAGAAATGGGGACTTGGGGAGCCTATTCATTTTTTATAGATTCATTCAGCTACTCTACTTGCATATAAATACAGACCTGTCATGAAAAGAACTTATTTTAGGGTTATTGATGTCTACTTTGGATAGACATAATGCCTTATTCTTTATTTCTTGGTACAAAGTTTAGTGCAAACAAATGAAGACACGTATAATTCTTAAATTATTATTATTATAAACCCTCCAGGAGGGTTTCCTTTTCTTTTTTTATTGATATAAAGAAGTAAGGAGAATTTTTGAAAAATAGTTTGATGTCTAGCCTGTTTTGTTTGTGTGGATATTAGCAAAATAAATTAAGAATTATTATTACATCCCTTATCAGGATGTCAAGTATCATGAGTTTGAATTGTAACAAGGGGTAAAGATTTGAAAAACTAAAACTTGGTTCCAAAACTAGAAGGGAGTAAACACTGGTTCTATCAAAAAGAGGCTTCCAAGACAGGGGTAGGAACTTTCACCACCAGCCTCACACAAGTGTTGGCTAAGATGAGATAGAACCATTTAAGTCTGAGTGTACGTGTGAGGGTTATTTGTCTTTTCCATGGGCAGAAAAGAGTGACTTGGTGGAGCTCATCTCTGTATCAGACCTGGTGTAACACTGTCTCACAGATGACAGAGGGATAGAATTCACTCCTGGATGTTTACAATTTTTTACAGAAGAAATCCATGTGTTTGTATAATCATCTTCATCTTCTCAGGTTAGGATCAGCATTTTTAAAGCCACTTTATAGGGCCTTTATTTTATAGCTTAGAGCTCGTTCTCCAGAAAATGAGGTCCTACCCCAGTTCCTAAAGATTCATAAATCACTATCACTTTTTTGAGATGATAATACTAAAATGTAATGTGTCAGAGTGAGATTTGATTACTGTTTATAGCCCTTATCTATACTCCTGAGGAATGGTGGTCTTACTACTGACTACTTGCTGAATTCTTTATTTAGTGTACAGGTAAGCTTGTGATTATAAAGTAAACAGAAAGTATGTCATTGCAAAATTAAAAGAAAATAAGGATGGGAGGGGGGAAGTATCATTATGTTCTTCAAACTGTTAATATGAAATACATGAAATCTATCCCCTTTAAATAAATAAAGAAATTTATACAGAGACACAAAGATAGTATTGTATCATCCATGTGGACCAGACTTCATCTTGGGAAGGACTATTTGGTTCTTTGTGGGTTTCCTGAGAGTTAATTCCCTAGGGTTCAACGGCCCTTTCTTTACCCACACTGTATCCCCCATCTTGCCTTTCTCATGTAGGAAATAAATGGATTTCTAAAGCTGTAACTCGTGTGCCACAGACAAGAGACTTTTTATTTCAACAAGGCATTGTCAAGACAATGAATGCTGACAAATTACAAAAAAAAAATAATCATGATGTGGGGCCGGAGCTGTGGCATAGTAGGTTATGCCTCTGCCTGCAGTGCCGGCATCCCATATGGGTGCTGGTTCTAGTCCCAGTTGCTCCTCTTCTGATCCAGCTCTCTGCTGACGGCCTGGGAAAGCATTTGAAGATGGCCCAAGTGCTTGGGCCTATGCACCCATATAGGAGACCCAGCAGAATCTCCTGGCCCCTGGCTTCAGATCGGTCAAGCTCCAGCTGTTGCAACCATTTCAGAAGTGATCTAGAGGATGGAAGACTTCTTTCTCTGTCTCTCCCTCTCTCTGTCTCTCAAATAACTAAATCTTTCAAAAAAAAAAAAAATACATGATGTGACTTAAAGGTCTGTACATATGATAAAATTGCATAGAAATACACACTCAAACACAGACACAAATATAAACAAAACTGGTGAATCTGAATAAACTCCATAAATTGTACTAATGTCATTCTTCAAGTTTTGGTATTGTGCCATAATTATATAAACTGTTTCTCTTATTGAAAACTGCATGAAGGGTACATGTGGCCACTTTGTATTTTTTTTTTTTTTTTTACAGCTTCTGAAGAGACTTGAATTATTTTTTAAAAAAGTCAAAACTCTGCTGTGGCCAGGGAGTGCAGTGGAGGATGGCCCAAGTGCTTGGGCCCTGCACCCCATGGGAGACCAGGATAAGTACTTGGCTCCTGCCATCGGATCAGTGCGGTGCGCCGGCCGCAGCGCGCCTGCTGCGGTGCGCCTGCCGCGGCAGCCTTTGAAGGTGAACCAACACTTTATGTTCTGTGTGGGGGCAAACTGATGAAATCTTTACGTAATATATACTAATTCGATTTTCTGTGTATAAAGATAATTGAAAATGAATCTTGTGAATGGAATGGGAGAGGGAGCAGGAGATGGGAGGGTTGCGGGTGGGAGGGAAGTTATGGGGGGGAAAGCCATTGTAATCCATAAAATGTACTTTGGAAAATTATATTTACTAAATAAAAGTTTAAAAAAATTAATACATTTAAAATAATATAGTAAGGACAATTTGCTTCCCATAGCTACAGAAAACCTATGAAGACATACTAGAATTCAAAGCCCAAAGTAAGTAATGTTTACATACAGTTTGTGGTGAAAACAATGCCATGTTAAGATAAATTAGTTTAAATACTAAAATAATAAAAACTAAAATAAATGAATATAAATAGACATCTAACAATATGGAGAAACATGTTAGTTTTATTTGACATGGTATTTTAAGGTATAATACAATGGATGGTGTACAGTAAAATGTAATATAGGACAATAATTTCTGTTTTATTTTTAAAAAGTCTAAAGCTGTTTGGGAGGCCTTTTTTAATCAAAGCAGCACTTCAAATAATTTTCCAAGATTTAGTTTGTTTTGGATATGAGAAACTAAGAAAATGACATTAGTAAAGCCTCTTGGAATTGGGTTTATTTATGATGTTTTCCTATCTAACATATATACCTAATTATTTTGATATTTTTATAATCCTCATTTCTTCACATTACTTTATTTATATACCAGATCCAAGGAAATCATGATGACTGCTTTTGGTCATCTCTAAAAATTAAGTAAAATTCTGCTTAAAGTCATATTTTTTTTTCAAGAAACAAAAGCCATGTTTCAGTGAAAGTCCTATTTATTCTCTCCCCTCTTCTTTTTAATAATTACCACTTAGCACTATAATTTAAATTCTGTTCAACATTTTTGGTCTCCTGGATTTGGTTTATAGGACAGAAGAAGAGAGTTCAAATGGAAGCAGGACAAATGTCACCATTGCCTTTCAAAGTAAGGTTCTGATTCACCAACCCAGTTGAAACAATGAAGGGGAGAAAAGAACAAAAATTATGGAACAATGGTTTATAAGCATTGTATACCACACAAATAAGGACAGTGATGTAAAAAAAAAAAAAACAGGTTAAAATAAGGTGAAATATATAATTGCTCTAGATTAACACCTTATGCATTGGCACTGAGAATCTGAGGGGACAGAGGTACCTAAATTCTCAGGACAGAGAACCAAAGAAAAAGCCTTAGAGTCATTGGAAATCTGCAGGCAAAACTGTTCTGATATTCAGCTGCGTATCAATTACAGCAAGCATCAGAGGAAACCACCCAAGACCAGGGAAAGAAATTGCAAAGGGTGGAAATTTTACTAGAAGTGCATTATCTTTTCCTGTCTCTCTTCTTTCATGAACTCCAATTATATACATATTTGTCCACTAGAAGTTATCCCATTGATCACTCTTCTTCTTCCAACTGTTCCTCCTCCTTATTCTTATTTTAATTTTGTTTTTTTTTTTTTTTACTCTATATTTTGTTTTGGATTTGAGTCTATTAGTTTTTACCCACAATATCTAATCTAACAGAGTACACAGCCACGAGGCTTAAAATAGAAGAAACTTATTCTGCAAGTTGCTGAAGGCTTGAAGAGGCTTGTCATCTGAAATCAGTATGTCGGCAGGATCATGCTTTGAAGGCTTCAAAGCAGAGTATGTTTTATGCCTTTCTCTTAGCTCCTGGTTTGTATTGAAATCACTCCAATCTGTTCCTCCATCATCACGTGCCATTCTCCCTGTGGTTTTGTGTGTGTGTGTGTGTGTGTGATTGTGTGTTTGTGTCTTCTCTTCTTATAAACAGACCAGTCATACTAGATTGAAGTCCACCCTAATTATCTCATCCTAACTCCATCTGCAAGATCCCATTTCTAAATGAAGTCACATATAAGTATCAAGGGTGATTTCAACATATCTTTGCAGGGAGGCATAACTCAAGGCTCTATAATCATGGTTGCAGAAACACTGGCCTCAGTTTATTAAGACAAAAATGCTGAAACAAAGGAATTAAGTTTTAATAAAGGAAATAAAATAAACAAAAAAGAAATACAATAATTACACACAGCATTACTATTTCAGTGTGTTATTCCTTTGCCTAATTTATGGCATCACAACAGAAAATCTTCTGTTTTAGATTGCTGAATCAACACAGTTTTAGGACTTGAATATTTTGTTATGTAAAATAAAGATTGCCATCATCATCATTATCATATCTCAATATTGCACATTTAAACATTTTGAGTATATTTATTTCAATTTCTTTAAAAGCAGAGCAAGAGAGAGAAAGGGATGGGGATAGAGATATAAAGAGAGATAGAGATAATCTTCCATCCACGGGTTCATTCTTCAAAAACCTGTAACAATTGTGGATGGGCAATGCCAAAGCTGGAAGCTAAGAACTCCATCTAGATCTCCTATGGGGTGACAGGGCCCCATGCCCTGAGCCATCACCTGCTCCCGCTTACGGTGCACATTAGCAGGAAGCTGAATCAGAAAAGGAGGTTACTCTATCCCAGGCATTCTGAAATGAAATGTGGGCATCCCAAGTGGTAGTGCAACCTGCTGCATGATAACACCTATTCAACTTTAATTTTATTATCTAAGTATGTCTTTGGTTCATTGAATAAGTTTATAACTCAATGTATCAATAACAAAATATCTCTAAGGAATTGGTAGTTGTGCAAAAATGTTGATGTTCTTTTTCCAAATGCTTGAAGTCTTTCAGATTTTCCTTTAACTATCTTAGCTGTGGGAAGGCATTGAGACATACGAAGATATGGAAATATTAATACAGAAGGAAACCTTTACTGCAAAGAAGATATGTAGAGATAATGTTTGTTATGTTGTTCATAGCTTTTGTTTAATTAAACTACTTCATTCCAAAGATGCATTTGTAAGGCTTTCCTATGGCTGTGCTGGACTTGGTTGTACCTCTGAATGTATTCTTGTACTTCAGACCAAGTAGAATGATTTTCTCAATCCTTATCCACCACATGCACAAAGTGACATAAAAAGACAGCAAAGGTCATTTAAAGGTAAACCTTTTCAACATAAAAGTTAAAGATCAGAAAGTGATTACTTTTCTGTTCTGACCTTGTGATGCTAAATTAGTAGATTGTCATTTCAAATAACATGGAAGAGTAACTAGCAATAAAATGTTCCTCTTCAAAATCTGTAGATGCTAGACACTTATATAAGGAATATGATTCTGACTTTACCTGTTGCGGTCCAGGAAACACCAGCCCAAAATATGATAGAAGATGATCACAATATGCCACCTCAAAATATACCCTTAGGAATGTTGAGTATTTCTAACTGGTTATTTAAGAAACTGTAAATAAAGAGTAGCTATGAAAAACTTACTTTTATAAAGGAATTTTTGAAAAGATTTATTTATTTGAAAGAGTTGAGGGAGAGAAGGAGAGAAGGGGGGGTTCCCACCAACAGTGGATTAGAATTCCTTTTACCTCATATCCTTATTAGCATTTGTTGTTTGTTGATTCTGTATGAGAGTCATTATAACTGGAGTGAGGTGAAACCTCATTGTGGTCTTGATTTGCATTTCCCTGATGGCTAGTGATCCTGAGCAATTTTTTCAAGTGTTTGTTGGCCATTTGAATATCCTCTCTTGAAAAATGCCTATTCAAGACCTTTGCACATTTATTAACTGGATTGTTTATATTTTGTTATTGTTCAATTTCTTGAGCTCTTTACAGATTCTGGATATTAACCCTTTATCAGTTGCATAGTTTGCAAATATTTTCTCCCATTGTATTGGCTGCCTCTTCACTTTGCTGAGTGCTTCTTTTGCAGTGTAGAAGCTTCTCAGCTTGATGCAATCCCATTTGTCAATTCTGGTTTAAATCTTCCATTTGCTGGTTCGCTCTCCAAATGACCACAATGACCAGAGGTGGGCCAGTCTGAAGCGAAGAAACAAGAGCTTCTTCCAGGTCTCCCACATGGGTGCAGGGGCCTAAGGATTTGGGCAATCTTCCACTAGTTTCCCAGCCATTTGCATTGAGCTGGATCAGAAGAGGAGCAGCCAGAATACAAATGGGCACCCATATGGAATGCTCTCACTCTCTCTCTCCCTTTTCTATGTAACTCTGACTCTCAAGTAAGTAAATAAATCTTTTAGAAAAGAAAAATGAAAACACTATGCTGATTCACATGAAAATTAATAGTAAACTATAATCACAAAATCGAATAGTATGCATAAAGGAAAATGAGTATAATAGCATTAATGTTAAGTAAATAAAGCAAGTTTCTGGGGGATAATATAAAACATGCTCCATTTATATAAAACTCAAAAGCATCTAAAGCTAATCAGCATGTAACGATATGTGATGAAACTATTAAATAAGAGCAAGGGACTGTTATAATGGCAAAACTTAAGAGGATCAGGGTTTTAGGTTCAGAGTGAAGCATCTGGTTATTGTTAATTTTCAAATTATAGGGATTGGTAATATGTTCACAATATTCATTACATCATTAGACTGCATAACAAGGCCGATGTACTGAGTCATTAGGATAATGCAACACTATATTTAGACCACGATCAAAAGAATTATTTATATCCAGGAATCAATGGAAAGAAGTGAAGGAAAAGGACTAGGAAAATAAGGATTGCAGGGAAGTTTGAAATGGAATCAATATAAATTATTTAAGGACTGGATATTTAGCATAAAGTAAAAACAAAATTAGAGATAATTTCTAATGTAATTAGGATGAGATGAAATAAATATGCAGGAATGAGAAGGATAAGGACATTCACTTGTAATTTTAGTCATATCGATTTAGAAATCTTTACTCTGTATACATGTATTATGAGAAAAATGATTTGAAATGCAAACCTGAAGTTTCTGGAAGGAAAAGCCTTGTGATTTAGAGGTAAGAATTGTCTGCACAGCATTTAATAGATGAGATGGTCTATGGAGAGAATAAATTAATTTTATGCAATATAAATATTACATTTCAGACAATCACACCTGTCAGACACTGACATGCACCATTGGAGAGTTGAGTTTTCAATTAGTTGATGTTTTAATGGTCATCTGACAGGTCTACTTCAGAAAATCCCAGGATTGAGTCAGGTATTAAATCACTATGTGAATGCTTAGGGTAATGCTAATATTTTAGGAACATGATTTTTGTTATTTACAGATACACCACATTATGTTTATATATATATATATATACTTAATTATTTTACATAAATGAAACCTAAGAAACACAAATCTTGATATAAGTTATATTTAATTTCAAGGGATTAAATAATATTCACATCTGAAAAGGTCACTCTCTTCATCAAGTAGGTTTTTTTAGAATGTTAGTCTATTGAGAGTAAATACCATATGACAAAATTGGACTGAGAGCCAAAACTAAGCGAAACAGCTTTGTTTCTTAATTTTAGCAAAATAGACCTAATATTTACTTAGTTGTGTACTGTAAAAGTAGAGATGATTTGACATAGATATTAAAACCCTAATGATTAAGAAAAAAAATTAAATAAATTGTTAAATATTTCCTCAAGGAACATTTTTACTTTCATGCGGAATGTGAGATAATTATAGATGATAATGCCTAAGACTCCAATTGGTGCTGTACTTTTCAAATTCAGCTATTTTCTTCTTTATTTTTCTCCTACAATCTTTCCTTTTTTTATCCTTTCTTCTTGCTTTGTCTTTAAGATTTATTTATTTATTTATCTGACAGGTAGAGTTACAGACAGTGAGAGAGAGAGAGACAGAGAGAAAGGTCTTCCATCCAATGGCTCAGCCCCCAAATGGCAGCAACCACCAGAGCTACACTGATCCGAAGCCAGGAGCCAGGTGCCTCTTCCTGGTCTCCCATGTGGGTACAAGGGCCCAAGCACTTGGGCCATCCTCCAATGCTTTCCCGGGCCACAGCAGACAGCTGGACTGGAAGAGGAGTAACTGGGATTAGAACCCAGTGCCCATATGGGATACCGGTGCCACAGGCAGAGGATTAACCTAGTGTGCCATGGCACCGGCCCCCTTGCCTTTTCTTGCTTCTCTTCTCCTTTTTATTCTTTGAAGTAGATATAATTTACTCAATGTAGTAAATGAATAAAAAGATGAATTTGCAGAACTTTATTGAGCGTGATATTTCTTTTTCTCATTCTTTTATTAAAAATTGTATTAATATAAAGACAACAGATTTCATGTATTTCATAGTCACAGTTCTAAGAAGATGATCATACTACCCTACCTCCTTTTCTTCCTCCCTCAAACCCCTTCTTCCATTTTTTCTTTAATTTTTGCAAAAGCACTCTGTAATTACAGGCTTAATGCACCACTAACCATAATACTCAACAAGTAAACAAGTAGAAAGACCACAGTTCCACATTTGTATAAACAAGGGCTATAAACAACAATATACAAGCTGTCCATTTCATTCCTATACATTTATTTTGTACTCTACTTTAAGTACCACAGAAAAAACACATATTTGTCTTTTTGGTTATGATTTATTTCACAAAGCATAATGGCTTTCAGTTGCATACATTTTGTTGCAACAGACAGGACTTCATTCATTTTGTGCCAGAGTAGTATTCCATCATGTTCATATACCACATTTTCTTTATCCAGGCTTCAGTTGATGGACATTTGGATTGACTGAAAATCATAGCTACTGTGAATTGAGCTGTGATAAACATGGAACGTACAAACAACTTTTTTCATACGCTAATTTAATTTCATTGGGTAAATTCTCATGAGTGATATGACTGGGTAATATGGTAGATCTGTTTTCAGATCTCTGAGGAATCTCCGAACTGTCTTCCTTAAGAATTGTACAAGTTTGGCCGGCGCCGCGGCTCACTAGGCTAATCCTCCGTCTTGCGGCGCCAGCACACTGGATTCTAGTCCTGGTCAGGGCGCCGGATTCTGTCCTGGTTGCCCCTCTTCCAGGCCAGCTCTCTGCTGTGGCCAGGGAGTGCAGTGGAGGATGGCCCAAGTGCTTGGGCCCTGCACCCCATGGGAGACCAGGAGAAGCACCTGGCTCCTGCCTTCAGATCAGCGCGGTGCGCTGGTCGTGGCGGCCATTGGAGGGTGAACCAACAGCAAAGGAAGACCTTTCTCTCTGTCTCTCTCTCTCTCACTGTCCACTCTGCCTGTCAAAAAAAAATTGTACAAGTTTACATTACCTCCAACAGTATATTAAAGTACTGTTTTCCCCATATCTTCTCCAACATTTATTAATTTTGATTATTATGTAAGAAAAAAATAAAAACAAAAGAAAATATGCACAAAAATATTTTAAAAAGCCAATATCAACAGAAACTTAAAACTTACAAGTATGAATCCAGTATGAATTTTAGAATTGTAAATTAAAATATCTGAAATTAATAACTTAGAGGTAAATATTGTGGGATAAACTATACCTTAGGACAACTATATACCATGTCAAAGTATAGGTTCAAATCCCAGCTACTTCACTTTCAACTAGCTTTCTGCTTATGAACCCTGGAAGAAAAGGTATGATGGCTCAAGTTCTTGGATCCCTGCCATCCACATGGAAGACCCAGAATAGGCGATCTCTCTCTCTCTTTATCTGTATCTCTCTCTCTCCCCTCCCCCCTCTCTACCATTCAAATAAATAAACATTTAAAGATAAAATGCAATTGGCATCTTATTTGATAAACTTATTTTATTTTTATTTTTATTTTTATTTTTACAGGCAGAGTGGACAGTTAGAGAGAGAGAGACAGAGAGAAAGGTCTTCCTTTTGCCGTTGGTTCACCCTCCAATGGCTGCCGTGGCCAGCGCACCGTGCTGATCCGAAGGCAGGAGCCAGGTGCTTCTCCTGGTCTCCCATGGGGTGCAGGGCCCAAGGACTTGGGCCATCCTCCACTGCCTTCCCGGGCCACAGCAGAGAGCTGGCCTGGAAGAGGGGCAACCAGGACAGAATCCGGCGCCCCGACCGGGACTAGAACCTGGTGTGCTGGCGCCGCAAGGCAGAGGATTAGCCTATTGAGCCGCAGCACCGGCCTGATAAACTTATTTTAATGGGCACAGAAGAAAAATAGTATAGTTGGAGACAGGATAAAAGAAAATTGTCAAACTGAAGCACAGTGAAGTGAAAGAAGAAATAATAATAACAAAGAAGAAGGAACATATGAGTAAAATGGTCACATATACTAGAAAACAGTGTCCAATAATGAGAACAGAGGGGCCGATGCAGTGGCGTAGCAGGTAAAGCTTCGGCCTGCCTTGCCAGCATCACATATATGCACCAATTGGCATTCTGGTAGCTCCATTTCCAATCTGGCTCTCTTCTATGCCCTGGAAGAGCAGTAGGAAATGGCTCAATTCCTTGGATCCCTGTGCTCATGTGGGAGACCCAGAAGCAGCTCCTGGTTCCTGGCTTTGGATTGGCTCAGCTCTGCCAGTGAGGCCATTTGGGGAGTGAACCAGTGGATGGAAAACTTTTCTCTCACTCTCTGCCTCTGCCTCTCTGTAAATCTGCTTTTCCAACAAATAAATAAATCTTTACCAAAGGAATACAAAACAAACAAAAAGAATGAGAACAGAAATACAATTGAGTTTAAGCAATAAGGATATTTTCTCCCAAATGGTAAAGGATTTAATTCCATCAACTTTGCTCTGCACACTTTAAGTAGAATAATACCAAGAAACCACACCAAACATTCACAGCAGGAAACATTCCAGAAACCAAGGCTAAATGGAAAATCTTAAAAGCAGCCAAAGAAAAGATGCTTTATCTTCAAAGGAAAATAATCATAAAATTGACATTAACTTCTTAACTAAGACTATGGAACTCAAAAGACCTTTCAATGACACATTTAATGTGCTTCTGAAAGTAATACAAAGAAAAAATAAAAGGTTGTTATGCTAGAATTCTATATCCAAAAAACTTTCTCAAAGTTGAAATATGAATAGGAAGGCAAAAACTGAGAGAAGCCATCACTAAAACAGGATGCACTAAAAAAAGAAATAATTGCACAGAGAAGTTTGGAAGTGCACAAAGAATGAAGAGTATCTGAAGTATAATGTATGAGAAGATAAAAATTGTGTTTGCTCTTAAGTATAGCAAATACATTGTATAAATTGTATAACACAAATAGAATAAAAATATTTTATAACATTAAGCCAAGGAAGGAGGAGAGCAAATGGAGATTATATGTTGATTCGAAAGGTAATAAAAATATCACAAATGATGAGAAGCAGTTTCAAATGTAAATAATTTTAAGAGTTTAGGTGTTTATAATTATTTGATTAATCAACCAATTTACTAATTTGAAAGGAAAACATATAGATACACACAAATACACACACATACACATACGTGCACATGCAAAACCAGAGTCAAAGAGAGAGAAAGATGCTCCCACCCATGGTTCATTGTTCAAGTACCCTCTAGGGTTGGGACTGGGTTGAGGTCAAAGCAAGGAGCTGGGAATTCAATCCAGGTCTTTCTCATGGATGGTAGGAACCTTATTACTTGGACTATCACTGCTGATGACTGACTACCAAGATGTGCATTAGCAGGAAGCTGGAGTCAGGAAACAGAGATGGGCATTGAACCCAAACACTCCAATATGGGATGCAAACATCTTGATTGACATGAAAGTCTCTAGACCAAATGACTGCCCTGAAGGAAAAAAAAACAAACAAAAAATCCTGAGCCTGACTTGTTTCCAGTTTCCTTGTTGTTGATGCCCCTAATAGTTTTGAGGAGTACTTGTAAGTTGTTTCATAGAATGACCTAGGATTTGGACTTTCCTGGTATAGTTTTAACAGTTAAATAGAGGATATAGTGTTTGGGAAGGAAGACCATAAAGGCAAAGTGTATTGTTTATCACATCGTGTCAAGAGTACATTCTAGGGGCGGAGCCAAGATGGCGGAATAGTGAGGGCGCGCACCGATAGTCCGGGAAAATTTAGTTTAATAAAAGGGGAGTTACGGTAGCCGCAGAAAATAGAACCAAAAAAAAAAAAAAAATTGCAGGGGAAACCCTTCTGGATGGAGCAGGCGTGAATCGGAGGACCTACTGGGAGAACAAGGTCGCCCACCGCACGGAAGCCAAGTCACGGGACCGAGCCGCAGAAGCCCCAGGGTCTGCGCGCCAGTGCTCCAAGGGGAGTGCATGCCACACAGACAACAGCGGGGAGACTTGGGACGTTCAGGGCTCCGAGTCCACACATCGGCGCTGGAAGGGGAGGTGAGCTCAATAACCCGAGACATTGGTGGGGAAACGGGGGTCAGAATCTAGAGGGGGGCCGGAAAGTGCAGCAAACTCACTACCGGAAAGAAGGAAAAAAAAAAGCTTCGGGGTTTCTCTTCCCCCTAACCTTGCAAAGGTTACAAGGCTGCAAGGCTTGAAGAATTCCCAAGAGACAAAGAGCAGACCTCCTCTCTGGATTTACATATCAATGGGGGAGAGTTAAGGAACTGAGTCACTACAATTCAGTAGCCTAGGCAACCCAGTGGGAGTCCAGAGGAGCCAAAGACTGGAAGCTAAATACCATCAATTCTGCACAGCCCTGCCCTGCAGTGTTACTTACCCCCTGAATAAATAAAATAAATAAATAAATAAAAAGAGAGAGATTTACCACGCATAACCTGAGGGTGTCACCTTTGCACACCCTTAACCAGGAAGAACCAGGCAGAGCTCTCAGGCCGCACCCATCTCAAGCCTCCAAGGCTCCTCCAACAGCAGGCAGTCCACTTAACACGGACACAGTATAAAAAAAAAAAAAAAAAACCGCACAGTGACGCAAGAAGAATTAACCATGCCGAGTAACAAACACAGAAATAGAGGGAGCAAGATCAACGATGACACTATGATGCCTCCAAATAAGCAAAACACCCCAAGCCAAGAGTATGAAGATGATGAGATAGAAGAAATGCAAGATACGGATTTCAAAAAATTTATGATAAGAACATTTAGAGGTTTTCAAAAGCAAATCCTTGAACTACAGAAATCCTTAATGGACAAGATTGAAAATCTCTCTCGTGAAAATGAAATTTTAAGGAAGAGTCAAAATGAAACTCAGAAACTAGTAGAACAGGAAAGTGTAATAGTGAAGAGAAATCAAAATGAAATGAAGAGCTCAATAGATCAAATGACAAACACATTAGAAAGCCTTAAAAACAGAATGGGTGAAGCAGAAGAGAGAATATCGGACTTAGAAGATAGAGCACAGGAAAACATACAGTCAAACCAAAGAAAAGAAGAGGAAATTAGAAACCTAAAAAATATTGTTGGGAATCTACAGGATACTATTAAAAAAACCAACATTCGAGTTCTAGGAGTTCCTGAAGGCATGGAGAGAGAGAAAGGATTGGAAGGCCTTTTTAGTGAGATACTAGCAGAGAACTTTCCAGGTTTGGAGAAGGACAGAGATATCCTAGTACAGGAAGCTCATAGAACCCCCAATAAACATGACCAAAAGAGATCCTCACCACGACACGTGGTAATTAAACTTACCACAGTGAAACATAAAGAAAAGATCCTAAAATGTGCAAGAGAGAAACGTCAGATTACTCTCAGAGGATCTCCAATCAGACTCACAGCTGACTTCTCATCAGAAACCCTACAAGCTAGGAGGGAATGGCGAGACATAGCACAGGTGCTAAGAGAGAAAAATTGCCAGCCCAGAATATTATATCCTGCCAAGCTCTCATTTGTGAATGAAGGTGAAATAAAGACCTTTCATAGCAAACAGAAATTGAAAGACTTTGTGGCCACTCGTCCGGCCCTGCAAAAGATACTTAAAGATGTGCTACACTCAGAAACACAGAAACACGGCCATCAATATGAAAGAAGGGAAAGGAAGAACACCTACCAGTAAAAGAGCACGGGAAGCTCAAAGCATATACTAGAAAATATTTCCGGGAAAATGGCAGGGCAAAGTCACTATGTATCAATAGTCACATTGAACATTAATGGTCTGAATTCTTCAGTTAAAAGACACCGTTTGGCTGACTGGCTCACAGAACACAACCCAACCATTTGTTGCCTACAAGAAACACATCTCTCTAACAAAGAGGCATGCAGACTGAAAGTGAAAGGTTGGAAAAAGATATTCCATGCCAACAGAAACCAAAAAAAAGCAGGTGTAGCCATATTAATATCAGACAAAATAAACTTTAATACAAAAACTGTTAAGAGAGACAAAGAGGGACACTATATAGTGATTAAGGGTTCAATTCAACAGGAAGATGTAACTATTATAAATGTATATGCACCTAATTACAGGGCACCGGTCTATTTAAAAGATATGTTAAGGGACTTAAAGGGAGATTTAGATTCCAATACAATAGTACTGGGGGACTTCAATACTCGACTCTCAGAAATAGACAGATCATCCGGACAGAAGATCAACAGGGAAACAGCAGATTTAATTGACACTATTGCCCAAATGGATCTAACAGATATCTACAGAACTTTCAACCCTACATCTACAGACTTCACATTCTTCTCAGCAGCGCATGGAACCTTCTCTAGGATTGATCACATACTAGGCCATAAAGCAAGTCTCAGCAAATTTAAAAGAATTAGAATCATACCATGCAGCTTCTCAGACCATAGCGGGATGAAGCTGGAAATTAGCAACTCAGGAAACCCCAGAAAGTATGCAAACACATGGAGACTGAACAACATGCTCCTGAATGAACACTGGGTCATTCAAGAAATCAAAAGAGAAATCAAAAACTTTCTGGAAGTAAATGAAGACAACAACACAACATATCAAAACTTATGGGATACAGCAAAAGCAGTATTGAGAGGCAAATTTATAGCAATAGGTGCCTATATCAAGAAATTGGAAAGGTACCAAATAAATGAGCTTTCAGCGCACCTCAAGGACCTAGAAAAACTGCAGCAAACCAAACCCAAATCTAGTAGGAGAAGAGAAATAATTAAAACCAGAGAAGAAATTAACAGGATTGAATCCAAAAAAACATTACAAAAAATCAGCCAAGCGAGAAGCTGGTTTTTTGAAAAAATAAACAAAATTGACACCCCATTGGCCCAACTAACTAAAAAAAGAAGAGAAAAGACCCAAATCAATAAAATCAGAGATGAAAAAGGAAACGTAACAACAGACACCACAGAAATAAAAAGAATCATCAGAAATTACTACAAGGACCTGTATGCCAGCAAACAGGAAAACCTATCAGAAATGGATAGATTCCTGGACACATGCAATCTACCAAAATTGAACCATGAAGACATCGAAAACCTAAATAGACCCATAACTGAAACAGAAATTGAAACAGTAATAAAGGCCCTCCCCACAAAGAAAAGCCCAGGACCAGATGGATTCACTGCTGAATTCTACCAGACATTTAAAGAAGAACTAACTCCATTTCTTCTCAAACTATTCAGAACAATCGAAAAAGAGGGAATCCTCCCAAATTCTTTCTATGAAGCCAGCGTCACCTTAATCCCTAAGCCAGAGAAAGATGCAGCACTGAAAGAAAATTACAGACCAATATCCCTGATGAACATAGATGCAAAAATCCTCAGTAAAATTCTGGCCAATAGAATACAACAACACATCAGGAAAATCATCTACCCAGACCAAGTGGGATTCATCCCTGGTATGCAGGGATGGTTCAACATTCGCAAATCAATCAATGTGATTCAACACATTAACAGACTGCAGAAGAAAAACCATATGGTTATCTCAATTGATGCAGAGAAAGCATTTGATAAAATTCAACACCCTTTCATGATGAAAACTCTAAGCAAATTGGGCATAGAAGGAACATTCCTCAATATAATCAAAGCAATTTATAAAAAACCCACAGCCAGCATCCTATTGAATGGGGAAAAGTTGGAAGCATTTCCACTGAGATCTGGGACCAGGCAGGGATGCCCACTCTCACCACTGCTATTTAACATAGTTCTGGAAGTTTTAGCCAGAGCCATCAGACAAGAAAAAGAAATCAAAGGAATACAAATCAAGAAGGAAGAAGTCAAACTATCCCTCTTTGCAGACGATATGATTCTGTACTTAGAGGATCCAAAGAACTCTACTAAGAGACTATTGGAACTCATAGAGGAGTTTGGCAAAGTGGCAGGATATAAAATCAATGCACAAAAATCAACAGCCTTTGTAAACACAAGCAATGCCATGACTGAGAAAGAACTGCTAAGATCAATCCCATTCACAATAGCTACAAAAACAATCAAATACCTTGGAATAAACTTAACCAAGGACGTTAAAGTTCTCTACGATGAAAATTACAAAACCTTAAAGAAAGAAATAGAAGAGGATACCAAAAAATGGAAAAATCTTCCATGCTCATGGATTGGAAGAATCAACATCATCAAAATGTCCATTCTCCCAAAAGCAATTTATAGATTCAATGCAATCCCAATCAAGATACCAAAGACATTCTTCGCAGATCTAGAAAAAATGATGCTGAAATTCATATGGAGGCACAAGAGACCTCGAATAGCTAAAGCAATCTTGTACAACAAAAACAAAGCCGGAGGCATCACAATACCAGACTTCAGGACATACTACAGGGCAGTTGTAATCAAAACAGCATGGTACTGGTACAGAAACAGATGGATAGACCAATGGAACAGAATTGAAACACCAGAAATCAATCCAAACATCTACAGCCAACTTATATTTGATCAAGGATCTAAAACTAATTCCTGGAGCAAGGACAGTCTATTCAATAAATGGTGCTGGAAAAACTGGATTTCCACGTGCAGAAGCATGAAGCAAGACCCCTACCTTACACCTTACACAAAAATCCACTCAACGTGGATTAAAGACCTAAATCTACGTCCTGACACCATTAAGTTATTAGAGAACATTGGAGAAACCCTTCAAGATATTGGCACAGGCAAAGAATTTCTGGAAAAGACCCGGGAGGCACAGACAGTCAAAGCCAAAATCAACTATTGGGATTGCATCAAATTGAGAAGTTTCTGTACTGCAAAAGAAACAGTCAGGAGAGTGAAGAGACAACCGACAGAATGGGAAAAAATATTTGCAAACTATGCAACAGATAAAGGGTTAATAACCAGAATCTACAGAGAGATCAAGAAACTCCACAAAAACAAAACCAACAACCCACTTAAGAGATGGGCCAAGGACTTCAATAGACATTTTTCAAAAAAGGAAATCCAAATGGCCAACAGGCACATGAAAAAATGTTCAAGGTCATTAGCAATCAGGGAAATGCAAATCAAAAGCACAATGAGGTTTCACCTCACCCCGGTTAGAACGGCTCACATACAGAAATCTACCAACAACAGATGCTGGCGAGGATGTGGGGAAAAAGGGACACTAACCCACTGTTGGTGGGAATGCAAACTGGTCAAGCCACTATGGAAGTCAATCTGGAGATTCCTCAGAAACCTGAATATAACCCTACCGTTCAACCCAGCCATCCCACTCCTTGGAATTTACCCAAAGGAGTTTAAATTGATAAAGAAAAAAGCGGTCTGCACCCTAATGTTTATTGCAGCACAATTCACAATAGCCAAGACCTGGAACCAACCTAAATGCCCATCAACGGTAGACTGGATAAAGAAATTATGGGATATGTATTCTTTAGAATACTATACCGCAGTAAGAAACAACGAAATCCAGTCATTTGCAACAAAATGGAGGAATCTGGAACACATCATGCTGAGTGAAGTAAGCCAGTCCCAAAGGGACAAATACCATATGTTCTCCCTGATCGGTGACAACTGACTGAACACCAAAAAGGAAACCTCCTGAAGTGAAATGGACACTATGAGAAATGGTGACTTGATCAGCATAGCCCTGACTGTTAATGAACAACTTAATACATTATCCCTCATAGTATTTTTTTTTGTCTGTTCTACTTAATATGACTGGTTTAATTCTGTAATTATCACACAGTTATTCTTAAGTGTTGAAAATTAACTGAAATGTGATCCCTGTTAAACATAAGAGTGGGAATAAGAGAGGGAAGAGATGTATAATTCGGGGCATGCTCGGGCTGACTTGCCCCAATTGGTAGAGTTGGAAACATACCAGGGGATTCCAATTCAATCCCATCAAGGTGGCATGTGCCAATGCCATCTCACTAGTCCAAGTGATCAATTTCAGTTCACAATTGATCATAATGAAAGGACTAAGAGTCAAAGGGAGCACATAAACAAGTCTAGTATCTGCTAACACTAACCGATAGAATAAATAAAGGGGAGAGTGATCCAACATGGGAAGTGAGATACTCAGCAGACTCATAGAATGGCGGATGTCCTAAATAGCACTCTGGCCTCAGAATCAGCCCTAAAGGCACTCGGATCTGGCTGAAAAGCCCATGAGAGTATTTCAGGCATGGAAAGCCAAGACACTCTGGCAAAAAGATCTCTGTGAGTGAGATCCCAGTGGAAAGAACAGGTCTTCAAAGAGGGAGGTGCCTTTCTCTGAAGGGAGGAGAGAACCTCCACTTTGACTATGACCGTGTCTAAACAAGATAAGAGTCGGAGAACTCAAGGGGCTTCCATAGCCTTGGAAACTCATGACTGGTGCATAGGGAGATTACTGATGCCATAAACAGGAGTGTCAATTTGTAAAGTCAACAACAGGAGTCACTGTGCACTTACTCCTCATGTAGGATCTCTGTCCTTAATGTGCTGTACACTGAGGCTTAATGCTATAACGAGTACTCAAACAGTATATTTCACTTTGTGTTTCTATGTGGGTGCAAACGATTGAAATCTTTACTTAATGTACACTAAACTGATCTTCTGTAAAAAAAAAAAAAAAGAAAAAAGAAATTATCAATTCCCAACTTGACTCTCACTGGGATTAAACATGACAATAGGTCTGATCTGATTTCATCATCATTTAAAAAAAATCATCTATTATTTTTCACTTTATGTTTCTGTGTGGGAGCAAACTGTTGAAATCCTTACTTAAGGTATACTAAGCTGATCTTCTGTATATTAAGATAATCGAAAATGAATCTTGATGTGAATGGAAGGGGAGAGGGAGTGGGAAAGGGGAGGGTTGTGGGTGGGAGGGACGGTATGGGGGGGGAAGCCATTGTAACCCATGAGTCGTACTTTGGAAATTTATATTCATTAAATAAAAGATAAAAAAAAGAAAGAGTACATTCTATCAAGATGACTTATAACAATTGTTATTAACATGGATTGCTGGTTAATATAGCATTTGTCTGATTTATGAACTGTAATAGCATATAAGTATATTCTTAATGCACAAAAATTATATAGCCAATCCATTTCCACAAATAATTTTGTAAATGAGAATTGTGGTGCTCTTGTCTACAATGGAATAATCTGTTACCTGTAGCTGAGTCTACTGAATCCATTTTAACTGACTTTCTTAATCATATGACACTAGTTCTCAGAGAAAATATGGGCAATGGGTTCGGTCACAAAATTAAACTCAGAAGAAATAGGAAATCTTAATACTATTTCTACCATAATGTTCTCATTAAAGGATATATTGTGCTAAACTACTTTTTGTAGACAGAAAGAGTTCTTGGCAACCTTCATTTTATGTGGGTTTTCAAAATGTTTATCTCTTAAATTCACAAATTTGTTACACAAGTTTTTAAAACTTTAATTGGACAAAAGGGGATTTGGTTTGAATAAGGGGAACCCACAAAGGAAAAAAGAGGTAGAATTTCTTAAATAAGTGATTACTGAAACACCAGCCTATGTTTTGCTATCTGAAGAAAATACTTTGGGAATAATATTTATTTATATTAGATTTTTATAGTGTCAAGTTATTACTAATCAATAGTTATTTATGTTAGATTTAACGAGCTTAAAAACTCTTGCTCTTCCTAATAACAAATGGCAATAAAGGAATTGAGGTTTATGTGCATGCTTACAATGTCAGAGATAAAAAAAACATAGATCCAGCATGAAAATATGAGAAATAAAAGTCCACCAATTATCCCCTAACATTTTTATTTTACCATGTATAACGGTCTAAAGAAGTGTTCAGATAGCTTTTATAGCTGGTTTAAAAGAAGATAGGTGGGAAATGTGAAAAAAATAGAAAATATGATCAGAACTGAACAGTACAGATTAATATTCAAGAAACCTTTCCGGAGCAGTACCATCTGAAAACTGAAGTACAGCATTGTTCTACTGCTGCTGTTGGCTTTCAACAGGCTACGAGCAGGCAACGGCTTGGTTTGGAAATCAGAAAGGTCAGCGAACTGCCAATAATTAAACAGAAGCAACCTTTCAGTATTCTATTCTGGAGTGTGACTTTTGAAAACACCTAACTTTTCTGCTTAAACCATCAAGAATTCGGCTGAGTTAAGTTAGGGACCATTTTGCCAGAATTTCCTCCCACACACCATGTTTGTACTCAGCAGGGAATACTATTTTCTTCATATTTATGGTTCCTCTTTGGCATCAGTCTTCTCATCCTGAATACAGGGAAGCTATTTGAAATGAAAGTAAGTACTGTATAGTTAATTCTCTCTCATTGGGAAAGGACTTAACTCTCTTCCCAATTATCCCCTCCCTGCAAAATCACTCACTGGGATGCATGCATCCTATTTTACCAACTGCTACATAAATTCAAAGGGGCCTCAGACATGAAGATATGCTATGACAACAGATTTTTTAAAGTTAGCTGTAATTATTTTTCACTTCTTCCAGGTTTGTTATAAAATATAACTAGCTTTAAATTTAACACCCATTTAGGTGAGTACCTCTTGACAGGGACTGTGGAATAACAGTGTAAAAGCAAAATGAAAACAAATGAGAAAAAAAGTATGGGAGAGAGAGACTACCCAGAATTTACTGTCTAGTAATGTAAAGCTTCCCACTGGAGTTCTAAAATTGCATTAGGTGTCATTGAAATCCAATCCTTCAGTAAATATTTATTGAGTGCTTTGGAATGCTCTACTTGATGAATGATATAGCACTGGAAAAAATAACCAAACATCCTCTGCTTCAAGATCTTAAATTGTGTAGGACAAGCCAGACAGTAAAGATAAATAATAATAATGCAGAGAAAAATATAAAACAGGAAAAGGATACAGAATTTGATGTAGAGGGTTGTATGGAAATGTTAGGATAGGTGGTCAAAAAAGTAATCTGATGAAAATGGTGACATAGTACACAAGTGAAAATCTTGGGGAAAAGAATGCCATGAAAACAAACCTTTTTGGGGTGGAATAGCCAAGTGGACGCAGATGTAGTCTTCACACCATTGGCATAAAATTTCAGGTTGTCACTTGAAGTCTTCTCTAAGATGGATATATCATACCCTAAAAGGCTGTTAACGTTTTCCCTTCTTTCCCCCTGTCCTCAAATAAGGGGACTGGGCTTATGATCAGAAAAAGAATGATGTTCACGAGACATTTCTGGTTAGAATGATCAGTCATCATTATCAACATGGCAAATGGTCTTCTTGATTTAATGGAAATATTCCTTACAAATTACTCATGGTTCTCACACTAAAAGGAAATTACAGATCTATAGAGAGAGTCTTTTGTTTTCGTTGAATAATGTAAAGGAAAAACAGTCAATAAAATTTCATGGAGGTGTGATGGTTAAATTTATGTGTCAACTTGACTGAATTAAGGGCTACTAAAATAGTTCATAAGCCTGTGAAGGTTTTCTAGAAGAGACTGGCATTTGAATCAGTGGACTAAACCAGGAAGACCCACTCTCACCCAATGTGGGGGCCCAGGAAGAACAGAAAGGCTGAGGAAATGTGTATCTCTCTCTCCCATCCAGGGCTGCAATACCCATTTTATTGGACCTCAGAACTCCAGATTCTCGGCCTTTGGATTCTGGGACTGCCACCGGTAGCCCTCCAGTTTCTAAAGTCTTCAGCCTCAGGCTCTTAACACCATTGACTCTCCTGCTTTTGAGGCCTCCCATCCTGCATTAAGTCACACTACTGGCTTCTCCTGTTCTTAAGCTTGCAGAAGTCCTATCACAAGGCTTGCCTGCTTTCACAGTGGTATGAACAAATTCCCCTAATAAATTTTCATATATATATATATATGTATATATATCCTATTAGTTATATATTTCTGGATAATCCTCACTTATTCAGGGTAGCATTATGCAGAAATCATTAGAAATCCACATTAATTTAAGTGAAGATGCCCAGAATCCAACCTCTCCCTCTATCCTAGCTCTTGTACCCAAATTAGCTTATACTTGGTCCATAAAAACTCATTGTTAAATGTCTGTGAGCAAATAGCTGATATGAAAATTCTAAATGATATTGACAGTAATGATTTCTATCATATTAGAAGGAACAATGATTAGGGGAAGTTCAGTCTATTGACATGAGTAGAGTTAGGTCATTATAATTTATTAAATGAGAAGCACATAAAGTGTTTCTAGGCCCACAGATCTTTCCCCATTTACACTAATGTAATGCCTATGCTTATACCTTCACCTAGGTGCTTGGATAGATGCTAAAATAGGGATCCAGATTTCAGGTTGATTCTTGGGCCCTGGTATCCTCCCTCTTTTTACTTTAGTGGCAGTACCAGGATCATCTTTAATGTAGAGAAGACACCCTCACTCCACTTAGCTTTCACAACTCAGCACCATTATTAGTCCTCATTTCTTTGTCCTGATTATCAGTGTGGAACAGAGACATTATTCTAGGTGCTGGAAGTCACAACATTGAATATCAGCTATGATACATGCAAAATATCTCCTCATGAGCTTTTATTTCTAGTGGAGCAAACAGATCCTAAACCAAATAATCTGACTGATGACATCACACAGGTTAGGGAAGAATAGAAAAAAAGGTCAAGAATTAACAGCAAGGATTAGAATCTCCCAAATATAATTTATAGGCAAATTAAAGACTTTAAAAATGGGTTCTATATCTACTTGTGATAAGAAATAAATGAGAAAATAATGAGAAAAATGTTGACACTGTGTTTTATGTTCAGAAAATTTCAAGAGCACATCTATTTAAATAGAACTTACTGAGAAAAGCAGCAGCAAAAACATGGTAATTCAAAAATCAATGACTACAAATGCTAGAAAGTTCTCTGAGGCTTTCATAATGTCTAGAGGTTTCTAAGTGGGAAAGAAATTAAAAAATAGCAAACAAAGTTTATCATAAATGTACTTATATATGAAGTAATAACAGTTCCTCCATGGCTGGCCAGGAAAATAATTTCTTACCCCCTCAAAGACACCAATAGAGCCTATAAATATGATAAAAAGGGAAAGGGAATTAAAATTATGGTTATTAACAATCTAATCTTACTAGGAAAACTGTCCTGTATTTTCCTTTAAATCCAAAATAATCACATAGATCACTAGAAGTGAGAACCATTCCAGTTGAACTGAGAGCCTGACAATAGAAACAGATCCTAAAATTGGGATGTTTCCAGTAGATGGAGGAAGAGAGAGACACCCCCATAGGAATGTGTGTGGATGGAGAAGCAGGAAAGAGCAAATGAATGCATTTTTCATGGAGTCTCCGCAGGAACCAGCCATGCTGACATTAGGCTAGTGAAATCTGCATGAACTGTCCGACATACAGAATTGTAATATAATGAACTTATGTTCTTTTATTCACAAATTTTGTGGTGTTTTGTTACATCGGCAATATGAAAAACAAATAGATCATGTTTTGTGTCCTTCTAAAATTACCCACAACATATCTCATGAACATTGATGTCTATGATAATATGGTATTTACATTCTTCACTGGATAGAGGCAAGCTTATAAGAATAACAACTTGATGGCAAAAATCATCTCTTTGGAGCAAACAACACATGAGTACAAAACCTATTAATTTTGAAAAAAGACAGGAATGTGTGAAAATTATTCATGAGACTTCATCAAAATGCATACATACTTGTTTCCCTGGTTCATAAATATTTTGTATCACTTAAGTTTTCTTAAGTACAAGTAATTTGAATTATTACTTTCCCTTAACTAAATGTGATTTTTCCAAATAAGACTCACATTTCTGATTTTATTTTTTTCTTTATCAGAGATGCCTTATCTCAATTACTATTTTTTAAAGATTCATTTAAAAGAGAGAGAGAGAGACAGAGAGAGAAGTCTTCCAACCACTGGTTCACTACTCAAATGGCCACAACGGCCAGAGCTGGGCTGATGCAAAGCCAGGAGCCAGGAGATTCCTCTGGGTACCCCACGTGGGTGCAGGGGCCCAAGCATTTGGGTCATCTTCCGTTGTTTTCCCAAACCGTTAACAGGGAAATGAGTATCTCTCATTGTATGTGGTTTATCTAAGATGCAGAATGAATATTATTTGCTCCTTCTTTGCTAATTCTCTTTTTACTTATTCCAACTCTTATATTTGGTCATTCCTTAAGGTTGGCCCTTAGGTTTCTGTTTATTATATTCATACACTTAATAATTGATTTTTCCATAATTGGTGAATACTAAACCTTTACAAATGATTTAATGATGTGATTTTTAATGTCACATTTTATATGATAAGACAGCAAAGCACAACTGTCCAGTATCTCCTATATATTGAATGTTGTTGATCATACTAAACATGTCAGCTTAGATTTTCCATAATCATCTCAAATGATTAGGCCATCATTACTGCTAAACCAAATCTTCCTCTCAGTTCCTAATTTATGCTAAAAGCAGGATCATTTTCCCAGAAATGTCTCAGATATGTGGTATAACTTTGAAATAATCTTTGACAAACTTCATTGCAAATCACTCACTATGTTTTCTTTACTTAGCAATGCCTTTCTAATGTTTCCTTTTTGCTGAAGTTTCCTTTTCAATGCATTTCACTGTTACTTTGATACAAACTACTAACACCTCATACCTCAACCATTCCAAGTGCTTTATTAAAACATTCTCATTAATATGAAGAGAACAGATCCAAGTGCTTTTTTTATGAATAGCTCTTTTTATAAAAAATATTTTGGCCGGCGCCACGGCTCACTAGGCTAATCCTCCACCTTGCGGCGCCGGCACACGGGGTTCTAGTCCCGGTCAGGGCACCGGATTTTGTCCCGGTTGCCCCTCTTCCAGGCCAGGTCTCTGCTGTGGCCAGGGAGTGCAGTGGAGGATGGCCCAAGTACTTGGGCCCTACATCCCATGGGAGACCAGGATAAGTACCTGGCTCCTGGCTTCGGATCAGCGCGGTGCGCCGGCCGCAGCGCGCCGGCCATGGCGGCCATTGGAGGGTGAACCAATGGCAAAATGAAGACCTTTCTCTCTCTCTCTCTCTCTCTCTCTCTCTCTCACTGTCCACTCTGCCTGTCAAATTTTTTTTTATTTGTTTATTTTCAAGGTAGAATTACAGACAGAGAGAAGGAGAGACGGAGAGAGAGCTATTCCATTCCCTGGTTCATTCCCCAAATGGCCGCAATGGCCAGAACTGGACCAATCTGAAGCCAGAAGCCAGGAGATTCTTCCAGGTCTCCCACATGGGTGCAGGGGCCCAAGCATGTGGGCCATCTTCTACTGCTTTTCCAGGCCATAAGCAGAGAGCTGGATCAGAAGAGGAGCAGCCCATAGGGGTGCCACCGGCAGCTACACCGCAACACCAGCCCTGATCCAGGTGCTTTTAATTCCCTTCTGTTATAAACCCCGTCCAGTTGGTGCCAGTTTTTTGGATGTTTACTCAGAACTCTGCTCTGGATGTCTTAAGTGCCCTGTCCTGATCCTCTTCATGCTCAGTGCACACATGCTCCACTTAGTGCTGTGAGTGCTCAGTGAGCACGCCTACCCTTTCCCCTCCCCCAGGGAATCTCCCTCCTTCCAGGGGAGGCTGCTATAACTCCTAACAAATCTCAGCCAGGACTGACTGGGCAAGGACAAAACATGCTCCCTGACCTTGAGTTACAACTTTGCTATAGAATAATAGAAAACCTAGTATATAGTTGTGACCTTATTCTGCACTTACTTAGGTGCCCTCAATGTCCCATTCTATCATACATCCCTCAATCTCCTTTTAAGAGCATTATTCAAATAAATATGTTGAATAAGAATTCCCATATCAGGGTTGATTTCTACAGTATCAGACATAAGATACCCATTAATTCCCTGATCTTTTTCATTACACTGGTTGCCTGACTCTTCCAAGCGGTATTTCCAAGACACACATCATCTGGATTATGGTTGAGTTTGACGTGGAAAAATTCCAGGAATTTTGAAAGTGGGAGGAAAGGAGATGTCAGTGTCTCTCTTCTTGGGTGTTTCTTGCAGCAGTTCTGTCACCTCCTGTGGTCTCTACATCTCCTAATATAAGAATCCTGATCTCCAGTTTGTCTCTCTCTACCTCACATGTTTTTCTCATATATCATATAGTTTCTATACTTGCCCCTATATGGTGAGATTTTTAGTTTTCCAAGTGATAATTCTAAACTTAAGAAGCAAGCAACAGACTTGACTGGAATGATCTATCATCCGCTGGTCTATGATGTCTTCCAAGCTTAGATAATACAACTCATTCCTTTCATTGCCAGGGTTAGGATAATGGTAGTTTTCAGCCAGTGTTAAATGTCACCTTTCCTTACTAATCCTTATTTGGCTTCTTAACTCTTCAATCACCAGTGTAACACACACCCAACATTAAATTTCCTGTTAGAAATACCTAGTACTTTGTGTCACTAACTCAGGGAACAAATATATTGGATGGGACAAAATAATGAAGCAATGTTCCTCATGAATCTTCCTATTGATCATTTCTACAATTCACATCATCCTCATAAAGTTGAAATGTTTTTAATTTTTCTCTTTCTAAAATGAGTGCATTTCCAAACAATACATAAAGCAAAAATAGATGCTTTTATCTAAAAATAACACCCTATGGGAGATATAATAACAAAAAGCAGTGGCCAAATGAATCTAATTTAGACAGACACAGAAATAATGGCTTGGAGAAGCATAGTAAAAGAGGAAGACTACAGGGGATAAAGGAGGTATTGAGGACAGATGAAGGAGGACTGCAAAGGGAGCACTCTAGTTTCACATTTATCTTCAGAGTATGTGTCTTCTTTGGGCTACTGAAAAGGGTATTCTCTAGTTTCTTGTTGGGTCACTCCTTTCTGCTTTTCTCCTTTACTCAGAAAAAGAACTACCATCACACAGCACACATCCAAGTACTGTAATGGAAGTCCACAAAGGGATTGAGCCTTTATGATTACCACAAAGAACATAGATCAATGTCTCTGAATAGCTCAAACTTCTTAGGAACATAGGAAATAGGTGAAACTTTTAGATATTTTCTCAAAGGATATCCTTAATTCCTTTAAAAAATGAACAATACAACAAAAAGTTTCTATAACTATCAGGAAAATTCATCATACAAAAACTCTTTCATTTGCTAGAAAAATGGGATGCCTCCCAAGCAGTATAATATGCTGAATTTGATTAGATTGGTATCTCCCCAATCTCCATACTATTTAGTGTATAGATAGCACAGTGGTAGTAATACAGATTCTGCCATCATTTCCATTGATTGCAGTTGATAATATGTGTCACAAACTTTATATTTGAAGTAATATTTATCCTACTCAATGATTTGCATTTTGTTATAATTTGTATATTACCAAGTATTAAAAATTTCAAAATTAAATGTCTCAGTTTATAAAAGCTAATTATTTTAAATGAAGTTCTAAAATACTCATCCAGCCATCTATTCTGTGGAGACTTGAACCTTGGGAAGGACTGAGATACATATGTTAAGTGTACAGTGCAATAGCATGAGCTATGAATATAGAAGGTAGAGAACTGAGTAGAGTCCCAAGTCCAATCTGTTCTTAGTCTATTAATCTACCAAAATAACTTAAAAGCATTTAGTCTCACCTTCCCTTTCTCTAAAATGGCTATAATGCAATTGCCTAACTTGTCATCCTAGATTATAAATATTAAATATCTCTATCATTATGAGTTATTACAGGAATGTGACAGCACCGTGGCAGCCTGTTGGCCAAAAATCATTAAGACAAGATACCACAGGGATGTGGAACAGCTAGCCAGATTTCAAAATGCTACTACTTTCAAGTCTTCTGCTTTGCCACTGTCCAAATAGAAATATACATATACCTTTGACCCATGTAGCCATGAAAGAAAAGTTTATTTTTAGCCTGACCCAAAGATGAAGTAGAAGAGAAGGATCTTGTTCTCTGAATTATAAATAAAATAGGCCCCCTTGTGATTCAATCCCTTGTTTCATCTCTATTCTTTAATTTTTCTTTCTCCTACCCCCAACCTTGATACCCTAAACTTCACCCCACAAATACTTCAGATATTTTGTTGCATCTGTATCTTCACACATTGACTTTCCTCACTCTGGATTTTTTTCACTTCTTTCTTTTCTTGGTTACCTGTGACCCAAACTTCACAAAATATTTTGGGTTTGAACATGGAATACACTTACTGATTTTTATTTCTTAGTGCGACTTGTACTAAGGAAGCTATGCATTGAATGTTGAGTGTCCTTCTATCCCCTCCTAGACTTACTCTTCCCAGCTTCTACTAATCACTATTCTAAGTTCAAATAGAATATCTTGTTAACTTCCATGTATGAGAAAGAACATATGGTAAAGCAATATACCGATAGTATCTACTCCTTTGACAAAGTCAATTCTAATACTTGAAACTTCTGAAAATAAAATGGAGAGTCAAACTCATTTAATGATACTAAAAATAGTCTCTTTTTGCAATCATCAACTTTCTATTAGAATTAAGTACTAAGAAAGTCAATTCTACAGAATTTGTCTTGAATACTCCAAGGAGAATATGAAGGAAAGTTTTCAAACTACAGTAAATTAGACTGAGTTTAAACGTTTGGAAGACAATGCATATTATTAAACCATTGGACACACTAGATAAGAACTGTGGAACTACTTTTTTTGAGACATTTGAGAATAGGAAATATCTGTGCCTTCAAGTTCACAAACTTAATTACCTTGTAATTTTATTCTCCAACCGTGAGAATGAAAAGGAATTAAATTTTATCCTCAAAGGAGGCCCTATGTGTTTTTAACTCTAGTTGAAAATTCACAGTGGAAGTATATTGAACAAACATTGAATTAGATCCCCAGCTCCTACCTCTCAATTAGGTTAATTGTTTAGCACTTTTGCCAGAAAAATTAACCTCTTTGAAATATGTTTTCTTTCAATTTAAGATGATGAAGATAAACAATAAAATCTCTCAGGTTCTTTCAATAGCTTATGACTTTATTTATTTAGTAAACATAAAATATTTACAAAATACACACATTGATGGTAGACATTGTAATTCATCTTATTAAGTGACACCTTGGACACTTGATTCCCATGTTGGAGTATTGATTTGAGTCCTGGATACTCTGCTTCTGATCCAGCATTCTGCTAAGGAGCCTGGGAAGTGAGTGGATGGGGGTCCAAGTACTTGTCTGCTACCCACATAAGAAGATGGAGTTCCTGGCTCAGAGATCTGGCTTCACTAAGCACCAAGTGTTGATGGTATTTGGGGAATGAAACAGCAGATTAAACATCCCTCCATATCTACCTTTCTCTCTCTGTCACTCTGACTTCCAAATAAATAAATAAATACTTTTTAAAAAAATACATGTACTAGAATCAATTGCTTCTAACACAGAACATATTTTTCCATATAATTAATATATTATCCCATCAATATTTACTAAACAACTCATCTTTTATTACTCACTTGAGATGCCATAATCATGACATAATGAATATTTATAATTTCATCAGTGTATGACTCTTTTATAATTAATCAGTTAAACGTTTATTTGCTGAAGAACCACTTCTCAAGTACCTACTGTGTCAGTCACTGTTCTAGGTGACAATTTATCTGTCAATTATTACAGTAGTGCCACTTATTCTTTCACTTATTTTGAAATTTGTAAGAATGCATTCTCCTGAAATTTTACTTGTACTTCACAGACAGTTGTTAATTTCCTAGAATACTCAAAGAAATTTCTAGTTCTCATATTTTCAAAATGTCTAATTCAGAGCATATTTTTTATTTTATGCTTACACTGGGAACATATATTTATATCTGAAGTCCTTTGTCTTGTATTTTCAAAATTGCATGGTTTCTACTACATAACAGGATATGAGATTGTAAGTCAGAGTTTCAAGTTAAAAAGAGTCACTCTGTATTAGATTAATTTGTGTTCAGTTAAATGTGATTGAGCAGGGATAGATATATACACATTTACTTGACCATTTTTCTTGGTACTCTGTTTATTTGCATTCTAAAGAAGTCAGAGATGTATAGAAAAAGCTACTTACATTTTACCAAAAATTCATTACCTTTTCTTCTTGGGCCCCCATCAAGACTACCTTTCCAGAATCCCTTATGGGTAAGCAATAGAGTTCAGGCCAATGGAATGCAAAATGAAGTGATACATGCAATTCTTAGATTGAGTCTTTTAAGTAATGGGTATTATCCTCACCCTACTCTCTTATTCTGTTGGCTAAAGGACATAGGTCATCAAAATACTCTAGGGGATGGGGAAGATGCACATCACACAAGATGAGCCACTATCAACTCTTTCAAGGTAGAAAAATAAACACCTATAATATGTGAACTATTAGGTATCAGCTTATTTTTCTTTTGTTATCAGAGACAAAACTCCCTTGATAACATCACTTTCTAATTATCGTTATTTGTATAGCTGAAGGAACTGTGTTCTACATTACAAATAAAATGTATTAAATTTTTATAGATGAAGTACCACTCAAACCTTCATGAATTCCATTCTTTCCACACTGAGAATTAAAATATGATTTATTACCTTAGGTGGGGTTCCCTGGAATGAGAATGCAAGCTGGGGAGTTGTGTGCAGAAGGTCTATCAGGGAGTGTTTTTGGAGATAAAATCTGTAAGTAAATGAAAAGAGTAGGACTGAGCAGAAAGAAAAGCTCACAATGTGACAGCCTAGACCTTACAGGGAACTGTGGAGCTGGAATGAACCACTGGTGTTGTGTCATATTGTGGAAAGGAAGTCAGACCCTTGCATTTCTGCATCAGCCTGCTGACCATGATCAACCCTTTGGGAAGGGTCATAACCTTGGGACAAACAATTATGTGTGGCCCACGGTTTGTCCCATTGAGGCAAAAAGCTAAGTGTTGTCAGCATTTGATATTCCTCAAAATTCATGAGATAGGTATATTGGCCATGAAGTCAGGAGTCTTTAAAATACAAAGCATACAGATGATGTCACTTTTTATGAATCCAAATTTGTCCCTTTAATAAAAAGCAATGAAATAGCACCCAAGTGCATTAATCAGCTTTGTGTTACAAAGAAATACCCAAGGCAGCTAACTTATAAAGAGAAAAAAAGTTGTTTAGCTCACAGTTTTGGAGGTTCAAAGTCCAAGATCAGATAACTTCTTTGTTTGGCCTCTGAGGAGGGTGGCAGATTGCAGGGCATAATGGCAGTGACACATATATCTGGAAGGGCTTACATCACCAAACAGGAATTCATGAAGAAAGCCTGGGGTCCTACAATCCCTTCCAAAGGCATACTTCCAATGACATGAACTTCCCACCAGATCCCAACTCTCAAAGATTCCACCACCTCTGACCATTATATCAATATTCTCCAAGGTATGGTGCATGCACTACAAGGTATGGGTTATAGCCATTGGTCATTTAAAAAAAGAATATGAGTGCGTATGGGTGTATATATAATACTTTTATACAGCTCTTCAAAAACTATTCATCAAACCATTAAAAACGTTACTACAAAACAGAAAAGTAGAGGCAGTTTCATGGTGCAGCAGGTTAAGCTACCACTTGGGATGCCCACATTCCATATTGGAGTGCTAATTCTAGTCCTAGTTCATCTGCTTCTAATCTAGCTGCCTGCTAATGTACCTGGGACAGAGCAGATGATGACCTAACTAATTGGGTTCCTGCTACCCATGTGAGAGACCTAAATGGAGTTCCCAGCTCCTGGCTTCAGGCTGACCAGCCAGTCACTGCAGGCATTTGGTGAGTGAACTAGCAAAGAGAAGATGGATCTCTCTCTCTCTCTCTCTCTCCCCTACTCCATCTCTGGCCTTCTGCCTTTCAAATAAGTAAGTTAATATTTAAAAGCAACAAGCAAGTAGTGTTTTTATATATGTCATTTATATTTTAATTATCAAAATAATCCTTATTTCACATAATCTATATTTTATGTTGTCTCTAAGATGAAATCAAGGTATGACACATGCCCTACATTTACTGTTTTATGTAACATTATGAAAGAAAAAAGTGCTTTGGAAAAATTCTGATGATGCATGTTATTCCTTTTAAAAAGAATCGAAAATGATTCATGAATTGGTCACAGCAGTCTCTTTTCTTTGCGATTTCTTTCATTTGTTCTAAGGTATTCAAATTTTTGGCTTTCATCAATTGTATCACTTAGTGTTTAATCATTTTTTTAAAATAGTTTTTTGTAGATAACTTTGGTTCTGAGTACACAAAATAGATTTGATTGCTTTGTAAAAAATTTTTTTAAAACATTTATTTTATTTATTTGAAAGACAGAGTTACAGAGAGAGGTAGAGACAGAGAGAAAGGTCTTCCATCTGCTGGTTCACTCCCCAGATGATTGCAACGGCCGGAAGCGAATCCAAAGCCAGGAGCCAGGCGCTTCTTCCGGGTCTCCCACGCAGGTGCAGGGGCCCAAGGGCTTGGGCCATCCTCTACTGCTATTCCAGGTCATAGCAGAGAGCCAGATTGGACGAGGAGCAGCTGGGACTAGAGCCAGCCCCCATATGGGATGCTGGCGCTTCAGGCCAGGGCATTAACCTGCTGCGCCACAGTGCCGGCCCCACTTTGTAAAAAATTTTTTAAAAAATAAAAAAATAGAAATTGAAGCCATTCTTGCAAAAACAAGTATTTGCTGAACTTTTATTGGTAGTTCTGTGACCCTGCTTTTATGTCCATCTGACTTTAAATCTTTTTCTTTTGCTGTCCATTCATATAGTAAACATTTGCAGACCTTCAAATGATAAACTGAATATGTACAGAATCATCAAAGCACATTACTTGAAATCATTAAAATATCAGTGGCTGTTTGACTACAATGATGAAATATATACTTATTAGAAATTTGAAAATTTTGTAATTTATAATTGCTAAAATAAAATTAAGATTGTATGCTAATTTTTAGTAATAAATGAACATACACAAAAATGTTTTGCAGAACCTTGTTTGTATGTCAAATTATTATACAAAAAGGTTTATGTTTCATTAACTATCATCTCTCTAGTTTGTTTAACAGATTGTTTATAAGAACTCAAATATGAGATAAACTAAGCCAGATTAAATTAACAGGAAGCCCAGATCTTATTAAATGTCACTTGACAAATTATTCTGCATACATTCCTAAAATTGAATAATTCTGGCAGATCATTTCTTGATTGCTTGGTCTCATAAGCTACTCTATCCAATGTTTAGCAAAATTTTCAGTTTGGAATATTCACTACTTATTTGCCCACTTGTTTTGTTTCTTATTTGTTCTGTCCCAGATGGATTCCTGATATCAATTCTTATACAAATAACAAGCTATTCTGCCAGTTTAAAGTCTCACTGTTATGTAAGACTCAGAACAATAGCCAAACCCAATTTGTATCACTTGGTTAACATATTTTTCAGTTTTAACTTGAGTCATACTTTTTTTATTTGCCACTGGTTTAATTTGAAAAGAAAATTTTAAATGCAAGAAAGGAAAGAAAGAAAGGAAACAGTTTTCAATATTTGTAAATTCATTAAACAAAGTAACAATTTACTCATTTAAAAAAAGAGGGGCTTGGGAGTCGGTGTTTGGTCCAGCAGGTTAAGTCCCCACTTGCTAGCACAGCCCCTTTTGTAGCATCAGCTTGAACCTTTCCAATCCAGCTTCCTGCAATGCACCTGGGAAAGCAGAGAATGATGGCCCACGCATTTGCACCCCTGCCATCTGCATGGGAAACCCAGATGGAGTCCCAGCATCATGGCTCCAGGCTGGTCCAGCTCTAACTACGGCAGTCATTTGGGGAATAAATCAGAAGAGGGATGACATCTCTCTATTCTTTCTCTGTCTCTGCCTTTCAAATAAATAAAATATGCCCCCCCCCAAAAAAAAACCTGGACTGTAAAACAAAATACTAAATAAAACTGTATATTACTCAGTGACAGAAAAACTCAAAACTTAACATAATGAAAATATTTTACTAAAAAACCATCAAGTAGGAAAGTACCCCCCCCCCATGTTTAAAGCGATTCCAGTGCAGTTAGGAACTCTTTTCCATTATAGTCTCACACTCAAAATGAAATAAACAACATTGGTTTTCAGCTCGACTGGCACCTTCAAGCTGGGCTTAGAAATTGTAATTAAAATCCATTTAAAAGACTCATTTCACAGTTTACTCGTGGGAAGGAGCACATATTGTTCCAGTTCCATTCCTAAAAAAGCCTCCCACACTATCACCAAGAAATTTTCAAAGGTCATGGTTGAAGTAAGCACCTACCTTGTTTGCACTTGCTCATGATACAAAGTCACCGCCATATCCCGAGTTATATCAGGAACTTCATTTCTGTCATCCAAGGATAGATTCTGGCCCCAATTTGAACTCCAGAAGAGATTTTCGACTCTAACTCTGAAAAGCTCTCTAACATTAAACAGTACTAAACACAGACTCTCAGCTTGAGTGTATGGCTTGGCAATCCAGTCTTCCAGCTGCATGGCTAGTAGTCCTGTCTAAACGTGTGTCACTAATGTTCTGGTGCTGCTTTCACTAATATAATCATTTGAGACATAGTGTGGACTAAAAGCAAACTCAGTGTTATGTAGATAATAAACCTTAAAAGAAATAAACTGAGTGGAGCTGGATTGATTCTTATTTTCTCTACAAAAGTAGAAAAATCTGGACAAAATTAGCAGGATTAAAACATGCACAAGATGTTCACATCTTAAGCTTTTCTCTATTTTTAGTCCCTCTGTAAAATGGGCATGTGTTTCACAGCCCTAACAAAGGAGTAGCTCGACAGAGGTCCAGTCACTGTCCTTCCTGGTAACTGAGGTTCACAAACAAACTAACCAACCAAACGTAGTGGGTTGACTGGAAAAGGAATCCTCTTATTGTCCTTTCCAAACAATGGAACAATTAAAATGTTTATAAATATGGAAGTGTATAGTAGGCTTTCCGTGTGTTCACTGGTAGGTAATTATAACAAGTGAGAAAACTGTTAATAGGTTTATCCCATATAAGCATCTAAACTGATGCAAAAAGCACATTAAAGGCCCATTTCTGGAAATTATTATGCTAAGTGAAATAAGCCAGACTCAGAAAAATAAACATCACATGTTTTCTTTTATGTGTTGAAGTTAATACAGACTATAAAAATTATGTGGCTGTCATATCATTTGGTATATAGTGATTAATATTGCTTCATTAAATCACATCATGTAATTCACAATAAACCCTTATTTGCCCACATTGTGAACATTGTCAAGAATTCCTTCCTTTGTGACATTAATATGTTTTTAAAAATATGGCATATATTATTTGTATGTATATAATGTCTAGATTTGAGGTTCATGTGGCAAAATGTTAAGAAAAATGTTAAATTTTAAAACTAGGACATCTGCCATTCTATGTCCTAAACAGCACTCTGGCCTCAGAATCAGCCCTTAAGGCATACGGATCTGGCTGAAATGCCCATGAGAGTATTTCAGGCATGGAAAGCCAGGACACTCTGGGGAAAAAAAAAAAAAAAAAAAAAAAAACCTAAATGAAAGATCTCCGCAAGTGAGATCCCAGTGGAAAGAACAGGTCTTCAAAGAAGGAGGTACCTTTCTCTGAAGGGAGGAGAGAACTTCCACTTTGACTATGACCTTGTCTAAATATGATCAGAGTTGGTGAACTCAAAAGGCTTCCATAGCCTTGGCAACTCATGACAAGAGCCTAGGGTGATTACTGATGCCATAAACAAGAGTGTCAATTTGTTAAGTCAACAACAGGAGTCACTGTGCACTTACTCCTCATGTAGGATCTTTGTCCTTAGTGTGCTGTACATTGAGATTTAATGCTATAACTAGTACTCAAACAGTATTTTTCACTTTATGTTTCTGTGTGGGAGCAAACTGTTGAAATATTTATTTAATGTATGCTAAACTGATCTTCTGTATATAAAGAGAATCAAAAATGAATCTTGATGTGAATGGAAGGGGAGAGGGAGTGGGAAAGGGGAGGGTTGTGGGTGGGAGGGACGTTATGGGGGGGAAGCCATTGTAATCCATAAGCTGTACTTTGGAAATTTATATTCATTAAATAAAATTTAAAAAAAATTTAAACTAAAATTAAAAAAAAAGGTTAATCCAAAAATGACTCATTTCTTTTTTAAAATCTGTTGTTAGTAATATTTTGAAATACTCTCTGCATAAATGGAATCTTAGTGATTGAAGAGAGTCATATATCCAATTTACTCAGGGCAACTTATGTACAGGATTAATAAGATTGCACTGAAATGCTGCAATATAACTGTTGTCATTTCTCTTCAACCATAGCCTAATAACAAATGCTGCTACTTATTTCTTTGTTATTAGATTACACAACTGTTTTATTAAATACTTTAAATAATTAGCTGAATTATCATATATGCAGACAAAGGAACTTGCTTAATGTCATATAGATATTATGTGGTAATTTCAAATCCTAATTGAACGTTTCCAAAATGTTCTTAACCACTATAATACTTTTCTGTTTGAATTCATATTAAATTGAGCATTGCATGATACGTCTACAGAAAGAAAGCCAGGATGGAAATTTTAAATTGCTATCTCTAAGATTAATTTTAAAATTTTTAGCAAGCAGACTCAATGTGACACTATGTATGTCAGAATTCTTTGACCTTTATGAAAATAAAAAAGAAATTATGGCAGAACTTACTAACATTATATCCAACTATTTCAAAGGTTTTCCAAATGTGTTCAAATAATTTCCAGTCTTTCATTCCCACACTATTGCAATTATGGAAGGAAGTATTTAACTTCCTGGTTTGGATGCCTGCATCCCACATCAGAATGCCAGGGTTCAATTCCCAGCTTCAGTTCTTGATCCCAGCTTCCTGCCAATGCAGACAGACTCCGGAAGGCAGCAGTGATGGTTCAAGAACCTGGGTTCTTGCCACCCAGATTGCAAACCTGGATTACATGGTTTTCCTGGCTGCTGGACTCCTGACTCTAGCCCAGATCTATTCCTGACCAATGCATGTGGGGGAAGTGAAACAGTGGATTGGAGTCTCTCTCTCTCTCTGTGTGTGTCTTTCAAATAAATTTATTTTTCACTGAAATACCTCCCCTCATCTTGAATTCAGTAAGCTTCTAAAGCCCTGTAATTGATTTAGTTAAATACTGTCATTAAAAAGTCAAATGTATGTTTAAAAGGAACTGTTTTTATAAAAGGAAAATGATTATGAGATTTGTTAAATGTGTGACTGTTTTTCTTTTTCAGAATTGTTTGCTTGCTCACTAATGAAGTATAGCAAGGCATAATTGGTAAAAAGAAAATAACTACCAGAAAATGAAACTCCATGGGATATATAACAGTCTCCAAATGAAGAGATCACAATATATTTAATTCCATTTTCTTTCTTAAGTAACTACATACATATGGGCAACTCGCTTCACATTAGTTAATCCTCTACTAGAGAATAGTGGTGCTTGAGAAAAATAAGGAGGGTTATGAGTCATAAAAACAATAACAAAACTTTTGAACACCTATGCATTTCCTTTTTAAAGAAAGATTTTTTTTATTTTTATTTGAAAATCAGAGAGAGAAATCTTCCATATGCTGGTTTACTCCCCAGATGGCCACATGGCCAATGGGATAGACCAGACCTGAGGCCAGGAGCCAGGAGCTTCTTCCAGATCTCCTGTGTGGGTGGCAGGGACCCAGGTACTGGAACCGTCTTTTGAGGCTTTCCTGGGTGATTAGCAGGGAGATGGATGGGAAGTGGAGTTTCTGGGACATGAATCATTCTCCACATGAGAAGCCAGCATTGCAGGCAGTGACTTTACCCACTGCACCAGCACACCAGCCCCATACCTGTGCATTTCTGATGTGAAAACAGATGATAGTGAACACACATTTGGACAGACCTTTTAATAACTTGTTTCATGTACACTGGAATCAATACAAAGAGACTGTCTTGGCAGTACTGTTCTCTGAGAAAGCATGTATACTCTGGTGGCCAAAATGAGTGCATGCTGTAAAGTGAGAAAACACGAAAGCATGGAACTCCAGCCATAACAAATAACATGCATGTCCTGTGAGGACACTCTTCTCTATTATCTGCCTTGTTATCATCATCTGTTTATTTTTTAGGCTGCAGCTTTGATATGATCTCAGCAAAGCATCATTGTACAGTTAAGCCACCTCCCTTTGGTGTGCCCAGAGTTCTCCTTATGCTTATCTCTTCTAATTTCTTCCACGATGAACTATTAATTTGCTTCTCTCTCTCTTCTTCATCAGCATGGAAATTCTTTGTGGTCCAAATATTTGATTTGATCATCTTCATTCTGTGCCTACTGCAAATTTTAATGCATGCTTGGTAGAGATAAAAAAAAAATACAAAAGAAAGGCAGATTATGTTGTAGGAAAGCTGGTGAGATGAGTCTGGGTTGGAGTCTGGTGTCGATAATGTGCTAAGAGAGGCAGCAAAGTTTTATCTGAGTAGTAAACAGGGAACCTCTGAGCAAATGGAAGGGCTGGCAGGGAGAGAGACCAAGCCGCTGATGTCTCGCAGTGTAGGAATATTGGTTTGTTTGTTTGTTTGTTTGTTTTGTTTGTTTGTTTTTTTACCAATTTCATTGGACAGTGTTTCAGTGAAGCTCCTTACACTGATATATTGGAATTCAATCTCTATCCTGCTAAATTTTACAACAAACTTTAGAAAAGATGTTGGAAACACCTTCTGGTTACCAACAGTTTCCCCAAATCTTCAATTTACTTCTTCCTGATAGCTGTGTCCTCTTAAAACTCCTTCCCTTATTCACAAACTTTACTCTGACCTCCAATTGAAACCATTATTATGGGAGAGATCTGATCTGAGACATAAAAGATGGAAATCATGTAGAAAAAGTAAAGTAAAAAGGTGTTCTGGGCCGGCGCCATGGCTTACTAGGCTAATCCTCTGCCTGCGGTGCCGGTACTCCAGGTTCTAGTCCCGGTTGGGGCGCTGGTTCTGTCCCGGTTGCTCCTCTTCCAGTCCGAGAAGGCAGTGGAGGATGGCCCAGATGCTTGGGCCCTGCACCCACATGGGAGACCAGGAGGAAGCACCTGGCTCCTGGCTTCGGATCGGCGCAGCGCGCCGGCCGTCACAACCATTTGGGGGGTGAACCAACAGAAGGAAGACATTTCTCTCTGTCTCTCTCTCTCACACACACTAACTCTGCCTGGAAAAAAAAAAAAAAAAAAAAAAAAAAGGTGTTCCGGCTTTTAAATCAGATAGTGAAGCTCATTTAGATATTTCACACGTCAGCAAGCATAAGATAATGGATAGAAAAATCAAGAGAGTGGATAGAAAGACCAGGTTCTCCTAAAGCTGATGAATTCCACCACCAAAGCCAAAAAGAATAAGAGGCATCCTGACCTTGACCCAGTATCTGGCATTAACCACTTGGTGATCAGTAGACCACTGGGGAAATCCTGGGAATATTTAAAATCCTTTGAATATAATCCAAGTGAAACTGTGCTAAATCACATGCTAAGAGTCATTGGAGTCAGAATTTCCGTTCTAAAGGTTATTCAATTGGATGGCACTGCTTCACATCAGTTTCTCTAGCTTCCCAATTCTTTATAACTCCATTTACATCTCTTCTGTCCAAGTGTCCCAGGTCATCACCACTGGACTCCACACTTCATCTTCCAGATCTTACATGTCCTAAGATTACATGAAATTACTACTATTCTTATGACCAGTCTATGTTTGACTCAAACTTCTACTCTTGGAAAATATCCCTTATCCAACTGAGATTTGGGGACCAATACTGCCCAAAGCTGGCCCACGTCAGTCGTTTGCCATGAAAAATCTTTCACAGTTTCAAAAAATTTCATAAAATTTCAAAAATTCTCTTTCAAATGTTAGGGTTTTTTAATTTGAGAAACAGATTAGGAGAGAGAGTTAGGCAGATGGGGAGAGAGAAAGGAGGGGGAGGGTTTCCCAGAACCTAACAGACATTTTGAATGTCAATTGAACACAAACTTTTATCAATAGAAGAATCCAGTAGCAAATCTCCTTTCAGAGAAAATAGTGCTTATCAGCCTGCGCTGCGGCTCACTAGGCTAATCCTCCGCCTGGGGCACCGGCATTCCAGGTTCTAGTCCCAGCTGGGGTGCCAGATCTGTCCAGGTTGCTCCTCTTCCAGTCCAGCTCTCTGCTGTGGCCCAGGAAGGCAGTGGAGGATGGCCCAAGTGCTTGGGCCCTGCACCCTCATGGGAGACCAGGAGGAAGCACCTGGCTCCAGGCTTTGGATTGATGCAGCGCACCCGCCGTAGTGGCCATTTGGCGGGTGAACCAATGGAAGGAAGACCTTTCTCTCTGTCTCTCTCACTATCTAACTCTGCTTGTCAAAAAAAAAAAAAAAAAAAAAAAAAAGAAAGAAAAGAAAAGAAAGAAAAAGAAAAAGAAAAAAAATAGTGCTTGTCATTCAACTTACTGACTCATTCTGGAATTTAATTCCATAAGAACATTAGTCAATTATGTATGGACAGAACACAGTTTTGCCATCCTGATAAAATATTGTTTTTCAAAATGAGCAAGTGAACATGTCTAAAAACAGTAATATGATCATAAGTAAAGTCTGACCTTCAAGCAAGGAATATCTTGCCTCAAAGTATATAAGCAGCTCATGTGTAATTTCTACTGACAATAAAATTACAACACAGTCTGGATCTTTGTCAGCAATGTCATGGCCTCTTTAAGTGTGAAGGTCATAATACAATATACAAGCTGACAAATTAACTAAAACCATTTTGATAAACATTTACTAAGGTAAATATTCATTAAAGTATTAGAAGAAATAACTAAAAATTGAATATTTTTCCTAAAGATAATTGCTTTCATCATTAACTGTGAATGAATTTTTTAAAAATTTATTTATTTACTTGAGCGAATTATAGACAGAGCGAGGAAGAGACAGAGACAGAGGTCTTCCATCCATTGGTTCACTCCCCAAATGTCACAACAACCAAAGCTGAGACGATCCTAAGCCAGGAGCCAGGAACCTATTCCTGGTCTCCTATGTTGGTTCAAGGTCCCAAGCACCTGGGCTATCTTCCACTGACCTCCTAAGCCATCATCAGGGTGATGCATCAGAAGTGGAGCTGCTGGGACTCTTATCAGCACCCACAGGGGTTACTGGCACTGCACGTCAATGCTTAACCCACTATACCACAGTGCTGGCCCCTGAATACAGATTAATTTCTGTAATTAAACATATAATATTTTTCTTTTAAATGTTTTAATTCCTCACTATAGTTAAACATCAAGATACAATTAAAAATCAAAATGAAATTTTTTAAAAAAACTTTTATTTAATATATATATGTATATATATATATATAAATCTCCAAAGTACAACTTTTGGATTATAGTGGCTTTTCCCCCCATAACCACCCTCCCACCCGCAAACCATCCCATCTCCTACTCCCTCTCACATCCCATTCTTTTTTTTTTAATTATCCTTATAAACAGATCAACTTAGTATATACTAAGTAAAGATTTCAACAGTTTGCACCCACATAGACCACAAAGTATAGATTACTGTTTGAAGACTTGTTTTACCATTAATTTGCAGAGTACAACACATTAAAGACAGAGATCCCATATGGGAAGTAAGTACACAGTGACTCCTGTTGTTGATTTAACAAATGACACTCTTATTTATGACATCAGTAATCATCCTAGGCTCTTGTCATGAGCTGCCAAGGCTATGGTAGCCTCTTGAGTTCACAAACTCCGACCTAATTTGGACAAGGCCATAATCAAAGTGGAAGTTCTCTCCTCCCTTCATAGAAAGTTACCTCCTTCTTTGTCCGTTCTTTCCACTGGGCTCTCACTCACAGAGATCTTTCATTTAGGTCGTTTTTTGCCACAGTGTCTTGGTTTTCCATGCCTGAAATACTCTCATGGGCTTTTTAGCCAGATCTGAATGCCTTAAGGCTGATTCTGAGGCCAGAATGCTGTTTAGGGCATTGCCATTCTATGAGTCTTCTGTGTATTGAGCTTCTCATGTTGGGTCATTCTCTCCTTTTTAGTTATGTCAATTATTATTAGCAGACACTCATCTTATTTATGTGATCCATTTGACACTCAATCCTATCATTATGATCAATTATGAACTTAAACTGATCACTTTAGTAAGATGGCATTGGTACATGCCAATTTAATGGGTTTTGGAGTCCTGTGGCATGTTTCTAGCTCTACCATTAGGTGTAAGTCCGAGTGAGCATGTGCTGAACTGTACATCACCTCCCTCTCTTATTCCCACTCTTATTTTTTAACAGTGATCAATTTTCAGTTAATTTTAAACACCTAAGAATAATGGCATGTTAATTAAAGAGTTCAACTGATGGTATTAAATAATGAATTGAGCTGCAATAAACACTGAGGTGCAGATAGCTCTTTTATTTGCCAATTTGATTTCCTTTGGGTAAATTCTGAGGAGTGGGATGGCTGGGCCTTGTGGCAGGGCCATATTCAGGTTTCTGAGGAATCTCCAACCTGTCTTCCATAGTGGCTTTACCAGTTTGCATTCGCACCAACAGTGGATTAGTGTGCCTTTTTCCCCACATCCTCACCTGCAGTGTTATTAGTTGATTTAAAATAAAATTCTTAATTTTAATCAGAGAACCAGGAAAACCAACTTAAGTCCTCTCTGTATAATTATGGTTTGTGAGTACATGTACGTGTATTATTACTCATTATTGAAAAATCAAAAATGATTTAGGCTCTTTACTACATATGCATCTGAACTGGTAAGGCAATTCATTTTTATACTGTCCAAACACACACACACACACACACCAGAATTTAATTCAATTGCTGTAAAAAAGACTTATGCACAAAAATTCAGATATTCTAGTTTGTCTTAGTTACATGATTCCTTCAGATATAATATGAACAATACAGAAATTATTTCATGTGTTTATGTTTGCATGTGTGTATTTGTGCAAAGAAACAATAACAAATGAATAAGTGAAAATGTGCTATTCCTAATGGAGATTCAAATGTTTAAGAAAGCTTAATGGGTTTTAAATCTAGTACCCATTATTTGGGCATATTTATGAACTTAAATTCTTTTAATCAGTGTTAATGAATGAATTCAGTGAATATCCACAGTAAAGAATTCCTCTGGTATTCTTGGATGAAGTAATCACTTCATTAATTTCAATATTAATTGTATTCTATTTTGTATGTCTACTGTTAGTTTAAAAACTCAAGAAAAGCAATACTGTCACCAAAATGTCTTCCCACATTAATCTGTCAACACTAATTGCTGCCTCGATTCTAAGATAGTTTGAATAGAAAATCACAGGTGTTTCTTTCTCTTAGACATTTTTCTCTATTTTTTTTTATCAGAAAGAGCAACTGAAGATAAACATCTTAGCAAGCACTGAGCAAGCCAAAATCAAGTAGTCACTCAATTGTTAAGAATTCTGCAGTTCTGAAGTATTCTTTCAGCATATTTAGTAAGAAAGCTTCAATTTTTTTTTCTGTTTCATATCCTAAGTGATCCCTTCATACTTACTCGACTTTACTATAAACCCGTGGTTTCTGATTTAAATATAATCAACTCTTAGTAATGAGTTTAAGCTTGGTATCTTTAGTTGGTTTTCTTAATTTCATTCCAAATTGTATAATTTAGGAACAGAGGAAATTTTTACGAGGTTAGTAGTGATTGCTGGTAGATCAAGATGACCAGCTTAATCCATACCAATCTGGGCTATAGGTCTGAATTTTCTGTTTCTAGATTATGTATATTTTTATTTATTTATTTAAAAGTCAGAGTTAGAGAGAGAGAGAGAGAAATTTCCCATTTACTGGTTCACACCGCAGGATAGCCTCAATGCCTACAGCTGAGCCAGTCTAAAGTGAGGAGCTAGGGGCTTCATCCAGGTCTCCCACATTAGTGGCAGCGGCCAAAGTATTTGGGCCATTCTCTGTTGCATTTCCCAGGTGCCATAGCAGGGAGATGGATCAGAAGTAGAGCAGCTGGGACACAAACCAGTGCCCATATGGGATGTCAGAATCATCTGTGGCAGCTTTACTTGCTACACCACTACACTGGTTCCTAGATTGAGCATATATTTAAATTAAGGAAAAATTAATTATTGTACTCCTTGTATTTGAAGAATTTTGCACAGCTGTTTATCTTTATTCTTGTCAAAATAATCAATATCGTTTATAATCATCTGGGCAAAATTGTCAAATCTTTTCTATCTGTTGGTCTTATCCAACTGATACATCAGAAATTCTTATGATTCTATTTTTCATCAAAAGCGCTAACTAAAGAAATAAAAATTTATAGAGAAAGCAACAAGGAAGTTAAAACCTGAGCATGGCAGAGGATCAAGAAGGCCTGGGTCTGCTGCTATGCTAAATCCTCTCAAGACCACAGCATAACTTGCTGGCCCTCCTGGGTATGTCTTTGAAACGAAACTACAAGGTTGGGGGCCAGCGCTGTGGTGTAGCAAGTAAAGCTGCCACCTGCAATGCTGATATCCCACATGGGCACCGGTTCGAGACTCACTTGCTCAGCTTCTGATTCAGCTCTCTGCTATGGCCTGGGAAAGCAGTAGAAGATGGCCCATGTCATTGGACCTCTGCATCCAGGTGGGAGACCTGGAGGAGGCTCCTGGCTCCTGGCTTTGGATCGGCACAGCTCTGGCCATTGCAGCCAATTGGGGAGTGAACCAGCAGATGGAAGACCTCTCTTTGTCTCTGCCTCTCCTTCTCTCTGTGTGTAATTCTGCCTTTCAAATAAATAAAAAAAAAATCTTAAAAAAAGAAAGATTTATTATTTCTACATCAGACTGCTCCTCTTGAGTTACAGAGAAGATGGTTGTACCAACCATCTGGGGTCCTTATTAGTAGAGCAGCAAAATGAGGATGAAAAAGATTTATTATTTCAAGTTGTTTCTACTTATCCCTTCATCTCACTCCCAACCTTCACTTTCAGGACCTTATTTTGTCTCTCTTCTCTTTCAATTCCTCATCTCCAAAATCAGACCAAAGATCAAGGTCAGATTTGAATTTGTCTTGCAAACTTATTTCAGTAGTCAAACAATAGCTTCCAGTACCACACAACAGTTTATAGCCTCACGTCTGAATTTATGAAGGCCTCTTGTGATATGGAAGAAACCAGAATCATAATTTTCAAATGTGACTGTACCTTAGAACCACCTGGATGCCTAAACTGCCAATCTACAAAAATAAATCAAAAGAAATACTATGGTCAAGACTTCACTTTTTAAAATATGTTCTGCAAGTGACCTAGATTAACAAAAACGTTTGAAAAATATTGAAATAAAAGGTAGAAAGACAATTACACAGCCCTAAGTAGAGTTATGTGTACAGATGATTGTGACTTTCAGATTACTGGATGGCTTCTCTTGAAGAAAATGTTACCAGTTACTGCTAGCATAACCATTATCCAAGATAGAGAGACAGAGACAGAGAGGGGGGGGGGAGAGAGAGAGAGAGAGAGATCCTCCATCTGTTGGTTCACTCCCCAAGTGGTCAAAGCAGCTGCAGCTAGGCTGATCTGAAGCTGGGAACCAGGAGCTCTTCTGGGTCTCCCATGAGGGAGCAGGGCAAAAGCACTTGGCAGGGAGCTGGATCTGAAGTGGAGCAGCCGGGACTGGAATTGGCGCCCTTATGGGATACTGACACTGAAGATGGAGGCTTAACTTTCTACGCCACAGCAGCCCTGATGACCCAGATTTCTATGCATAGTTTTCCCTCTATCCTTTACCATAGACAGTATATGATTGAGCCACTCAGTATTATTTCTTGTTTTCTATACCATCCCAACTAGACTCTTGTCTCCCAGGCTGTGGCTTCATATATCTGTAGACTTAGTTAAGGACCAATTCCAGTTACAAAGAAGGGACTTAGTAATTCTAGCCGGCGCTGCGGCTCACTAGGCTAATCCTCCACCTTGCGGCGCAGGCACACCGGGTTCTAGTCCTGGTCAGGGCACCGGATTCTGTCCCAGTTGCCCCTCTTCCAGGCCAGCTCTCTGCTGTGGCCAGGGAGTGCAGTGGAGGATGGCCCAAGTCCTTGGGCCCCGCACCCCCTGAGAAACCAGGAGAAGCACCTGGCTCCTGCCATCGGATCAGCGCGGTGTGCTGGCCACAGCGCATGGCTGCGGTGGCCATTGGAGGGTGAACCAACGGCAAAGGAAGACCTTTCTCTCTGTTTCTCTCTGTCTCTCTCTCTCTCACTGTCCACTCTGCCTGTCAAAAAAAAAAAAAAAGCAATTCTAGAATTGTGTAGGTGTATGTGGTCATTTCAGTCAGCATGACAATTCAATCTGAAATAAGGCTTACATAATATATATATGTATATATATATATATATTTGACAGGCAGAGTAGACAGTGAGAGAGAGAGAGAGAGAGACAGAGAGAAAGGTCTTCCTTTGCCGTTGGTTCACCCTCCAATGGCTGCCGCAGCCAGCGTGCTGTGGCTGGTGCACCGCGCTGATCCAAAGCCAGGAGCCAAGTGCTTCTCCTGGTCTCCCATGCGGGTACAGGG